>NW_028261385.1:55170474-55791724 GCF_051295495.1 Thamnophis sirtalis
GGTCAAGTCTCGGGATTTAAAATAAATCTAGGAAAAACCAAAATAATAGCTATAAATATGACTATCAAACAGAAGGAAGAACTGGGGGCGATGCTAAGATGTGAGGTAGTTAAAAAAGTTAAATATCTTGGAGTTAATATTTTAATCTCAAATGGGAAATTATACAAGTATAATTATGAATCACTTTGGCATAGTACACAGTTGGAGTTGAAAAGGTGGGAAAAACTGCATTTGTCCTTTCTGGGTAGAATAGCGGCAGTAAAAATGAACATTTTACCAAAATTTTTATTTCTTTTTCAAATGTTACCAATACTTAAAAGAGATGCGAATCTTTTAGAATGGCAGAAGGGTATCAATAAATTTGTGTGGGCAGGAAAGAAGCCGAGGGTAAAGATGAAAATAATGCAAGATGCACGTGAAAGAGGAGGATTGAAATTACCTAACTTAAAATTATACTATGACGCAGTGGCATTATCTGCAATTAGTGATTGGATTCATCTAACTAATGACAGAATTTTGAATATCGAGGGATATGACTTGTTATATGGTTGGCATGCTTACTTGTTATTTAACAAAAAAACGGATAAGAAATTTAAAAATCACATCTTAAGAAATGCTTTATTGAGGGTTTGGAAAAAATATCAACATAAATTAAATGATAAAGTGCCCATGTGGGCAATTCCTAGATATGCAATTGAAAATATGAATGTAGAACAAAAACACGATAGAACCACCTATAGACAACTTCTTATCTCAGAAAGAGGGGTGATGGAACTAAAATCTTTAGAGGTACTTAAAGAAGAGAAGGTAGTTCAAACGTGGTTTCAGTATGGTCAATTACAGGCTAGGTGGAAAATAGATCAAAAAATTGGCTTTGTAAAAGTTGAGGATAACTTGTTTAAACAAATAAGAGATCAAAGCTCAATGCATATAAAGAGGATATATAATGTATTAGTACAGATGGATTCTGAAACGGAACTGATTAAGGATTGTATGATAAAATGGGCTCAGAATATCGAGGAACCAATAATGCTTGAAACATGGGAAAGAATCTGGGTAAGAAATGTGAAATTTACACAAGCACAAAACTTGAGAGAAAATTTTTATAAGATGTTTTATAGATGGCACCTAGATCCTAAAAAGCTTGCCTCTATGTATCCAAATGTTCAACCTAAATGTTGGAGATGTGGTTCTTGTGATGCTACATATTTTCATATATGGTGGACATGTCGTAATGTCAAGGCATTTTGGATAAAAATATGGTGGATCCTGCAAAACATCTTTAAAAGAAGGATAAAATTTACCCCCCAGTTGTTTTTACTGGGTATATGTACTGATTTTATAGCAGCAGAGACTAATTTGGTTCTGTATTTAATAACGGCAGCAAGACTCTTGGTGGCGCAGTATTGGAAGAAGAAAGATTTATCTACAATTCAAGAATGGACTTTGAAAGTTATGAACTTAGCCGAAATGGCCAAAATCTCTGCATATCTCAAAGAACATTCAAACGAGAGATATAAACGAGACTGGAAAAAATGGATTGATTACATAAAAAGTAAATATGGGACTAAGAAACTCCAGATAGCTTATGCTTAGTATCAGTAATAATTTAAATTGTTTAAAATTTGGGTAACAGTAAGAAGCTGAGTTCAATGTAGAGATATTTTAGACTGTGATTGTTCAAAAGTTATACCACGTATGGTCTTTGGGAAGTCGGGGGGAGGGAAGGGAGGTGGGGATTTAGGGGGAGGGGGGAGGGGGGAAATACAATATGTGTTAAATTCCATGATTGTATTTGTATACTGTGGCTTTTCAATGTTAGTGCGAAAATAGAACAAACCGAATATACTGGAAGGTAATAGATACCGAAGGAAAGAGTCGAGTGAAAGAAGAAGGAGGGTGGAGAGGGTGAGAGAGAGGAGGAGGAGAAGGGAGGGAGGGAATGGAGAGGGTGTGATAGGGTCAAGGTTAAAAGAAGGGGAGGGGAAGTAGGCGTAGAGGGGTGTGTGAGAAGGAAGAATGAAAGTTGGAGGGGGTTGAAAGAGGGTGTATGGCGGGTCAAGGTGGTATACTGGGTTTGTATTGTAGAGGGCATTTTCTATATTCAATGTTATATGCCCTGATTAAGCACAGTGAATATGTGATTGTATAGAATGAAAACATAATAAAATATATATATATATATAAAAAAAAAGAAACGGGGCCGTGTGTGTGTGAGAGAGAGAGAGAGAGAGAGAATGGTCAGCATGTCTGGCCTTAGGAAGCCCGCCTGCCCTGGTTTTTCCTCCCCTCATTCCAGAGTTTGCATTCGGAGTTACCAATTAAGAGGGCAGCTGCCTCTCGGGATGAAGAATTCCGGCTCTTCAGGAATTTCAGCATCTGCTTCAACATTACCGGCAATTTTTCCTTGCATCGATTGATCTGAGGAACACATGGCCACAAACAAGGCAATGAACTCTGTAGCTTCCTCTTTTTTTCTTTCTACAGTTTCTAGTCCTCATGTCCTCAACAACAATGTCTTCCATAACATATTAAATTTTATTATACTGTATCGTATTGTATTGTATTTTAAACTATAAGATTGTTATACTATACTATATTTTATTATACTAAATAATATTATTATACTATATTGGATTTTGTTAGGCATATATAATCTAACGGTTGGGTTGTTAATATATGAATCATGTAACAATGCTGTACCTGTTTCTTTAAATAATGGCGTAAATGTGATTGGTTGCTGTTTCCTCAAGCGGCCATAAGATGGAGCCAGAATCACTGTTAGATGCTGATCTGATCTGAGTGTTTGGAAGCTGGCTGTTAGAAGTGTCGTATAGTGATCAGCGTGAGCTATTGTAAGTTTTGCAACTGGGGAGCTTACCTAACAGACTTGACTGGACTGGACTAGACTGGACTATTATACAATGCAATACAATATAATATATATTACATTATATAGTATAGTATATCGTAAGTATTAGTATAATACAGTTTTATATTGTATTATATTATACACACACACAAACACACACACACACAGACACATACACACACAAACACATTTATGTTATTAAAGACAGTTTTATCCAAGTAAAAACCATAAAGGAAAATAAAGAAAAATAGTAGATAGTGAAAAAAAATAGAAAAAGAAAAGGGAAAGAAAGATGATAAGGAAATGGCTTCTGATCTTATTAATGCATTTATGTTTTGCCCTCTTTACATCGTAATTTCCCTTTTCCACAAACTACCATTTCTGATCCTCAAACGCACAAATCAGTAAGGTTTATAGTCCTCATGGTGGCATGGAACCTCTGGTGTTCCCAAGGGAGCAACAACCCAAGAAGAATCCCTCTAGCCAGTTTAGTCTAGTGGTTGAGGCATCAGGCAAACAAATCAGGAGCCTGTGAGTTCTAGTCCCACCTTTCTCATGAAAGCCTCCTGGATGACTTGGGGAGTTCTAGTCCTGCCCTTAGGCATGAAAGCTGGCTGGGTGACTTTGGTCCAGTCCCTCTCCCTCAGGGCAGCCCACCTCCCAGGGTTGTTGGGAAGGAAATTAGAGGATGGGGAGGGGGAGGAGAAGCATTAGGGACGTCCACCATCTTGAATGATTTATCTAAAGAAGAAAGGCAGGAGAAAAAGAAAATATATTATACTCTAATCCGGAAGAAAAGGAACCAGCTAGGCTCCTACTTACCACCTCTGAGCAGATGCTGGAATACATGCTCTGGAGACTGGTGTAAATCTCGTAGTCAAACAAAGTCTCTGGAACCTCCTCCCACTTCATAAAGGAGATGCAGGAGATCAGGGTGTTCCTGGAGATCTGGGCCAAGGGAGGAAAGGAGGCGTCAGAGGAGCCGGTTCTGAGGTTGTCCATCTTCTGCAGAGAAAGCCCAGCCTCCTCCTTGCTCAGGGGTGGGAAAGGGGATGAGCCACCCCAGGAGGAAGCTATGGCAGGGCAAGGGGCCCCCCGAAGACCAGAGTTCCCCACAATTCAACCCTGATCATATTATATTGGTACCAGGGAAACCATCAAGAAGAAAACAACCCCCTAATCCAAGAATGACCCAACAGAAAACCTACACCCACATCAAAATGATCCAGCATTAAGCAGAGATCAAACCCTCCCCTCCAACCTACTGATGCTGTCACCTAGTTGGGTCCGGAACGGCCTGCTAGAAAACAACCAGGTTCAGAGAACACCAAGGACCTCACAACTTCAGGTTTGCAGAATTTCTTTGCCTTTTCCAGAGGGTCCACATGATGCAAGCACATTGCTCTGAGTGAAGATGGGGGTACAGCGTGGTCTCATGGAGAAGGGAGCATGAAGAGAGCAGGAACTTAGTTGACCCCGCCCTTCAACTCACCTCTCGGGTCCAACTATTAGCCAACTGGATTATGAGAGGAATCAGGTTGTGCAGGATGGATTTGGTCAGATTCCCCTCTGCCCTCTTGACCCCTTTTAAGACCAGGCCAAAAAGGGTGATGGAGGTGTTGCGCAACTCGGTGTCCTCCTACAAGGAAGAGAAATGTGTCAGTCCCTCCAATAGCATTTAGGAAGTGGGAGGTGTTGTGAGAACCTAGAAGAACAAACTGCAACACACACTTGAGAGACCGCCTCCTGCCAATTACCTCCTCGAGACCTATTAGATCTCATAGATTAGGCCTCCTCCGAGTGCCATCTGCCAGCCAGTGCCGGCTGGCCACTACGCGGAGGAGAGCCTTTTCTGTAGCAGCTCTGACCCTTTGGAACGATCTCCCTGTGGAGATTCGTACCCTCACCACCCTTCAGACCTTCCGCGCAGCCCTCAAGAGCTGGCTATCCCGTCAGGCCTGGGGGTAAAGATTATAATTCGCCCCCACCCGAATGCTGAATGAATGTTGTTTATTCTTTTAATTATGTGTTATGTTATATGTTATTGTATGTATCCCTCCCATATAAGTTGTTAGCCGCCCTGAGTCCCCTCAGGGAAAAGGCCGGCCTATAAATAAACTTATTCTAATTCTAATTCTAACAGTCAGCTGAGCAAAATCTGAGAGCAGAAATTTCAGGCGAGAAAACGTCTCACATTTGATTCTCCTTTGTTTCCTTAAAGAGAAAGGCAGGGAGGGATCCACTAAACCTACAATAAAAGCCTTCGTAACTCCCATCCTCTTCATCTGATCTGCCTCAGTTTCCCACTCACGAGACAAAGCAAGGGGAGTCTGGCAACTGTTTCTCTAGACAAGGCCATGCCAATGGTTGGCCATGGTTGTAAAAGGCTTGCAGACCAACCTCTATGGTGTGATCGAGGGGTTGTTTTCCCATCTTTGCAGCTTTCAGATGTGAGGACTCCAACTCCAGTATGCTGGCTGGAGAATTCTGGGAGTTGAAGTCCTCACCTCTCCAAGTTGCCAAGAGGGAGAAATACTGATGGAGACCAGAGTTTCCCAATCTGAGCAGCTTTCAGATGTGGGGACTTCAACCTTCTCAGGCCAGCAGAGTTGAAATCCACACACCTTAAAGTGTCTGAGATCAAGCAACACCAATCGGGATTTTTAATAAATATGGAGGGTGATTGATGGTGGTTTGGTGAAGCTGAAGAGAGTGGCAACCTTCATTCTCTTCCACCTCATCTGGCACTTCTCCAGCTCCCTGGAAGGGCTCAATGATCATCTGCAAGCTCACACACTCTTTTAGATGAGAACAACACAGTTGTTGCTGAACTATTTCTAAGACTTTTTGATAAAATTAGAATTCTTCAGATGGTACCCAGGCGATCTTTGTGGAAGAAAAAGAGAGAAGGGAGGGAGGGTGGGAGAGGAAGAGAGAGAGGGGGTGGTGGATTAGTTTGTTGTGATTTGGTTGACGTACATCAGCAAAATAATTCCCCAGGACCGGAATAAGGTTGACAGCTTTCCATCCATAGGTTTGAGCATTCAGATGCCGGAAAAGGAACTGAAGCGTCCGGAGTGATTCTTTTGCTACAGACTTGTCTGGGTGACAAGCACAGTTGACCACAGGGACTAGCACCGGCTCTAACATCGTATTCTGCAGGAAGGAGGGAAAAGAGGGAACGATTAAACATGGTCACTGGAGTTCTCTGAGTCTAGGAATGACAAACACAGAGAAGCCCACAGAACATAGAATAACAGGGTTGAAAAGGAACTTGGAGGTCATCTAGTCCAACCCCCTGCTCAAGCAGGAGACCCTACACTATTCTGGACAAATGGTTGTCCAGTCTCTTCTTGAAAGCCTCCAGTATTGGAGCACCCACAACTTCTGGAGGCAAGTCGTTCCACTGGTTAATTGTCCTTATTGTCAGGAAATTTCTCCTTAGTTCTAGGTTGCTTCTCTCCTTCATTGGTTTCCATCCATTGCTTCTTGTTCTGCTTTGGATGTCCTCCAAGAGGATCTGTCTCCAAATTGATCCTTCAGATCTTCCAGGGATGCCTCCATCTTTGTAGAAGAGAGGCCACTGTAGCTGAGGGCATCCTCTTTCTGGTGGTTGTCTTCTTCTCCTCCTTCTACCCTTCCTAACCTTGTAGAATTCCTAGAGAGTGAGGTCACACCTGCTGCTCCCTTGAAAGTCCCTCCCTTCCTACCCCCCATCTCTTACCTCAAAGGGGTGCTGGAGAAGATACCCCAGACCACGAACAGCAAATATTTGGATGAGGGGATATGGCTCAGTCATCCATTTTTGGAGGACCCTGAGGATGTCCTTCATGATGAACAAGTGTCCAAGCTCCGGGTGAGAGAGAAGCTGGGGAAGAAGAGTGGAGTGATGGATTATTAACCAAGCAAAGGAAGAGAACTTTCCTCAGAGCCTCTATGAAGAGATGCCACATTCAGCCATTATGGGGAGAGGAAAAGAAAAGACAGTCCTCATATAGTGATGGCGGAAAGTCACCATGGCACTGATAAAAGGGACAACTCCATTTTTCAGACTCATGACCATTGATCACAGTCACCTGATCAAAAATTGGGTACTTGACGGTCTGTATTTATGACGGTCACAGTGTTTCTTTTTTTTCTTTTTTTCTTTTTTTTTAATTTTTAAACAAACAAAAGAAACATATAACATAAAACCACCCTCCAGTCACATACAGTATGTCAATTGGTCACAAAACTCCTGTGCCTCCTCACCATAGTCTTCACTTACAATTTATATAGAATCTCATATTATCAATCTAATATATGTATACAATTATTATAATTATTTAACATTTATTTGGCTATAGTTATTATTACTTCTTTATGTGAGATATTCTAAATTTAGAATAGATTTATATTATGACATTTCATTACATCATCCTAAAACCATCCAGTAATATTACATCTTTACATTGTATTCTATATAAAATTATTGATCTGTGGTTACAAAACTTTCATGCATCCTCTCCATAGTCCTCACTTACAATTTATATAGAATTTCATTATTAATCATTTATTTGACTATAACTATTATTCATTTTATGCGTAATATTCTAACTAAATTAGTTTTTATTATAGCACTTCATTACATCATCCTGTATCCTTCCAATAGTTGTGAAATCTTATATCTCTTGCCATTTGTACTATTTGTGTTCTAATTGCTTTCTTGGTAGATCTTATATGGACTTCTCTTGGCAACTTGTTTTTCATTGCATATCTTGTAAAGACTTGAAACCCCTCGTCTGTTCCTTGCATCAACTTCACTTTGGTTATTACCGATGCTTCTGCCAAAATTTCTAACATTAGAGCTGCCCAATTTTTTTCCTTTTTTTCTTCTATATTTTGGAAATCTGATCTATCAATCTCCCATAACAATATTCCACTCTTGTCTTTTCCAACCTCAATCTCCTGTCAATATCACCAATTTTCTTATCTCTTTGTTCATCTTTTTCTTCAATTCTTCTGTTCTTTGTTCAATATTCTGCATTCTCTTTCTTTTCTTTTTTGTGTTGCAACATTCCTCCAGATAGTATACACTGCCACTATATAGAATCCAAGGCTTTTTTATTAAGTTCCAAACAAGTTCACTGCAATTCTTCTCTCTTTCAAGGCTTTCTTTTTACTGATAGTACCCCGGAGGAGCACCTGTATAAACAATCCATGCTCATCTGCAGTGACGTGCGGTGAAGGATACCGTTGGTGAGGCAAGAGCGGTGAGTCCCTCCCCAGCCAGCCAGCACTCACCCCCACCTGACCTGCTTCCTGCTTGGCCGGCCGACTGGCCGGCACAAAGACAAACCGCTCTTCTCATCCCAGCCAGCCAGCCACCCGACCTGCTCCCAAGAATGTCAGCGGGGACGGAGGAGGTGAGGGGCGAGGCGGCAGAGCGCGGCAGCGGCGAGAAGCAAAAATATTTAAAACTCTTTCCTTTCTCTCAGGAGACTGGGGAGGCTCTGCCTCCCTTGCCTCTAGTGACTGCACGTCCCTGCTCATCTGTCTATCATTTTCAATAAACAAGCTCAGAGACCTTGAAATGTAAATCAAATGTGCAAAGAAAAAAAAAGAAAAACAATGTTTCCAAGCCTCCAAGCCTCTAAGTGGCAGTGTAACTTCTTTTCTTCTACTTTTACTCCCCTCTTTATATTCCAAACTTCAGGAGAAAAAGAAAAGTTTTTAAAAAGAATATGCACTAGAGAATTGAAAAAAGAAAAAGAAAGAAAGTAGAAGAAGAAGAAAAAATCCAGTCCAGTTTAAAAAGTAAGAAGCGTTTGAAAAAAATTCCATCAATAAAAAGATTAAAGAACAGAGGGTGTGGGGCTAGCTGCCAGGACGAATGGCTGCTTGAATGGAGAGCTCCATGAAGAGCAGCTGGATCTGGCATCCGGAGGGGTTTCTGGAAAGACTTTTGTAAACCGAAGATTTCCTGTAGGGAAGACTGAAGAGAAGGTTGGTTTGGCACGACCATAGCAGTGGTGGGTTTCAAAAATTGTTCGAACCTACTCTGTGGGTGTGGCCTCCTTTGTGGGAGTGGCTTGCCGCCCATGTGACCAGATGGGAGTGGCTTGCTGCCCATGCGACCGAATATGAAGATGCCGACGACACTTGTCAGAACCACCTTAAATTACCTCACACACAGAACTGGCATGCATAAGAATGTGATGTAAACCTGTTTTTTAAAAGGCATCTTTGGTTTGGGTTAAAAGAACTTCAACACATGCAATAAGCGAGAAGCTGCAGGAGTCGCGAGTGGCTTAACAGATTCCTGATCTTGGAGGAAGGTATTTTTATTCCAAAACAGCTCAAGAGATTAAGATTAAGGAGCAGGGTGGTTGTTTTTTTAATCCCCCCCTTTATTGTTTTCTTATAATATATGAATCTGTTGATATATAGACTATATCACCCCTTAATACTCCTTAAAATTGATTATTGAGTAGAGGAAGAGGGAAAAGGAGAGGGAAAGTGAGGAGAGGGAGAGGAAGGAAGGAAGGAAGGAAGGAAGGAAGGAAGGAAGGAAGGAAGGAAGGAAGGACTGGAGAAAGTTACGAGGGAGAGAAGAAATCGTATCGTTGTGATGTCAGCTTCACATGCTAACGGTCGCAGTGTTTTGAGGTTACGTGATCCGTTTTGTGACCGCCTGATAAGCCAAGTCAATGGGGAAACCAGATTCACTTAACCGTGTGACTAACTTAACAACTGCAGCAATTCACTTAACAACTGTGGCAAAGGAAGTGGTAAAATGAGACAAAACCTGCTTAGGGACTGAGCAACAGAAATTTGTGGCTCAGTTGTGGTCATACGTCGCTCAGTTGTGGCTCAGTTGTGGTCATAAGTCGAGGACAACCTGTAGAAGAAAATCACTGAAATATCTGGTTTATCCTAAGTTTACAACCACAGCATTGGCTTGAGGGCTTCTGCGATCACTTAGTGACCACTGGAGGTTTTATGACGGACTTATGTCAGAGACTACAGAATGGCAATACAAAACTGTCTATAATGCAAAGAGGAAATGGAATTTGGGGTCATTGAATCTTCCTCCCTCCCTCCCTCCCTCCCTCCCTCCCTCCAATTCCATCGATTAACAGAGTAAGAGGAGACCTTGGAGGTCTTCTAGTCCAACCCCTTGACCAAGCAGGAGACCATCTACTATGTCAGACAAACAGCTGTCCAGTCTCTTCTTCAAAGCCTCCAGTGATGGAGCCCCCACAACTTCAACTTCCTAATCATAAAGTCCCCCTGAACCCTGCACAACTTCCCTGGAGCTCCACAATGTTGTGGTGCATCCTCACCTCCGAGAAGAACACCATGCCAATTGTCTTCTCCCTTAAGTCGGGATGGTGCAGGTAGGTGTTGGCATGTCTGAACATCATCTTCAGCTCCACTTGAGAGTAGGCAAAGAGTTTCCTAAAGATCAAATAGGGAGAAATCAGATAAGATCTGCTGGTGAGTGAGGAGAAAATCACCAAGCTAGAGAAATGATTATCTGAATTATGGATAAATGAATTACTCAATGAATTAGTCCATTTACAGAATTTCTCACCCTCCCTCTCTTTTTCTGTCTTTCTCTCCCTCCTCCTCCCTCTCCTTCCGTCCCTCCCTCTACATCTCATTCTCTCTCTCCTTCTGTCTCCCTCTGACACTCCCTCTCTTTCTCTGTCTTTTTCTCCTTCCCTCCTCTTCCTCTCTCCCTCTCCTTTCTTTGTCTCCCTCTCTCTCCCCCTCCGCCTCCCTCTCTTTCAGTCTCTCCCTTCCCTTCCTCTCCTCTATCTCCTCTTCCCTCTCTCTCTCTTTCCTCCCACTCAACCACCCTTTCTTTCTCTTTCTCTCTGTCCCTCTTCTTCTTCCTCTCCTTCCGCCCTCCCTTCCTCTCTCTTTCACTCTCTTTCTCCCTTCCTCTCTCCTTTTCCTCTATCTAACCCTCCCTCTTCCTCTCTTTCTCTCTCCCTCCCCCTTCCCTCCCTCTTCCACCTCTCCCTCACTTTCTCTCTTCTGCCTCTTCTTCCTCTTCTCCCTCAGCCCTCCCCTCCCTCTCTCACCCACTGCCACTCAAGGCCAAGTTCTTTGGACTCTGAAGTTCTTACTGGACCAGGTGGAAAATGGCCTCAAACAGACTATCTGGGCTCAAGAGCATCTTCCAGCATCCCAGCGTCACCAAATCTTCGTATTCCTCTTCGTATCCGGCAGACAGGATGAGGTTTTTGATCGCCTGCACTGCCGTGCTAAATCAAAGGAAGGGAGAAGAGTCGGTGCCAATGCTTCGGCTGATGCCCCCTGCAAAGGCCATTCTTCCCCTGTCCCCAACCGGCCTCCCGCTGCCCTTCAGGAGAACTCCAGCTTTCACTTGGCGGCTTGTGCAACAACCACAAAACACAATAGCAAATCAGCCTGCCTTTATTTCTTCCCCTTTCAGTTATATCCAGTTGGATCCAGATTGGTCCCAGGAGATTTCCATACTTCAAGAGGTTGATCTGTTCTGAATGGTCCATGACTCTGCTGGACTTCCTGGATCCACTCTTGCTAGCTCCCAGGAGGAAGTACAGCTGCGTGACCAGGGCGAGGAGCAGGTTGGAGAATTTGTTGGGGAGGAGCTCAGCAGCGTTCGGGAGGGACAGGAGGAAAGAGAGGGTGTTGGTGGCCTAGAAATGGAATGAAGGGAGATCCAAGGGAAAGAGAGCCACCAGTGGAGGGCTTACAGCAATGGGCATGAAGGACTTGCTATTCCTCCTTGAGAGGGCATCGGTGCTGGGGTCTTGGTCTTCTAGCCTTTTCATGAGGGGCTTCGTGATCTTGAGATTGGCATAAGGGTCTTCAGCCAGCGCCTCCCAAATCTCCCTGGCATTTCTGCGGAGGGGGAGAAACTGATTGGGAGGGAATCAGATCCTTTCCCCATTTCGGAAGAGACGGCCAGCCAGAGAGATGACCCCCCACCCCAAACAGAAGGAAGGATTGGAAAACCGAAGGCCAAATGAATGGCTCTCATACCTGAAAAATATATATGCACAGGTAGTTCTCGGCTTACAACCGTTTCTCCAGGAGCCATTCAAAGAAACGTCATTGAAAAAAGTGACTTATTCCCAGTTTTCACACTTTCCAGCATCCTTAGGATCATCTGACCAAAATTCAGACTCCTGGACAACTGGTTCAAATTTATGACCATCCCAAAGTCAAGTGATCACATTTTGTGACCTTCTAATAAGCACATTGAATAGTCAGATTCACTTAACGACCATGTTTCCCTCTTGACAACTGCAGTGATTCATTTAACAAATGTGACAAGAAAAGTCATAAAATATCTTTCAAAGTTCATTCCCATCTCGACTCTGATGTGACCTCCCACTAGAAGACTTCATCTGTGACACACCCATGGCCCATCAAAACATCCATCAAGACCCTTACCTGACACGACCTTTACTGACCTCCCCATCGCAAGACCCATTACAAGATCCCCACCTGACACGACCCTCAATCTGAGGTGACCTCTCCATCACAAGACCCTCACTTGATATGACCCTCACCTGGTCCATCACAAGATCCTCACCTGACACAACCCTAAATCTGAGGTGATCTCCCCATCACAAGACCCTCACTTGATATGATCCACACCTGACATGACCTCTCCATCACAAGACCCTCCCTTGATATGACCCTCACCTGGTCCATCAGAAGACCCATCAGAAGATACTCACCTGGCATGACCCTCAATATGAGGTGACCTCCACATCACAAGACCCTCACTTGATATGACTCTTGCCTGATATGACTTCCACATCACAAGACCCATCACAAGATCCCCACCTGACATAACCCTCAATCTGAGGTGACCTCCACATCACAAGACCCTCACTTGATATGACTCTCGCCTGGTCCATCCGAAGACCCATCACAAGATCCTCACCTGACATGACCCTCAATATGAGGTGATCTCCCCATCACAAGCCCCTCACTTGATATGACTCTCACCTGGTCCATCAGAAGACCCATCAGAAGACCCTCACTTGATATGACCCTCACCTGAGACAACCCACACCTGATGTGACCTTTCCATCACAAGACCTACTGACCACACCAAGCCCTTACAGGCAGAAGATCATCAGCACTAGCGTTCCTTAAACTCCATTGAAGATGTTACCTTGCCTGGTAACAAAACATTTGGAAACCAACGCAGAAGCTTAGAGAACCAACCTCCACCCTCTTCCACCACCTGAGCTCATTTCATTTCATTTCATTTATTAAATTTCTATGCCGCCCAATCCCGAAGGACTCCGGGCGGTTTACAGAAATGAAAATTTTTAAAAAGAATTATTAAAAACAATTGGACACAACAAGGTTAAAAAGGGAAACACAACAAACACCCAATCAGGAGGGGGCTGGACCTCAATCATGGGGTCAACAGCCCCAAGCCTGCCGGAAAAGCCAGGTTTTAATGGCTTTGCGAAAGGCCATGAGAGTGGGCAGGGCCCAGATCTCAGGGGGCAGCTCATTCCACAGGGCTGGAGCGGCAACAGAAAAGGCCCTATTCCTAGGCGCCACATTGTCCCGCTGACAGCACCCGGAGAAGGCCCATCCTGTGCGATCTTATTGGTCTGAGGGAGGTATGTGGCAGAAGACAGTCTTGCAGATACCCGGGTCTTAGGACATATAGGGCTTTAAAGGCAACAGGGATTCACCACATTGCAAAGGATTGAGAGACTTGAGGAATCCAAGACAACAGGATGCCCACCTACTTGACGTTCTTCTTACCCATCACAGCCAACGGAGGATTCCAGCAATATGTCCACAACTTGGTTGACCCTTTTGGAGGCCAAGTGACATACGGCCTTCAGGGTGAGGTCTTTTGTTACTGGGTGGGGAATATTTGGGAGACGGTCATAAATCTCTTCAAGACCATGGGTACCTATGGCAAAAGAGAGATTGGAGGATGAGATTCAGTGTTGGTCTCCATTGGAGATGCAGTAGGGATGATAACTCCCACTCATTGGGGAAAATAAATTGGCCCCCACAATGTCTATGTTTGCCCTACATTTTTAAAAAAATTCCTGATTTGTACAGCTGCCTGTGATATTTTATTTATTGGTTTATTTTAGGAGATTTATATTGCTGCCTATTCGCACATGACGACTCAAGGCGGCTGACAAAGCCATAAAAACATCTGGAGCCTTCACCACTGCCACACTGGCTCACCAAATGTTATTTTTCATGAAAAAAATGGCTCCTTTGTTTTGCTCTTACCTTCTTCTGGGAGGTTTGGACAACTTTCTCAACAGCTCTAGGATCGCTCAGTGGCCTCCTATCCAGCCTTAGCCTTCTTAAAACCAGCAGAAGTGTCATCACTGAGCCAAAAACGTCTCGGCCATTCTCATCTTTGTTTTCTACAAAATCTCCTACATCCCTTTTGCTCCAAACCCTGCAATGTCCTTATTTCCTCCATTTCCTCCTCGTTTCCAAACTCCACCAGGATGGTGTTGAGGAGCAGCCCCGCAGAGTGTGAGATGTACGTGTCCACTTGTGTCAAAGCCCCCAGGGTTTCCAAGATCAGCTGCGTTAGCTGCAATGGGCTGAGATGCTCCCTAAAGGCCTATCGAAGAGAAGGAAAGGAGACCATGCAGAGATGCCTTAGAGCTTTGACGCCCTTCTCTTGAGACTTTGACCCAGATTGGGGGACAGCACATCGTGTAGAGATGCAGCCTTATTCCATGTCCTCCATCAGGTGGGATTCGGATGGAGTCAAAGAAGCCAACATGGCAGCTGCCCTTTCTTCCTCCTAGGCATTGGGGGGAGGGGTACCCAAAGCCCAATCTTGGGAGAATGCCATCCCCACTGTGAGATTGACTCCTTTGAGACTCTCCAGGTCAGGAGGAGGAGGAAAAGGAAGCCAGGCCAAAGGCTGATCCAAAACATACCTTCGCCATTTTGGAGATATTGTTGTGGAAGATCCCAGAGCCCGAAACAAAGAAATCCTCCCTCTGCAAATGTACAATGTTCTTCTGTTTCTTGTCCATTTCTTTTGCTTGGGAGGGAGGGGAAGAAACCGCAAGGTCACATTTTGGCCTTCGGAACCTGGCAACTTCCTTCGTCTGATGGCCAGTTTAGTCATAGCAAGAGAAGAGAAGATCTGGAGCTCAGGGTCGACCTGAGGGGTCCCTGGTGCTCTCTGACCTGGGGGGTTTCCTTGCAGGTGTTTCATTGCTCAACTAGGGAATGTCATCAGGGGGGATGACCATCAATACTTATGGAAGCACAGAGAAAAGATCCTTCCCTTCAAGTACTGATGATGTTACCTAGTTGGGTCATGAAATGTCAAGAAGAAAACCACCAAGCTCAGAGAGCACCAAGGACCCCGCTGTCCTTCTCCTCCTCTTCCTCCTCCTCTAACTCTTTTCCAGCTCTCTTCGCTACTTTCTCATTACCTCCTCTTCCCTCTTGATTTCCTCCCCCACTCCCTCCTCCTCCTCCCCTTCCTCATCTTCCTCTCCCTCTCTTGCTCTCTCATCCATCCCTTCTCATCTCCTCCTCCACTTGCTGCTCCTCTTCCTCCTCCTTCTCCTCCCTGTCTTCCTTTCTCCCTCTCCTCCCCCTCCTTACTCCCTGCCCCTCTCTTCATCATTCCTTTTCTCTCCCCCCTCCTCTTCCTCCTCCCTAGCTGACTCACAATGTGAGAATCGCCTTCTTAAAAGGACCCCGGAATTACAGAATCTCAGAAACTTTGAATCACAGAATCTGAGAATTTTAGAATCTCAGAAACTTTGAATCACAGATCCTGACAATTATAGAATCTCAGAATCTTTGAAACACAAAACCTGAGAATTTCAGAATCTCAGAATCTTTGAATCACAGAACCTGAGAATTACAGAATCTCAGAATCTTTGAATCACAGAACCTGAGAATTTTAGAATCTCAGAATCTTTGAATCACAGAACCTGAGAATTTCAGAATTTCAGAATCTTTGAATCACAGAACCTGAGAATTACAGAATCTCAGTATCACAGCATGACAGAACCGCAGTGGCTGGAAGGAACCGTGGAGGTCTTCTCCTCCAATCCTCTGCTCAAGCAGGACTCCTTGTATCCTCCTGGTCACATCCCAAAGGTGCTTTTCCCAAAAGGCAGCTGGACTTTCTTGGGGGGTTTCCTTTCTTTGAAAACATTTTGCTTCTCATCCCAAAGGGAGACTTACATCGAAATTGACATTTTCTAAAACGAACTTGAAGAGGTGCTTGATGGCCTTGAGGGCCCTCCATCTCTCGTGGCTCTTGGGAGAATCGATCCAGGGATTTGTGTGCTGCCAGGGGAAACGAAGGAGAGGGAGGAAAGGAGGAATGGGTCATTCCCAGTTGGAAGAGCCACAGACTCCACAGGGGGACAGAAGGGCCAAATCCAGCCTGAACATCTGGCTGACCGGGCGACCCACCCCAAGAAAGATCTCTCTTTACCATCAGGATCTCCTGCAGGGCATCCAAATTGGGAGCTTCAGACAGCAATCCGGTCAGCATGTTGTTGCAGGCAGTGGCTATTTGATGATAGAAATCCTAAAAAAAAGGAGAAAATGTCAGAAGGAATGAGGGGCGTTAAGGAAGGAACGGCTCCTGAAAGAGGCAGAAATCCAGAGGTGATGTCCCCTTTATGACTGGGGCACTGCAGCTCCCAACCTTCCTGAGCCAGCCATGGAATTCTGGGAGTTGAAGTCCAGAGGTCTGCAGTAAATGGAGTGGCTGACCTTGCAGGGCCGTTTTTTCTTCCTTAACAGTTCTGGGAGATTCAAATACAAGCAGTCCTCATCTTACGACCACAATTGAGACCAAAATTTCCATTGCTAAGTGAGACATTAGTGAATTTTGCCCCCATTTTATGAACTTTCTTGCCACAGGGGTTAAATGTATCACTTTGGTTGTTAAGTTGGTCACACAGTTGTTAAGTGAATCCAACTTCCCTATTTACTAGTCAGAAGGTCACAGTAGGGGTGAATTCAGTAAGCATGTGAATTCTGAGGGTTATCTGAGACTACCTAGGAATCAGTGGTGGGTTTCAAAAAAATTTCGAACCTACTCTGTGGGTGTGGCCTCCTTTATGGGAGTGGCTTGCCGGCCATGTGACCTGGTGGGAGTAGCTTGCTGGCCATGTGTTTTCTCTCTCTCTCTCTCTCTCTCTTTCTCTCTCTCCTTCCTTTTGTCTCTCTGTCCCCTTTTCCTTTTTTTCTTTCATCTCTCACTTTTTCTTCCTTTTTTATTTATTTCTTCCTTTTTTTTCTCTTTCTCTCTCTCTCTCTCTCTCTCTCTCTCTCTCTCTCTCTGTGTGTGTGTGTTTGTGTATGTGTGTCAGTGTTGGGTTTTAAAAATTTTTGGAACCTCTTCTATAGGTGTGGCCTGCTTTCCGGGTCCACTGGTGGAACCTCTTCTAAATGGTTCAGTGGATTTGACGAACCAGTTCTACCGAACTGGTGCAAACTGGTAGGAGCCCACCTCTGCTAGGAATCATAGCTAGTGCCTGCCCGACCATGGTTGCTCTGCCCCACCATGGCCCTTCTTTTGTTGGGGGGCAAAGGGAGGAGATGGGAATTGGTCTTGAGAAGATCCTTCAACCAGAAGATAAAAGAGAGAAAAAATGGGGAGGAGAACCCCCTGTAAATGTTTAGGGCTTCAAAATAGGGACTCCTGGGATCCAGAAACGTAGAACGAGAAGGGGAAGCAGACTTTAAGGACCAAAGAGGAAGGGACAAGCCAAGGGGACCTTTGGCTCGAGGGATGGATCCAGGGCTGTTCAGGAGATCAGGAATCCTGTTCACTGCATCCTTGTTTCCAGGTGGATCCCCTATTGCTTTGCTCCATCTGGACTGCTCACCTGAGAGTGAGATGATGAGGGTTGGCTATCTGTTTTCATTGTGGACACTTTGAGAGCTGGCAATGAAAACACCTTCCGGATGCTTTGGTTGACCACTTCAGACCTCACCTCGGAGTTCAAGAAGGGCTTCATACGGCTGATGAAAGACAAGAAAAGAGGAGGGAGGTGTGAGGAGATCCTAGACTCAGGGCGCTAAAGGGGACCTTGGATGTCTTCTACTCCAACTCTTGCTTGATGGTCCTTAAACCATCCCAGTCAGATGGTTGTCCTCTCTTTTCCCGAAAACCTCGAGTGATGGAGAACACACAACAACTGGAGGCAAACCCTTCCACTGATTGATTGTTCTCAGTGTAATGAATTTTCTTTCTTTCTTTCTGTCTATCTATCTATCTATCTATCTATCTATCTATCTATCTATCTATCTATCTATCTATCTATCTATCTATCTATCCTATCTATCTATCTATCTATCTATCTATCTATCTATCTATCTATCTATCTATCTATCTATCTATCTATCTATCTATCTATCTATCTATCCCTCCCTCCCTCTCCATCCATCCATCCATCCATCCATCCTTCCACCCACCCACCACAGCCCTGATGTGTCCTCCTATGGAAAGTTATCACCCCGCCCTCTCCCAGAAAAATGAAATATCCTAGGAAATATTGAAAAGGCAGAATATTTCCCTGGATGTGAAAAAGAAGAGAGAATAGCTCCCTGCAGCTTCCTGCCCCCACCCCCTTTATTAATGGGCCATTAAGATGGCCAAGCCAGTCCCTTTGCATAATAAAGAGTTCTTCCTTTCAGCTCCAGGTGATGGGATTAAGGCATAATGATACTGGCCCTTTACCCAATTCACCCAATGGCATCTGAGAACTCAACCAAACCTGGATTCAAAACGCAGCCTAGAGAATTGCCCCTGCATGGCCCCATGGGAGTCTGACAACCAATCAGAATACATTTGTTACACAGGAACAGGAAACAGAGGTGGGACTGAACAGGTTATAAAAAGCCTAGCAAGCCCCTCCCTCAGCCCTTCTCTTCTTCTCCACCAATATTGAAGAATGTGATCATCTTTTCTCTTCAGGACTCAAGCCATGTGCTCCTGTCCACCAATAAACCATCTTTCCAAGCAGCCTCCATGTCTCCAGTATCTTTTTCCCCCGTGGCACGACAACACCCGCCAGGCAAAAGAGCGCCGACAAATACGCATCGACAGGTACGTGTCGTCATTATTGCGCCCACATTACCGCGTTGATATCAGCGCGACGACAGCAGCGCAAAAAAGTGAATGCTTTGAATTAACATTTGTTTTAGGGCAGTAAAATGTAAATTTCAGCTTTTGAATGCTATTTAAAGTTAACGTTTGTTTTAACCGCAGTAAACTACAAAATGAGCTTTTGAATGTTTTGAAACAGAAGCTTTTGAATGCTAGGAAAAGTTAACGTTTGTTTTAACCACAGTAAAAATTAACGTTTGCTTTAAATGTAATAATTTCTTGAACACATTGTGGTCTTGGATTGGTGACATCAGGCCTCTTCCGTTTTCGTTGTATAGTACGCTGACTTGCTGAAAAGGATGGCAAAAGATGGGCTGCTTCTAGTGAGACTCCAGCTGTGCTACTGAGAATAATTTGGCGTGGTTTTTCGACATTGTTTTCTGCTCTTTCGCGTATAGTAGCTTTTATTTTCTCACTTTCGATTTTGGCAGTGTCTGGAGCGTGCATGTGTTCATCAGATGTTTCTAATGTGCCATCTGTCTTCATCTTAAGTCTGCCTGCACACTCTTTTTTAATACACCTCCATGAAGAAGACTTATCTAAATTTAATTTGTCCTGTCGGTATCTATAGCCTTCACAGAGTAAGTGAGGTTTGCCTTTTTGTGACTTTATCATCTCCATGCCACTTTAAATTTAAATTAAAGTAATATTGAGAATTAATTTTAGTGGCACAGTGCAGTTAATTATACAGGTTTTGCACACCTTGAGATTGTGTTAGCGTTTTAACGTTTTAAGCAGTTGACACTTGACAGCTTCAGAACAGCAACCTGAGAGATTTCAGAGCGTTTAGAACTGCAACCTGTACCTGTGAGGGTAGTTGCTCTTTAACGTTTTCAGCATTTGACAGTTGACAGCTTTGACAGTTGACAGCCGTTTGAATTGCAGCATGTGCGCGCGATGGTTTGACAGTTGAAAGGTTTGACAGTTGCAAAGTACACGCGATGGTTTGCCATTTGACAGCTTTGACAGTTGACAGCCGTTTGAATTGCAGCATGTACGCGCGATGGTTTGACAGTTGAATGGTTTGACAGTTGCAAAGTGCACGCAATGGTTTGCCATTTGACAGCTTTGACAGTTGCAACGTGCACACGAGATCGTTTGACAGCACGCAATGGTTTGAATCCTTTGACAGTTGCAACGCGCACACGATTCTTTGGCAGTTGACAACCTTGACAGCTGCAACATATTAGCGCGATTGCGCCTGCGTGAAAATGGTTGCTAAGTGTGAAAAATGGTCATCAGTCATTTTTTTCAATGCCATTGTAACTTTGGTCACTATATCACCTTTCTTGCCACAGTTCTTAAGTGAATGAATGCAGCTGATAAGTTAGTAACATAAGTGAATCTGGTTTCCCCATTTGACTTTGTCATATGACTTCAGGACACTGAAACCATCATAAATACGAATCTGTTGCCAAACACCAAAATTTTGATCGCGAAACCATGAAGATACTGCAATGGTCGCTAAGTGTGAAAAATGGTCGCTAAGTGTGAAAAATGGTCATCAGTCACTTTTTTCAATGCCATTGTAACTTTTTGTCACTAAGCCCATTATATCACCTTTCTTGCCACAGTTCTTAAGTGAATAAATGCAGCTGATAAATTAGTAACATAAGTGAATCTGGTTTCCCCATTTGACTTTGTCAAAAGGTGATTTATATGACCTCAGGACACTGAAACCGACATAAATACGAATCTGTTGCCAAACATCAAAATTTTGATCCCGTGACCATGAGGATGCTGCAAAGGTCGCTAAGTGTGAAAATGGTCCCTAAGTGTGAAAAATGGTCATCAGTCACTTTTTTCAATCCCATTGTAACTTTGGTCACTATATCACCTTTCTTGCCACAGTTCTTAAGTGAATAAA
This sequence comes from Thamnophis sirtalis, assembly GCF_051295495.1. Taxonomy (NCBI): domain Eukaryota; kingdom Metazoa; phylum Chordata; class Lepidosauria; order Squamata; family Natricidae; genus Thamnophis; species Thamnophis sirtalis. The sequence goes on from NW_028261385.1 coordinate 55,191,367, forward strand.
TGCACCTGATAAATTAGTAACATAAGTGAATCTGGTTTCCCCAATTGACTTTGTCAAAAGGTAATTATATGACCTCAGGACACTGAAACCATCATAAATACGAATCTGTTGTCAAACATCAAAATTTTGATCGCGTGACCATGAGGATGCTGCAATGGGCGCTAAGTGTGAAAATGGTCGCTAGGTGTGAAAAATGGTCATCAGTCACTTTTTTCAATGCCATTGTAACTTTGGTCACTAAGCCCATTATATCACTTTTCTTGCCACAGTTCTTAAGTGAATAAATGCACCTGATAAATTAGTAAGATAAGTGAATCTGGTTTCCCCATTTGACTTTGTCAAAAGGTGATTATATGAATTCAGGACACTGAAACCAACATAAATACGAATCTGTTGCCAAATATCAAAATATTGATCGCGTGAACATGTGGATGCTGCAACGGTCGCTAAGTGTGAAAAATGGTCAACAGTCACTTTTTTCAATGCCATTGTAAATTTGGTAACTATATCACCTTTCTTGCCACAGTTCTTAAGTGAATAAATGCAGCTGATAAGTTAGTAACATAAGTGAATCTGGTTTCCCCATTTGCCTTTGTCAAAAGGTGATTATATGACCTCAGGACACTGAAACCATCATAAATCCGAATCTGTTGCCAAACATCAAAATTTTGATCGCGTGACCATGAGGATGCTGCAACGGTCGCTAAGGGTGAAAATGGTCGCTAAGTGTGAAAAATGGTCAACAGTCACTTTTTTCAATGCCATTGTAAATTTGGTCACTATATCACCTTTCTTGCCACAGTTCTTAAGTGAATAAATGCAGCTGATAAGTTAGTAACATAAGTGAATCTGGTTTCCCCATTTGCCTTTGTCAAAAGGTGATTATATGTCCCCAGGACACTGAAACCATCAAAAATACGAATCTGTTGCCAAACATCAAAATTTTGATCGCGTGACCATGACGATGCTGCAACGGTCGCTAAGTGTGAAAATGGTCCCTAAGTGTGAAAAATGGTCATCAGTCACTTTTTTCAATGCCATTGTAACTTTGGTCACTATATCACCTTTCTTGCCACAGTTCTTAAGTGAATAAATGCACCTGATAAATTAGTAACATAAGTGAATCTGGTTTCCCTAATTGACTTTGTTAAAAGGTGATTATATGACCTCAGGACACTGAAACCATCATAAATACGAATCTGTTGTCAAACATCAAAATTTTGATCGTGTGACCATGAGGATGCTGCAACGGTCGCTAAGTGTGAAAATGGTCGCTAAGTGTGAAAAATGGTCATCAGTCACTTTTTTCAATGCCATTGTAACTTTAGTCACTAAGCCCATTATATCACTTTTCTTGCCACAGTTCTTAAGTGAATAAATGCAGTTGATAAATTAGTAACATAAGTGAATCTGGTTTCCCCATTTGACTTTGTCAAAAGGTGATTATATGACCTCAGGACACTGAAACGATCATAAATACGAATCTGTTGCCAAACATCAAAATTTGATTACGTGACCATGAGGATGCTGCAACGGGCGCTAAGTGTGAAAATGGTCGCTAGGTGTGAAAAATGGTCATCAGTCACTTTTTTCAATGCCATTGTAACTTTAGTCACTAAGCCCATTATATCACTTTTCTTGCCACAGTTCTTAAGTGAATAAATGCAGTTGATAAATTAGTAACATAAGTGAATCTGGTTTCCCCATTTGACTTTGTCAAAAGGTGATTATATGACTTCAGGACACTGAAACCATCATAAATACGAATCAGTTGCCAAACATCAAAATTTTGATCACGTGACCCTGTGGATGCTGCAAAAGTCGCTAAGTGTGAAAAATGGTCAACAGTCACTTTTTTCAATGCCATTGTAAATTTGGTCACTATATCACCTTTCTTGCCACAGTTCTTAAGTGAATAAATGCAGCTGATAAGTTAGTAACATAAGTGAATCTGGTTTCCCCATTTGCCTTTGTCAAAAGGTGATTATATGTCCCCAGGACACTGAAACCATCAAAAATACGAATCTGTTGCCAAACATCAAAATTTTGATCGCGTGACCATGACGATGCTGCAACGGTCGCTAAGGGTGAAAATGGTCATCAGTCACTTTTTTCAATGCCATTGTAACTTTGGTCACTATATCACCTTTCTTGCCACAGTTCTTAAGTGAATAAATGCAGCTGATAAATTCTTACATAAGTGAATCTGGTTTCCCCATTTGACTGTCAAAAGTTGATTATATGCCCTCAGGACACTGAAACCATCATAAATACGAATCTGTTGCCAAACATCAAAATTTTGATTGCGTGACCATGAGGATGCTGCAACGGTCGCTAAGTGTGAAAATGGTCGCTAAGTGTGAAAAATGGTCATCAGTCACTTTTTTCAATGCCATTGTAACTTTGGTCACTATATCACCTTTCTTGCCACAGTTCTTAAGTGAATAAATGCAGCTGATAAATTAGTAACATAAGTGAATCTGGTTTCCCCATTTGACTTTGTCAAAAGGTGATTATATGACCTCAGGACACTGAAACCATCATAAATACGAATCTGTTGTCAAACATCAAAATTTTGATCGCGTGACAATGAGGATGCTGCAATGGGCGCTAAGTGTGAACATGGTCGCTAGGTGTGAAAAATGGTCATCAGTCACTTGTTTCAATGCCATTGTAATTTGGTCACTATATCACCTTTCTTGCCACAGTTCTTAAGTGAATAAATGCAGCTGATAAGTTAGTAACATAAGTGAATCTGGTTTCCCCATTTGACTTTGTCATGTGACTTCAGGACACTGAAACCATAATAAATACGAATCTGTTGCCAAACATCAAAATTTTGATCGCGAAACCATGAAGATGCTGCAATGGTCGCTAAGTGTGAAAAATGGTCATCAGTCACTTTTTTCAATGCCATTGTAACTTTTTGTCACTAAGCCCATTATATCACCTTTCTTGCCACAGTTCTTAAGTGAATAACTGCAGCTGTTAAGTTAGTAACATAAGTGAATCTGGTTTCCCCATTTGACTTTGTCAAAAGGTGATTATATGACCTCAGGACACTGAAACGATCATAAATACGAATCTGTTGCCAAACATCAAAATTTGATTACGTGACCATGAGGATGCTGCAACGGGCGCTAAGTGTGAAAATGGTCGCTAAGTGTGAAAAATGGTCATCAGTCACTTTTTTCAATGCCATTGTAACTTTGGTCACTAAGCCCATTATATCACCTTTCTTGCCACAGTTCTTAAGTGAATAACTGCATCTGTTAAGTTAGTAACATAAGTGAATCTGGTTTCCCCATTTGACTTTGTCAAAAGGTGATTATATGACTTCAGGACACTGAAACCAACATAAATACGAATCTGTTGCCAAACATCAAAATATTGATCGCGTGACCATGTGGATGTTGCAACGGTCGCTAAGTGTGAAAAATGGTCAACAGTCACTTTTTTCAATGCCATTGTAACTTTGGTCACTATATCACCTTTCTTGCCACAGTTCTTAAGTGAATAAATACAGCTGAAAAATTAGTAACATAAGTGAATCTGATTTCCCCATTTGACTTTGTCAAAAGGTGATTATATGACTTCAGGACACTAAAACAATCATAATTACGAATCTGTTGCCAAACCTCAAAATTTTGATCCCGTGAACATGAGGATGCTGCAACGGCTGTTAAGTGTGAAAATGGTCGCTAAGTGTGAAAAATGGTCATCAGTCACTTTTTTCAATGCCATTGTAACTTTGGTCACTATATCACCTTTCTTGCCACAGTTCTTAAGTGAATGAATGCAGCTGATAAGTTAGTAACATAAGTGAATCTGGTTTCCCCATTTGCCTTTGTCAATAGGTGATTATATAACTTCAGGACACTGAAACTTTCATAAATACGAATCTTTTGCCAAACATCAAAATTTTGATCGCGTGACCATGAGGATGCTGCAACGGTCGCTAAGTGTGAAAATTGTCGCTAAGTGTGAAAAATGGTCATCAGTCACTTTTTTCAATGTAATTGTAACTTTGGTCACTAAGCCCATTATATCACCTTTCTTGCCACAGTTCTTAAGTGAATAAATGCAGCTGATAAGTTAGTAGCAGAAGTGAATCTGGTTTCCCAATTTGACTTTGTAAAAAGGTGATAAAATGACCCCAGAATCCTGAAACAATCATAAATACGAATCTGTTGCCAAACATCAAAATTTTGATCGCGTGACCATGAGGACGCTGAAATGGTCTCTAAGTTTCAAAATGGTCGCTAAGTGTGAAAAATAGTCATCAGTCACTTTTTTCAATGTCATTGTAACTTTGGTCACTATATCACCTTTCTTGCCACAGTTCTTAAGTGAATAAAGGCAGCTGACAAGTTAGTAACATAAGTGAATCTGGTTTCCCCATTTGACTTTGTAAAAAGGTGATTATATGACTTCAGGACACTGAAACCAACATAAATAGGAATCCAAGGTCCCTTCCAACTTTGTTCTTCTAATTCTAACACATGACCCAGATTTGAAGTTCTGAGAGGCTCTTCTTCCTCAGGGATCATAGGATCATATTTTGGTCGCTTGGCAACCAGCCTGCATTGATGGCAGTTTGCAGTGTCTCCTGACCATGGTTTAAGTCAGGGATGGGTAACTAGGGCTTCACTACGACCTGTGAACTTCAACTCCCAGAATCCCTGAAGGCCGGAGAATTCTGGGAGTTGAATCCACCGCTCTTAAAGTTATACAATTCTGCCCTCTGCATTTCTGGACATTGGCTGTGTAGTTTCTTCTAGAAAGTCTCAATGCCTTTTTTCTTCTTTCTTCCCCTAATTTCCCATTTCTACTTGTCATTCTACTTTATATATTAAATATCTGTCTATCTGTCTGTCTCTCTCTCTCTTTTACTCTCTCTCACTATCCATCCATATCTATCTATCTATCTATCTATCTATCTATCTATCTATCTATCTATCTATCTATCTATCATCATAGGCAGGGGGTTGGACTAAAAGACCTCCAAGGTCCCTTCCAACTCTACTATTGTATTGTACTGTATTGTATCTATTTTTCTGTCTGTCTTTCTCTCTCAGGATATAAAAATAAACACTAATAATCAAAACAATGGGGAAGCCAGTTTCATGAAACAATCGTGCGGCAGTGATTCAGCTAAAAACAGTGGAAAGAGAAGTCATACAATGGGGCAGATTCACTTAACAGCCATCCCACTTCACAACAGAATCATTTGGGGCCCAATTGATTGGAATTCAATTCAGTTCAAATTCTCTTTCAAACTTAAATGCGCTCAGAAGCACCTGCCCCTCCTCTCCCCACTTACAATGACCTTGATGACCAATTCCTGTTTCTCAGGTAGATGGAGGTCTTGCCTCCTGCTGAGGGCAGCCGCTTTGGTGACCATTATGATGGACCTCATGAAGGCCTTCGTCCTTGGAAACCCAAGTGGGAAGAGGGTGAGGTGAGAAGACACCAGGAGGAAGAGAGTGCATCTATTTATTTCAATCTTTATGTAGCCTACCATCTTTCCTTGAACTCTGGGGGGCTCCCAATCAAAATATCTCTTGGACATTCTAGGTTCTACTCCCACCTTAGGCATGAGAGGCAGCTGAGAGACTTTGGGCCAATCACCAAGAGTTGGAGAGTTCTAGTCCCGCCTTAGGCAGGAGAGGCAGCTGAGAGACTTTGAGCCAATCACCAAGAGATGGAGAGTTCTAGTCCCGCCTTAGGCAGGAGAGGCAGCTGAGAGACTTTGGGCCAATCACCAAGAGATGGAGAGTTCTAGTTCCGCCTTAGGCAGGAGAGCCAGCTGAGAGACTTTGGACCAATCACCAACAGATGGAGAGTTCTAGTCCCGCCTTAGGCATGAGAGGCAGCTGAGAGACTTTGGGCCAATCACCAAGAGATGGAGAGTTCTAGTGCCACTATAGCCATGAAAGTCAGTTGACTTTCAAACTGTCTGAGCCAATCACCAGGAGACTGTGAGTTCAGCATGAGAGCCAGCTGGGTGAGTCCACATCTGAGAGCAGTTCTTCTCTCTCAATCCAACACACGTCACAGGGTGGTTGTTGTTGTGTGAAAAGGAAGAAAGAGGGTAATGCGCCGCCTTGAGTGTAATGAATGTGATATGACCATAGATAAAGAAACCACTAGCATTTCATCATGTCCAGGGCAATTGGAACAGGAAGTAGATCTGAATGGGAGGCATAACTGGGGGCTGGAGGTCCCATATTGAACCCAGATTCTCCGCAGCAACCTCTAAGAACTGCAGTCAGGTTGTCTTTGTTCACCAAAAGGGGATATTTGTAGCTCAGGCTTGAACTGTGGAGCCCTTGGTGCTCCCTGTGCTTGATTGGTTTTTACAGACGTTTCTTATATTTTTTTTCACCATCAACTGAAATCCAGAGAAGCAGGGATTAACCCCAGACAAACAAGGCAGCAGTAAACAACACATGAAGGAACTAGCAAAAGGAAAGCAACAGTCCTGCCAGCACTGATACAAGGGTAGAAACCAGCCTACCTTGTTCATGGTGGAGTACTGGATGAGAATTTCGGACACAATGGACTGGATGAAAACACCCAGGTCTTCAGGCGAGGCTCCCTGGGCTGCTTGTCCATAGCAGAGGATTGATGTCCTAATTCTTCTGTCAGGCAGATATTGTGCGTTCTGCCAGGACAAAGAGTTCAAACTCTTTTTCCAAGCACCAGAAGACAAGACAAGAAGCCATGGATGGAAACAGATGGAGATTCTTAGTCATCCAGGTCATGGTCTCTTCTAGAACTGATGAAATGACCTAGTTGGGTCACAAAAGGTCTACATTTCTTGCAACCAAGCTCAGAGAGCACCAAGGACCCCACAGTCTTCTTCTTCCTCCTCCTCCTCCTCCTCCTCCTCCTCCTCCTCCTCCTCATCCAAAAACTCCATAGTTCTCCTTCTCTCCTCCCACTCCTCCTCCCACTCCTCCCTCTCCTCCTCCTCTCCTATTCCCTTCTCCTCCCTTCCCCTCCCCTCTTCAAAACCTGTTCACTTCTAAAACTGATGAAATGACCTAGTTGGGTCGCGAAAGGTCTACATTTCTTATAACCAAGCTCAGAGAGCACCAAGGACCCCACAAAGTTGGAGGTCTCAGCCCCCACAGGTAGCCCACTCCCACTCACCTCTCTCTCTGTCTCGTCTGCAACTGTGATTGCCAGAAGCTTCTTGAGGTGATCTTTTAAAGGTCCTTCTGCTTGGTATTCCTCAATTTTAAGCCATAATATTTGTACAGGTTTATCTGAAGGTTGGAAAAAGAGTTTGTGACTCTGAGAGAGCTCCACCCATCATCCAGGAAAAGGAAGAACAGGACAAAGGATGATCAGAAAAGGAGCAAGTTTGGTCAAGCACAGGGCCATTTCCAACTAAGCATGGGTTACTCGCCGTGGCCCACTCAGCAGGGAACAAGAGTTACACTAATAGCAGTGTTCCAATATCTCAGGGATGGCCCCAAAGAAGAGGGAGTCAACCTATTCTCCAAGGGATCAGAAGTCAGGTCGAGAAGCAATGGATGGAAACTTATCAAAGAGAGAACCAACCTAGAACTAAGTAGAAACTTCTTAGTGGAAGATCTTAGTAGAAGATCTCCGAGGTCCCTTCCAACTCTCTTATTATGTTATTATGTGACTAATCAAGGAGAACTAAGGAGGAACTTCCTAACAATGAGGACAATTAACCACTGCAACAGTTTGCCTCCAGAAGTTGTGGGTGCTTCTTCACTAGAGATTTTTAAGAAGAGATTGGACAACCATTTGCCTGAAATGGAAAAGGGTTTTCTGCCTGAGCAAAGGGTTGGATTAAAAGATCTCCGAGGCCTCCTTCCAAGTCTGTAATTCTAATATTCATTTTCATGTGGAAATAAGCATCAAATAAAAGATGCCAAAGGAGAGAAAATGAAACGACAAACGTTAAAATGATTTTTAACATTGGCTGAAGGAGCCGATTCCGTGACAAGACGACGCGCGATCTCAAAGCTCTGAGATTGTACTTGACACTTTTATTGCTGGGGGGTTCCAACTGACCTAAATCATCCCGAAGAGATGGTGAACAGGGAGATTACATCTTGCTGATCTCAGGGAAATCGCAAATCTCTGAGAAAAGCAAGGGAAAAGTCTTCGATTGGCAATAAAAATTCCAGTCTATCAAGGCTGACAAAGTCAGGGCAATATGGAGGAGAAGTGTTAAGCTGGTGAGAAACTTTTATTGTTTTTTTAAAAATGGACTGCCTATAAAATTTTAAAACTAACTTAAATCAAAGAATAGAAGAACTTAGCAGCAATTTTTAATTTTGAATTGGTTCTGGACAGTGGTTATCTTACTTTCTAAATGTTTTATTTACATGGATTGATTCTAAGTAAACCTTTTCAAATGGATAGATTACTGTAACATTTCTTCTGACTCTCTGTCAGCTACAAATTGGCTGTTTACATCTCGACACTTTTATTGCTTGGCTGTTCTGGCTTAAGATCTGATAAGAGTGTACAGCTGTCCCTTTGTAGTTTGTTTTTACTTGCGAGTGTTTAAATCTTGCTGAGCTTCTAAGAAAAAATACAACTGCGTATAAACATAGTGTCTCTTCAAGCATCTCTTCAAGCAATACTTTTAGCTTTCAAGAGGGTGTTTGATACAGAGGAAAGAATTGAGAGAAAATTGGACTATTTGGTGCATTTGGCAACAAAATGTGATGAAAAAATGTGATGGAAATTCAAAAAATTGAAATGCAAGAGTTTGAGCCTGTTGATATTCGTGGCAATTGGTTTATTTCTGAGGGAGGAAAGAATGGAATATTCGAAGAGGAATTAAATGGAGAGAAAACTTATTTCAAAGGACAGGACATAGAAGGAGAAGAAAGCATTAAAGAACTTATGGGCTATGAAATACTATTTGCAAAATATTTGATAACACTGCTGAGAATTAAAGATAAGCTGACAAAGGAAACAGAAGGAGGGCGTCAACATTATATGAGAGATACTACAAACAAGAAGGTCAAAGAGGACTTGTTTAAAAAAAAGTACAGACTTGTTTAAAAAAAGTTTGGAGAATTGGATCCACAAATGGCAGTAGATATAAGATTGTTTTGTTATTGGAGAGATACAGGTTGATAGAAGGAAGAGTATAATTCAAAATTAGCTAAACTTAGTTAAATCCAGTGATAATAGGTACAGTTAAATAAAAATTGATAATGATAGTAATGTATACAATGTTGAGCTATGATAAGTAATAATTGGATATGAGAAGGGAAGGTTAGAAATATTTTTGGACTATATATAAAGATTATTAATAACAATAATAAAAAACAAAATTAGACACAGAGAAGTTTTAACTTATAGGGGAAAAATGTTATGATATAGGATATAGTTAAATAAAGAAAGGATAATGATCATAAATTATATACACGGAGGATTAGAAAATTTTGATATTAAATATTATGGATGTTTAGCTACAACAGGATATGAGGATTTAATGTTAATGGAGATTTTTACAAATAAGTAAATGAAATGCCAGCATTTAATACAGCATTGTATTAAATCTTGGTATATTTTAGGATGAAGGACATTTAAATAACTATAGTCAAATAAAAGTGGAGGCATGATGATGGTAACATAATAAATATTTGAGTTAAGATATTTGAATTAATATGAATTATATTTGATGACGGTGGAAGAGATGCACAAAAGCTTTTTATAACCAGCTGATACACTTTCTACAGTATGTAAAGAAGGAGGAGTTGTATGTTTGTTTTGAAAATAAAAAAAATTTACAAAAAAAAATGATTTTTAACATTATTGGAAAGAATGAAATTGTTAAATTAACCCGTGGCTAGTCGGCCGTGACTTGTAGGCAGTGGTGAGTTGGCCACAGCAAGTTGTCCTCTTCTGACCTTTGTCTAAGACAACTGCCATGCTTAAAGGGGAAAAGCTCAGCATATTTACCTTGTCTTTAGACTAGAAGTGGGAATCGCTTTGTGGCATTGAAGGTTTCTTGCTGATGGGCTGCAATCCACTCATTTTCCCCCTGGGGACTTTGTGGTCTACAGGAATCTGCTTGGACAACAATAACAACAACAACAACCACCACCACCACAACAACAACAACAACAACAAGGACAACAAAAAGGAAGTTGTGAGGAAGTGAAGGAGCAGAGGAAGGAAGAGGTTTTTCTGTGTTTCCAAGGGGAGGGTTGGTCTCCCTTCTGCCTCAGGGGGCATTGGATCATTGATTCAACTTTTCTAGCTGGGACAGACACGAAGCACCTAAGAAGGACCATCCGGATTGCATCAGCTGGAGCCAAGAGAGCTTTTGAGAGGAACAGAAGGAAAAGCTCTGCCACAAATGGTGAGATGAAGTGCCTGGATTTTCTTCCTCTGTCTGGAATGGCCAGGAAACAACCTGTCTCCAGAGGCTGGTAGCCCTTGATTTATTGTTGGGATCTGTCTGCCACAGTAGCCGAATCAGAGGGGGGGGGAGGAGGCAGTGGGAGTCAGTGTCAGCATTAAAGCAACCTAGGAGTTCCGAGGGGGAAGAGGGAATGGAGCTGGCAGAGAGAGAGAGTGACAGGTGTGGAGACTGGGCCGTCCTTCAGCCCCCAGATGGAGACTCAACTGCCCCCAGGTCTGGAGGTGGCTGATGAGGAAGAGGAGGAATAGCTGGGCCCAGTGCCTGATGCATGGAAGCCCAGAAGGCAGAGGAGAGGAGAGCAGTGGAAATCTATGGGACGGAAGAGGCACCGCTGCTAGCAAAGCCCCACCCTAGGTCTGGGGGATAAGGGGGGGTGCGGAGATGAATTGGTGTGGCAGACATGTATGCATTTAAGTCAAAAGAAAGCAAATTCAAGCAGCAACATAAAGGTCATCTCCAGGGGGACCTACAGTGTCCGTAGGGAGGGACTTCTACAAACTGCAAAATTGCTTAGTTGGGAAATGTAACTGATGACCCACCTTGGGGGAGGGGGAAACAGGGTCAGAGCTAACGCGCAAAAAGTGAGGTCAGATTTGGTTCCACTTGGATGGGGCAGATATGAAGCTCCTAATAAACAACTGGATTTCTTTCAAAGGTTTGGATGAGGCCCATGATTTACTTAGGGCAGTGGTTCTCAACCTGTGGGTCGGGACCCTTTGACCCTTTCACAGGGATCGCCTAAGACCATCGGAAAACACATATTTTCAATGGTCTTAGGAACCGAGACACCAATTTTATGGTTGGGGGTCACCACAACATGAGGAACTGTGTTAAAGGGTCGTGGCATTGGGAAGGTAGAGAACCACTGAATTAGGACATCGGTCGGAACCCTGACATAGGGAACATTGTCAGTACTACAAGGGAGTACAAGGTTTTCAGAGTGGAGGAGAAGAAGGGGAGGAAGGGGAGGAGGAAGGAGTGAGGGGGAGGAAAGAAGAGGGAGGGGATGATGATGAGGACTATGGGGTCCTTGATGCTCTCTGAGCTTGGTTGTTTTCTTGCAGACATTTCATGGCCCAACTATAGAACATCATCAGTGCTAGAAGGGAGTGAAGTTTGCTCTCTGTTTATACACAATAGCTTGCCCTGAAAAAGCAGGGAGCAAACATCACACTCACCAGCACTGATGATGTAGTTGGGTCATGAAAAGTGTGAAAATAAAGAACCAAGTCCAGGGAGAACCAAGGGCCCCATCTTCTTCTTCCTAGCATATTCCCACAGGTGCAGGGTTCAGTTTTTGGATCATTGAGGGCCACTTTGCTCCGTCACCTGCATTGCCTGGGAGAAGGCCTGCAACTTCCATATCTTTGTTGATGACCTCTTGCCATCCCTGTTTTGGATGCCCACAAAGTCACCAGTCATTGACTTCTAGTTGGTAGGTAGCCTTGGCCATGGTGGAAGGTGCTGCTCTCGGGATGTGTCCTTATCAGCGGAGTCGGACTTCTCTCATCTTCTCTGTAATTGGTGCCACACCAAAATGTGGTCAAATGGTGTCATGTGTGATGTGGTCAGGAAGGGAAGTGCCCTATATACAATGGAGCCTTCACATTTCCATGGTATGGAGAGAGCTTTTGCTCCCTCCTGTTGCTGCCCAGCATTCAGGGGCCCTACAGTGCAACAGGAGGATGGTTCTCTTGTATCTCTTAGATTCAAGATGGGCTGGCATCCATCTGTCACATAACACATCAGTGAGGTCTCGCCAACTCATCCAGGCTGCACTCATCCTTGCTCGCGCCTTGTCATTTATGTCCCCTTTTGTTGTGGGGCACCAGTGAAACTGGCAGCAGAGTCAGACAGTGAGGAGGTTGTGGAAAAACATGGGCCAGTCCTGGGGACTGAGGGAAGTTCACTGAAGCATTGGAGGTAGAGAAGGAGCTAGACAGCAGTGAGGCAGAGGAACAGCTAGAACCTGTTCCCAGTGCGTGCGTGTGCAGAGATGCCAGAAGACTACTACTAAGAAAACAGGGTGAACTTGGGAGTAAAGCCACATCTTGGAGGTGATTGGCAAATATTTTCATGTGTAATTTTCTATAAAATTCATCTTGGTTGTCATTAGGAGCATAAATTGCTACTAAAAGTATTTTCTTATTACTGCCCATAATTTCCACCATCAAAATTCTTCCATCATCATCTGTGTAGATTTGTTCTGCTGGGATTGTATCTTTGATATACAAAACCACTCCTCTTTTCTTACATCTTGGCAACGCAGTAAATATTTTCCCTAATTTTGGCTGCACCAGTATTTGTTCATGTTGCTTTTTAATATGTACTTCTTGTAGGCAGATTTTGTCCAATTTTAATTTCTCTAATTTATCAAATGTTTTCCTTCTTTTAATAGCCAAATTAAGTCCATTTATATTAATTGTAATCAATTTTTTCGCTTCCATATTTATATTTTATAAGAAGGATTTACTGCTCTAGTAGATCTTGGTTCTTTTTTTTTATTACTAATTTTTTTTATTTTGTTACATAAACAACACATGCCCACACCAGTGGGAAAAGAAAAAATCAAAACACAAAAAAGACAAAAACAGAAAACTAGGCAGGGGAAAAAAAAGAAAAAAAAGAACACAAGTATATATTATAAAAAAGTATATCAGCTGGTTACAACATGTTTTGTGCATCTCTTCCATTAATTCATATTAATTCAAATATCTTAACTCAAATGTTTACCATATTGACATCATCATACCTCCACTTTTAGTTGACTACAGTTGTTTAAACATCTTTCATCAACTATGCCAAATATTTAATCCATAACCACATGCCAGCATTTCATTTACTTGTTTATAAAATCTTCCATTAACATCAAATCCTCATATCCTGTTTTAGCTAAACATCCATAATATTTAATACCAAAAATTCCATCCTCCATGTATATAGTTGATAATGTATATCATTCTCCTTTCTTTATGTAATTATATCGTATATTATAATATTTCCCCATATTAGTTAACATTTAACTGTATATAGTTTTATTTTATTTTTTAATAGTGATAATTATTGTGATTAATAACCTTTGTATATGGTCCAAAAATATTTCTAACCTTCCCTTCTCATATCAAATTATTATTTATCATATCAACACCACATTTTATACATTACTATCATTATCAATTATTATTCAACTATGTCTATTACAAATAAAATTAATTAGGTTTAGCTAATTTTGAATTGTATTCTTCCATCTATCAGCCTGTGTCTCTCCAATAACAAAACCTCCTTAATCCTGTTGCCATTCGTGGATCAAGTTCTCCAAACGTCTTTATGAGCAAGTCCAAACAAGAAGATCTTTGCACCTTTTTGCTTAAGGTGCCTCTCATATAATGTCATTGTCCTACGTTTATTCCACTTTTCAGCTTATCTTTAATTCTCAGTGGTGATATCAAAAGTTTTGCAAATGATATTTCATAAAGTATAAATTCTTTAATGCTTCTTGTTCCTCCTACGCTCTGTCTTTCGAAGTAAATCTTCTGTGTGGCTGCCCCCCCTTCTAACGTTCCATCTTTTTCTCCCTCAGAGGTAAACCAGATGCCCGGAATGTCAGCAAATTGAAAATCTTCATCTCTGACATCCTTTGTTTGTATTTCAGGAACATTCAAACATTCAACATTCTCACTTTTTTCTTCATATTTTGATGTTAAAAACAGCAAATAATCCAGCTTTCTTTCAAATATGTCATACGTGTCAGTCAGCTTTTGTAGTGCGAAAAAAATCATTTGAAATGAATCATTTGAAACTTGAACAGACGCCATCTTTGTACGCAGTTAGTATTTTCCCTTTAGAGGCTTTCAGGTATTTGCAAGTAAAAACAAGCTGAGAGCTGTACAATCTTATCTGATCTTAGACCAACCTAGCCAAGCAATAAAAGTGTCAAGTTGTAGGGAGCCAAGTTATAGTAAATTGGTTTACAGCCCACTTACAGAGAGTCAGAGGAGATGTTGGAATAATCTTTCCTTTGTCCATGTAAGTAGCATTTAAAACATTTAAAAAATAGGGTAACCACCGTCCATAAACCAATAAAGAGATCCAATTCACCGCTAGATTCTTCTGTTCTTTGGTTTCAATTAACTTAAATTTTTATGCGGACTGTGTCTCTCTGAGTAATAAAATCATCTTACCAGCTGGAAACATGCCATTCTTAGAAGCAACCTACAGTTTTGGTTAGCTTACGGCTAATCCAGAAGTCACTGGCAAAGGAGGTTAAATTCCAAGCCCCCAGGGACTTTGCGAACGTCTCTGGGGTCTCTGGATCTCCTCCAACCTTTCACTGTCAGTCCAGGACAGCTTGGGTTCAAAAATGAAGCATCCAATTCCTTCGGAATAGAGGAATTTCAGGAATAGCCTGGAAATACGTCTTCTCACTGCTAAGTCCCACCTTCTTCCTAGATCTCGGTTCTTGGTGTTCTCTAAGGTCAATGCTGCCTACCGCACCTTCTTCTTTCTGTACTCCTCTTTGAGTACAATTAGTGGTTTTTCTTTTCCTGTCTCCTCATCTTTCCCTCTCAAATGTTCTGCATAGAATAGTTCTGCTTTCACAGTTGAATCTATTCTATATCTTTGTCCTTGCCATACAAACATGAGACCTTCTGATATCAGCCATCTGTAATTAACAACTTTTTAAAGTAAAATTTTAGTCACAAATTGGTATTCTCTTCTCTTCTCTTTCACTCTTCTTGGTACTTGTTTCAAAACCGCAATCTCCTTATTTTTTATTCCAGTCTTTTGTCTCTTGCCTTCTCTAATATTTGTGTCTTAATTGCTTTCTTAGTAAATCTTATATGAACTTCTCTTGGGAGATTGTTTCTCGCTGCATATCTTATATAGACTCAAAACAACTTGTCTATACCATCCATCATCTTCTCTTTGGTTATCTCCAAGATGTCTGCCAGAATTTCTATCATTATTTCTGCCAGATTTTCTCCCTTTTCTTCTAAATCTGAAATAAAATCTGAAATCTGAGATAAAATTCTGATCCATTGATCTCCCATCCCAGTATTCCACTGTTATCTTTTTCAACCACACTGAATCTGGTATCAATATTTCCAATTTTCTTATCTCTTTGCTCATCTTTTTCTTCAGTTTTTCTTCATATTTCATCATCATTTGGTGAATATTCTCAATTTTCCCATCTCCATTCCCTGCTTTTTGTTTGATGTTTTCTCTTCTTTGTTCTATATTTTCTATTCTCTTTTCAATGTTATCTGTTCTCTTTTCTATCTTCTCTGGTCTTACTTGTATTTTTTGTATTCCTTGCATAATCATCTGCAGTATCACTTCCTTGTCTTTTTCCTGTTGCAACATTGTGTGAATTGATCTTTGTCCTCCAGATGATGAAGAAGAGGAAGTTGGTATTGCAGAGCCAGCGGCTGTTATCTTTTTACTCATTTCAAAACAGTTGATATACTATATGGTAGTTGAAAAATACAAAGTCTTCAGGTTCTTCTATACCTTAATCTACTTATATAGAGGACAGTTATAATCCCAAGTGGCCCTAATAAGAAGAGAGAGAAAAAAGGAAATGGAAAAAAGAAAAAAAGGGGGGAAAGGAAAAAAGGAAAAAAACTTCATGCTCTTGTTTGTCCTAATCCAATTGGTTCCAGTTGTTTAAAAGAAAAAAAAAGAAAAAACATATCATTCACAAAATAAATAAATAAAAGGAACAATAACAAAAGTCTTCATGTTCTTCTTTATCTTAATTAAGTTCAGTGAAATAAAATAACAAAATCCAGCAGGAAAAGGGGAAAATATATGTCTATATATGCATCCCCCCAAATAGACAAGAAAAACAGAAAAGAAGCCCACCTTCTTTAAGAAAAAAGGGGGGAAGCCAAACTTCCTCTGCAGAAGGCCTCAGACCAGCTGGCAGTGGTTAAATGAGAAGGAGAGTAAGGGAGTAAAAAGACAGAGAAAAAAAGGGAGAGAGAAACACTGCCACTGTAAAATCCAAGGCTCTTATATTAAGTTCCAAACAAAATTAGCAATTGTCTTTTCAAGTTCACTACAGTCTTCTTTCTTTGAATTCCAAATTTTCTTTCATGCCCAAACTCCATACACTGATAGTATCCAAGAAGAGTACCTGTATAAACAATCCCCCATGCTCATCCCACTATCATTTCATAAACAGGCTTAAAGTTCTTGAAATATAACATCAGGTCTTAACTTTTTTTAAACTTTTCTCTAAACACTCATACAAGAAAAAGAAAACAATGTTTCCAGGCCTCTAGATGGCAGTGTTATTTATTCTCTTCCACTTCCCTTATTTTCCTTATACTCAGAAAAGAAAAACAGATTCAAAAAGGAAATACATTTAGAGCCTTGGAAAGAGAAAAAAAGTAGGGAGGAAAAAGTCTTAGACAGCAAAAATTATTATGCAAATATTTAGGAAAGAAAAGACAAAAAAACCCTGTCCAGTTTAAAAAGTAAAAGACCTTTGTAAAAATCCAGCCAAATTCCAACAATAAAAAGGAAGAAAAAAAATCACTCAACTTGACTCTGACTTAATCTCGCCGCTTAGCCTCTTCAGTCTTCAATTTTAAATTAACTTTTAGTCTTTTAGTGTGTTCTCTCGAATAATAATGATAAAAAGTCCTCTCACCAGATCAACACACTTTCTGTCAGCCTCTGCTTTGCTGTTGCTTCGACTGCCATGAAACGGGGAGGGAGGGCATGGTATTTGGGAGGGGTTACTAAGTGTGCTGGTGGAAGGTTCTGGAGTTCAACTGCTGATCGGACTGCGCATGCATGGGAGTTTCCCGCCAGGAATAACGGCACCGACATTCCATCTTCATGATGCCTTTTGAAGTTATCTCGCACCTGACACTTGGGAGAATTATGATTGGACTGTAACTGTGATGCCAAGGGGAGGGGAATGGGCTATTCTATATATCAATCGCTTTCGCGCCTAAATATTCAGATTTCGCTTCGCTATGCCTTTAATCATTTTTAATTAGTAAAAGTACACTTGATTTCCACACATGGAGTCTCGTGGTCTTTCTTTCCTAATTATTTAATGGAGAGGTGCTGACAGTAAGCGAAATCTCACTAACACCCCACCAAGAGATTACAACCTTCTGTGGAGGGTGTACTTGCATGAAGAAATGAAGAAAATGTCTTTGCACGCAAGCAATGAAGAAATTGAAAAGGACACTAATGATCCATCATTACCTGAGAGAATGGCTGAGTTGGAAATAGCGGGCCCTGCGATCCCCCCCCCCCCGTTGGTCCTTATCTGTGGGGCAAAAGGAGGACAGCGCAAGCTGGGATGCTGGAGTTACCAGAAGAAAACATCAGGCAAAGCCACTTGAAATGGGGGCCGAATGAAGGCCCCGAGAAAGAGTTCAGCCGGAGGACGTGGAACATAGGTACTCTATGCAAAGATTCGGGGAGGGTGAAGAGGCCGAGGGGGAATGGGAGCAAGCTAACCCAGAGACAGTCTCACCCCCCCCCCAAGCCAGGGGGGCTGCCAGAGCAGGGGGGGGGAAGAAGACACAGAATGGCAAAAGTCCCTCCCTTAATTGTAAAGTATGACGGAAATCCCAAGAAACTGGGCCTCTTCATTATGCAGGTTTATAACTTTATGGAAATTTATGGGCCTGATTTAGAATCGGATGACATGAAAGTACGTATGGTGTTACTTGCTTTGAAGGAAGAGGCTGCCGACTGGATGATGGGTCTGCACCAAAGCAATTCCCCCCTCCTGAGGAATTTTGACGCTTTTATGACTGCGTTCAAGAGACGATTTGATGATCCCCTCACTGAGAAACGGGGGAAACTGAAATTTATGACCCTCACACAGGGAGATAGGCCAGTGACTCAGTACATTCAGGAGTTTCAACACCTCTGTACTTATATGAGAGGATGGTCTGCAGAAGTGCTTTTGGATAAATTTGCATTGGGCTTGAATGAAGACATTCATCAACAATGTGTTAATCGCTACCTTCCTAAGCGTGTTACTGCTTGATATGAAAATGCAGCAGATATTGAGCTTGATTTAATTAGACTTCAACGTGCGAACGAGGAGAGAGAGAGAGAGAGAGAGAGAGAGAGAGAGAGAGAGAGAGAGAGAGAGAGAGAGAAAGAGCAGCAAGATCTCCCTCCCCGACTCACAAGCCCCCTTTCCGAGTGAGGAGCAAAGGGAAAGGAGACCCCACAGGCAAAGTCAAGCCGTTCACATGTTTTCGTTGTGGGAGGGGAGGCCACCGCGCTCCGGAGTGCCATGCTAAGCTACCCACGACCACCCCACCCCCTGCCAAGAGAGAAGGGAGATCAAGCAAGGCCCTGGACAAGAAGAAAAAGGAAGCTGCTTTCGCCACGGATGCCACCCCCACCCCCCGCATTTCAGACAGGACATGGAGGGAGAAGCTGACGCCTCTACCAGCTCCTCTGATGACTCCGATGACGACGCCTCGCCTCACTGGGTGAGTTCAAACAAAGGCTCCATGCTGATCCCAATAGAGTTAAGGGTTCCGCTCGATGGGGTGTCAGAGCAGCTTCCCACCCTCCTTGACTCAGGCTGTTCCCGCTGTATGATAAATCCTGCTATGGTGGAGAAACTAGGCCTCAAGTAAAAAAACTTTGAAAACCCCTATTGTCTTTTGCCAGATAGATGGGTCCATAGCAGGGGGTGGCCCAGCCCACTTCTATATTGAGCCTCTAGAGATGAAGATGGGCTCCCACACCGAATTAATCTCTTTTATTGTGGCTCCTGGAATGGACAGGCCCCTCATTTTAGGCCTCCCTTGGCTTCGAAAATGGAACCCTCGCATAAATTGGAGGGAGGGTTGGTTGCGCATTCGCACAAGCACGCCTCCAGAGGGGAAGGGTGTTTCCCCGGAACCTGTTAGCTGCAGTTCTGCTTTGGCCGCCAGAGGGCAGGAAAGGATTGAAGGAGAGGAAAAGATTCCAAAAGTGTATTGGGACCTGAGAGGAGTTTTTAGTGAGGAATCTTCCGATAAACTTCTGCCCCACAGACCTACTGATTGCTCCATCGACATTTTGCCCGGTGTCAAGCTTCCAAAGCTCCAAATATATTCCATGTCCCCAAGGGAGATGGAGGAAATGAGAAAATTCATTGATAAAAATTTACAACGGGGTTTCATCGAGCCAGCACGGCCCAAAGTAGCTGCCCCTGTATTATTCAGAGAGAAGAAAGATGGCTCCCTGAGGCTTTGTGTTAATTTCAAGAATCTGAATGGGATCTTGGCCCAAAACCTCTACCCATTGCCGTTAATGAAGGACATGTTAGCCCAATTGGGGAAGGGCCGCATTTTCACTAAACTGGACCTCAGAGAAGCGTACTATAGAGTCCGCATAAAGGAGGGGGATGAGTGGAAGACTGCTTTCAAGTGCCCCCTCGGCTGTTTCCAGTTCTGGATGATGCCTTTTGGCCTGCAGGGGGCGCCTGCAGTTTTCATGCAATTAATTAATGAAATCTTGCATGACCACCTTTACAAAGGCGTTATCGTATATTTGGACGATATCCTTATCTAGACTCAGACTTACGACGAACACGTCGCTTTGGTCCGCACTGTCTTGAAAAAACTCAGGGCCGCTGAACTGTATGCCAAGCTGTCCAAGTGTGAATTTCACCAGGCGAAGATTGACTACCTAGGGTATCGTATCTCCCCCACTAGCATTGAGATGGACCCTGGGAAAGTGAAGGCGGTCACTGAGTGGGAGGCACCCCGGACACGCAGACAATTGCAAAAGTTTTTGGGTTTTGCTAATTTCTACCATCAGTTCATTCCTTCTTTTGCCAAAATTGCACTTCCCATCACTAATTTGTTGAAGTCCAAAGGTGGGCCTAAACCTAAGCCTAGCAAACCACTGGATTGGACCATGGAGTGTCAAGCTGCTTTCAAGAAGTTAAAGTGCCTATTTGCTGCGGAACCAGTTCTGAAGCATCCCGACATGGACAAGCCTTTCGTCGTCCAAGCCGATGCCAGTGACGTCGCTGTTGGGGCCATCTTGCTACAAGCCAACGACCAAGGTAATTTGCGACCTTGTGCTTACACCTTCTGCAAGCTCACAGACACTGAAAGACGGTGGGCCGTTTGGGAGAAGGAGGCATTTGCAGTGCGCTGGGCCCTGGCCACATGGCACCACTTCCTAGAGGGCGCTAAACACCCTTTTGAAGTGTGGACTGACCACAAAAATTTGGAGGCTTTGAGGACCCCATGCCGCCTATCCCCTAAACAGATGCGCTGGGCCCAAAATTTCAACTGCTTCAACTTCACACTCAAGTACATCCCTGGAGGGAAGAATTTCATGGCTGATGCTTTGTCCAGACTCCCTCAATACAACTGCTCTAAACTGAGTATTGTTCAGCCTGTCGTTCCCACATCCAGCCTTGCGGCTCCAGTGGTCACTTGTCAGCAGGCACGCTCGAAAGTGGATGTGCCTCAGGATTTTCTTTCTGACCTCAGACGCGCCCTTCCCCAGGATGACTGGTTCCAGCAGCATCAGGATGAGTGTACAATGAGGGACGATTTACCGTGGATCGGAACCAAGCTTTACGTCCCAACCTCTCTTCATCTCGTCGTCCTCCAACGAGCTCACGATTCTAAGTTGGCGGGTCACTTTGGATTCGTAAAAACATTGCACCTAGTGAAGAGACAATTTTGGTGGCCCTCTTTGAAAAAGGACATTGAACTTTATGTTGCTGGTTGTCCGGTCTGTGCGGCCGCTAAACAGCCACCTGGAAAACCACAAGGCTTACTTCAATCTGTCGCCCCCCCTGTCACCCCTTGGAGGGAAATTTCGATGGACTTCATTGTCAAGCTTCCTGAGAGCCAGGGGAACACCGTCATTTGGGTTGTTACAGACTTATTTTCAAAACAAGTTCATTTTGTTCCATGCCACAAGATTCCTTCTGCTAAGGCACTGGCTAAACTCTTCATTTCCCACATTTACCGTTTGCATGGGGTCCCTGATCGCATCATTTCCGATAGAGGTGTCCAGTTCACTTCTGCTTTCTGGAAGGAATTTCTTACACGCATTGGCTCCGCCCCGGGCCTAAGCTCCGCCCACCATCCTCAGACAAATGGGGCGTGTGAGAGGACTAATTCTGTTTTGGAACAATATTTACGTTGTTTCATCAATTATCAGCAGGATGATTGGGTGGACTTGCTGCCGCACGCTGAGGTGGCCTACAATAATTCGGTCCATAGCAGCACTGGTTTCACTCCTTTTTGTGTTGTTTTTGGTCAGGATTTTGTTCCTATTCCTGAGCTACCTCGTGAACAACCGCAAGTTTCTTCCGTCGCTGAGTGGCGCGAACGTCTGAGCCATGTTTGGCCTTTAACTCTTGCTACTTTGGATGCTGCGCATCATGCTCATAAGAAACAGGCTGATAAGAAGCGTGTGCAACCTTATCAGTACAGGGAGGGTGACCTGGTTAATTTGTCCACAAAATTCCTTCACACTACGCAAAAGTCGAAGAAATTGGGGCCTAAGTACGTTGGTCCATTTCCCATCATCAAAGTCATCAATCCTGTTTCCGTTCGTTTGCAGCTGCCAAAGCATCTCAACCGTGTTCATCATTAACCTCATTAAGCCTGTTCGTGTTTCTACTTTACATCTGCCTGTCGACCCTCCACCTGCACCCCTGTTGATTGACGGTGAACATCACTTTGAAGTTCATGAGATACTGGACTCTCGACGGCGGCGTAATCGAATCCAGTACTTAGTGGCTTGGAAGCATTTTCCTCCATCTCGTACGGAATGGGTTGACAAGTCCCATGTTCGTGCCCCCCGGCTGCTTCGACAGTTTTATTCTGCTTATCCTGACAAGCCTTGATTTTTTTTTCTCTTTCCCCCCCCCCCTTTTTTTCTCTTCTGTGTTTTGTTGTTCGTCGGTTGCTGTTTCCTCAAGCGGCCATAAGATGGAGCCAGAATCACTGTTAGATGCTGATCTGATTGAATAGCAACCTCTATGATGTGATCGAGGGGTTGTTTTCCCATCTTTGCAGCTTTCAGATGTGAGGACTCCAACTCCAGTATGCTGGCTGGAGAATTCTGGGACTTGAAGTCCTCACCTCTTCAAGTTGCCAAGAGGGAGAAATACTGATGGAGACCAGAGTTTCCCAATCTGAGCAGCTTTCAGATGTGGGGACTTCAACCTTCTCAGGCCAGCAGAGTTGAAATCCACACACCTTAAAGTGTCTGTGATCAAGCAACACCAATCTGGATTTTTAATAAATATGGAGGGTGATTGATGGTGGTTTGGTGAAGCTGAAGAGAATGGCAACCTTCATTCTCTTCCACCTCATCTGGCACTTCTCCAGCTCTCTGGAAGGGCTCAATGATCATCTGCAAGCTCACACACTCTTTTAGATGAGAACAACACAGTTGTTGCTGAACTATTTCTAAGACTTTTTGATAAAATTAGAATTCTTCAGATGGTACCCAGGCGATCTTTGTGGGAGAAAAAGAGAGAAGGGAGGGAGGGTGGGAGAGGAAGAGAGAGAGGGGGTGGTAGATTAGTTTGTTGTGATTTGGTTGACCTACATCAGCAAAATAATTTCCCAGGACCGGAATAAGATTGACAGCTTTCCATCCATAGGTTTGAGCATTCAGATGCCGGAAAAGGAACTGAAGTGTCCGGAGTGATTCTTTTGCTACAGACTTGTCTGGGTGACAAGCACAGTTGACCACAGAGACTAGCACCAGCTCTAACATCGTATTCTGCAGGAAGGAGGGAAAGGAGGGAACGATTAAACATGGTCACTGGAGTTCTCTGAGTCTAGGAATGACAAACACAGAGAAGCCCACAGAACATAGAATAACAGGGTTGAAAAGGAACTTGGAGGTCATCTAGTCCAACCCCCTGCTCAAGCAGGAGACCCTACACTATTCTGGACAAATGGTTGTCCAGTCTCTTCTTGAAAGCCTCCAGTATTGGAGCACCCACAACTTCTGGAGGCAAGTCGTTCCACTGGTTAATTGTCCTTATTGTCAGGAAATTTCTCCTTAGTTCTAGGTTGCTTCTCTCCTTCATTGGTTTCCATCCATTGCTTCTTGTTCTGCTTTGGATGTCCTCCAAGAGGATCTGTCTCTAAATTGATCCTTCAGATCTTCCAGGGATGCCTCCATCTTTGTAGAAGAGAGGCCACTGTAGCTGAGGGCATCCTCTTTCTGGTGGTTGTCTTCTTCTCCTCCTTCTACCCTTCCTAACCTTGTAGAATTCCTAGAGAGTGAGGTCACACCTGCTGCTCCCTTGAAAATCCCTCACTTCCTACACCCCATCTCTTACCTCAAAGGGGTGCTGGAGAAGATACCCCAGTCCACGAATAGCAAATATTTGGATGAGGGGATATGGCTCAGCTATCCATTTTTGGAAGACCCTGAGGATGTCCTTCATGATGAACAAGTGTCCAAGCTCCGGGTGAGAGAGAAGCTGGGGAAGAAGAGTGGAGTGATGGATTATTAACCAAGCAAAGGAAGAGAACTTTCCTCACAGCCTCTATGAAGAGATGCCACATTCAGCCATTATGGGGAGAGGAAAAGAAAAGACAGTCCTCATATAGTGATGGCGGAAAGTCACCATGGCACTGATAAAAGGGACAACTCCATTTTTCAGACTCATGACCATTGATCACAGTCACCTGATCAAAAATTGGGTACTTGACGGTCACAGTGTTTATTTTTTTTATTTTTTTATTTTTTTTAATTTTTAAACAAACAAAATAAACATATAACATAAAAAACCCCTCCAGTTACATACAGTATGTCAATTGGTCACAAAACTCCTGTGCCTCCTCACCATAGTCTTCACTTACAATTTATATAGAATCTCATATTATCAATCTAATATATATGTATACAATTATTATAATTATTTAACATTTATTTGACTATAATTATTATGACTTCTTTATGTGAGATATTCTAAATTTAGAATAGATTTATATTATGACATTTCATTACATCATCCTAAAACCATCCAGTAATATTACATCTTTACATTGTATTCTATATAAAATTATTTATCTTTGGTTACAAAACTTTCATGCATCCTCTCCATAGTCCTCACTTACAATTTATATAGAATTTCATTATTAATCATTTATTTGACTATAACTATTATTCATTTTATGCGTAATATTCTAACTAAATTAGTTTTTATTATAGCACTTCATTACATCATCCTGTATCCTTCCAATAGTTGTGAAATCTTATATCTCTTGCCATTTGTACTATTTGTGTTCTAATTGCTTTCTTGGTAGATCTTATATGGACTTCTCTTGGCAACTTGTTTTTCATTGCATATCTTGTAAAGACTTGAAACCCCTCGTCTGTTCCTTGCATCAACTTCACTTTGGTTATTACCGATGCTTCTGCCAAAATTTCTAACATTAGAGCTGCCCAATTTTTTTCCTTTTTTTCTTCTATATTTTGGAAATCTGATCTATCAATCTCCCATAACAATATTCCACTCTTGTCTTTTCCAACCTCAATCTCCTGTCAATATCACCAATTTTCTTATCTCTTTGTTCATCTTTTTCTTCAATTCTTCTGTTCTTTGTTCAATATTCTGCATTCTCTTTCTTTTCTTTTTTGTGTTGCAACATTCCTCCAGATAGTATACACTGCCACTATATAGAATCCAAGGCTTTTTTTATTAAGTTCCAAACAAGTTCACTGCAATTCTTCTCTCTTTCAAGGCTTTCTTTTTACTCCAGTCCAGCTACTGATAGTACCCCAGAGGAGCACCTGTATAAACAATCCATGCTCATCTGTCTATCATTTTCAATAAACAAGCTCAGAGACCTTGAAATGTAAATCAAATGTGCAAAGAAAAAAAAAGAAAAAAAATGTTTCCAAGCCTCCAAGCCTCTAAGTGGCAGTGTAACTTCTTTTCTTCTACTTTTACTCCCCTCTTTATATTCCAAACATCAGGAGAAAAAGAAAAGTTTTAAAAAAGAATATGCACTAGAGAATTGAAAAAAGAAAAAGAAAGAAAGTAGTAGAAGAAGAAAAAATCCGATCCAGTTTAAAAAGTAAGAAGCGTTTGTAAAAATTCCATTAATAAAAAGATTAAAGAACAGAGGGGGTGGGGCTAGCTGCCAGGTTGAATGGTTGCTTGAATGGAGAGCTCCATGAAGAGCAGCTGGATCTGGCATCCGGAGGGGTTTCTGGAAAGACTTTTGTAAATCGAAGATTTCCTGTAGGGAAGACTGAAGAGAAGGTTGGTTTGGCATGACCATAGCAGTGGTGGGTTTCAAAAATTGTTCGAACCTACTCTGTGGGTGTGGCCTCCTTTGTGGGAGTGGCTTGCCGCCCATGTGACCAGATGGGAGTGGCTTGCTGCCCATGCGACCTGATATGAAGATGCCGACGACACTTGTCAGAACCACCTTAAATTACCTCACACACAGAACTGGCATGCATAAGAATGTAAAAACAGTAAACCTGTTTTTTAAAAGGCATCTTTGGTTTGGATTAAAACAACTTCAACACATGCAATAAGCGAGAAGCTGCAGGAGTCGCGAGTGGCTTAACAGATTCCTGATCTTGGAGGAAGGTATTTTTATTCCAAAACAGCTCAAGAGATTAAGATTAAGGAGCAGGGTGGTTGTTTTTTTTTATCCCCCCCCCCCTTTATAGCTGCGAGTGAGTGAAGGCTGGAGATTTTTTTCTTTTCTTCTCTGAACTGTATGAGGATCTGAATCTAAACTTAATTAGTTAACCCAACAAAGGCCAGCTGTAAATAACTCTGATTACATGGATGCCTTCAGGGGGAAATGAGTTAACTATTGAAGGTTTGAAGAAGGTTTGAAGAACAAAAAAAGCTGACTCATAGCAGTGCATTTTGTCAAGTCTGTTTCTTGTTAGTCTGTATCTGGTTAGCTTGTGGAAGAGTGACATCTACTGGTGAAATATGGAATCCCCCCCACCCCATAGTATACCTTAAGAGAAAACAGAACTTTTGGTGACCATACCCCTTGGATAACAAGAAACCTGACTATTGGAGAACATTGATGTTAATCTTTGGACATTACTAAAAGAAATAATCGGAGCGAGAGAAAGAAGATTTACTGGACCAAAGGACTCAGAATATTTATATAATTACTTAATCCAAGAGGGTCATATGTAAGGTTGAACTTAAAGAATAGGAATTAATGTTATAATACTACTATCAAAGGAATATATTGTTATTGTCATTGGTATTGTTAATGCTATAAGATTATTATTTTTTTATATTATTGGCATTAGTATTGATTAACTAAGGAGATGGTTTAATTCAGTGACATGCGGTGAAGTTTATGGCTGGTGAGGCAAAAAGAAAGAAAGCGGCTTTTGGCCGCCCTGCCGCTATGTCCGACATAGATTAATAAGTCTCTCTCATTCTTTCTATCCTATGATATTTGTTTTCTTATAATATATGAATCTGTTGATATATAGACTATATCACCCCTTAATACTCCTTAAAATTGATTATTGAGTAGAGGAAGAGGGAAAAGGAGAGGGAAAGTGGGGAGAGGGAGAGGAAGGAAGGAAGGAAGGACTGGAGAAAGTTACGAGGGAGAGAAGAAATCGTATCGTCGTGATGTCAGCTTCACATGCTAACGGTCGCAGTGTTTTGAGGTTACGTGATCCGTTTTGTGACCGCCTGATAAGCCAAGTCAATGGGGAAACCAGATTCACTTAACCGTGTGACTAACTTAACAACGGCAGCAATTCACTTAACAACTGTGGCAAAGGAAGTGGTAAAATGGGACAAAAACTGCTTAGGGACTGAGCAACAGAAATTTGTGGCTCAGTTGTGGTCATAAGTCGCTCAGTTGTGGCTCAGTTGTGGTCCAGGACAACCTGTAGAAGAAAATCACTGAAATATCTGGTTTATCCTAAGTTTATGACCACGGCGTTGGCTTGAGGGCTTCTGCGATCACTTAGTGACCACTGGAGGTTCTATGACGGTCTTATGTCAGAGACTACAGAATGGCAATACAAAACTGTCTATAATGCAAAGAGGAAACGGAATTTGGGGTCATTGAATCTTCCTCCCTCCCTCCAATTCCATTGATTAACAGAGTAAGAGGAGACCTTGGAGATCTTCTAGTCCAACCCCTTGACCAAGCAGAGACCATCTACTATGTCAGACAAACAGCTGTCCAGTCTCTTCTTCAAAGCCTCCAGTGATGGAGCCGCCACAACTTCAACTTCCTAATCATAAAGTCCCCCTGAACCCTGCACAACTTCCCTGGAGCTCGACAGTGTTGTGGTGCATCCTCACCTCCGAGAAGAACACCATGCCAATTGTCTTCTCCCTTAAGTCGGGATGGTGCAGATAGGTGTTGGCATGTCTGAACATCAGTGATGTGCAGTGAGCTTCATGGCCAGTGAGGCAAGTGCGAAAGCCCTGCCGAAGCCCCAGCGCCGCGTCCACCATAGAGCGGGACCCTCACCAGCCATGAAGCTCACCGCACGTCACTCGGCAGTTCAAACTCTGCTCTGCAGCCCAAACTTTCTCCTCCCAGCAACTTGGCCTGTTGGACACAGTGGTGGCGGGGGAGGAATGGGCTGGGTGGGCTGGCTGGCTGAGGAGGGGGGAGCCCTTTTAAGCCCTGCTGCCGTGTCTTCCCAGTAAGACTTCCTTTCGGCTTGCGGTTTCCCTTGCCTGCCTTAACCAAAGCTTGGCGCCCTGCCTCTGCTTTCGCGCTCTCCCTCTCTCAGCTGTGCAGCAGTGTTGGCGGTAGCTCTCGGCCTATGGCGGCAGCATCGCACAGGCTGTGGAAGGAGGAGGAGGAGGAGGGAACCAAAGAGAAGCTTTTACCAGGCGTGTGCCCCACAGCCAGGACAGTCATTGCGCCTCAATCCGTGTTTCTTCCTGCAAAGCCCTTTGGGCAACCCGAGAGCTCCGCCTGATGCCCAAAGGGCTTTGCAGGAAGAAACGCGGCTTGAGGCGCAATGACGGTCCTAACTGTGGGGCACACGCCTGGTAAAAGCCTCTCTTTGGTTCCCTCCTCCTCCTCCTTCCACAGCCTGCGCGAGCCGAAAGGAAGTCTTGCTGGGAAGACGGGCTTTAAAGGACTCCCCCCTCCCCAGCCAGCCAGCCCACCCAGCCCATTCCTCCCCTGCCACCACTGTGTCCAACAGGCCAGGCGTCTCGCGTTTATGGCAGACATAAACGCGAAACACCTGGCCTTTTGGGACACAGCGGGGAGAACGTCCCTGCTGCCTCTGCACTCCGCCGCCTCGCCACCCGCCTCCTCTGACCCCACCGCTGTGAAGAAAGAAAACACACACAAACACCTCACAATAAAAAATTACAAATTAAATTACAATAAATTTGAATCCCCCCCTCGCTCCATCCGATCCACCTTTTCCAGCTGTGGAAACTCTCTCAACTCTCCTCTTCTCCGGTCAACGTAAGCATGGTCAATGTAAGCATGCTCATAAGGCATGATTCGCTGCTCCCCGATCAGGAGGCGGGAGAATCAGTGCCTCTTTTGCATATGAAAGTTTTCGCTTTTTAACTCCTCCTTAACTTTTAAAAGGCGCAAAATTCCTTAGGCAAGAGAGGCCCCGAGTTCTCTGGCCTCCTCCCATAGTTAATACTGAGAGCAGACACCAAGCCACTGTGACTTTGAATCTGGTAGCAACTACCCTGGCTTTAATTATTTAAAAAAAAATTATTTAAAATTCTTTCTTTTCCCTTAGGAGACTGGTGAGGCCCCGCCTCCCCTGCCTCTAGTGACTGCACGTCCCTGCTGAACATCATCTTCATCTCCACTTGAGAGTATGCAAAAAGTTTCCTAAAGATCAAATAGTGAGAAATCAGATAAGATCCGCTGGTGAGTGAGGAGAAAATCACCAAGCTAGAGAAATGATTATCTGAATTATGGATAAATGAATTACTCAATGAATTAGTCCATTTACAGAATTTCTCACCCTCTCTCTCTTTTTCTGTCTTTCTCTCCCTCCTCCTCCCTCTCCTTCCGTCCCTCCCTCTACATCTCATTCTCTCTCTCCTTTTGTCTCCCTCTGACACTCCCTCTCTTTCTCTGTCTTTTTCTTCTTCCCTCCTCTCTCTCCCTCTCCTTTCTTTGTCTCCCTCTCTCTCCCCCTCCGCCTCCCTCTCTTTTGCTCTCTCCCTTCCCTTCCTCTCCTCTATCTCCCCTTCCCTCGCTCTATCTTTCCTCCCACTCAACCACCCTTTCTTTCTCTTTCTCTCTGTGCCTCTTCTTCTTCCTCTCCTTCTGCCCTCCCCTCCTCTCTCTTTCACTCTTTCTCCCTTCCTCTCTCCTTTTCCTCTATCTAACCCTCCCTCTTCCTCTCTTTCTCTCTCCCTCCCCCTTCCCCCTCTCCCTCACTTTCTCTCTCTCTGCCTCTTCTTCCTCTTCTCCCTCGGCCCTCCCCTCCCTCTCTCACCCACTGCCACTCAAGGCCAAGTTCTTTGGACTCTGAAGTTCTTACCGGACCAGGTGGAAAATGGCCTCAAACAGACTATCTGGGCTCAAGAGCATCTTCCAGCATCCCAGCGTCATCAAATCTTCGTATTCCTCTTTGTATCCTGCAGACAGGATGAGGTTTTTGATCGCCTCCACTGCCGTGCTAAATCAAAGGAAGGGAGAAGAGTCGGTGCCAATGCTTCAGCTGATGCCCCCTGCAAAGGCCATGCTTCCCCTGTCCCCAACCGGCCTCCCGCAGCCCTTCAGGAGAGCTCCAGCTTTCACTTGGCGGCTTGTGCAACAACCACAAAACACAATAGCAAATCAGCCTCCCTTTATTTCTTCCCCTTTCAGTTATATCCAGTTGGATCCAGATTGGTCCCAGGAGATTTCCTTACCTCAAGAGGTTGATCTGTTCTGAAAGGTCCATGACTCTGCTGGACCTCCTGGATCCACTCTTGCTGGCTCCCAGGAGGAAGTACAGCTGCGTGACCAGGGCGAGGAGCAGGTTGGAGAATTTGTTGGAGAGGAACTCAGCAGCGTTCGGGAGGGACAGGAGGAAAGAGAGGGCGTTGGTGGCCTAGAAATGGAATGAAGGGAGAGTCACCTTGGGCTCCCCAGTTTACTTAGATTCATCACCTTCTTCCTCTTCCCCAGAATCCCTTGCGGGGTGGAGTCTGGCCAACTGAACGGAGCTGAGGGTTTACTGGCCAGATGCCCTTCCTGTTGCCAATGAGGAGTTTTGTTCGACAGATACATTCTCATTGAGCCCAGGAAGAGAAACATCTGCCTCCACCTAAAAAGGAGGAGGGGCTTATGCCAAATGATGCTCCAATTTTAGCCCCAGCAGTTTTCCCACTGCCTCCCTCTCCCCTTCCCTTAGGTGTTCCCCACCTCTAGATCCAAGGGAAAGAGAGCCACCAGTGGAGGGCTTACAGCAATGGGCATGAGGGACTTGCTGTTCCTCCTTGAGAAGGCATCGGTGCTGGGGTCTTGGTCTTCTAACCTTTTCATGAGGGGCTTCATGATCTTGAGATTGACATTAGGGGCTTCAGCCAGCGCCTCCCAAATCTCCCTGGCATTTCTGCAGAGGGGGAGAAACCGATTGGGAGGGAATCAGATCCTTTCCTCATTTCGGAAGAGACGGCCTGTGATATTTTATTTATTGGTATATTTTAGGAGATTTATATTGGCGCCTATTCGCACATGACGACTCAAGGTGGCTGACAAAGCCATAAAAACAGCTGGAGCCTTCACCACTGCCACACTGGCTCACCAAATGTTATTTTTCATGAAAAAAAATGGTCCTTTGTTTTGCCCTTACCTTCTTCTGGGAGGTTTGGACAAATGTCTCAACAGCCCTAGGATCGCTCAGTGGCCTCCTATCCAGCCTTAGCCTTCTTAAAACCAGCACAAGTGTCATCACTGAGCCAAAAAGGTCTCAGCCATTCTCATCTTTGTTTTCTACAAAATCTCCTACATCCCTTTTGCTCCAAACCCTGCAATGTCCTTACTTCCTCTGTTTCCTCCTCGTTTCCAAACTCCACTAGGAGGAGTTTCTTGGGGGGTTTCCTTTCATGAGGGGTTTCCTTTCATGAGGAGGTGGTGCAGGTGGTAGGCAGCCTCTGCGGATATCTGGCCAATTTCTGGTCTGGTGTCACCAATGTGCAGGGCCAGCAAAGCCACCAGCTGCCCCAGCAAAGAAAAGTCAGCTGTGGTCTAAAGAAAGGAAGGGGAAAGGAGGGGAAAGAGGAGAGAGAAGGGGAGGGGGTTCATGAAGCTTTCAGCCGGCTGAAATCAGGGAATAAGAACCACAAAACCACAGAATCTTAGACACACAGAATGATAGAATCATAGAATTATCAAATATTTGAATATTAGAATCTTTGAATCACAGAACCTGAGAATTACAGGATCTCAGAATCTTTGAATCACACAACCGGAGAATTACAGAATCTCAGAATCTTTGAATCACAGAACCTGAGAATTTCAGAATCTCAGAATCTTTGAATCACAGAACCTGAGAATTACAGAATCTCAGAATCTTGGATTCACAGAACCTGAGAATTACAGAATCTCAGAATCTTGGATTCACAGAACCTGAGAATTACAGAATCTCAGTATCAAAGCATGACAGAACCGCAGTGGCTGGAAGAAACCGTGGATGTCTTCTCCTCCAATCCTCTGCTCAAGCAGGACTCCTTGTATCCTCCTGGTCACATCCCAAAGATGCTTTTCCCAAAAGGCAGCTGGACTTTCTTGGGGGGTTTCCTTTCTTTGAAAACATTTTGCTTCTCATCCCAAAGGGAGACTTACGTCGAAATTGACATTTTCCAAAATGAACTTGAAGAGGTTCTTGATGGTCTTGAGGGCCCTCCATCTCTCGTGGCTCTTGGGAGAATCGATCCAGGGATTTGTGTGCTGCCAGGGGAAACGAAGGAGAAGGAGGAAAGGAGGAATGGGTCATTCCCAGTTGGAAGAGCCACAGACTCCACAGGGGGATAGAAGGGCCAAATCCAGCCTGAACATCTGGCTGACCGGACGACCCACCCCAAGAAAGGATCTCTCTTTACCGTCAGGATCTCCTGCAGGGCATCCAAATTGGGAGCTTCAGACAGCAATCCGGTCAGCATGTTGTTGCAGGCAGTGGCTATCTGATGATAGAAATCCTTAAAAAAAGGAGAAAATGTCAGAAGGAAGGAGGGGCGTCAAGGAAGGAACGGCTCCTGAAAGAGGCAGAAATCCAGGGGTGGGGAACTGATGGCCCTTTTATGACTGGGGCACTGCAGCTCCCAACCTTCCTGAGCCAGCCATGGATTTCTGTGAGTTGAAGTCCAGAGGTCTGCAGTAAATGGAGTGGCTGACCTTGCAGGGCCATTTTTTCTTCCTTAACAGTTCTGGGAGATTCAAATACAGGCAGTCCTCATCTTACGACCACAATTGAGACCAAAATTTCCATTGCTAAGTGAGACATTAGTGAATTTTGCCCCCATTTTATGAACTTTCTTGCCACAGGGGTTAAGTGTATCACTTTGGTTGTTAAGTTGGTCACACAGTTGTTAAGTGAATCCAGCTTCCCTATTTACTAGTCAGAAGGTCACAGTAGGGGGGTCATGTGACCCTATAATACTCCGACTATCATAAATCTGATTCGGTTGCTAAGCATGTGAATTCTGAGGGTTATCTGAGACTACCTAGGAATCAGTGGTGGGTTTCAAAAAATTTTCGAACCTACTCTGTGGGTGTGGCCTCCTTTGTGGGAGTGGCTTGCCGCCATGTGACCTGGTGGGAGTAGCTTGCTGGCCATGTGTTTCTCTCTCTCTGTCTCTCTCTCTCTTTCTCTCTCTCCTTCCTTTTGTCTCTCTGTCCCCTTTTCCTTTTTTTCTTTCATCTCTCTCACTTTTTCTTTTTTTTCTTTATTTATTTCTTCCTTTCTTTCTCTTTCTGTGTGTCTGTGTGTGTGTGTGTGTGTGTGTGTGTGTGTGTGTGTAT
Organism: Thamnophis sirtalis; assembly: GCF_051295495.1. Taxonomy (NCBI): domain Eukaryota; kingdom Metazoa; phylum Chordata; class Lepidosauria; order Squamata; family Natricidae; genus Thamnophis; species Thamnophis sirtalis. The sequence goes on from NW_028261385.1 coordinate 55,224,748, forward strand.
GTGTGTGTATGTATGTGTGTCAGTGTTGGGTTTCAGAAAGTTCCACTGGTGGAACCTCTTCTAAACGGTTCAGTGGATTTGACGAACTAGTTCTACCGAACTGGTGCAAACTGGTAGGAACCCACCTCTGCTAGGAATCATAGCTAGTGCCTGCAGACCATGGTTGCTCTGCCCCACCATGGCCCTTCTTTTGTTGGGGGGCAAAGGGAGGAGATGGGAATTGGTCTTGAAAAGATCCTTCAACCAGAAGATAAAAGAGAAGTGGAGGAAGAGAGGAAAGATGGGGAGGAAAAACCCCTGGAAATGTTTAGGGCTTCAAAATAGGGACTCCTGGGATCCAGAAACGTAGAACGAGAAGGGGAAGCAGACTTTCAAGACCAAAGAGGAAGGGACAAGCCAAGGGGACCTTTGGCTCGAGGGATGGATCCAGGGCTGTTCAGGAGATCAGGAATCCTGTTCACTGCATCCTTGTTTCCAGGTGGATCCCCTATTGCTTTGCTCCATCTGGACTGCTCACCTGAGAGTGAAATGATGGGGGTTGGCTATCTGTTTTCATTGTGGACACTTTGAGAGCTGGCAACGAAAACACCTTCCGGATGCTTTGGTTGACCACTTCAGACCTCACCTCAGAGTTCAAGGAGGGCTTCATACGGCTGATGAAAGACAAGAAAAGAGGAGGGAGGTGTGAGGAGATCCTAGACTCAGGGGGCTAAAAGGGACCTTGGATGTCTTCTACTCCAACTCTTGCTTGATGGTCCTTAAACCATCCCAGTCAGATGCTTGTCCTCTCTTTTTCCGAAAACCTCGAGTGATGGAGAGCACACAACATCTGGAGGCAAACCCACTGATTGATTGTTCTCAGTGTAAAGAATTTTCTGTCTGTCTGTCTGTCTGTCTGTCTGTCTGTCTGTCTGTCTATCTATCTATCTATCTATCTATCTATCTATCTATCTATCTATCTATCTATCTATCTATCTATCTAGCCCTCCCTCCCTCCCTCCCTCCCTCTCCATCCATCCATCCATCCATCCATCCGTCCGTCCATCCTTCACCCACCCACCCACCACAGCCCTGATGTGTCCTCCTATGGAAAGTTATCACCCCGCCCTCTCCCAGAAAAATGAAATATCCTAGGAAATATTGAAAAGTCAGAATATTTCCCTGGATGTGAAAAGGAAGAGAGAATAGCTCCCTGCAGCTTCCTGCCCCCACCCCCTTTATCAATGGGCCATTAAGATGACCAAGCTACTTCCTTTACATAATAAAGAATCCTCCCCTTCAGCTCCAGGTGATGGGATTAAGGCATGATGATACTGGCCCTTTACCCAATTCACCCAATGGCATCTGAGAACTCAACCAAACCTGGATTCAAAATGCAGCCTAGAGAGGTGCCCCTGCATGGCCCCATGGGAGCCTGACAACCAATCAGAATAATTTGTTACACAGGAACAGGAAACAGAGGTGGGACTGAACAGGTTATAAAAAGCCTAGCAAGCCCCTCCCTCAGCCCTTCTCTTCTTCTCCACCAACATTGAAGAATGTGATCACCTTTTCTGTTCAGGACTCAAGTCATGTTCTCCTGTCCACCAATAAACCATCTTTCCAAGCAGCCTCCATGTCTCCAGTGTCTTTTTCCCCACTTGGAGCCGAAACCAGAAGGACATTTCTTCCAACAATTGGCAACCTAGATGAGACTCTAAGCTAGCCTAACCAATGGATATAGCCTAGGTAAGCCTCCCATACTGGCATAGACCCCATTGAGTCTGTGGGTGGGCTTTATCTTGGCCTTAGCCATTTGGATCTAGGTTTTAAAGGTGTTTTGACTTTGAGCTCAAAGGCTGCCTGGAAAGAGGGTGAGTACTTCTAAATTTTAATTCTAATTGGGAATTAATAACCAATTTTAATCTTTTTCCAAGAAGGTGTGTGTCCCACTCACATGTTTTTAAAAAAGTAGGGATTGTGGAAAGTTATCACCCAGCCCTCTCCCAGAAAAATGAAATATCCTAGGAAATATTGAAAAGGCAGAATATTTCCCTGGATGTGAAAAGGAAGAGAGAATAGCTCCCTGCAGCTTCCTGCTCCCACCCCTTTATCAATGGGCTATTAAGATGGCCAAACCAGTCCCTTTGCATAATAAAGAGTTCTTCCCTTCAGCTCCAGGGGGTTGGGATTAAGGCATGATAATATTGACCCAACTCACCACATGGCATCTGAGAACTCAACCAAACCTGTATTCAAAACACAGCCTAGAGAGTTGCACCTGCATGGGCCCATGGGAGTCTGACAACCAATCAGAATGCAAGCTCAAGATCGAAGGCCAGAGATGGCATAAAACCAAAGAGTCAGCTTCTCTTCTCCACCAACATTGAGGCACGTGATCACCTTTTCTGTTCAGGACTCAAGCCATGTGGTCCTGTCCACCATTAAAACCATCTTTCCAAGCAGCCTCCATGTCTCCAATGTCTTATTCCTCACTTGGAGCCGAAACCAGAAGGACATTTCTTCCAGCAAATCAATGAAATAGAGTTTGAACTCCTGCTCTCCTGGATCTATCTATCTATCTATCCTTCCCTCCCCCTCCCTCCCTCTCTCTCTTCATCCATCGAACCATCAATCCACCCACCCACCAGAACCCTGACGTGTTCCTCAATGAAATGGAGTTTGACCCCCCCCCCATGCTCTAGAACACGGGGACTTTCCATGGAAATCCCATCACTTGGTGCAACTCCAAGTTCCTCCTCAGCTGGGGGAAAGATGAGGGTGGTGCAGGTACGTACCTCATGCAGGTGATGGTGACGATGGCTTGATGGAGAATTGTGACAGACAAGGGTATCAGGGGCTCATCTTCAATGACTTCCTGAAAGGAGAAGGAAAGACGTGTAAGAAAGCTCCTGAGATGTGGCCACCATCCAGCTGGCACTATTCCCATCTCTACACCTTTCCTGGTTGACATGGGAAGTCCTCAACTTACAACTGGTCACTTAGCCACCATTTAAAATTATGACGGATCTCTCCAGGATCCCTCTTAGAACTAAGGGGAAATTTCCATTTCCAAATAGCCATTTGTCTGAAGTGGTATAGGGTTTCCTGGCTGGACTAGAGGACCTCCAAGGTCTCTTCCAACTTTGTTCTTCTAATTCTAACACCCAAGGACTACTTATGACCCAGATTTGAAGTTCTGAGAGGCTCTTCTTCCTCAGGGATCATAGGATCATATTTTGGTTGCTTGGAAACCATCCTGCATTGATGGCAGTTTGCAGTGTCTCCTGACGATGGTTTAAGTCAAGGATGGGTAACTAGGGCTTCACTATGACCTGTGAACTTCAACTCTCAGAATCCCTAAAGGCCAGAGAATTCTGGGAATTAAATCCACCGCTCTTAATGTTATACACTTCCACCCTCTGCCATTCTGGACATTGGCTGTGTAGTTTCTTCTAGAAAGTTTCAATGCATTTTTTTTCTTCCCCTAATTTCCCATTTCTATTTTTCATTCTACTTTATATATTAAATATTTGTCTATCTGTCTGTCTCTCTCTCTTTCTCTCTCTCTCACTATCCATCCATATCTATCTATCTATCTATCTATCTATCTATCTATCTATCTAATTATCTATCTATCTATCTATCTATCTGTTGTGACCCAGCAGGAGCCATTGGAGCTGCCACCAGACTCTGACAGCGAGGGGCCTGATGAGTCGGCTCTGGAGGATGTAGAGGACCCTGGACAGGGTTCCAACTCCAAGCAGGGCATAGAGAAGCTGATTGGCCACCAGGTGGCGCCTGAGCCTTGGACCAGTGGGGAGGAAACAAGGGAGAGTGAGCCTGAGGTCAGCAGTGAGTTGTTCCTGGATGCTTGGCACTGAAGAGCTACTAGGCGCCAGGAACAGTTGCGCAGTTACAGGAGGTAATTGCACTCCTCTCCAGACTATAGGCTCCTCTCCAGACTATAAAAAGGACTGCTTGCACACACGACCCTCTTGCAGAAGTTAACGCATTGATTAAAAGTTGGAGAACTTTTGTAACTAGATTGGCAGGCTGGATTGCTGCCGAGGCTTGTCTGAGTTGCTGCCAAGGTCCTTATCCTTTGTTATGCTTGGCTTTCAGCCACCGAGGTTTTGGTGTCTTGCTAATAAAGTACATTCCATTTAAGTTTGTCTCGGCATTCGTTACTGGATGGAGGAGGGGGTCAGAACTCTATCTATCTATCTATCTATCTATCTATCTATCTATCTATCTATCTATCTATCTATCTATCTATCTCTCTATCTCTCTATCTCTCTATCTCTCTATCTCTCTCTCTATCTATCTATCTATCTATCTATCTATATCATCATCATCATCATCATCATCATCATCATCATCATCATCATCATAATCATCATCTATTTTTCTGTCTGTCTGTCTGTCTGTCTGTCCGTCTGTCTGTCTGTCTATGGATATAAAAATAAATACTAATAATAAAAACAAAGGAGATGCCAAATTCACTTAACAACCGTGTGACTAATTTAACGGCAGTGATTCAGCTAACAACGGTGGAAAGAGAAGTCATACAATGGGGCAGAATTCACTTACCAGCTGTGCAACTTAGCAACAGAATCGTTTGGGGCCCAATTGATTAGAACTAAATTCAGTTCAAATTCTCTTTCAAACTTAAATGCGCCCAGGAGCACCTGCCCCCCGTCCCCACTTACGATGATCTTGGTGACCAATTCCTGTTTCTGGGGTAGATGGAGGTCTTGCCTCCTGCTGAGGGCAGCCGCTTTGGTGACCATGATGATGGACCTCATGAAGGCTTTCTTCAGGCCTTCGTCCTGGGAAACCCAAATGGGAAGAGGGTGAGGTGAGAAGACACCAGAGGGAAGAGGGTGCATCTATTTATTTCAACCTTTACATAGCTGACAGTCTTTTCTTGAACTCCGGGGGGCTCCCAATCAAAATATCTCCTGGACATTCTGGATTCTAGTCCCGCCTTAGGCATGAGAGGCAGCTGAGAGACTTTGGGTCAATCACCAAGAGATGGAGAGCTCTAGTCCCACTATAGCCATGAAAGTCAATTGTCTGAGCCAATCGCCAAGGTGGCGCAGTGGTTAAATGCAGCACTGCAGGCTACTGCTAGATCAGCAGGTCAGCGGTTCAAATCTCACCGGCTCAGGGTTGACTCAGCCTTCCATCCTTCCGAGGTGGGTAAAATGAGGACCCAGATTGTTGGGGGCAATATGCTGACTCTCTGTAAACCGCTTAGAGAGGCCTGAAAGGCCTATGAAGCAGTATATAAGTCTACTGCTATTGCTATTGCTATTGCTATTGACTGTGAGTTCTAGTCCCACCTTCAGCATGAGAGCCAGCTGGGTGAGTCCACATCTGGCCCAGTTCTTCTCTTTCAATCCAACACACATCAGAGGGTTGTTGTGGTTGTGTAAAAAGGAAGAAAGAGGATAATGCGCTGCCTTGAGTGTAATGAATGTGATATGACCATAGATAAAGAAACCACTAGCATTTCATCATCTCCAGGGCAATTGGAACAGGAAGCAGATCTGAATGGGAGGCATAAGTGGGGGCTGGAGGTCACTTGTTTTAAACTAGATTCTCCCCAGCAACCTCTAAGAACTGCAGTCAGGTTGTCCTTGTTCACCAAAAGGGGATATTTGTAGCTCAGGGTTGAATTGTGGAGCCCTTGGTGCTCCCTGAGCTTATTTGGTTTTTACAGACGTTTCTTATATTTTTTCACCATCAACTGAAATCCAGAGAAGCAGGGATTAACCCCAGACAAACAAGGCAGCAGTAAACAAAAGATCAAGGAACTAACAAGAGGAAAGCAACAGTTCTGCCAGCACTGACACGAGGGTGGAAACCAGCCTACCTTGTTCATAGTGGTGTACTGGACAAGAATTTCGGACACGATGGGTTGGATGAAATCACCCAGGTCTTCAGGGGAGGCTCCCTGGGCTGCTTGTCCATAGCAGAGGATTAATGTTGTCCTAATCCTTCTGTCAGACACATATTGTGGGTCCTGCCAGGACAAAAACAAGGGGGTCAAACTCTCTTCCAAAGCACCAGAAGACAAGACAAGAAGCCATGGATGGAAACAGATGGAGATTCTTAGTCATCCAGGTCATGGTTGTCCCAAAGGGGCTTTTTCCAAAGGCAATTGGACTTCTTTTTTTCCTTGAAGAGGTTTCGCTTCTCATCCAAGAGGCTTCTTCAGTTCTGACTTTGGTCAAAACAGAAGAAGCTTCCTGCATGAGAAGCGAAATGTCTTCAAGGACAAACAAAGTCCAAGCCCTTTGAAAAAGCACCTTTGAGTCTACTTGAGACGTTTGTTGGACAATTCATGATCTTCTCTAGACTTATAAAATGGTCCTCCAGGAGATGGAGGTGGAGAATTTCCAGCCCCACCTACAATCTCAGCGCTGGTCTCAGGTCTTTGAGATCTATGACTAGCCTGAAGAGACCAGATCACCTGGAGCATCCATCCTTCTAAACATCTAGGACTTTCCTTCCCAAAATCCCCCAGCCTTCTTCTCTACTGAGTTTTGGACCTTGGAACCCCATCCCTTGTCTTACCTCATGGGAGTCTTCCAAGAGAGATGGTCTCTTGGGCTGTGCGATGTTACCGACCTCCCTGAGGACCAAGAGAATTTCGGGAAGATGATGGTGTGCAGCTAGGTGGATGCTCTCCGAGATTCCCTAGGCAAAGCAATGCTTGTGAATTAGGACATTTGCATTTTCTTTTTTTAATAATCCTCTTCCTCCTCCTCCTCCTCCTCCTCTTTGCAAGCCCCAGGCCCTTCTACCACTGATGAAATTACCTAACTGGGTAATAAAATATCTGCAAGAAAGCAATCAAGCACACAGAGCACCAAGGACCCCACAGACTTCTTCCTCCTACTCCAAAACCCCCACAGTTCTCCTCCTCCTCCCCTCCTTCCTCTTCTTCCTCTCCTCCCCTCCTCCTTCCTCCTCCCACTCCTTCCTCTCCTCCTCTCCTATTCTCTTCTCCTCCCTTCACCTCCCCTCTTCAAATCCTGTTCCCTTCTAGAACTGATGAGATGACCTAGTTGGGTCGCAAAAGGTTTACATTTCTTGTAACCAAGCTCAGAGAGCACCAAGGACCCCACAAAGTTGCAGGTCTCAGACCCCACAGGAAGCCCACTCCCACTCACCTCTCTGTCTGTCTCGTCTTCAAGTGAGATTGCCAGAAGCTTCTTGAGGTGATCTTTTACAAGGTCCTTCTGCTTGGTATTCCTCAATTTGAAGCCATAATATTTGTACAGGTTTATCTGAAGGTTGGAAAAAGAGTTTGCGAGTCTGAGGGAGCGCCACCCATCATCCAGGAAAAGGAAGAACAGGACAAAGGATGATCAGAAAAGGAGCAAGTGTGGTCAAGCACAGGGCCATTTCCAACTAAGCATGGCTTACCCGCCATGGCCCACTCAGTAGGGAACAAGAGTTGCACTAATAGCAGTGTTCCAATATCTCAGGGTGGCCGCAAAGAAGTGGGAGTCAACCTATTCTCCAAGGGACCAGAAGTCAGGACGAGAAGCAACGGATGGAAACTTATCAAGGAGAGAACCAACCTAGAACTAAGTAGAAACTTCTTAGTGGAAGATCTTAGTAGAAGATCTCCGAGGTCCCTTCCAACTCCCTTATTATGTAATTCTGTGACTAATCAAGGAGAACTAAGGAGGAACTTCCTAACAATGAAGACAATTAATCACTGGAACAGTTTGCCTCCAGAAGTTGTGGGTGCTTCTTCACTAGAGATTTTTAAGAAGAGATTGGACAACATTTGCCTTAAAGGGTATAGGGTTTCCTCCTTGAGCAGAAAGTTGGACTAGAAGACCTCCGAGGTCCCTTCCAACTCTCTTATTATGTTAGTCTGTGACTAATCAAGGAGAGAACCAACCTAGAACTAAGGAGGAACTTTCTAACAGTGAGAACAATTAACCAGTAGAACAGTTTGCCTCCAGAGGTTGTAGGTGCTGCATCACTTGCGGCTTTTAAGTTGAGATTGGACAACCATTTGCCTGAAATGGTAAAGGGTTTTCTGCTTGAGCAAGGGGTTGGACTAGAAGATCTCCAAGGCCCCCTTCCAAGTCTGTAATTCTAATATTCATTTGTCTGTCTAATATTGAAGCATCAAAGAAAGGATGCCAAAGGAGAGACAAAATGAAACGACAAACGTTAAAATGACTTTTAACATTATTGGAAAACATTTGAATTGTTGAATTAACCCACAGCCAGTTGGCCGTGACTAGTGGGCAGTGTAGAGTTGGCTACAGGAATTTGTCCTCTTTTTTTAAACAATTTTTATTTGTTTCTGAACAAGGACAAACAAACACAAAAATAAAAATAAAAAAGCCATCTTCCATTACAAATTGTAGAAAGTGTGTCAGTTGGTTACGGTACTTCCATGCATCTCTTCCATAGTCATCACCTGCTTTTCATATCAAATCACATATTTTAAATTCACCTATATTCATGTATATTGCAATTATTATATCTCAACATTAATTTGACTATAATTGTTTTTACGTCCTTTTATATATAATATTCAAAATCTAGAATAGGATTATATGATAATATTCCATTAAATCATCCTAAAATCATCCAATCGCAATACATCTTTATAACATATTCTAGATAAAGCTTTTAAACCTCCTCTCATAATCTCCATATATTGTTTATATAAAATATCATATTATCAAACTAATATATCTATAAAGATAATAAATGAACCTGTTTGAAGTTTATTAAAATAGCCTTGAACCCTATAGTGGCAGTATCTGAAAAATTGAAAGAATGGCCCAGCAGAAAAAAAGAAACTGTAATATTGCAAATGATTGTTTGAAATTCAAAATCTATTAGTTGTGACAGAGAGAATTGAAGAGATTGGAGAATATGGAATACAAAACAGAAAAATCTGATGGAGAAACTGAGGATGTTTAGCAAATGAAGAAAGTGAAGGACAGAATTTGAAGGATGGAAGGAAAAAATGAGCAAAGAGATAAGAAAACTGTGGATACTGACAACAAAGTGAGCGGGGTTGGCAATGGCAAGAGCGGAATATGGAAAGGGGAGATGGATGGATTGGAACTCTACCCTAGATTTCAAAGCACAGAAGAAGAAAAGAGATAAAAATTGATGGAGATAAGCAAGTTGTCCTCTTCTGACCTTTGTCTAAGACAACTGGCGCCCTAAAAGGGGAAAAGCTCAGCATATTTACCTTCTCTTTAGAAAAGAAGTAGGAAGTGCTTTGTTGCCTTGAAAGCTTCTGGCTGATGGGCTGCCATCCACTCATTTTCCCCCTGGTGACTTTGTGGTCTGCAGGAATCTGCTTTGACAACAACGACAACAAAAAAGAAGTTGTGAGGAAGTGAAGGAGCAGAGGAAGGAAGAGGTTTTTCTGTGTTTCCAAGGGGAGGGTTGGTCTCCCTTCTGCCTCAGGGTGCATCGGATCATTGATTCGACTTTTCTAGCTGGGACAGACACGAAGCCCCTAAGAAGGACCATCCGGATTGCATCAGCTGGAGCCAAGAGAGCTTTTGAGAGGAACAGAAGGAAAAGCTCTGCCACAAATGGTGAGATGAAGTGTCTGGATTTTTTTCCTCCGATTGGAATGGCCAGGAAGCAACCAGTCTCCAGAGGTTGGTAGTCCTTGATTTATCAACATCTACAACCTGCGAAATTGCTTCGTCGACTGATGACCCACCTTGGGGGAGGGGGAAACAGGGTCAGAGCTAACACGCAAAAAAGTGAGGTCAGAGTTGGCTCCATTTGGATGGGATGGATATGAAGCTCCTAATAAATAACTGGATTTCTTTTGAAGGTTGGGTTGAGGCTCATGATTAATTCGGGCATCCCTCACATAGGGAACATTGTCAGTAGTACAAGGGAGTACAAGGTTTTCAGAGTGGAGGAGAAGAAGGGTTTTCTTGCAGATATTTCATGGCCCAACTAGAAAACATAATCAGAGCTAGAAGGGAGTGAAGTTTGCTCTCTGTTTATACACAGTAGCTTGCCCCAAATAAGCAGGGAGTGAACATCACACTCACCAGCACTGATGATGTAGTTGCGTCATGAAATCTGTGTAACTAAAGAACCAAGTCCAGGGAGCACCAAGGGCCCCATCTTCTTCTTCCTAGCATATTCCCACAGGTGCAGGGTCCAGTTTTGGATCATTGAGGGCCACTTATGAGGTTACAGGGCATATCAAGGCATCTGCGGTTTCTCCAGAGATTTGAGCTGCCCTTCACTTGCTGGACGTTTCCTGAATTGGACAAAAACAGTTTCATTACTGAAAAAGACTTTATGCACGAAATAAAAGATAATAAGTCAAACAACAATATGAGATGATGTTACATTCAGAGTCCCAATGTCTGTTAAAGAAATACCTTATTAAAAATGGATATCTTCAATGCTCTTGCTGAACACAGTTATCTGCTGTTATCATGAGTCACAGCTATTGTCTTAATCAGAATGAACTTTGAACTGAATGGAATTCTCCAATTATTTCAAAACAACTGAGTTGAAAGGGACTTTGTAGGTCTTCTAGTCCAACCCCTAGCTCAGGCAGGTGACCTTATATCACTTCAGACAAATGGTTGTCCAACCTCTTCTTTAAAACTTCCAGAGTTGGAGCAACCACAAGTTATGAAGACTGGTTGTCCCACTGCTTGATTGTTCTGACTCTCTGGGTATTTCTCCTTAATTGCAGCTTGCTTCTCTCCTTCATTAGTTTCCATCCATTTAAGAAGAGACTAGACAGTCACTTCTCTGAAATGGTACAGCTCCGTGATGGTAAACCTATGGCCCACGTGCCAGAGGTGTCATGCAGAGCCCTCTCTGTGGGCACACAAGCTGTCTCCTCAGTTCAGCTCCGGCACCGCTTACTGCCCGCTGGTCAACTGGTCTTCAGTTCCCTGCCGCACATGTGCAGGAGATGGGGTGCATGGGGGGGCACGTATGCAAGCACAGGAACATGCCTCTTGCCGTGGGATTGCATGGACATTGCATTTGGAGGGTTTGGGTGCACATGCGTGCATTCATGCCAATTCACACGCACATTGGGCACTCAGTCCGGAAAAGGTTAGCCATCACTGGTATAGGTCCTCCTGCTCCTCCTCCTGGACTAGAAGACCCCCAAGGTCCTATTCTCTTCTCTTCTCTTCTCTTCTCTTCTCTTCCATTTCCATTCTTATTCTTATTATTCTATTCTTATTCTATTCTTTCTATTCTATTCCATTTCTATTTCTATGCTATGTTATGTTATTTCTATTTCTATTCTCTTCTATTCTATTTGAATTCTATTCTATGCTATTCTATTTCTATTCTATTCTAATTTCTATGTCTATGTCTGTAGTGATTAGGGTCCCGAGGCTGAAGATGAAAGAATGTAATCCACCCACGGATAGCTAAACCAACAAAAGTTTATTGAACAAAGCATTCCATAGATAGCAGAATCAACAGCAAAATTATTAATCATGAAACATCATTCTTATAGTGTTTGCAGCTTCTTTAGTTCTACCTACTTTGCGTGTTATATCATTATTGGCTAACAAGTCTCCAAGGCACAACAATTGGTTAGGCCTTACATCATTGGTGTTCGTGAGAATGTGCATGTTGTTGCAGCTGAATGAATCAAGTGTTATCATTCAAATGAATAAAATGTTGCAAGTTATACTTTGTTTCATCATCCCGTGTCCTTCATGCCTGGGAACACGCTGCAAGCAAAGAATAGCTGACAAGCAAATATTTTCTGCAGATTGCCGCACTTTGTACTTACACGTGTAACCTCAGTTCTAAGGACCATCCAGATGATTCACTGTAAAAACCCTACATATGTCTATTCCATTCCATTCCTATTCCTATTCCTATTCCATGGTATGCTATGCTATGCTATGCTGTTCTTTGTTTCTTTTCCTGCCTTCAGACACTTTGGAGAATAGCTTGACTCCCATTTCTTTGGGACAGCCCCTGAGATATTGGAAGACTGCTATCATGTCACCACTGGTCCTTCTTTTCATTAAACTAACATCTTAAAAACCATATTCTGTGTTAAGGTTGTGGATAAATAGAAAGCCAATCAACATTACCCAAACCTATTGGTAGCCTCACATTGCAATGAAGAAGGATATGCATTCAATTTCGCAGCTATTAAGATTGTTGGCCGAGCAGGTGCAAAAACAGTCAAGGAAATCATTAAACGAGGATGACGGGGGCTCCAGGAAATGGAGCTCTCATCAGTCAATAGGTGTGCTGATTTACCACCAGCCAATCAGGTACCTAGCAGCTGAGGCTTGGCAGCACAAGGAAAGAACAGCCAATTGTCAGCCATCAACACACCACTCAACCAATGGGAAGGCACCACATAAGTATGAAGCATGGAATAATCTGAAGCATATATTCTGGTAGAGAGAAGTTCCCTGAAGATGGGCTTCAGCAGGCGTCCTCAGAAGACTGGACTTTCTGGTTTTTTCTTTGAAGACTTTTGCTTCTCATTCAAGAAGTTTCTTCAGTTCTCTTGGAGGTAAGCGAAACATTTTCAAAGAAAAACCAAGAGAGTCCTGTTGCCTCTTGAAAAAGCACCTTTGGGACAACCAGGACCTGAATGATGGAGAAGCTCCATAGACATTATCCTGGGACTCATATATTTGCCTTCATCCAATCAACGTTAATTTATATATATATATATATATATATATAATTTTTTTTTTATTTTCAAAACAGACACAACACAAAGAATCCTCCTTCTTTACGTACTCTAGAATGTAGCATTTGTCCCCGGAGGCTGAAGATGAGTGAAAGGAAACCAATCCACAGATAGCAGAATCAACAGCAGTTTATTGAGAATCAACAGCAACTTCATTGAGCATCAGACAGGATTTTTATAGTTTCTTAGTTTCTCAGTTCTTACCTACTTTACGTATTATTCCATTATTGGTTAACAATTCTCCATGGTACAGTAATTGGTTAGTAATTACATCATTGGTGTTCATGAGAATATGCATGTTTTCACACACAATGAAAGACTCAAATATTATACATTCAAAGCAGCAAATGTTACAGGTTATACATTGTTTCATCCTGTGTCCTTGTACATGCTTGGGAACACTGCAAGCAAAGAATTGCTGACGCTTGCAATTACGTGTAACCGCAGTTCCAAAAACCATCCAGATGAACATTGTAATAACCCTACAGTAGAAAGTGTATCAGTTGGTTACAAAAGACTTTCGTGCATCTCTTCCACAGTCATCAACCATAATTCATATTAAGTATTTTAACTCAGATATATTTACACATGTTACATCATCATACCTCCATTTTCATTTGACTATAGTTGTTTAAACGTCCTTCATCATAAAATATATCAAGATTTAAAACATAACCACATACTGGCCTTTCATTTCATTTGCTATTTCTAATATCCTCCAATAACACTGAATCCTTATGGCTTATTCTGGCTAAACATCCATAATATTTAATAACAAAAATTTCTAATCCTCCTTTCCAAATCATTGTTTACAATTTACAACCACTTTCCTTATGTTGTACCCATGCATATATGTATATATGTTGTTATCATTATCCCTCCTTTATTTGACTGTGTCCTTTATCATAACATTTGCCCCCTAATAAACAAAACTTAACTAAATTTAACTTAGTTCTTTTTTATTGACCTTAATCTTTCTTTCATAGGTACCATTCAGTATTCATATCCAATTATTACTTATAGCAAAACATATGTGTTGTGTGGCCCAGAAGGAGCCGTTGAAGCTGCCACCAGACTCTGACAGCGAGGGGCCCTATGAGTTGGCTCTGGAGGATGTGGAGGACCCTGGACAGGATTCCGACTCTGAGTACGGTGCAGAGAGGCTGGTTGGCCACCAGGAGGCGCCTGAGCCTTGGACCAGTGGGGAGTGGACAAGGGAGAGTGAGCCGGATGCCAGTAGTGAGTTGTTCCTGGATGCCTGGCACCGAAGAGCTAATAGGTGTCAGGAACAGTTGCGCAAGTACAGGAGGTAAGTCTGGGTGACTTTTGTGAATCACCAGAAGACCCTGAGTTCTAATCCAGCCTTAGGAATTAAAGTGGGATTTGGACCGATCATCGTGGGATTGGAAGTTCTAGTCCCACCTATGTAAGAAAGTTCATTGGGTAATTTTAGGTCAATCACCAGGATACCACAAATTCTAGTTCCGCCTTAAGTATGAAAGCTAACCTGGCAACTTTGGCTAAACTCTGGGAGACAATGAGTTCTAGTCTCACCTTAGGAATTAAAGTGGGTTTTGCAACTTTTGAGCTGATCTCCAGGACTTTGTGGGTTCTGCCTTATGTAAGAAAGTCTGCTAGCTGACTTTGGGCCAATCACCAGGAGCTGGTGAGTTCTAGTCCCACCTTTGGCATGAAAATCAGCTGGATGATAAGGGGCCAATCACCAGGAGATGGAGAGTTCTAGTCCTGCCTTTGGCATGAAAATCAGCTGGGTGATTTGGGGCCAATCATCAAGAAACGGAGAGTTCTAGTCCCGCCTTAGGCATGGAAGCCGGCTGGGTGATTTTGGGCCAATCACCAGGAGACAGAGAGTTCTAGTCCCGCCTTAGGCATGAAAGCAGCTGGGTGACTGGCCAGTCTATCTCCCTCAGTCCAACTCACCTCACATGGTTGTTGTTGAAGAGAAAACAGGAGAAAGAAGAGTTAGGCATCTTTGCCACCTTGAATATGTAATATAGATGCTCCTTGACTTAGGATCACCATTGAGCCCAAGATTTCCATCCTTAAGTGAGTCATTTGTTAAGTGAGTTCTGGCCACAGTTGTTACGTGAATCCCTCAAGTTGTTAAGTGAATCTGGCTTCCCCATTGTACTTTGCTCGTCGCAAAAGGGGATCCCCATGACCCAGCGACTGTCGTAAAGAGGAGTCTGTTGCCCAGCATCCGAATTTTGATCACGTGACCACGGGGATGCCGCAAAGGTCGTAACTGTGGGATGCGTTCCTAAACTATTCAGTGCCATTGTAACTTTGAACGGTCGCTAAATGAACTGTCGTAAGTCGAGGACTGCTTGCAAAGGTGGGATAACTAATCGAATAAATGAAGAATGTTCCGTGGACCATTTCTAGATCTGATGCCAAAAATCTAGTTCAGTGTTTTTTTTCAACTTTAGCCCCTTTAAGAGGGGTGGACTTCAACTCCTAGAATTCCCCAGCCAGCTAGCTGGGGGTCCGTTGTAACTTTGAACGGTCACTAAGCGAGTCAAGCTGTAGGAAGGGAGTTTCCGTATGAGACAGAATAGCTGGATGAAGAGAGTGACTGTGGGATGAATATTGATGAGGAGGACTATGGGTTCCTTGAGGCTCTCTGAGCTTGGTTGTTTTCTTGCAGACGTTTCATGGCCCAACTAGAGAACATCATCAGTGCTAGAAGGGAGTGAAGTTTGCTCTCTGTTTATACACAATAGCTTGCCCTGAAAAAGCAGGGAGCAAACATCACACTCACCAACACTGATGATGTACTTGGGTCATGAAAAGTGTGAAACTAAAGAACCAAGTCCAGGGAGAACCAAGGGCCCCATCTTCTTCTTCCTAGAATATTCCCACAGGTGCAGGGTCTGGTTTAGGGATCATTGAGGGCCACTTTGCTCCGTCACCTGCATCGCCTGGGAGAAGGCCTGCAACTTCCATATCTTTGTTGATGACCTCTTGCCATCCCTGATTTGGATGCCCACAAGGTTACCAGTCATTGACTTCTAGTTGGTAGGCAGCCTTGGCCATGGTGGAAGATGCTGCTCTCGGGATGTGTCCTTATCAGCAGAGTCGGACTTCTCTCATCTTCTCTGTAATTGGTGCCACACCAAAATGTGGTCAAATGGTGTCATATGTAATGTGGTCAGGAAGGGAAGTGCCCTATATACAATGGAGCCTTCACATTTCCATGGTATGGAGAGAGCTTTTGCTCCCTCCTGTTGCTGCCCAGCATTCAGGGCCCTACAGTGCAACCGTGACCCGTCAAAAGCGCGGACGACAAAAGCGCGATCGACAAAATCGCGCCTTTGACGTCATCACAGCGCGACGAAAAAGATCGAAAAATTCAAATAAAAATTAATAAAAATTAAATTAAAGCAAGCCGATTCACATAAAGGTAAGGGTTAGGGTTAGGGTTAGGGTTAGGGTAAGGGTAAGGGTTAGGGTTAGCTTTAGAGCGTTAGCGTTAGCGTTAGGGTTAGGATAAGGGTTAGCGTTACGTTTTTCGTTACTTTAACGGTTAGGTTTAGGGTTAGGTTTAGGGTTAGGTTAAGAGTTAGGGTTAGGGTTAGGTTTAGGGTTAGGTTTGGGGGGGTTAGGGGAAGGTTTTAGCTTTATTTTTACATTTTTTCGATCTTTTTCGTCGCGCTGTGATGACGTCACAGCGCGCTTTTGTCGAGCGCGATTTTGTCCTACGCGCTTTTGTGGTGGAACCCAGTGCAACAGGAGGATGGTTCTCTTGTATCTCTTAGATTCAAGATGGGCTGGCATCTATCTGTCACATAACACATCAGTGAGGTCTCGCCAACTCATCCAGGCTGCACTCATCCTTGCTCGCGCCTTGTCATTTATGTCCCCTTTTGTTGTGGGGCACCAGTGAAACTGGCAGCAGAGTCGGACAGTGAGGAGGTTGTGGAAAAACATGGGCCAGTCCTGGGGACTGAGGGAAGTTCACTGAAGCATTGGAGGTAGAGAAGGAGCTAGACAGCAGTAAGGCAGAGGAACAGCTGGAACCTGTTCCCAGTGTGTGCGTGCGCAGAGATACCAGAAGACAAGAACTACTAAGAAAACAGGGTGAACTTGGGAGTAAAGCCACATCTTGGAGGTGATTGGCAAATATTTTCATGTGTAATTTTCTATAAAATTCATCTTGGTTGTCATTGAGAGCATAAATTGCTACTAAAAGTATTTTCTTATTATTGCCCATAATTTCCACCATCAAAATTCTTCCATCATCGTCTGTGTAGATTTGTTCTGCTGGGATTGTATCTTTGATATACAAAACCACTCCTCTTTTCTTACATCTTGGCAACGCAGTAAATATTTTCCCTAATTTTGGCTGCACCAGTATTTGTTCATGTTGCTTTTTAATATGTACTTCTTGTAGGCAGATTTTGTCCAATTTTAATTTCTCTATGGAATGTTTTCCTTCTTTTAATAGCCAAATTAAGTCCATTTATATTAATTGTAATCAATTTTTTCTCTTCCATATTTATACTTTATAAGAAGGATTTACTGCTCTAGTAGATCTCGGTTCTTGTTGTTCTCTAAGGTCAATGCTGCCTACCGCACCTTCTTCTTTCTGTACTCCTCTTGGAGTACAATTAGTGGTTTTTCTTTTTCTGTCTCCTCATCTTTCCCTCTCAAATGTTCTGCATAGTATAGTTCTGCTTTCACAGTTGAATCTATTCTATATCTTTGTCCTTGCCATACAAACATGAGACCTTCTGATATCAGCCATCTATAATTAACAACTTTTTAAAGTAAAATTTTAGTCACAAATTGATATACTCTTCTCTTTCATTCTTCTTGGTACTTGTTTCAAAACCGCAATCTCCTTATTTTTTATTCGAGTCTTTTGTCTCTTGCCCTCTCTAATATTTGTGTCTTAATTGCTTTCTTAGTAAATCTTATATGAACTTCTCTTGGGAGATTGTTTCTCGCTGCATATCTTATATAGACTCAAAACAACTTGTCTATACCATCCATCATCTTCTCTTTGGTTATCTCCAAGATGTCTGCCAGAATTTCTATCATTATTTCTGCCAGATTTTCTCCCTTTTCTTCTAAATCTG
The DNA here is from genome assembly GCF_051295495.1 of Thamnophis sirtalis. Taxonomy (NCBI): domain Eukaryota; kingdom Metazoa; phylum Chordata; class Lepidosauria; order Squamata; family Natricidae; genus Thamnophis; species Thamnophis sirtalis. The sequence goes on from NW_028261385.1 coordinate 55,242,562, forward strand.
AAATAAAATCTGAAATCTGAGATAAAATTCTGATCCATTGATCTCCCACAAAAAACTGGTTTTACGCAAAATGAGGATAATTTACTAAAACAAATTAGGGACCAAAGTCAAATGCATATAAAAAGACTATATAATGTATTAATAGAAATGGATTCAGAAACAGAATTAGTCAAAGACTGTATGATAAAGTGGGCACAAAATTTTGAAGAACCAATAATATTGGATACATGGGAAAAGATATGGGTAAGAAATGTAAAATTTACACAAGCCCAGAATTTGAGAGAAAACCTTTATAAGATGTTTTATAGATGGCATTTAGATCCTAAAAATATGGTCTATATGTATCCGAATTTACAACCCGAATGCTGGAGATGTGATTGTTTCGATGCTACATATTACCATATATGGTAGACTTGTAAAAAGGTAAAAGCATTTTGGATAAAAATATGGTGGATTATGCAAAATGTTCTTAAAAAAGGATAAAGTTTAGCCCTCAGTTATTCTTGTTAGGTATAACTACTGATTGTACTGTTATAGAAACTAACTTGATTTTGTATTTAGTAACGGCAGCAAGACTGTTGGTGGCGCAATACTGGAAGGGTTCTACCACAAAACCACGGACGACAAAATCACGGTCGACGAAAGCGCGTATGTGACGTCATCACAGCGTGACGAAAAAGATAGAAAAAGATCGAAAAATGTAAAAATAAAGCTAAAACCTTCCCCTAACCCCTCCAAACCTAACCCTAAACCTAACCCTAAACCTAACCCTTAACCTAACCCTAAACCTAACCCTAAACCTAACCCTTAATGTAACGAAAAACCTAACACTAACCCTTAACCTAACGCTAAACATAACGCTAACGCTCTAACCCTAACCCTTAACCTAACCCTAACCCTTAACCTAACCCTTACCTTTATGTGAATCGGCTTGCTGTAATTTAATTTTTATTTCAATTTTTCGATCTTTTTCGTCGCGTTGTGATGACGTCACATACGCGATTTCGTCGACCGCGCTTTTGTGGAACACGCTTTTGATGGGTCACGTACTGGAAGAAGGAAGATTTGCCTACTATTCAAGAATGGACATTAAAAGTAACAAACCTAGCAGAGATGGCTAAAATATCAGCATATCTCAAGGATCACTCAAATGAGAGATATAAACTGGAGTGGAGAAGATGGATTGACTATACTCAAAATAAATATGGGACTAAGAAATTCCAGATAGTTTATGACTGAAGAAACAAGGAATGATATAATCTGTTTAGAATTAGCTTAGCAAAGAGGAGTTAAAGCTCAAATGAAAGATGATACTAACTTTCTTTAAGTTTATTTTAGAACATCTTTGTTAAAGATTTATACCCTGTATTTGTTCTGGGAAGCCTGGGGGGGGGGGGGGGAAGGTAAACATTTGCAAAAGTTTTTTTTTTCTAAAAATTTTCAATTTAAAAAAAGTGTAAAAAATGGTCATAAATCACTTTTTTCAGTGCAATTGTAGCTTCAAACAGTCACTAAATGAATTTGAGGACTACCTGTACTTCCATTCCATTTAAAATAGCATTTTATAAGGATAAAAAGGCAGATCTCGTAGGTTCTGATTTTAACATACATGACCTTGGACTTGTAACACTGGTGTTTCATATTCAGATGCCTCTGTATTTTCAGTCTGCGTAAGATTTCCACTTTCTTGTGTCCCTGAAATGAAGTCACTTTTCTGATTCTAAAAGAATAAAAGAAATGTTATTTTTAAATTCCAGTTTGGACTGAATGAAATAATTACAATTTATGTAATACCTTTAGGAGATTTCAGCAAGCTTTCTCCCCTGGATTGTGTTCATGTGGCCATGGGGACACTGCAATAGTCATTGTGTAATAACCATTTGTAACCCACTTTAACTCACTCACTTTAACTCACTCTAGTTTCTCACTCAGTAGGGTGTAATCCATCCAGTCCTGGTGATTTGAACTCATCTAGGGTAGACAGCTCACTTACCTTTTTCTTCCCTATTTCAACTTGTGTTCCTAATCTGATTTTTGTGGTGCTGTTTTTAATAGGTTGGACTGTTTTATCCCTTTGTGTAAAGACAGATGCAAAACATGAATTAAATAGTTCTGCTTTTTCCCTGTTGCTTGTCACCTTCTTGCCACTTTCTCCCAGCAATGGACCAATTGTTTCCTTAACTTTTTTCTTGTTTTTAACATGTTGGAAGAAGGTTTTTTTGTTCTTTTTTCACTTTTGTGGTAAGCCTTTCTTCATTGTGAGCCTTAGCTTTGCTCACTTCATCTTTACATGCTCGGGCTATTTGCTGATATTCTGCCTTAGTTATGTCCCCCCCACTCTTTCCACTTTTTAAACTTATATTTTTTGTCATGTACCAGTCACATTGCGGCATAGTCCGTTGCTGATTAGTACATTTTTGAGATTAGAAGGTTGCTGGTAAGCAATAAAGATCTACCACTTAAGTCACATTTATCTTTTATTTTTAGTTCACAAAACAACACCATCCATCACCTTCATTTTTTTTCTCTAAACTGTAAATGTACTTGGTCAGCATTGCCTTTTATTTACAATTTAATGTTATCCTAGAGATTCTTCACTTTCTATTTTCCCTTTCATAATGAGCACTTCTAAATCTTTTTTATTTTCAGCTAACAAAGCGGTGCTGTCTTCCTATCTCAACCGAATAGGGTCCTAGCTTTTTATTTTAATTCAGTTGTCATCTCTACTAGTCCTGAAATTCGTTTATTTACTATACAATTACACTTGACTCATACCTTTTGGTATTATGAACCATCTGTTTCTTTAAGCTCAGTTTTACAGTTCATTGAAAAGATTCTTCAGAAGAAGAATAATGGGTACTGATATACACAATAAATTTAATAGATTCAGTCTATTGGCAATGGTCAATAGAAGAAAAATATACCTTATTGCTATATACTCTTATTTTCTCCATAGTCCATTTCATGCTAGCTGTTAGTATCATGTCACTTTGCCTCTTGTGAAACATTTTGATTCAATTAGCATTTTCCTTTTGCTTATGACTGTATTCTTTGTAAGGACACTTGAGGTACTATTCATTGGCCCTCACTTTTTATTGGCAAATCTTCCTGATCATATCTTCTACAGGAAAACATTTTTGTCCCTCTATAATCTCATTTGTAAGAGGTTTTAATGTAAACTTTTCACTTTTCTTAAACCTCATTTCCTTTGTTAAATCTCTTCTGTGTATATGCTTAAGTATTCCTGCTTTAGTTATAAATTTTCCTGTGACTACTTTCATTTTCTTTGGAACTCCAAATTTTCTTTTCTTGTTATTTTCCTCTGTTTGTTTATATTGATTGATACTTTTACTGGTCCTTTCCTGTTTGAAGCTGAAAGTTTGTGCACTTTCATTAAAACTTCTCCAATCTGAATTAATGTTGGTAATCCAAGAGGTACCACCTCCTCTTTTGTGCCCTTAACTCTCTTTAAATTTCTTCAACAATTATGAAATTCCTCACCCTGCAATTTCTCTTTTGCATATAATAACTTTTTTCAGGACAATAACTTACCCCAAGAATTACCCCACAACAGAGAAGTCATATGGGCATCTTCTAGTGCTAAACGAGAGCAAGGGAAAACAGTAAATACCTTGAATATCCATTATATCTGATTAATGCTTCCAATGCTTTTGATACTTAGAATTAACTAAGATCTTTCAAGAATAAAAACAAGTCTAGATTTCAAGCCAATAAAATTGCAAAATAGGGTGGTATGAGGCTAGAGGGAAATAAATACTGGGGAAGCTAAAGCAACGTTGTGGTTGTAATTGGAGTGGACTGACGTATGTGTCACATGACTGCAGGGGTGTTGGAACAATTATAATTTTAGGCACAGGTTGTAATTCCATTTTATCAGCACCATTGTAACTTGGAACCTCTAGGAACTGAACAGGCTGAGATGGAAGGTGGGATTAAATGTGTCATCAGTTTGGAGTAATTGTACAGCCACAAGAGACCCACATTTAACCTCCCATGAATTCTGCTCTTATCTAGCACCAATTTAACTTGTGCCATTAGTTGCTCTGATTCTTGTAATTTATAAGGCAAAAATACATTCTTAGTGCTTTGAACTCAGCTTCTGCTCCTGGTTATCTGCACCTGATAGAACCCTAACCCTAATGCTGAATGTATGGTCAAAAGTTGAGAATTACTTGCAATATTTTGTCTCAAACCATAATCTGTAGTCCTGAGAAAGTAGTTTTGAATAATAATGTTTTTATATAAGTTTGATGTATTACTTGTTCTAAAGAGACCAAATGTTTTAGCTTCTATCCCATTCCCAAACCATTCCAGAATAAATATTTTGGTAGGCTTTATTATTATATATATCCTCTCATTTCATAGAGTAGAAGGTTACTATTCATAGCCACTGATTGTATTATTTTCTATGTTTCATTATTCTCTATTTAATTTCAGCATGTTTTATGTATTGATAATGTTGCCTATCAACTCAGGCTGCTTTTCATGATGTACAACATATACATCAAGTAGGACAAAAATAACCTTCTTAAAAGTTAACCACTCATAAAATGTCATCACGACTCTGCAAGGTTCTCATTCTCATATGATGAAAAAGTAGAAACTCAATAATTGATATTTTCTGTGCAGACTTTAAGACTCGGCAATCTTTTGTTAAAACAATCCATGTTGCTTATGGCAACTATACAACATTCAAGCCTTAATTATGTCCTAGAACAGTTGAATGTTGTATAGTTGCCAGGTTAACATTTTTGTCCTCACGAGCTGAAATCCATAATCCTATACCCATAATGCAATGCGTCCCCCCTGCGCATGCACATGCTCCCTCGTGCTTCCCCCGCCCATGCACATGACCCCTCCATTCCCCATTTTGGGCCTAGCAGGCCTTCCTGAAGCCTGCTGGGACCAAAAATGGGGCACGGGAGAGACCACCACCCCCACCTTTTTGGGCCTATCAGGCCTCCCTGAAGCATCCATAAAGCAAAAATGCATTAGCAGCAGAGACCCAAAAATCACCTGGCCGGCCGGAGGCACGCATGCATGTGTAGTGGAGCTGAGATGGGTGACAGCAGAAGGTCTCTGCATGCCACCTGTGGTACACGTGCCATAGGTTTGCCATCACGGTCCTAGCACAAACAAAAGAGAAATCAGGTTTAAGTTCCCTAAGAATTAGAGATGAATAAATTGCCTTACATATATGATCTATACATGATCATAGGGTGTTTTTTTTTGGTATTGTTCACACCAAATCTATCCATCCAATTTTTCCATTAACCGATGAATGGTGGAGTGGTTAAGACATCAGGCTAGAAACAGGGGGACCAAGAGTTTTAGTTCTCATGTGGGAGCTATTATTACCTACAAGACTATTGTGGCTTTCCAGCGGACTGTCCTACAAAAACCAGGTAACTGAAATAATGCACATTTTGCAAATGATATCAGCACTACTTTCAAAGTCTTCTATTTCCAAGACTGAGAAACAAATGGCAAGAAGTCCATTATCACTTAATAGCATCTAGGAGTTATTAAAAATAGTTTGCTTGCTGAATAATATTTGACACTTTCTCTCCTCGTTGCCCTGCAAATGATGCCATATTTCAAAACATGTTGCTTTTTCTTTTAAATTTAATTCAGAAATTAGAAGCTAATTTGATGATCTTGTGCCCATTTTATTGGAAGAAAGTCACTATGAATTTTGCTGAATGTCCATGTAAATTGCATAGAAATAGGAAGTAAGATGGTCATATATTACAACATTACACAGTTAGGACATATGATGAACTTATTGATCATTTTATTTTCATGTGCAAATAATAACAAAGGTTATTCTTTACCAGATAAGTGGAATAGCTAAATATGATCTAGCACAAAAACAACCCCTGGAATTTAACATTATTAACATTTGGTTGTAGCATATAAATTTCCTTTATGAATTTTTCCATAAAGTTTTGTGACAACAGATCTACTAATCTAATTATGTTGTAACAATAATATAATTATGCCTTTTGTTGGTTTTTTTAAAAATGCATGAAAAAATAGGTTAAAAAGTTTCAATCAGGATTAACCAAAAACAAAATGCATCAGAAAGATTTGAATTATTTGAGGAATTGAGGAATTTACACTAACAACATATGTAAGGAAATAGTATACAAAAGTTTAGATTACATTGCCAAAGAAAATGGATGTATATTTTCATCTTCATTTCAAGCTTCTTTTAATTAACATTATGTGCTGTAATACTGCATTACTATAGAAACAGTAAAATGCATTTCACCAATAACTTTTTCCCCATTCTAGCCATAAACTCAACTCAGGGTATGGCTGTAAAGAAAATGAGAAAACAGTATCGTCAGTCTTGCTTTCACAATATCTGCCCTTTCTGTGCAGTAGGAATTTTATCTATAAAGTTTTTAAAAAACACAAATTGAAAGATTAAACACTTTCAATTCTTATGACAAACCCAGTGGAGGAAGGCACATATAATTTGTTAGCTAAACTCTTACCATGTTTCTCCAAAAATAAGACAGGGTCTTATTTTCTTTTGACCCCTGAAATAAGCGCTTGGCCTTATTTTTGGGAAGTTCTTATTATTTTTGAAGTGCAGGAGACAGCAAACCTGGTCATCTCATGGCTGCTGCTGTGTTGCAATATTTTCCGGGAGGGCTTAGTTTCGGGGGAGGGCTTATTATAGCACATGCGCTCAAAAGCCTGATTGGGCTTATTATCCAGAGAAGTCTTATTTTGGGGAAAACAGGGTAATACAGATCATGAATTTAACTTACAGACTTTTGTTTTGAAAAAAATCACTGGGTAGCCTCAATATATCACACACCAATTATGCAATATTTTGCAATCACAGTGTACGATATTTAAGCTCTATAAATTTGCGATCACTGCTAAAAAAGCAAAAATGGGATGTTGCAATTGTGGCTTGTATACATGAATATTCACCACTATAGATGAAACCTGGAAGGTAAATATACCAATGCAGTACTGTAAAGATAACAGCAACATTTTGTTTGTTAGACAGTATGTTTCTTAATGCCCGAAACCAGAAATTACCAATAAGAGATGGTAATTATCATAATTTTCTGCAGTGAATCTGTCTGAGACATCCATCTATCAATGCACAGGATTTACATTACCATTGTTATGATGTGGCAAGTCACTCAAGCCTTGTTTCCAAAAAATACACATTCAAGCGTTAAACATAAATTCTTAAAAGAGAAAAGCAAGATGTATAATTCAAAATAATGCAATTCCTAAGCAACAGTGCCACCCAAAGGTTTGTAAATCATTAATCTACAATCCAACACAGAAATATTTCACTAATTATCCTAAACCATGCCACCTAGGGACTACTATTGATTAGTACACAGATGGTCATGAGATAACCTGATTATTTTAAGAAGTAAATTGCAGGGATTATAAATTCATTAATGCACCATGCTTACACATTCCACATTGTACCATAGTTCTGTTGATACCAAAGTCCTTACAATGGAAAAGTTCATGCATACATTTTCAGAACTGATGTATAAAATAGTACATTAAAATGTAAAGGATAGCATACCATGCCCCCAAATGCTGTAAAAGTGAAGAATTCAAAGTGATATAAATTATTATGGATCAGATCAAAAATCAGTTTCTGAAGATAGCATCATACCTGAATGGGATTTTAAAAAGAGAGGGTAGAATAATGTGTGCATGGATGCTGGTGACTCCTAGGATTATTATTTTTTAAAAAGTTGCAGTCATAGCAGCACTGCAAGAATGGGAAACTGACCTCTTAATTTTATCAATTACCCTGACTTAGTAAGGTAGTCTGAACACAATAGTTCCTCAATATGTTGAGTACGAGAGGATTCTAATTTTTGGTTTAACAGAGATATACTTAAAATATAATATAGTATAGAAAAGGCATTGCATGAAAACGAAGATAGAAAATTGCATTTCTAGATACCAAGTAAAGATTACAGATGATAAAGTACAATATGTTGCTATCACTATAGTACCAATACACAAAATGTAAAAAGATTCAGAAAGTAACATGTTTCAGAAAGTAACATGTTAGTGCATTACTTTCAAAAATACAGACTGAGCAAACTTAATGCAAGTCATATCTTATGTGGGTCACTAAAATCTCTCTTCTACTGTAATTTATTGAAGTTCAGTTTTAGCACTGACAGGAAAACTAAAATTAAGCTAAGAAAAGAATTACCGATATATTGTTACCTGATTGTGGTCATGGGTAAGACCTGTATAATAGCTAAAATAATTTGAGTGAAAACAAACAGAACAATTTGAAATACCATTAAATCCCACTTAAAAGGCCTAAATTAGGTCTTTGTTAATTATATGTTTTAGACACATCTGCTATTTGGGTTAAAAACAAAACAATTTGTACTCTGTTTTAAGGATCTTTAGATAAGATAAATATGAGAAATTAACTTTACATCAAATTAAGCCTTTCTTTATCCCTTTTATTTTAAAGGATTTTATACTACAATATAGGTAGTTATTTTACATTTTCTTAAAAACTCCATGTCTATCACATACTTCTAAAATTCCTTTTAGTAAATTTCTTTCATCTCCCATGTTACTGTTAGTTTTCTCCCCTGTTTTTAATGACAAAGCAACACCAACATTCTATTTACTTTTTTTAATTGCAAAAATTATAGGTTAATACTTATCCTTCTAAACTTTCCTATATATTTTCCTATTGGTATTGTTGCAAGAAATGTCGTTCTGGGTTCAGTTCCAAGTGGGGATAAAAGACATGGAAACATGGAGGCTGCTTGGAAAGATGGTTTAATGTTGGACAGGATCACATGGCTTGAGCTCTAGAACAGAAAAGGGGGATCACATGCTTCAGGGTGTTGGGTGAAGAAGAAAAAGGGCAGAGAGGCTGAAAGTCCCTGGTTTTATGCCCTCTCAGGGCTTTGAACTTGAGCTTGTATTCTGATTGGTTGTCAGATTCAGGGGAAACTCTATAGGCTGTGCTTTGAGTCCAAGTTTGGTTGCTTTACTGGTTGATGTAATTTTCCCCTTATGGTGAGTTTCTGTATAGGGTTAATCCTCTTTGGTATGTAGAATAGATTGGTTCAGGCCTTAATGGCTCATTGACAAAGGTAGGGAGGAATTGAGTTTTTGTCCTCCATTTAGAGGAAATATTCTGTCCTTTTAATATTTCTAAAATATTCCATTTTCTAGTAGAGGGGTGGGCTTTAACTTCCTACAGTAGCTTATGATTATACTTCGTTGTTTGTATGTACATTTGAGAGCTTCTGCACCAGAGACAAATTCTTTGTGTCCAAAGAATATTCTATTTCTATTATATTCTTCCATCAGTAACATGTGGTTGGTTTGGTTTTTAAAAAATGAAGAAAATGAGTATTAGTGAAATGAACAATGATAAAGTGAGCATATGGAATAAAAGCTGAATTTCCAGCTTTCATATGCAGGTCAAAAACACACTATAACAGGGGTGCATACAATTGATTTCATTTAAAAACTGGGCAAAAACTCTTTATCAACCCAATCCCAGCTGGAACAGTTTCCCCTCAGAGAATAATGAATTATTTTGCGAGCCAAAGCAAAAAATCAGTTTTTTGTGGCTGCCAACAAGGTCATAAATTCCATATTCTGATTAATTTTTAAATAAGAAAAGGAGCCCAAACGTTTGCATATTAGAATCAAAAACAAAACCACAGTAACATTGGCTTTTCATTTTTTTCTTAAGAAAAAGTATTTTTATTTCTCAGAGTGTCTTTCTCAGTCTAACCCACTCCATTTTGCCTAGAATAAGCCCAAAATAACTCAAGGTCGAACCGTTTACAGAGATTCCACTGTACCGTAAGTGGGCAACGTTGTGTTCACTTAATCCAGAGGTATTCAAACTTGGCAACTTTAAGGCTTGTGGATTTTAACTCCCAGAATTCTCAAGCCAGCATAGCTGTCCACAAGTCTTAAAGTTGCCAAGTTTGAATTTGTCTTTAACCTGATAAATCCAGTGTAGGGAATAGCTCAAACTGCATTCCCATAACACACTAATCTGGGATAGGATGCGCCTATCTCCGATGCCTAATAAATCGTAGTTCAACTTATCATAGTTTGGTTCCAGTACCCTTGAATTATGATTTTTCATCTAAAAATTATTTCAAACGCGCCTTCTGTTCAACGTTCCGGGCTAAATTATTTCAAATGTGCCTTCTGAAAAACATTCCGGGCTAACCCTGATATAACTAACATGAAGGTGTGTGGGCTTCAACTCCTATAATTCCTCAGCCAGCATAGCTGGTTAAGGAATTCTGGGAGTTGAAGTCCAACAATCTTCAAGTTGGCCAGGTTGAGAAACAAGAGGCACGTTATTTTCTTTGTATAACCATAAAGATAAAGCTAGAGCGTCGCCCGGAAGCCGAGCGGGTTAAAACCGCACAGGCGCGCTGTTTCGTTTGTGGTGCTGGGAGGAAGCGTGCAGAGATAAGAAGCCGATCCCGTGGGAACCCGGTGAGTTCTTGCAGCTGAAGACCCTTGGAGCGGCTATCATGGCGCAGGTTTTGAACCTGAACAATGAGGTGAGCGTCTGACTGGGAGCGTTGCCACATTGCTGGGAGGTAGCCTCCGGGGCCCTTCGAGATGGCAGAGAAGGAAACTTCGGATACTAAACGTGGGTGGTAAGGGGGAAAGAGGGTAAAGGCGTGTGCTTTTCGTTGGGTCATTAGGCAGTGGATGACTTCTCTCCATTGTACGCCCTTCAACTTCCTTCTAAGAATAATGGACACGCTGGCTTGGAGTGGTGGTGGAGAAGTCCCAGAAGGGAGGAAAGGAGAGCTGGTTTTTAGAAGGTAGTAATTCAAGAAAGGGAATGCGGAAAATCCTAAGTTAGCCCTTCCAAGCGTTTTTAGATAAGGTCAATGAGGATGTCTATGGAGATTCTGACTCACCCAAGTCATGGTTGTACCCAGTGCTTTTTTTTTCTCCAAGAGACCACTGGACTTTCTGGTTTTTCTTCGAAGACATTTTGCTTTTCATCCAAGAAGCTGAAGAAGCTTCTTGGATGAAAAGGGAAACGTCTTCAAAGAAAAAACAAAATCCAGTAGCCTCTTGAAAAAGCACTTTTGGGTTTAGTGGGGATGCTGGTCACTGTGTAATAATTAGCCTTCAGTTACTGGAACTGGATTCTGGCCTTGCTTTTGATGAATGCACTAGCACAGTGCTTCTCAACCTTGGCCCACCTGAAGATGTGTGGACTTCAACTCCCAGAATTCCCCAGCCACATCTTCAGGTGGGCCAAGGTTGAGAAACACTGCACTAGCAGCATCAGGTCCAGAATGCTCATTTGAAGAAAAAAAAACCTGAACGTTACTGGAGTAAATAATCACTGTACTGTGCAGATGGCAACATATGGGCAATGATACACAATTTACATTTTTAGGATACTTTTCAGAGAATTGGTTCCCATGTGAGTTTCTTGGAGTCTCCTTTATTAGATTGCAGTTAACAAAACAGGTCCTTTTTACTGTCCTGTTTAATATTTTGCATCAATATCCTGTCTTTTTTTTCTTGAAAAATATGATTCATAAGGTAGGAGGAATGTGGAGTTTCTCTTTATTTTATCTTTCTCTAGGGACAACACTGAGAAATAGGATGAGCTTGCAGAGACTGCTCCCAAATCATATCGTGGTAAAATGCAGCCTTCAGCCTAATAAAATCTTGTAGAAAATTATGCTTCCATTGTAAAACTGATGCTTTATATGTGAAATAGTCTCTTTAATGCATTCTAGAAGAGTATAATACATTCTACATGGTTAGAATGCAGTACTGCAGGCTACTTCTGCTGACTGTCAACTGCCTGCAATTTGGCAATTTGAATCTCACCAGACTCAAAGTTGACGCAGCCTACTGACTCTGTAAAGGGCTGTAAAGCACTGTGAAGTGGTAAGTGCTATTGCTATTGCTAGAAGCATCTCAAATTTAAAACAGAGCAGTTCCAAACTCAAGGCAATCTCTGAATTTTATAGCATCTCTATGATGATTAGATCAAGTTTCTAGACCTTTGATGAAGATTTACTAGACTAGCACATATAGCATAAAAGATGGGTGGCATTTTTCATATAGTGAATTTTGTATCCAAAATGAAAAAGAAAAATTATTATTCTCATATAAAATTAAATTATTCTCATAAAGTCAGTTCACATAAGGCAAGGGAAGCCTTTATTTGGTTTGTTCTTTATTCATTCACACTAAATTCAGAGACCACCTGGATATACTAATTTTGTATTGGTCATTCACTTTTGTATTGATACATTTTCATTCAGCAGACATTGATTACTGTAGGAGGAGGGGTAATCGGGGGCCTGAGTGAAAGGGGGGCTCAGCTTAGAATCCCTGTGTAGCTGGAAGAGAACTACACTGTGTGCAATTATTAGACAAGTAAGTATTTTGACCATATTATTTTTTTGCATATTTTCCACCTCCAAGCTGTATAAAACTTGAATACTTAGTGTACATAAGCATATATATATTTAAAGTCACAACCCCTGGTATGCCCAAATATGGGAGGAAGGTCACACTTCCACTCTCTGTCTTCGGCTCGTCACAAGAGACCATCCAGACAGAAACCCAATATTACTTCCCAGTAAGGGTGTGGCTAGCTGATAAGAGCTAAATAGCTTGAAATAGATCTATACTAGTCTCCCTTTATTTATTTATCAGCATAAATATAACATATATATATATATATATATATATATATATATATATATATATATATATATATATATATATATATATATATATATATATATATATATATATATATATATATATATACATACACACATACACATACACATACACATATACATATACATATACATATACATATACATATACATATACATATACATATACATATACATATACATATACATATACATATACATATACATATATATATATATATATATATATATATATATATATATATATATATTTGTAATGAGGGAGGGTGTGGCCTAAGGAGATCAACACTGTATATCAAGGTGTGCATAATTATTCAGCAGCCTTTTGTCCTCAGACAGAATAGGCCAAAAAAAAAAGTTTTAACTGAAAAGTCAAAAATGGTGAAAAGTCTTTTCAGAGAGATGCAACACACTTGAAATTGCTAAGATAGTGGGGCGTGATCACAGAGCCATCAAATGTTTTGCTGCAAATAGTCAACAGGGTCACAAGAAACATGTTGACAAAAAAAAGAGGCCCATTAACTGCCAAAGATTTGAGAAGAATCAAACATGAATCTACTAGGAACCCATTATCCTCCAGTGCTGTCATATTCCAGAACTGCAACCTACCTGGAGTGCCCAGAAGTACAAGGTGTTCAGTGCTCAGAGACATTGCAAAGGTAAGGAAGGCTGAAACCCAACCACCACTGAACAAGACATAAATTGAAATGGCAAGACTGGGCCAAGAAGTACTTGAAGACAAATTTTTCAAAGATTTTATGGACTGATGAGAGGAGAGTGATTCTTGATGGACCAGTTGGATGGTGCCATGCTGTATCAGTAACGGGCACAGAGCTTCAATTCAACTCAGATGCCAGCAAGGTGGAGGTGGGATACTGGTATGGACTGGTATTATGAAAAATTAGCTGGGACCTTTTTAGGTTGAAAATAGACTCAAAATCAACTCCTAAACCTACTTCCAGTTTTTAGAAGATACTTTCTTCAAGCAGTGGTAAAGGAAAAAGTCTGTATCCCTCAAGAAGACCATGATTTTTATCCAGGACAATGCTCCATTGCATGCATCAAAGTACTCCACTACTAGCCAGTGAAGGCCTTAAAGATGAAAGAATAATGACATGGCCCCCTTCCTCATCTGACCTATACCCTATTGAGAAATTGTGGGCCCTTCTTAAATGGGAGATTTACAGTAAAGGAAAACAGTACACCTTGCTGAACAGTGCTGGGAGACTAGTACCTTTCTGATCAGTGTCTGGGAGGCTGTGGTTGCTGCTGCACAAAAAGTTGATCATCAACAGTTCAAGAAACTGACAGACTCCATGAATGGAAGACTTATGACTGTTATTGAAAGAAGGGTGGCTATATTAGCCACTGATTTTTTTAAAATGTCAGAAATGTTTATTTGTACATTTTGAGTTTGTTTATTATTCTCACATGCAAATGAGTGAGATGGGCAAATTTTCATTTTTCATTTATTTGCATAATTCTGCACACTAATAGTTGCCCAATAATTGTGCATACATTCTCCTAAGAAAGCTAAAACCTCACTTTTACTTTCTTAAATATTCATGTTTGAGGTTTATTATCATTTTGGATCGACCTTGAGCACTGCAGTTGTTCAATAATAAAATTCTTGAAAATACAGCTTGCCTAATAATCATGCATACAGTATAAGTCTAACCCTCCTTGAGTGTGGTTCATCCTTATTTAAGTCTAAGCAAGTGCCCACCATGAATTGAGAAGATTACATATGCTTTTAGCAATACATCACTTAATATTTGAAACTTTATGCATGGATCTGGTCTTTTACGCCTTAACAATTCCTCATTCTTTTTTACCATGAGTAAATTTGGAAGTTTGGGGAAATTCTTTGGCTGCAAAATAAAAGCAATAACAATGAGCTTTGAATTATTTGCAAATACGAATAGGGTAACGGACACCTGGTTGCAATTTCCATTTTCTGTATGAGTATGCTTTCAATATTGAATTTAATTTTTTTTTAAAGAATTACACTATAAACTTTAAATGAAGGGTTATTCTGGAGATGTTCTTGCCTCAGTTTTAAAGTTAAAATTAATAGAACCATGAAGATTTTTTTTTTACTTAAGGTATCCTTTTGAATTTACATATGTAAGAAGGAAGCAAGTGGATACAAATGGGCACATTTTAAGAAGTGTTGCCTATATGAACTTATGTGCAACTATTTCTTGAAAACATTGCTAGGTGGCAGCACAAAATAAGTAATGGATTTCTACTCTTCTGTTAGTACTTGTATAAGATTTCTTACAAATAAGTTTAATTTTCTGATGTAAATGTATCAATGTAACTGTATAAAATGAACAGTTTTCTCAGCAAAATTATGGAGCCTGTTTTAATATGTGGCTTTTTATACATATAGAAGTATATGTACATTTGACTCCACTGGGTTTATAGGTTTGTTTGAAATAAAATAATTTCATTATTCTTTCCTGTAAAAAACAAATAAAAAAGAGGGTGAATATCTGAGTGTGTCTTATACACTGAATACAGCGTTTTTGGCCTCCCGCAACCCTGCCCCTTTTCAGAAATGGCCATGCATAGCCTTTGGGAGGCTTCCAGAGTGCGGCTGGGGAGGGCAAAAATGAGCAAAAATGCTTATTTTTTCCCGCCGCTGGCTCCCAGGAGCACTCTTTAAGTCTCCTAAAGGCTATGCATGCCCCTTTTTTTTCTTATAAAAAATGGGCCCGTTTTCGAGAGGCCTACAGAGTGCAAAACCTTTTTTAAAAAATTGCCTCTTCAAAATCTTGGTAAGTCTTATACTCTGGTGCCGCTTATACTTTGAAAATACAGTAGTTAAATATCTTAAATATAGTTTTGAGAAATTATTAGGCATGGAATAAATATTTCAGCTTTGTTTCTTTTATAGATGCTTTTCTATAATTTTATCAGAAATGTTAGTTGGTATATATTGTTCAATTGGTCTAAACTCTATCGAAGTATATAACATTCTGTGGACCAAAGGTTGGGTTTTGATTTAGAATTGCATGTAGGAAACCCTCTTCCAAAAAGGTAGTGAGCATTACTACAATGGCAAACTCAATTTGATTTCATTTATAGAGAAGATTATATCTAATTCATAATGATTACTCTTAACACACTCTATTTCAGATTTTTGCTTTCTGTCATGTTAAAAATTACTTTGTTGTAATTTTGAAAGATCTTTGAGAGTTATACAAAAAGTCTTCAGAAGCTCTGAGTCACATGTGAAATTTTTTAGAATGACAACTTTTAAAAATTGATTTAGTAAATTAGTTTCTACCCTTTATAAGTTGCATACTTGAACAAGTTAGGCACTTCTAGAAAAAACCCCATAAAATCTTACCTTATGATGATTTCATAAATATGTCCATTTGGTAACAGTATAAGAGTATTTGTCATTTTTTCCAGAGACAAAAAAATAAAATTTAAAAGATATGTTTAAGAAGTTGATTGAAGGACAAAGTGTTTATTAATTTTTTTAAATTAGTATAAATTTAATAATGTTGAATATAAAGCATTCAGAGTATTGCATCTGAATAGTTACAAAATTAGCTACATTTTGTATTTTTACAAATGTAGACTTCTGTGCCAGAGTTCAGTCATTGTTTGATTATCTGATATCATTTTCCTCCCAAGGGTATTCCATAGAGATTTCTCATCAATTTATTATAATATTTAACATTTCTTTATGGACTTTATATTCCTATGTAACTTGCTTCTGTGAAGATAAGAAAGAGGTCATATATAAACTGACAGCTGCAGTATACTATATATGTGTGTGTGTGTGTATGACACACACACACACACACACACACACACAGAGTAAGCGATGCAGTTATAAAGTATGAGGTCACATAATTGCATTGTAAAGCAATTACTATTACATCACTCCCTGTTGTCAGTGTTCATTGAATTCTACCGGTTGTTGAACCTACCTCAAGCCAAGCCACCATTTCCCGGTTTGGTTCCTCATAACCCTCAGCCTCAGTAAGGTAAAGGATTACCTCAAACTCCCTCTCCCCAGGCCTATGCCTCAGGAGTGCAACCTTAGGAAGAACGTTTTGCGCAGCCAGCAGCTGCCTTGCAAAGTCCTTGGTCATTGAAGGTGGGGAGAGATAGGTGGATGGGTAGGATTTAAAGTTCTGCAGTCAAAAGTGTGGGCAGGCTGGCAAGCACCAGAATTTTTATCATGTGAGGTTGGGGACACTGCAATGGCTGTGATTTTGGGGACCAGTGAGAAGTCCCTTTGCTCAATGCCACTGTAATTTCAAAAGGTCTCAATGAATGGTTATAATTTGAGAAATATCTGTAGGCCATTTCTGTAGTTTAAATCTCAAGGCTTTTCCTTACACTTCACTGAGGTTAATAGACTGTTTGTTTTTTCATTCCACAGCCATAAGATTTGGAATGTCCTTAGTGGTTATATAGTGGTTATATGTTGTATTTTAAGAAGTCTTGATTCCTATCTCGCTAGCTTCAGTATGAACTGAACTCTGAAACTTCATAGCTTATGTTATTTGTTTTTACTTCTTGTTATTTCCAAGTCCTGATAAGATTTAATTTCCTTGTTCCTCTTTTTGGTACACCATCACTTCCTTAGCCATCTAATCACAGGATCTTTATTCAGAAGCAGTCTCTTATTCCTATAACTTATTAAGTAAATATATTTTTAAAAACAAATTAAATTACATCCATATGATGTCACTGTATTTTCATAGTCTATTTTCCTATTGCCAAGGGTAAATCAAAATCTACAGAAGAAAAGGATAGAGCAAACAAACAATTATAACAAAGACCAATATTTTGAGATGTATATTTTTAGAGTTCTGCTGTAGCTCCTAAGGTCATTTGCAACTACAAAGGGACAGTTTGAAAGTTCTTATATGACTTGAAGTTTAAAAAAACACAATCCCGAGTACACAGGTTCTCTAGCCAATACTCATAATTCTTCCTTTTATCCAACAGGATGAAGGTATTCAGCTCAATTATTTGAGTCTAGGCATCTGTGTATCCCTGTGGTTAAATTTATTTGTAAAGATGTCTTATTCCTTCTTATTGCTCCTGTTTTTATGCCTACAGTATATATACAAGAGAAATAAACATTGCTAATCAATAAGGGAGTGAAACTAACTGTATGTTTTGTGACCCTACAATTTTAGTGATTGTATAAAAAGGGCTTTATAATATGGAAGTTGCTCGTTTTTAGTCTACATGGTTTGTGTATACTTTTTACAATTGAAGTAAATAGAAACTAAAAGCAAAAAACCTCACATCCATCCAAAATTTATGGCTATCACAGCATTTGCTTTTCAGTTCTTCCTGATTGCTACAGATTTGCCCTTTCTTCCTGGCTTTAAACCTGGCAGAATAAACTTTTTTAAAAATTGGAATGTTACCTAATACATAGATAGATAGATGGATGGATGGATGGAGGGTTAGAACAGCAGAATCTTGATTTTCTGTCTGCCCCATCTTATACCAAGCAGATTCAAGGTTTTTTGAGTTTCATTCCTTACAGTTTTTTTTTCTTTCTCACAACCAAGTTTTTTTTAAGTTGTTCCCCCCTCCCTGCCTTTTTTTTAAAAAAATGGCTCATTCTTTCACCATTTCCAAGGACGGGTCTACATTCATTATTAACTTAAATACATTATAGAACTTGAAAGCCAAATTGATTTATAAATTTATAAATAAACAGCCTTCTTTCTCTTTCTCCCTGTTTTTCATGGGATTAGCAAACTTTGACACTTCAATAGATTGCTGGGTAATTGTGTGGAACTCAATAGGTGTTATTAATAAAAGTAATGTAAACTATATTCATAGTATGTTGGAATATTTGGAATAATCCTAAATATTGGTTGCCATGCTCCATCTTATCTGAATAAAATGTGAATGGAGACTTGCTAAATGGAATCAGTACAGATCCGTTGTATACTCCAGAGTCAGCTCACACAGCCATCTAAATCACTCCGTCTTTGGGAAGCAATGGAAAGTCAAAGAGACCTGGAATCATCTTCTGCCTAATCATTATTATGCTTTCTTTAGTATTATCAAAGATTGGGAGTTGGATGAAATAGCAAAATGGACTATTTTGATGAAAGAAAATAGTATAAGTACTTTTGTTTCCCCATGGAGACGGCTTCTGAACTTTGTGCATGCAGTGGAAAAGAATGAAACTTTGGTTTTGGGTTTTACTGATTAGATTGATAGATCTCTATAGAAATGGCTTGTTTATATTATTAAAAAACAAAGTTGTGATTTGACGTTAATGCCTTATTTTATTGCAACAGAGACAGAAGTCAATGTTTCCTTTTCTTTTTTCCCTACTCTTTCTCACTTCTCTTTCTCCTCTTCCTCCCCACCATTCTCCTATTTACTTTTGTATTTCATATCTTATTTTATCTTATAACTCAATAAAATGTTAAACCAGAAAAAAGGTATTATCAAAGATTGGGTGAAGGGAAGGGGAGGCCTTCAGGCACAATAAGATTGCACCTCTTTAAAAAAAAAACAGAAATATTTTCATAAACAGTATCTTGAACATGGTGGCTTGCAGTTTTCTGATTACTGAGTAGTACGGCACAGAAACTAATAGGACTTTTTTTTTGAAGATTAAGAGAAACAAACATACCTTTTTGATGTGTTCTTGTCATTCCAAATCAATTCATTGCAGGATGAAGTTGTTATTGTAAAGGTGTATGAGTGTAATGCAGGCTGATAGACAGATGTTTTTCAATTTCCCAATCTAGGGCAGAGAATGAATGGTTGGCCCAGAGTCATTCAGAGAATTTCTCTGCTGGAGTGGAAATTAGAAATTGGGTCTCCACTCCTAACATTACAATATAGTGGCTTTTATGCGTAGCTTAAAAGTGAAATATTGGAAAGAAACTATTCTGTTATTTCAGTCCTTTTTTGATCCTTTGGTAATATAAGTAATAAGTTCATAATTATGAATGTAAGTTCATTGGTAAGAATTTTATGTAATGAACTGAATCATGATTTTTTTTTTCTGTGAAATAATGTCAAATGTTGTAAGCAATCTTTTCTTTAAAAGATTATGAAATTTCCAAGTGCAGAATCTCAGATGGAATTCAGGCAAACAGCATTTTGTCCTAGGAACCTTTCCAGCAACTTTCCTTCAAGTTCAGATTGCCACATCATCAGCATCAGAACATTAAAGTCAAATTGTGATCATATTTGCTTTCAACAAAAACAAATTAATTTAAAGTTAAAAATGCAAGCACAGTAGACATATTTGCTATATGTTAAAATTGTTAAATGAGTGTGTGTCACAGAATATTATCCCTCTCCAATTTTCTACTCTGAGAAGCTTGTATAAAATGTGTGTGGCTGGGCCACGTAGGCTAGCTAGAAGTTGACAAAAATAAAACATGTGGCTTCTTACTTGGCCGGTGCAGAATCAAAATATGCAAGCTAGGTCATGGGAACTTGCTGTAGACTATATTTAAAATGTTTTTAGCATAGCTGTGATGAAAATGATGCTTATTCTATGCTGATTTATCTACAGGTGTCTGAAGTATGAATTTAAAAGGCATCTGGCACAGTTGATCTGTAATTATTATTCAGTTCTCTTGCCACAGATATCCCTCTAATTCAGTGTAACCAGTCCTGAACTCCTGTGTGTAATTATTCCTTCTACTACAACCTCCCTCTTCCTTTACATTTGGCTCTTTGCCACCAAAAGATTGTTCTGATTTGCTTTAATTTTGGCCTCTGGACTATTAATTAGTTTAGTATTCAAAATACACTTAATTCATGGTTTTCTAATTGGAATAAATAAACTTTTATATTTCAGCCCCAAATCTTTTCCTAAATGTAAACAATATTATTGGGATTCATGTAATCTTCCCACTTAACATTCTTCCAGTGCCTGGGCATTTAGTTCAGTGTATGGAAACAGCCATTTGACTTTGAAATTTAAAAAGGATCAAGCCCAGGTTGGTACTTGAATAGAAAACACAAGGTACACAAATTGGGATGGAAGGCATGCAGAGGGGAGAGAGAGGAAAGAAGGAAATTGTAAACATCTTCCATACTGTGGCTGAAGAAAGTAGCCATTAGGTGTCAAAATCAACTAATCAACTTACCGTATATACTCGAGTATAGGCCGACCCGAATATAAGCCGAGGCACCTAATTTTACCACAAAAAACTGGAAAAGTTATTGACTCGAGTATAAGCCTAGGGTGGGAAATGCAGCAGCTACCGGTAAATTTCAAAAATAAAAATAGATACCAATAATGTTTTTCAATATTTATTTCAAAGAAAAACAGTAAACTAGCGGTGTATTCAATGAAATACTTCACTCACCTCATGATGCTGATGTCCCGCTGTGATGCTGATGTCCTGTGCAGCCGTGGGAGCGATGTCCCGCCTCCTATGACACACGGCACAGTGATTCCTATCATTGGATCACTGTACCAGAGGAGGTGGGACATCGCTATGTGGCTGCTTGCCATAACAAGGAGGAGGTGGGACATCGTTGCAGAGCGGCAGGAGGGGGAGGAAGGGGAATCGTAAGACAGCTCTGCATTACATTAGAACGTGAGGAGGGGGGATGGTGCGGTGCGCGCTGCGCGGCAAACTGACACAGAGGGAGGGGAAACTCACAGGGGCACTGGGCCATTCACGAGTGTCACCCAGCGGCATGGCCCCGCCCCTTTTTCTCCTCCATTTTGGGCAAATTTTTCACTGACTCGAGTATAAGCCGAGGCGGCTTTTTTCAGCCCAAAAAGTGGGCTGAAAAACTAGGCTTATACTCGAGTATATACAGTACATACGTATTTGGAGAATTCTAATTGTGTATATTGGAATAAGAGTTTTCAATTCAATTGTGTAATCTTAATTTTGTATTTCAAAGATACGGCCTATGCCACCATGTCCCTAACCCTAATACTTTGGTGACCTGAATCATTTTTACTTAAGAGTTTGACAAGCTGCTCATGGAAATATTTAATTGTATTTGGGGGACAGTGGGACCTTATTTTTTGAACAAATTTTTGAATTGTTTTGAAAATTACAATGATGTAATTACAATACTATTTTAAACTTAAAGTGGAATGTGTATCACTGTGGATGACTTCTCAAGCCAGGGTGCCTGCCATCTGGAATAGCTCCCCTGTGGAATTTTGAACTGCCACAATAGTGTCATTCTTTGAACAGGCTCAGAAGATCTGTTTTTTTCCAAAGTGTTAGGAAAGCCACCTTTGGAATATTATTAATACCCTAAGTCAGTGATGGGGAACCTTTTCAGCACCAAGTGCCTAAACCGGATCATGCTTGTGTACATGTGCCGGAGCCCCAGAAACTCTAAAGACCCGCTGGCCGATAACACATGCATGTGTCGGTCATCTGGTCCTTTGGTTTCCGGCATGTACATGCATGCCGACCAGTTGGTCTTCAAATGCTGCAGCACTGGAAACCCAAAGACCAGGTGGTTGGCATGCACATGCCAGCTGGTCTTCAGGTTTCCGGGATTCCGGCACATGCAAAGATCACCTGGCCAGCGTGCATGCGTGCACTGGAAACCAGAAGACCAGCAGCATATGTGCCCACAGGGAGGGTTCTGCGTGTGACCTCTGGTACGCGTGCCACAGGTTCGGCATCACAGTCCTAGGTGTATTAGTCCCCACCTTAGCACATCTTTTTTTTTTTATTGGAAGTGTTTTGACATGTATACCAACATTTTGATATTAGAAAAAAAATTAAAGCAATCTGTGTGAACAACAGAATTGTGTCATTTGTATCATATTAATTCTTGCTACTTTGTCTCACTTTATGCAATTCACATGACCTATATATGCAGAGTAAATTCTTTAAAAATGTGCTGGCTTTTTGACTGCAAGTAGTTAATAATATGTAGGTGCTGCCATGTGTTAAACGTTTGTGATGATATTGCATAACGTTTATAAGTGATCTTGGAAGTGTAATTTGGGCAATTTAAAGCAGCACCTGGATGCCACACACAAAATAGCAGCTACAGATTTTGAAGGAATTACTTTCTGCCTATTCTCAAGATTGTAATGAGATTGACATACTGACTTCCAAATGTATATTGGATGCTTAGGATCACACTTAAGGCTGGCATTTTGTTTTATAGCATGACCTACTAACATTCAGTGTTAATGTATATCTATTAGATTAATATTACTGTAAACTTTTCTTAGATTTTGGGAATTTTAATTGGGTATTCAAGACAAAAATTCTGATCTGGGAAAGATGGCATAACTTGATAACACTTGTAATATTTTTATTCCATGGTGGCTTATTCTATTTATACCTTTATTAAGATCTTTTCCCCATTTGGTCAAACTTTCCAAATAGTATCTTGCATTTTTGGCTGTGAGTTAGCTTAAATTGGATGCCTTTTCTCTGTTCAACTTAAAAACAAGTCCCCAATGCAGCCAAGCATAACATTTTATTCTAATGCAATATTTCTTTCCAATATTTGCCACCCCTTACAAGGTCTTTGCAATGTATAAAATTTGGATGTGATTCAGAGAGAGTGTTTTAATATAATTTTAATATATTTTTTAGAATTTTAAGACTTTTAAAAAATATTTTTAACATATCCTTGTAACATTCCACTGTCCTTTTTATTTTGCCTTAACTTTTCTTGCAGGTTATTAGATTGAGTTCAATGTCCTAGGCACTTTTTATTTTAAAAAATATAGTAGGGTTGTTCTGAGTGTAATTATTAAATACTTCTTGTTCTAGTGTGTTTACAAGAGGAAACTGAAAAGTTTATCTGATTCTCACGAAGCAGAATCTTTTAAGTTTTATAAAATGTATTTTTGGCTGATTAAGAAAATTTTATAAGAGGAATTTGAATTTGAAATCTAAGTTGTAGTGGCAGTGTAACGTCACAAACTTAATGGTTACATGTAATGTGTGGAAATCACCAGACTGAATTAGAAAACAGAATTTGAAAAATAGACAGAGTAAAGGTGATTTATGGCTATGTCATAGTGACAATTCCCCTGCTGCTATGCCCTATAATTGATTGATTATGTGTCATCAAGTCTGTATAATCTATTGCAAACCACACAGGTGTGTGGTCTGTCCCTAACCTGGTCCTTCAGATCTTCTAGTTTTGCAACCTTTGTCACTATAATTGAATCTATCCAACATGTTGGTGATTGTTCTCTTCTTCTCTTTGTAATTAGAGAGAATGTCTCTGAATATTAGATAGTGTAGAACATGACCAAGAAGTTTCTGTTGCCTTAGTGACTTGCTTGATCAAAGCAGGAAGAGAGTGTGAGACTAAATAGCCCTTTGGATTCCTCTAGGTTGGCATTTTTATGTTCGTGAGCAACAGTTAGAATTTGCTTTTGGTTGAATTAGTTACTAAAAATATACTCTTCCTCCACATAGTGTTCTAGAAAGGAGTAAATATTGGATAGGAAGTTAAATATATATGTTTTAGTGCATAATGATCTGCTGTTATTCTTTAAATTGTAGGTTTTTGTATATGCCAGGTTGTTGTTACTTTTACTTATTATAGTTTGTGAGCTTTTCATTGACATCAGCTAAAACTTCTGTGAAAGCTTTTGACATTTTATTCACAGTGACTTTGAGTCTTTAAAAAGTTACATGCTAGGCAGAAATTCAGTTGATACAGCTATTCATGCCATGGACATTCTATGAGTATAAGAGCTGTACTTGTTTAACTGTTGATTACACGCCAAAATTCAATGTCAGGAGACATTTGGCTAAGTCTGGCTTTAAAAAAAGTTGAAGCACCAGGTTGTTTTAATGCATGGTGAGAAACATGGATGAGTGGCCAAAATATGATAGAAAACCTCGTAGGAGGCGAACCTTGTTGACCAGAATACTTTATGGAAAGCTTTTAAAGCCTGGCCAAAAACTTGTACTGAGAACCCCAATTTAATTTACCGTAGATACTTTTTATAAATAACATCCATTTTCATATCCATACCTAAAATAGCCAAGTAAGCTTCTAAATAAAATATTTTTCCTTTTTATACATGATTATTTATTGAAGTTATGTGGGTTTGAACTTATTTCCTTAAACATAATGAGGAATAATATTTAAAGACAAGTATTTACTATTGCAAGGATAATTTATTTAAATGTGCACTCTGTAAGAGGATTTCTTAAAAAAGAGTGCTTCCTTGTTTATATGAAGAAAGTATTGGTTAATGTGAAATAGTCATCTTGGACAGATTTCTTATTTATGGCTTATGGTTTTAAAGATGTAAGCTGCCTTTCTACCAGACAGTTAACTTCTTAAGAGTTTTTATAATTTTTATTTCCTCTTTAAAATCAAATTTTACTTGAGGTGCCATTGCTCTATATTTAATTCACCTTTTGAAAACTGAACAACACGAGAAGTACAACTCATGTCCCTAAAATACAGCATATAGGAGTCCTCTCAATTTAGTGCCTTTTTAAATTGCTGCAATTGTATAATTGTGAATTTTCTATGAGCATGGCTAAGAATTCTTATTTTTGGAGTGGCATTTCACAGATGTTTGGCATAGAGCCATTACTGGCTTGCTCATAGTTTCCAGATCATGATTTTATAAAGTGATTTCCTTGCCCTCTATATATTTTTTTTGGGGGGGGGAGTTGGGAACCATATATTTAATTCTTTTTGTCACTCAGGGATTTACTAATTAGCCATGTAGGAACTTCTATTGAGACCTGTGTTTCAGAAAAAGGTAGATGTCAGGCCTGCAGCAGTTCCTTTAAGAATCTTTGGCCTGCCACACACTCATTAAGGGGGGGGGGGGTAGCAAGAGTTGTTTTCAAAATAAAAAATTCCTTTCTGGAAGCTCAAGGTTATTCTTTGTCTCAGCACCTTTGCATCTGACCGGAAGAAGCTGCGTGGAGTCTTAGTGAAGAAAAAGAGGATTGGACCATGTGATGGATTTGTTGGTGTGGGGACAAGATCATGAACTTTAAACTGGGTGAAATCCCATGGAATTATATTGTCATGCTTACCTATTATCAAGTATTAAATACTGATTTGGGCAATTTATGTATGTATGTAGTAACTTTTGTTGGATGGACAAGATCTAACTACTGTACTTTTGGGGAAAAAATACATCCATTAGAAAATTATGAAATGTAATGTGTAATTTTTTTAAAAAATGACCCATTTTTCCATGCCAAATTCTGTTGGGATTGCCATTGTTTAAGTGATGCAGTCATGTAACATTGTTTTACAACTGCATCACTTACTAAAGAAAATTTTGCTCCCTGTTATCATTGTTATGTTAAGCCTACCTGTATTCTTTAATTGTCTGAGAATTTTGGAGAAACTTTTTGACTTCAATGAGAACATTATCTGAATCTTTTGGTAAGTTAGGGAGTCGAAAACTAGTATTTTTGTGTAAAGTATATTGATGATAATACATCCCTTCCCTTCTCATTCATAGGTTGTCAAGATGAGAAAAGAAGTGAAGAAAATCAGAGTTTTAACAATTCGGAAACTAACTAGGCATATTGCTAAACTGAAGGGGAAAAAGTAAGTTTAACTCTTCTTTTATACTTCTGTGATCTTTGTATAGAATAAATGTGCCAAATATAATTGTGTCTGATTTCTGACCATGTAAGCTGCTGCATTCGTGGAAAAAGGCTAATTCAAGGCAAACATGTGTTTTGTATGCTTTTAAAATTTAAATTATAGTACCTGAAACCCTATTTTATGTTAGTTTGATAGTCATATTTTTCTCCTTCCATTGTGGATGGGTTTATTTTTAATGAAATTTAGATTAAATGTAGCAGTTCTCAAATATTGTGGTACTTTGATTTTTTGTTGTTGAAAAGAATTGGCTATCGGTCAGCCTCAATATGCTGGAAGTAAGAAATGAACAGAGACACTAATGATATGCACATATCTCACATTTGCTCTGTACTGGTTTAATATCTATAAATTGATACCGAATTTCAAAGAGCAGAATTATTTAAAAAAACGTGTAATTTTGAACTACATACCAAAAAATTTCATTGTATGAAGAATTATCAATTTACTAAATATGGAGTACAGCAAAGAAAAGATATTTTTGAAAAGGCAGTTTAGGATTTTAATCTTGGATCAGTGAAATGTGTTCACTTTCAGTCTCTGATCTGGCTTTCATAGTATAACGGAAGGATACAGCATTACGTTATGTGGTCAAAGATTAATGATGTGTTTTAAAATTGGACTGCATGGCTTTTTGTATATGTAATACAGTGTTTCTGTGAATTACTTGTTTTTTCTCTTTTGGAGGGGGTTGGTTTTATGGATTTTGTTTTAACAAAGAGTGGGTGGGTGGTCTATATGAAAGCATAACATGTAAAAAATTATAATGGCCATAAGTGACATTACATGAAATCATGTGTTTTTCAAAATTTATTTTAAAAAAGACTTCTTACCTCTGATTTTAAACATTGTACAGTGCAAAAATCTTTAAAGAATAGTAGGCTATTACTTTAGTAGAACTCATAATTTCCAAACACTAGGAATGTAATTCAAAAGAATGTGCCTAGCAAGAATCACAATAAATTTAATACATGAAATAATTTCTTCTTCAAAGAGAACATTATAGCAGAACACCATATCATATAAATATGGTTGTCTTTTGAGAAGCACATCTCTAGCAGTTAACTAATGTCATCATGGTTAAAAAGATTCATAGGTTTCCAGTAAAAATAACATTCTATTCAAGCAGATGAGTTCTAAATTAGGACCATGAATATAAAAAAATACAATTAAATTTGTAGGTACTTTTGATAAAGTAAATAAATTAATAAAACTATTGATTGGTCCTTACAGTCATAGAAGCGTCTACTTAGCAAAGCAAGTACATGTAAACAATTACATAACTTTAAAAAGAACCCAAACATAATCATGGAATAATACACACACACATATGCATGCTAGGTCTGAATATATGGCCCATGAGACACATGCCACACACCAACCAGCCCTGTGCAGCCCACCAGTGTTCTTTGAAAAGTAACCAATTCATTACATCCCAACATCATCATCTTGGCTTTTGTACCACTTCTACCCTCTAGAGCACTCCAGGTATTGCCAGCTCTATTTCTGCTGCTGCAAAACAGCTAACTGGCATGCCAGTTATTCTTTGTGGCTCACAATTATTTTTCAAGGTATCAATCTGGCCATTTCCCCTCTGTAAGTTGGGCAGACCTGACAAACACTGTCATTTGCATGCTAGTAAAAAAAGCACCAGATAATCCAACACAGATTAAAGTCCTGCATGGAAAAAGAAATACTAAGTTTTCAAAACAGCTTTGGGGAAAGCAAGAAACACAAGACATTATAACCAGCTTTGGAGAAGACTCCTGAGAATGCCATAGACAACCAAGAAAACAATCAAATTAATTGTTCAACAAATCAGCCAGAGTTCTTACTCAAACACAAATGATCAAGTGTAAAATATTAGGTCTTTCTGAAGTTAGTCAGTCACCACAAGAAGACCTGAAGGACCAGGTTAGGGACAGATCACTATGGAGGAAAATCTGTGTGGCTGCTAACAATTGACAACAATTTGATCAATATAATCAGTGAATGATATACAGATGATCCTTGTCTTATGATGAGTTGCTTAATGACCATTTCAATTTACAATACACTTAAAAGTACTTACGAACCATCCTTGAAGTTAAGACTACCCTTCTGTGCGGTCACTTGATTACATTTCAGGCTCCTGGCAACCAGCTCACATTTATGATCAGTTGAAGCATTCTGAAAATAGTAGAAAATGCTTATTGAATATGCTGGATTTGTTTAATGCCTGCAATGGCTTGATTTACAACCATGTAAAAATGTAAAATTGAGTCATACCACATAGTGACCGGTTTAATAATCTCAGTGACTTTTAATGACCCAAATTCTGGACTCAATTGTCATAGTAAGTCAAGAACTATCTATATTGTTATGCACAGTGTATAACATCAAGCATTCTTACAGTTTTAAACAAAACTTATTTTATTGCCTGTAAAATAATGATATGCTAATTAATAGATGATAGAGCTTTGGAAACCAATTAGATGGCTTTTTGGAGCACTACCCCACATGACAAAGGTTGCAGCTTTCTCAGATCTTCAAATGTAATGCTGTGAGCAAAGCATTTCCCTAAAACATTTAAGAAAACGGGGCCATGGAGGATAAATGTTTGTGATCACCTATGAAGGTACACACATTAATACAGTATGAAGTACATGCCTTTTTTTTCCAGGGGTACTGAAGATGCAGTGTTGAAAAACCGCAGACGTGCGCAGAGATTACTAGAAGAAATTCATGCCATGAAGGTAGTGCCATGCCTATTGTAAACTGCTCAAATTGCATGCAATTTAAATTCTACATATAGTTTTTAAACTTTTGGTTTCCGAAGCTTTTTCATTTAAGTAAGTTTGTGGTTTTAGCTCTTGTGTATGCCAGGTTTATCTATTTATGTCTGAGAAAGGACTAGACTGTAAATTTTATGAGACAATACTGTAAATTTGTATGTATTGTTTATTGGTATAATTGTCAAGGTGATAGTCACTTTTGATTTTAAGTGTTCCAAAATTACATTTTTCCAACATTACTATGATTACCTCAGACTCCGTTCTTGAGGTAAACGGGTTCGTTAAGTGCGGCGGCTGCTTAAAAGCATGGATGGCCATTACAGTGGGTGACATCATAGTTCTTAGTCTGTTTCTTGCCAACTCCTTACATTTTTGTGTGGTGGTGTCACTGCTCTAATGCACAAAGCAGCAACTGACAAAGTGGATTGAAACTATAGCATTTTTTTCCTCCTAAGCTAAGGCATTCATTAGTTTCTGCAAGTATTTTATTCTCTTACACAGACATGACGGGCCATTAAGAGTCTGGCAAGCTCTCAGCAAACATTTTATAGCAGTGACCTGTTAATTATGCGATGTATTTGTATCATACATCAAAATATAAGAATAATCTTTGAGGTTTACCCTTAAGATTAAACTGCAAGAATGTTCTTTTTCCTTATTAATGAATGCTTAATTTTGTGTCATAATTAGATCAGCAATGTTAATTTAGCTTTTCATACTAATCCTTGCAAATATTTCAAACTGAGAAATTTTAACTGGATTAATTAATAATAGATTAAAGTAGTCTCTTCAAGTTTGTGGCCTATGTAATTATTTAAAATGGTGTGGAACAGCTTTCAAACCAATACATATTGAGGACTTCATATACTTATGCTTGAAATCTCCTTTTTATATAATTTTACATAATGCCATCCTATTGAAGCAAAAGCAATAGAGTGGACCCTCAAGTCTTTCCCTTTTAGATGTCCTTTCCCCAATTCAACCTATTACAAGTAAATGCTGATAGTCCTTGCTTAAGGAAGCTAATTGGGACTGGAATTTTTATTGCTAAACAATATGGTCATTAGGTGTTGTAACATCTCATTGTTTAGCAACAGCAGTTTCAGTTGTCTCAGTTGTGGTCACTAGCCAGGAATGTGCCAGTCATGCCATTGTTAGGACTTCACACTTCTCTTGCCTTGCCTTGCTTGCCTCTGTTTCCCCACCCACCCCACCTCATCTAATTTGCCCTTTTAGCCACCACTCCTGCTGTCCTGCTCTCCACTGCACCTTGCACTCCATCTTTCATCCGTGCCACTGTAGTTGCACCAACTGACCTTTGGTCTCTTTCCTCCCACTATTGAGATTCACCCAGCTCTTTGCAAAGCATCTGCTAGCTACATGTGGTCATCTCCAAGTGGCATGCAGCATTCCTCATATAGCTAGCAGCTATCTTGTGGAAGGCTAAGCTAGGCATACCTGGTCAGCAACAGGAGGAAGAAGAGGGCGGAGATCAGCTGGTAGAGACAAGAAAACAGGGCTGGGGGGATGGAGATAGACTGTAGGATGACAGGGGCAGAGGAGAGAAGAGCAGTGGTGGTGCAGGGAATCAGGAAAGTAGAGCACAGGGGTCTAGGGCAGAGTGCAAGGCGATGAGGACAGCAGAGGTGGCAGAATGCAAGGCAAACAAAGGGTGAAAAATGGGAAGAAGATAGGTAGGTGGGAAGAGTTAAAGCATATCCAGTGGTTGTAAATTTGGGTTGTAAAGTTGGACACTGCAACAGTCACAACTTTGAGGATCAGGTGTGTCATTACTTGAGCAATGTCATAATTTCAAGAAGTCATTGAAGGAATACTCATTATCCAAAGACTGCTGGTAAAATGGTTTGTTATCTGAAGAATTTTAAGATATATCTCTACTATTGTTACTCATTGTGCAAGTATATATTTATGGACTGATTTTATTACTTTTATAAATAACTCAAAGCAGCAACCTGTTCTTCCTCCTATTTTTCCAATAAAAACCTTGTGAGATGGGTTGTTCTGAAAATAAATGAGTACCCTAAAATATTGTCAAATTTTTAATCCTACTTTTATTTTATGTACACTTTATTTTGTATGTATATGTGTGTGTATACATATAGTGTCTTTATGTGTGTGTGCGTATGTTTTTGTGTGCGCACATACATATATACATATGCATAGAGTAAAAATGAAGCCTTACATTGCACAAGAAGCTATTTTATTGAACAGAAATAGTTGTTTCAAATGGACAATTTCTTTTTAAAAAGTCAGGGCTAGGTAAAGTTGGGCTTCATAAGCTGAAATGTGTTGTATGACAGCATATACAAATTAAGCATCTGTTCAACTGTAGTTTTTCTTTCCATCCCCTGTGCCTAGTAACCTAACTTATAGAAGTGGATATCGGCTTAAGAAGCATGTGTTCCTCAAATATTTTTGAATTGTCATTTTCATCGGGAGAAAACTATCAGAGCCGGAATTGCAAATTACATTAAATATATTTGGCTCAAGTTGTTCTGGGGAAAAAAAAACAAGTTTAGTGTGATAAATTGCAGATTAGCTGACAGTCATTTGTGTTTCCACTTGTTAGGAAAGCCAGCTGGACTGTTAGAGCATCCACCAGCATTCTGTTCATTGCTACATGATGAAACTTTGATGAATTCTAATTTTCTGATATGTGTAAACACAATTTTTTAAAGAGGAAGTCCTTGATCATCGTAGACTCAGGATGGCGAACCTATGGCACGCTTGCCACAGGTGGCACACAGAGCCATTTGTCAGGGCACGTGAGGCGTTGCCCTGTCAGCTGGCCAGCGCACATGGGCGTGCTGGCCAGCTGAGTTCAGCCTTTATTAAAGCCATTTTTCACCCTCCCCAGGATCCAGAAGCTTTATAGGAGCCTGTGGAGGGCAAAAAGAGCTTCCCCCCCCCCGGAGACCCTCCAGAGGTTTCAGGGGCTTTCCTGAAGCCTCCGGAGGGCAAAAAAACCGGCCCTATGGGCAATCCGGAAGTTTGGGAATGGACTTCCAGTTTGCTTGTAAGGTTGGTTTTTTGCACTCCGGAGGCTCCAGGAGCCTGGAGGGGGGAGCGAAAAAAGCATGGGAAAATGGGGGGGGGAGCGCCTATCATGCACGCATGTACACTGGGGGTCATGTGTTGCATTATGGGTGCGGCCTGCCAGCGCACGATCCCCCCGTGCTTCCCCCCCCCCATATGTCACACGAGCCAAAAAAGATTCACCATTGCTGCCTTAGACCATTGGACACAAGTGAAATTTGAAGTACAAATACCAAAAGGACAATATAGAGAGAAGATGGTGTTAGTTGCAACTAGCATTGAATATGAAGAGCTATTGAATAGTCACTACTTAAAATGCACTATTTAAAGTACATCGATAAATATCTAGACTCTTGAATATTTATGTTACCCTCATTTGCCATCCGAAAGATACAGTTTATATTTAACTATATCACATTTACTCTTTAAAATGCATTGCAACAAAGTGAGTTGGTATGAGAGATCCCTTCCTTTATGTTTTTATTAAGGAAGAATAACTACTATTAAGACTTTTTAATAAAATATTTAGCATTACTTATTTAAAATCTAGAAATGCCCTTTTGTGAAGAAACAATATGGTATAATATGTGGATGAGAAAAATTGGGTTAATTGTTTGCAGGAGTTTTTTCAGCTATTGGAACAGAAAAATGTTTATAGTTTCATCAGACTTTATTTCATCAGAACTGTATGACACATTTATATTAAAATACCAGAAACAAAGAACATTATGAACCTTGCTAGAAAATAGTTTTAATAGAATTTGCTGTTAAATGTTCTCAGTTAGACTTAATAGGTAATCATTTAAACTATTTCACAGTATATTCATGAGATAAAATGTAACATTTAACACTAGAGTATGATACTCCTAAAAAGGCAAAACTTATTTGTTTGTCTCTTAAGCACTATTAAGAAAATGAAAACTAATCCTTTTTTCTTCGAACTCATCCCCCCTGGAAATAAATACTGTCATTATTTTCAACTGAGGTTAAGGAATTTTCCACTATTAATATTAATGATATTTAAAGTAAAAAAGTGACATTTATAATCACTGTCTTCAGTTAGAATTTGAAATGATTAAGTAAATACTACAGATCTCAGACTCATTATTTTTTAAGTAAAATCTATTAATCAAGTTCGACTTCTAGTTACTACATGATGAAATCTATAAAGATCTTTTGATATATAGATATGCATACATGCATACACACACACACACACACACACCCCAACAATAACAACCAACCAGCATCTGACTTTACTTTCTTCTGGTTATTTACAGTATTTAGATTGGAATTGTCAAGCTAAACAAAAGCCCTGCAAACAGTTCAGTTCCAATATCACCCCACCCCAAATAATGAATATTCTAGTAATTTGGGAGAGTGAATAACTCTGAGCAAATTAATTTTTAATTTTGGAAACAATGGTTTATATTTAAGGGTGAATGATCTTCTGTGATTTGCAAATACAGACTTGCTGTCAGCATTGACTTCATTCAGTAATCAGGAAAGAAACCACTCAACTCCATTTGAATTGAAATCAAGTGTACTTTTATTAATTATAAATGAACAGTTGCAAAGCAAAACTGAGTCTGGTTAATTAGGTGCGAAGGCGGATAATATCAAGCACAATTCAATCCCCTCCCCTTGGCACCCCCGTTCATAGTCCAATTATAATGCACCCAACTGTCAGGTGGGAGATAACTTCAAAAATCCTCATCAGGATGGAATGCTGGACAAGTTGGCCTTGGCGGGAAATTCCCTTCTTCCACATGTGCAGTAAGGTGGTCAGAACGGCGTCTAGAAACTTCCTCCTGCACATAATGATTCCCCTCCTAGATACCATGCCCCCCCTCCCCGTTTCAATGACAGCCGAAGCAGCAGCAAAGCAGAGGCTGACATCTGGCCCTCCTCCAGAAAAGGGTGGTCAGACCTGTAGAAACAAAAAGAACACAAACAAACAGACAGACAGACAAGACATGAAAAAGAGAAAGGGGGAGGGAAGAAAAAAAAGGAAAAGGAAAATTAGGAGAAGTCCAAAGTCAGGACTTATCAGGATAAGCAGAGTAGAACTTGCGGAGCAGACGAGGCGCTCGAATATGAGACCCGTCAACCCATTCAGTGTGGGAAGGGGGGAAATGCTTCCAAGCCACCAGGTACTGGATACGGTACTGGATACAGTTCTGGTGCTTATGAGCCGAGGTGGCGCAGTGGCTAGGGTGCAGTACTGCAGGCCACTTCAGCTGACTGTTATCTGCAGTTCAGCGGTTCTAATCTCATTGGCTCAAGGTTGACTCAGCCTTCCATCCTTCCGAGATGGGTGAAATGAAGACCCAGACTGTGGGGGCGATATGCTGACTCTGTAAACCGCTTAGAGAGGGCTGAAAGCCCTATGAAGTGGTATATAAGTCTAGCTGCTATTGCTATTGCTTATGAGAGTCCAAAATCTCACGGACCTTGAAATGTTGCTCACCCTCAATCAAAAGCGGAGCTGGCGGAGGAGGGAGAGGTGGCCGCAACGACGAAGTGCAGACAGGCTTCAGGAGGTTAACATGAAAAACAGGGTAAATCCGGTTGAGGTGCTTAGGCAGCTGGAGCCGGACAGAAACAGGGTTGATGATCTTGACAACGGGAAACGGGCCAACATATTTGGGCCCCATTTTTTTTTACTTTTGGGGTGTTTGAAGAAATCTAGTGGACAAATACACTTGATCACCAACTTTGTATTCATAGGGCTTAGTCCGTTTCTTATCAGCCTGTTTCTTATGAGCGTGGTGCGCAGCATCCAGAGTCTGAAGAGCTAAAGGCCAAATGTGCAGAAGGCGGTCACTCTACTCGGACAACGATGACACTTGGGGCTGTTCCTGAGGAACTTCAGGAATGGGCACAAAATCCTGGCCAAACACCACACGGAAAGAGGTGAACCCAGTGCTGCTATGCACAGAATTATTGTAAGCTACCTCCGCATGAGGCAACAAATCTACCCAATCTTCCTGTTGGTAGTTGATGAAACAACGTAAATATTACTCTAGTACAGAATTAGTCCTCTCACAAGTCCCATTAGTCTGAGGGTGGTGGGCGGAGCTTAACCCTTGGGCGGAGCCAATCTGCTTCAGAAACTCCTTCCAGAAAACGAGGTGAACTGAACACCTCTGTCCGAAATGATGCGGTCGGGCACCCCATGTAAGCGGTAAATATGGGAGATGAACATCTTAGCGAGAGACTTAGCAGAGGGAATCTTGGAGCAAGGGATGAAATGGATCTGTTTGGAGAACAAGTCGGTAACAACCCAGATAACAGTGTGTCCCTGACTCTTGGGAAGTTTGACAATGAAATCCATGAAGATCTCCTTCCAAGGGGCCACTGGACGAGCTACCGCCTGGAGTAACCCCTGTGGCTTTCCTGGAGGGCGTTTAGCAGCAGCACAAATGGGACAACTGACAACATATTTCTCAATGTCCTTTTTCAAAGAGGGCCACCAAAATTGCCGCTTGACGAGGTGGAGTGTGTTGACGAAGCCAAAGTGCCCTGCCATCCGGGAATCATGAGCCTGTTGAAGAACAATGAGTCTAAGAGACGCAGGAACGTATAATTTTGTCCCAATCCAAGGCAGTTCATCCCTCATAGTGCATTCGTTCATGTGCTGTCGGAACCAATCATCATCAGCGAGGGCACTTTTCAGGTTGGAAAGAAAGTCCTGAGACATCTCTACCTTAGAACGGGCTTGACTTCTAGTAACAACAAGAGCAGCGAGGCTCGTCGCGGGAATGACAGGCTGGACCACACTGAGCTTAGAACAGTTGTATTGAGGAAGTCTGGATAAAGCATCAGCCATAAAAAATTTCCCCCCTGGAATGTATTTTAAGGTAAAATTAAATCCATTGAAATGCTGAGCCCAGCACATCTGTTTAGGAGAAAGTTTTCTGGGCGTTCTCAAAGCTTCCAAATTCTTATGGTCAGTCCACACCTCGAAAGGGTGCTTGGCGCCCTCTAGAAAATGGCGCCATGTAGCCAAAGCCCAGCGAACAGCAAACGCTTCCTTCTCCAAAATGGCCCAACGTCTTTCCGTGTCGGTTAGTTTGCGAGAGGTGTATGTGCAGGGTTGTTAATTACCTTGACTATTAGCTTAAAGCAACACAGCCCCCACAGCCACGTCACTGGCGTCAGCTTGAACCACAAGCTGTTTGATGTGTTTGAGGACTGGTTCCTCCGCGAAAAGCCGCTTTGATTTTCAGTCTGTTACCCCTGAGGAAGTGGACAAGGCCATCGGAGCAGTGAGTGCCTCCACTTGTGTACTGGACCCATGTCCCTTCTGTCTGGTCGCGAACAGCAGGGAGGCTGGATCCAGGTGATTATGACCTCGTCTCTCCGGGAAGGGTCTCCCCCCCCCCTGTTTAAAGGAGAGACCATCCTTGGATCCAGCTGTCTTAAATAACTATCGTCCAGTCTCCAACCTCCCCTTTGTTGGGAAGGTTGTTGAGAAAGTGGTGGCCTCTCAGCTCCGTCGGTCCTTGGAGGAAACCGATTATCTAGACGCCTTCCAATCTGGTTTCAGGCCTGGCTACAGCATGGAAACTGCTTTGGTCGCACTGACCGATGATCTCTGGAGAGCCAGAGACGGGGGCCGTGCCTCCGTTCTGGTTCTCCTGGACCTCTCAGCGGCCTTCGATAACATCGACCATGGTATCCTGCTGCGGCGGTTGCGAGAGGTGGGGGTGGGAGGCACCGTTCTTCAGTGGTTCTCCTCTTACCTCTCGGGCAGGTTGCAGTCGGTGTTGGTTGGAGTAAAGAGATCGACCCCTAGGCCCCTTAATTATGGGGTGCCGCAGGGGTCGGTCCTGTCCCCCTCCTGTTCAACATTTACATGAAGCCGCTGGGAGAGATCATCTGATGGCACGGGATAGGGTACCACCAATACGCGGATGATACTCAATTGTATCTGTCCGCCCCGTGCCAACTCAGTGAAGCAGTTGACGTGAAGTGCCAGTGCCTGGAGGATGTGAGGGTCTGGATGGGGGTGAACAGACTGGCTCTCAATCCTGACAAGACCGAGTGGCTTGTGTTTTTTCCTCCCACAAATTGGCTCAGTATTCCATCTCTCAGGCTGGGGGGTGAAATTATATGCCCTTCAGACAGGGTGCGCAATTTGGGAGTCCTCCTGGACCCACAGCTGACTTTAGATCATCAGTTGTCATCTGTAACCAGGGGGGCGTTTGCCCAGGTCCGCCTGGTGCACCAATTGTGTCCCTACCTGAACCGGGAGGATCTTACAACAATCACTCATGCCCTCGTGACCTCAAGACTGGACTACTGCAATGCGCTCTACATGGGGCAGCCCTTGAAGAGCGTTCGGAGACTCCAGCTGGTCCAGAATGCAGCCGCGCGAGTGATTGTGGGTGCATCCTGGTACACCCATGTTACACCTATCCTCCGCGAGCTGCACTGGCTACCTATTGGTCTCCGGATACGCTTCAGGGTGCTAGTTATTACTTATAAAGCCCTACATGGTATTGGACCTGGGTACTTGAGAGACCGCCTTCTGCCGATTACCTCCCACAGACCCATTCGATCCCACAGATTAGGCCTCCTCTGTATTCCATCTGCCGGCCAATGTCGGCTGGCGACTACTCGGAGGAGGGCCTTCTCTGTGGCTGCCCCGGCGCTTGGGGAACGAGCTCGGACCCTCTCCACCCTTCGGGCCTTCCGGACGGCCGTGAAAACCTGGCAGTCCCAGCAAGCCTGGGGTTGAGTCCCCCCCCCCCTACTCGAGTTTGCTGTGTCTGTTGTGCTTTTAAATTGTTCGTATTGTCCGATTGTTTTTGTCTTATTTTTTGTAATTTCCCCTCCCTTGGCTTTTGTTCAGCCGCCCTGTGTCCCTTCGGGGAATAGGGCGGCCTACAAATTGAATAAACTCCAAACTTTAACTTCTCAAAGGCAGCTTGGCATTCCATGGTCCAATCCATTGCCAAGAGAAACATGAGAGACATGAGACCAAACAATGCAGAACAGCTGAAGGCCCCTATTGAAGCATCCTAGTCTTCCATAATACCTCAGCAGTGCCACAGGCTGATAGCTTCCATGCCACGCCACATTGAGGCAGTAATTGCTGCAAAAGGGGCCCAAACCAAGTACTGAGTACATATGCATGCTTATACTTTTCAAAGGTCCGATAATGTTCTATGGACAATCCTTGTTTTATTGATTGCATGTAATAGTCTAACTTTCTGAGATTGTGGATTTGGGGTTTTCATGAGCTGTAAACCATAATCATCACAATTATGACAAATCACAGTTTGAACTATCTTGCTTTGCATGTAATGAGGCTTATCTCAAATATTAGTTTCACCTTTTAAGTTGCATTACTGAAATAAATGAACTTTTGCATAATATTCTAATTTTTTGAGTTTGACCTGTATATATTTCCTTGGAGATCTATATTCCTTTATATATTTGTCAGCAGCACTTTTAACCAAAAAACCTGGTTATTTCCAGGTTTCCAGGTAGAAACAAAGCTGGATATATTCTTTCACTAATTAAAATAGTCAATTTTGCCATCTCTGCTACTTCCATCACTTTTTCCATCCATTCTTCTGTTGTGGGGATTGACATATCTTTCCATTTCTGTGCTTAACATATACAATAACAAAGCTCCAAATCTTTTTTCCAGTCCCTCACCCAATAATACCAAAATAAAAACTTCAGGTTTCAGTTTTATATTCATTTTAAGACACTTCCGCATTATAACATGGATCTGTCCCCAGTATGTATTTGTTTTATCAAGGCTTGATATTTATTTTAAAGTTATTTACTAATTTTAGCTTTACCTCACACAGGTTTCAGATTTTTTTTTCTTTTACCCCAGAACCTATTTAGCTGTAGCAGCTACTTTTTCTCTCCTTACTTGTTTTATAAGATTTTTATCTCCTGAACATTGGACCGTTGTTGGCTTCTGTTTTGGATTATATCCTGACTTGGTGGGGGTGAGACTGCGAAGCTATTGCTTGTTAAAATCTGGCGTTTACGCCCTGCCCCCTCCATTTGCAACCATCTCAGCCACTCAGACTTTGCCTTTTTCCACATCTTTGGCAGCCCGGACTTAACACCTTCGGCAGCCCCTTTAACCGCCTTTTGATCTGGCGGCCAAGGACACTCTAACCGCGCAATTTTTAACTGGTATGGTGAGTGCATGGGATTTGTTTGTGATTGAATGAATAGCCCACTTTTATTACCCTATTGCTACTGTATTTTTTATGTGTTTTAATTATTACGTGGGGATTGTCTGAGTGAGTAAATGAGTCTGTCTGATTCGGAGGGCCTGCCGGGGAACGCGGGAGCTATAGGGGTGGTTGAGGGAACCACGGACATGGGAGTGGGTCGGAGCATTGCGGTCGTAACGGGGAGGGGCAGATATGGCGGGGACTTTAGGGCTGGCCATTACCGGGGAAGGAGGGCTCGCTACGTCACAGAGATCCCTCCTTCCGGCCCTATGAGTTCCACTCCGAGGCCAGATGGCGCGAGTAATCAGGACCCTGGTCTCAGGCTGTTGTCGCTAAATGCCAGGTCTGTGGTTCACAAGGCTCCCCTCGTCCGGGACTTAATTTTAGACGAGAGGGCAGACCTGGCATGTATTACTGAAACCTGGCTGGGCCCAGAGGGAGGAGTCCCCCTCGTAGAGATGTGCCCAGAAGGATTTCAGGTGCTTCATCAGCCGCGAGCCCAGGGAAGGGGTGGGGGTGTGGCTATTGTTATCCGGGAGTCTTTAGCACCTCGTAGGATCCCTGCTCCGGAGCTTGTCGGGTGTGAGTCTCTGCTGGTAAAGTTGGACCTCAAGGGTCAAGTGGGTTTGCTGTTAACGTACCTGCCTCCCAACAGCGTTGCAGCAGCCCTCCCCTCGCTCCTCGAGTCAGTAGCCGAGCTAGCAATTGAGTTCCCCAGACTTATGGTCCTGGGGGATTTCAATATGCCTTCGCTCGGTGAACACTCTGATGGGGCGCAGGAGTTCATGGCTTCCATGACAGCCATGGGCTTGACCCAGGTAATTCGGGGCCCAACCCACTCAGCGGGTCACATGCTCGACCTCGTATTCCTCTCGGAGCAGTGGACTTGTGATCTTGGTCTGAGGGGTAATGTCATGGTCAGACCACTGCCTA
Source organism: Thamnophis sirtalis (assembly GCF_051295495.1). Taxonomy (NCBI): domain Eukaryota; kingdom Metazoa; phylum Chordata; class Lepidosauria; order Squamata; family Natricidae; genus Thamnophis; species Thamnophis sirtalis. The sequence continues at coordinate 55,282,888 of NW_028261385.1, forward strand.
CTGAGGCTTGACTTCCGGAGACCAAACCCCCACTGTAGGGAGGAGGAACCGACCAGGTGGTTCCGCCCCAGGCGACTTATGGACCCCTTGAGGTTCCAGACGGAGCTTGGGGTTATTCCCGATACTCTCGCCCACAGTCCGGTGGAGACTCTGGTTGCTGCCTGGCACTCGGCAGCATCGGAGTCCCTTGACCGGATTGCGCCACTACGGCCGCTCCGAGGTGGTGGATCCCGGAGGCCTCCTTGGTTTACCGAGGAACTCCGGGAAATGAAACGCCGGAGGAGACGCCTAGAGCACCTATGGAGGGCCGATAAATCCGAATCGAACCGAGCACACTCAACAACTTGCACCAAGGAATACATCAGGGCTCTTAGGACAACAAAAAGATCGTATATTGCCACCTTGGTTGCGTCCGCTGAGTCTCGTTCAGCCGCCCTGTTCAGGATAACCCGTTCCCTCCTAAATAGGAGGGATACGGGGGACCCCTTGCAGGGTAGGGCTGAAGATTATGTCCAGTTCTTAGCGGACAAAGTTGCTCGGTTTCGATCGGATTTGGACTCCACCCCTGCAGATCCAGCCGAGGCACAAGAGGATAATTCAACAGACCATCGCTGGGTTGAGTTTCAGGATGTTGCCCCTGGGGACGTGGACAAGGCCATGAGAGCTGTGAGTGCCTCCACTTGTGTACTTGACCCGTGTCCATCCTGGCTGGTTGCCAACAGCGGAGAGGTGACATGGGGCTGGATCCAGGCGGTTGTCACCGCTTCCCTTCGGGAGGGGCTCTTCCCCTCCGCACTTAAAGCGGCGGTGGTGAGACCCCTCCTGAAGAAACCATCTTTGGATCCAGCCGTTCTTAACAATTATCGTCCAGTCTCCAACCTCCCCTTTGAAGGTTGTTGAGAAGGTGGTGGCCTCCCAGCTTCAACGGTCCTTGGAGGAAGCAAGTTACCTTGACCCATTCCAGTCCGTCTTTAGGCCTGGTTACAGCACAGAAACCGCTTTGGTCGCATTGACCGATGATCTCTGGAGAGCCAGGGATGGAGGCCATGCCTCCATCTTGGTTCTCCTTGACCTCTCGGCGGCTTTCGATACCATCGACCATGGTATCCTTCTGCGACGACTGCGGGAGGTGGGGGCGGGAGGTGGGGGTGGGAGGCACTGTTTTGCAGTGGTTCTCCTCCTACCTCTCGGACAGGTCGCAGTCGGTGTTGATTGGGGGGCAGAGATCGACCCCTAGGCCCCTAACATATGGGGTGCCGCAGGGGTCGGTCCTGTCCCCCCTACTATTTAACATCTACATGAAACGGTTGGGCGAGATCATTCGGAGGCACGGGATAAGATACCACCAATACGCGGACGATACGCAGTTGTATTTGTCCGCCCCGTGCCAACTCAGTGAAGCGGTGGACGTGATGAACCGGGGTCTTGAAGCTGTTAGGGACTGGATGAGGACTAACAAGCTTGTACTCAACCCGGAGAAGACAGAGTGGCTGTTGTGTTTCCCTCCCAATAATTTGGCTAGTGTTCCATCACTCAGGCTGGGGGGCCAAATATTATACCCCTCAGACAGGGTTCGCAACTTGGGAGTCCTCCTGGACCCACAGCTGACCTTCGATCACCATCTGTCGACTGTGACCAGGGGGGCATTTGCCCAGGTTCGCCTGGTGCGCCAGTTGTGACCCTACCTGAACCGGGAGGCTCTCACAACAGTCACTCGTGCCCTTGTGACCTCTAGGCTGGAATACTGCAACGTGCTCTACATGGGGCTGCCCTTGAAGAGCATCCGGCGACTTCAGCTAGTCCAGAATGCGGCCGCGCGAGTGATTGTGGGTGCTCCTCGGTTCGCCCACATAACACCTATCCTCCGCGAGCTGCGCTGGCTACCTGTTCATCTCCGGGTGCGCTTCAAGGTGCTACTTACCACCCATAAAGCCCTTCATGGTAGTGGATCTGGGTACTTGAGAGACCGCCTCCTGCCAATTACCTCCTCGCGACCGATTAGATCACACAGATTAGGCCTCCTCCGAGTTCCATCTGCCAGCCAGTGCCGACTGGCGACTATGCGGAGGAGAACCTTTTCAGTAGTAGCTCCGACCCTTTGGAACAACCTCCCCGTGGAGATTCGTACCCTCACCACCCTCCAGACCTTCCGCACAGCCCTTAAGATCTGGCTATCCCGCCAGGCCTGGGGTTAAAGATTGGGATCCGTCCCCACCCGAATGATGAATGAATGTTGCTTCTATTTTTAATTGTGTATTGTCTGCATATGTCATTACGTGTATCCCCTCCCTATAGGTTGTAAGCCGCCCTGAGTCCCCTCAGGGAAAAGGGTGGCCTATAAATAAAAGCAATCTAAATCTAAATCTAGCTTTAAGTTTCCAAAAGTCAACCATATCTAGGCTGTCAGGTGTTGAAATCAAAGGAAGAAATTAAAGGTAGTAAATACAGTTTATCAAATCTTTCTTTCTTCTGGAGGAGGATACTCTAACTCATGCCTGCCTTTAGAGATCTGAGGACTTTCTTCTTTTTCAAGTATTGTGCATGAAGCGGCTGACCTGCTGGATGAGCTTTTTTTTTCTTCCAGCACTTATGTGTATTTATGTATATATTATGTGTATATAATATTGCATTTTGGTTTTCTTTACATTGTGTTCTATTATGTGGCCCCTATAATTTTCACTTTATTGAATCAGTGTTTAAATCCACCAATAAGTAGATCAACCAAGGTAGTTGAGAGATACGTTTATGTATATACACACAACACAGATACACACACTACTCTACTCACTTCAGTGGGTATATATACATATAATTGATCTCTGTCATAAATTATTTTTTGTCTAATGAATTAGTTTGAGATAAAGCAAGTGAAGAGATGACACCTTTGAGGGATTGAAAAAATGTTTATTTGGGAGGAAAAGTTTAGGATGAAAATGATCCTTTTACCCCCCCCCCCAAAAAAAAAAAATTTGAAAAAGAAATGAGGTGCTGTGAAAAATGCCAAAATGGGAAAATAGCATCTGGGGGAAAGCCGCTCCAGAATTGCTACTCCAAAATCCTAACTGCGATTTTGAAAGAGATGATAAAGACAGCACCTTAAATGAAAAAGCGAAGATACCATTCCAAATAAATGCTGACTTTCAAAATGGGAGTATTTTAGGAAATAGAACATTTAAACATTATAATTTTGGCTTCTCTGGTTGCCCTACTGGATAATGTTATGATCTAGCTTTTTCCTTTTGCATAATTTAGTTTTTCTAAAGTTGATAGCCAAATTACTTCCCTGCAGTAGCTAGCAAAGAGCATTTTGAAGAACTACTGTTTTTAACATTACCACAAAATTACTATCTTGTGCATTGATGATTGCATCTTAAAGGAAAGACATTAAATTATGATTCTTCTATTTGAAATAGTTCCTTTAGTGATTTCAACTAAAAAGCTCAGATCATAATTTCCAGTTTAGAGTTTAGTCTGAAGTCATTACATCATTTTCTCCTGGTGACTTCTTAAATGCTAAGTAAGTACACAATATAAAATCCTTAATGCACATTTGCAGTATTAATGAAGTATGATCCTATGCGTAGTTCCCACTGAGTTTGGTGGAGTTTACTCCTAAGACTAAATTGAAAGTTCAATATATAGTTTATTTTTCATTTGTTGTAGTGCCAGATATTTAAACCTATGAGCAGAGACTCTCTTCTGTTTTAAAGAAAGATAAAGATTTCTCCAGTTGTGTCTGCTTGTAGGAGTTGGTGCTCATTTCTGTTTCTTAGCTGAAGAAGCCATTGTTGTCCGAAGACATTTCCATGATCTGTGGCCAACATGAATATATGTTGAGGTGCATGGAACGCTATTACCTTCCCACCAAAGTGATACCTATTTAGTTACATTTGTATGCTTTCAAACTGCTATGTGATCAGGAACTGGGGCGAGTAATGAGATTCACTCCATTGCACAGCACTCGGGTCTTGAACACGGGCTGTGCCGAGTTTTGCAGTTGACAAGTTCAACATATTTAACTCTGAACCATTGTGCTCCCAACCTGCTGAGCCATTGCACCTTAAGATTCTGTTTTTAGATGGTGGTGGTTGTTGTACTATTGTTCGCTGGTTCAGCTCTTTCTCTGTGAAAGTTCCCAATGGGTATTGATAGGGAAGTCCAGCCCTTGGCTGCTATTCTGTAGTGTACTGCAGGGCTTGATACATTCTCCATTCTTTTTCAACATCTATATGAAACCACTGGGTGACATCATCTGTCACTATGGATTGAGGTACATATTGTAGGCTGATGACACCCAACTCTTTATTTCCCCTCTTGTGGACCTAAGTGATACTGTTGCCACCCTTTTTTGGTGTCTGGAGGTGTGGGGTTCTGGATGGGATATAACAGGCTTCGACTGAACCCTGGTAAGATGAAATGGTTTTGGGTACACGGGCATCTGGGGCTTTGTCACCTTTGGTTCTTGATGGGATGACACTGCCCCAGAAAAATCTGTTCTGCAAGTTGAGAGTTCTCGTGGACTCACAACTTCTGTTCAAGGAATAGGTGGTAGTTGCGGGTAGGAGAGCCTTTGCATAACTTTGTGTTGTGTGTCCGTTGCAGCCTTTCCTGGACCAGGATTCTCTTCACTTAGTCTTTCAGTCCCTAGTCATCTCATAATTGGACTATTGCAATGCTCTCTACATGGGGCTACCCTTGAAGAATATTCAGAAGCTATAGTTGGTGCAGAATGTGGCCCTAAGAATGGCCCCTGTGACACCACTGTTCCCCGAGCTACACTGATTACCAGTCTGCTTCTGGGTACAATTCACTGTTTTGGTGATTACCTTTAAAGCCCTTCATGGCATAGGTCCAGGCCACTTGATGCTAGCAGAGGAGGCATACTGCTGGTCCCATCAGTCCAAATATTCCATCTGGCAGGGTTGAAGAGGATGGCCTTTTCTGCTGTTGCTCCTATCCTCTGAAACATCTTGCCGCACAATCTGAGGTTGGCCTCAACTCTCCTATCTTTTTGTAAGGGCCTAAAGAAGTGGCTGTACCAGTCAGCTGGGGCCCTAGTGGGAGATCAGCACAATGGAGATGGTTGATTGAGTAATAACAGATCCCACTTCCTACTAATTCTGCCCCCACCCTCCCCATGTGTCTTTGGTTTTAAGGTTTCATTTTAGCATTTTTTTAAAAACTAAGATGTAACTCTAAGCCACCCAAATTTCCCTATGGTAAGATGGGTAACCAATAAATTTTATAAATAAAATAAAATAACATTGGTATTACAGTAACACTATTTTAAATAACGAGGCGAGAGTTGTCGTTGCAACAGTAACGTTTTTTTCCGGTTTATTTGTAACAGGTCTAGTAACTTGGAGGATTCAGAACGCGGACAGCTCCTGACCAACTGACAGCTCTTTATATACTCGAGCTGTCAGTTGGCCAGCCAATAGACAACCGGCGCATCTCCCTCCAGCTGGCACAGCCAATCGGATGCCGGCTGTTCCAGCCCCTCCCATCAGCTGGCACGGGAGGACGTAACACCCCTTCCCCCCAGATAGCGCATGCGTAGTCCCGCAGATACGCTGGTTGTCTGCACACGCGCTGCGATCTCCTCAGTGCTGGGGCATCTACCGAAGGAGGAGGATGTGTCCTGCTACAGTGACATATCGGAGGGGCTGGACCAGACCCGGAGCCGTGTGGAGTGGGCCGAGGTAGGATTGCATAGCTTAAGGGGCGGAGACACCCGTCAATGTTGTCAGGCCTAGTTGGAGGAGCCGCGGATGGTCGTGGCTGGGTAGGCTGGTCGGCCACAGGGCACGCAGGCCCCGGCTGAGTGGTGCGCCGAACTTCTCATTCGGGTGGACGTAACACACTATAACTGGACATCACGTTAAGAATGAAAAAACCTATGTAGGGTTTCTGACCCCGTTTGGTGCCACAATAACTTACAGTACGTCTCATGATCTTCAAAGCAAGAAGGTGTTGTAGCCAGAGGCTCTTGAAAAAACAGGTTTGCAGCCCTTAGAACTCTTTCAAAATCAAACTTCAATTTTTTTCAGTGATTATGAATTTTGTTTAATCAGTGCAATTTTTAATTAACTTTAAAAATACATTAAATTATCGTTAAAATCTGCACTGGTATACTACTTTTGGTGTATACTCCATCATGTCACTCACGGGCGAACTGTAGTCATTGAACTGAAAAAAGTTTCAAAGCTCTACTAACACCTATTAAGAGAGTATTAATTAGAAGATATAGAGGGACACAAGAATATTCATGAAACCATCTCCTTTTTCAATTTGTGCTGGTAAAGAGGTCTGAATAAAAGTTGTAAAATGTGATCAGATGAACATAATTCCTGTTCTCAGATTTCTTAGATGGATAATGGAAACTGCATTTAGTATATGCATTGTATACAAACTTATCTCAAAATTGTTTGATTTTGAAACAACCATTTCAGATGCTTCAAGATCAGGACATGATTTAAAAACTTTTCAAGGTTGGAAACATTTTACAGCTGTATGCTGTAATTTTATGGAGTTGCCAGAGAATTCTGAGATTCGGTGAATGTTGAACATTACCTCCAAGTGGTTATTGGTTTATTTTTAAATTTTCTAGCATGCTGATATAGCATTGGAGATGGATCGTGTCTCTGGTATTACTGGCTGCAGAATGGCATGCTGGGCAAAATGGCAGGTATTCAAGCAGCACATGATTCCAAAAAACCATTCAGGATTTAGTCTGTGCTGCTTTTGGAAAAGATTTGAAAAACTGCTGTGATTCACCAGCTGCACTTAGATTCTTATTGCTGTTGGATTTTAATAAGTATATCTTACTGCAGTAAGTACTTGTTTTTTTAAAAAGGTTAGTTTTTTTATTGCAATGCATTAAAATTAAAAGTATAGCAGAGTTTTAAAAACTGAAAATGGTGTTAATATAACTGTTTTTCCTTGTTTAGCAATTCATTACCTTATAAAGAAGTGACATTTTAACCTAACTAGTATGTGAACGACTTGGAAGATATTGAGCATATTGAGAAATATTATTGCAATCTATCATAACAGCTTTGTCACAGTAGAATATATTGCCTCATCCTTTATTATTATTTACCTTTGATTAGTGGAGAATGCTGCCTTTTCCAGGCCAGATAAGAAATTATTTCAAAAAGCTATTCTTCAGTGTCTGGAATAATGCCACTTTTCTAATTTTTCAACATTACTCTTTTAACCACTCCTCGTGCATGATAGTCATAATTCTTGACAAACAAGTTCCAAAATATTTGGTACCTAATTTAATGCTACGTTGACATCTTTAACATTTAAAGGTGATTGCATAAAGTTTTTAAAAAGAAAACAGATAAAGGTTTCTCCTGTCTAGTTGTGTCCGCCTCTAACGGTTGATGCTAAGGGAGCTAGCATTGCCTGAAGTTGCTTTTATGGTCATGTGGTCAACATAACTATATGCCAAGGCACAGGGAATGCAGTTATCTTCCCACTGAAGTAGTGCATATTTAACTAGTTGCTTTTCCACACTTTGAACTGCTAGCTTGGCAGAAGCTGGAACAAGGACAGGAGCTCATCCCATCACATGGTGCTTGGGCCTTGAATTGCCAACCTTCTGGTTTATAAGCCAACTGCTAGGTTACCATGCTCCATCCATATGTCTGCTTACATGCATTAAAATACCATTCCAAAAAAATAACAAAGAACCATATTGTATGGGTCAATATCACATTTTTACACCTCCAATAGGAAACATCGATGTCCTTCCTTTTAAATTCATTATTTAGGGAATCCAATAAATTCATATTTAAAAAAATTGATAACTTTAATCGCAAATCTGTTCATATCATTTTAATATTTTTAAGAGTTGGAGCCATTGATAGAGCATTGTTGAAGATTCCAACTCTTTAGATCATATTTAAATTATTCCAAAATGTTCACTTCAAAAAAAACTTCCTGCCCTTTTGATAGAAACATGTTATGGAGTTTATTTTGTCATTTCAATATGAAAGCATCTTGGGCTTTTGAAGTGGTCAAAGTGTCTGGCTCATATTGAGCCATTCAAAGTGCTTGTTGAAAATGCTACACTGTTGTGAACTAAAAGCTCAAATTTAACTTGAAATCAGGAAAAATCCTTAAAATAATAATTACTTACATAATTGGTTTAAAGGCATAATCTCAGCTTCCACCCCTTCTAGTCAAAGGTTTTGCCTCTATAATAAAACTAGATTTTTTTCTAAAGAATTAAATATTAATGAGTATTATTATCAAAACTATTCTGTGCCACAATATGTCCAAAGATTTCTGACAGCTGGTAATCCTGGAAATAAAACACCTTTTACTAGTATATGTTGTTCCAAGCATTTGCTCTGACCGGAAGGCAAATAGATAATAGCTTTACAACATAGCCCATGGAAGATGTTTTAGATTCTTCTATTCATCTTCTTGTTTTATCTGACCATGATGTCTGACATTAACTCTTTGATTTAAAAAGTTTATGGAAGGTATTTTAAAACTGCTTTGTTAGCAAAGGAAGGGAGAGCTTTACTAACAATAGTGTTCTCATAGACATTCAAGTCCCAAAGTGCTTAACCCAAAGTCATTAAGTTTGGCCACTCGCAAATCAATAGTCAATAGAGCTCTTTTACCATTTCTCTAATTTGGCATCACACCATCATTTATTCTCATCCTGTCTACAGTTCTACATTTTGAAAGTTCCTTGCTTAGTCTCCTAAGTTCTTATGAAGCAAGTCAATATGTTTTTTGCAAATGTCTTTAAAATACAATGTCTCCAAGCTTGTTATATGTTGCATATAATTCTTGGAAAGTACCCTGTTTGAATATGTTTACATATTTTCCGTTGTCAAAATGCAACATAGCCAAATGCAGGTCAAAGCATCTGAAAAAGTTTAATATAGCAGGGAAAAAGCATTGCTAATTGTGAAAGCCATTAAGCTGAAAGTGATGTCTGCTTTACTAGTAGAATAGTAGTGTTCTGTGTTAATATTTAGCAACACAATTTAATGCAGTCTTAGCAAAAGTACAGGAAGAAACTTTACCCAGATTGACAGGAAGATGTTATAGGTGATCCTAGTGGGTAGCCTCCATATTGTTTTAATAATGGTACTCTGTACTACCTCAAAAATTCTATGGAAGAGAAAGCTGACACTACAAGTCAAATGGCATACTGCTAGAATATTTAAGAGCAGCTGTAGATGGAGCACTATAACCCAGAAGACAACCTAGGAGAATATTTTTTACTAAATAATCTTTATGCCTACTTCTAATATGTGCCACAAGATATGTTAAGTAGACTTTTTGAAAAACTGTTAGTCTGGGGAAGAATTTGTTGTTTGCAAAGCTGTAAAAGCAACTGTTATAGTTTTGTAAAACCTTTTCAGATAAAATTCATAATTATCACAGAATTAGCTTTCCCATAAAAAAAATTCTATTGAGAGCCTAATGTAAAAATATAAATGGAGATACTATAGAAAGGTAGTCAAAAAACAGTGATCCCCAACCTTTGTAGTTTAGCAGCCCGGCTGTGGGGAGGGAATAGGGTAACCTGGCTGTTTGAGGTGGACTAGTGCACATGTGCTTGCACACACACCTCCACTCACACAAGACAGAAGAGAAGCCTTTGGGGTGTGGTTTCGCGCTCCTTCAGGCTCCTCTGTGCCAAAAGCTGAGACCTAAAGCAGTGCAAGATTCCTCCCCCAAAGCCTTTTGTCCATTTGCAAAACCTTTTGGTGTGGAAAAGAGAAGCCTTTGGGGGCGTGGTCTCATGTGTCTTCAGACTCACTGAGGCTGCCCAACGCTCCAAAAATGGATCAGGTGTCCTGCGTAGGCAGCCTCAGTGAGTCAGCAAGCTGAACAGGTTGCACTCGTCCCACTCAGCCTCTGATCTCACAGTTCCACAGGAGCAGGCCGCTTGGTGGCCCAACTGCCCGACCGATGGGGAGAAGGAAGCAGGCCACAAGGACAGTTCTACTCACTCAAGAGAGAAGCCTTTGGGGTGCCACTCATGCAAGTGGAGCTGCATGTATGCATTGACCCTCCTCTCATGCAGCCCAATTCTGAATAGATCATAGCCTGGGGGTAAGGGACCCCTGGTTAAAAGAACTAGCAGAAGACACTGTCTATTTTTTTTGGCTTGGTTTTGTTTTTTAGAATTATTGTCCCTAATGTTGTATCTGTGGTCTCATGCCTTTGTGTCAGCATGCCTAACTCCTACCTGGCATTTCTGCTATCCACTACCCCAGTAACTGTTACAGGTCATCAGGAGTGGATAAAGGTGCGGCCGAGCGTGTCCAAAGGCACAGAGAGGAGATCCCGGCTGCCCCTTCCGAGCAGAGCAGAGCTGTGGTCAGATCTCTCTCTCCCCACCCGAGCAGGCTTCTTGCGGGTCCCGAGCCTTCCAGCCCATGGCTCATCTGGCCAGTTTAGGTGCCCCAGAAGAACAGCAGCAGCGGGAGCCACAACAGGAAGGGCAGTAGTGACAGGCCCACCACCGCAGTCACTCCCAAGCCAGCCAGAAGTGGCACTGTGACAGACGCCAGGGATAAGGGGGTGGCGGTGGCAAGGGCAAGCCAGGGCTTCCCTCCCTCCCCACCTGAGCGGGCTACTTGCGTGGCTTCAGCTCGCGGCATAGATGTGGATCCGTGGGCTGGAGTGCCTGGCCGGCTCAGGTGCCCCAGAAGAGCTGGCTGGTCCCCGCGCAGCCCCAGAAGAGCAGCAGCAGCAGCCACAGGGGGAAGGGCAGGAGCGACTGGGCAGCCACTGCAACTGCAGGTAGCTCGCCTCCTCGCCAGCAGTTCCTCTTCCAGCGTCTTGGCTGGAAGTGGCAGCTGCTGGGGAAGGAGCAGCAGGCAGGGCAGCCAGCCTTCCAGCAAATGATGCCCTGCTGCCACATGTGCCCAAACCGACCAGATGCTCCGGACCGCGGATCTTCATCAGGGCCAAAAATGTTTGTGCGTGCTCCCGTTTTGGCACTTGGCCTAGCATATCAGCACCTGGTCTAAAATGTAAGCTTTACTTTGTAAACAAGCACAATTATGTTTACTTTCACTAGTTGCACTAAACTAGGCAGGGTCTATTCTTGAATCCTGTTTCATCTGAGCCAATTCTATTTACTTCTCCATTATCATTCTACAAGAAAGGACCTGAATTTTTTCGAATGTAATATGTATTTTATTTGCAATGAATTACATTGCTTGAATTTCTGCGAGTTGTTAGTTTGAAAAGTAGGAAATAATTGTAACAAATAATTACTGGTTTTTTGTGGTTTTTCTTTTGCTTTCATAATTTTTACTTCATTTTTTGTGTCTGTACTTATGTTTAACTATTTACTCTATTGACTGCTCCCCCCTGAACAAAAAAAAAAAAGAAAAAAAAGTGACATTTGTGTTGCTTGTTTCTTGCACCGAAACTACTCCCAGAAATGCATGGAGGAAGTAACCACTTCTGTTATATTTTCTAGGAAATAAAACTTGATCAGGTTACCAAATCAGCACTTGGGAGAGAAATTGACTTTGCGGTTATCTGTAAAAAGGTATGATGCTTTCAACTTTTCTTAAAAGTTGTATTTTTGTTTGTAAAGTCTCTTTCTAGCAACAATATATTAACACATTTGTTTAAAAACCGAGCAATGTATCACAGTACATTCAATCTCAATGCACTTTTTCAATGAGCATTAAAGCGAACTGTTTGTCAAGTGATTTCAGAAATGTAGGAATGCAGTCTCACAAACAGTATTGTTTTATGGATTAAGATTCTTAACTTGGGAAATTTATTTTGTTATTTTTCAAATGCTTTGAAAAATGTTGGCATTTTTTAATGCATTAACCAAACACGTGATTACTTAAATAAACTCTTTACATTCTTTTCTTTAAAAGAAATGTATATATAATCCTGAAGCCATTAAATGAATGAATAAATAAATAAATAGCCAAGTCTTTGTGGCTTAGCAGCTCTTACTGAGTTAATGTAATCTTTGATATTGTACATACACTTTATATTGTATGAACATGGAATTCTATCACAGGTGTGGGTTTTGCTTTGTACTTGTATATTTGCATCTAAAATACTTGCAATATGAAGATGAAGCTTTCACTGGGGGACTTGGTTTTGTTTTGTTTTGCTGTTTGTGCTTTTAATTCTACACACTTTTAGGGCAATACCATTACTTAGTTAGTGTTTTTCAAACTTGTCAACTTTAAGATGTGTGGACTTCGACTCCCAGCCAGCTCCCAATGCTACTCAGAGTTCCCTGGATGTCAAAGTAATAATATCTAAATATTCTTTTTCCACAAATACAAGATTAGTATTTTAGATATAGGTATTACAGATTTTAAAGAGCTCTTTGATCTTGGCTGAAGTGGAAACGACTGTGGATGTATAAAACCACAGTTTCCTGATAAATTTCCATGGCAAACAGATGTGAACTTTAAACAGAAATAGCTGTGATTACTTTGGGAACATTGGTGATGAGAGAATGTTACATGGAAGTGTAAAATTTGCCTGCTATGACTAATTCTGTTCCAGTAAGGTACGTGAATACATCCTCTGAACCTCAGAAAATGTGTATATTTGAATTGTGCTCTTAAAATATTTTCAGAGCAGTGGAATTTTTTTTGCCTAATTAGTGTCTCCTCTCATGCCAAAGAATATATCTTTTAGCAAAACTAGTTCAAGAAAAAGTTAGTTATAAATATTCCTGTCTTGGATTTCTATTTAAATGGAACAATACTTAACTTGAATGTTTTGTTTTTTTATAGTCTATAGTTTCATTATATATTTTATTTACTATATAGTCTATAGTTTCACTATGATCATAAGCTCAGATTCCCTGAGTGTGTCAATTCTGTTGATGATCATCTCATCTGCATATAAACCTTTTGATGAAGCTGCATGAATATTTCCCTTGCCATAACCTGCAAGATGTCCACGTCAACTTGCCCAAGTAGGAGAAATTTCCCCATTTTATATATCCTGCTCCGGCTATGGACAGCCACTGATGGCCTTGAAAAAACACTGCAGTGATAGTTACAAGGATATGTTTTAAGTCAAGAAAATGAAGGCACTAGGAAGAAAATTAAACAGATTGCACCTTTAATTCCCTGGGGTATAGGAGGGAAAGGGAAGGGAAAACATAATTAGCCTTTCAAGATTCTGTTACTGCAACCTATAAGAATAATCTGAAACCCAAGAGCTTATTAGACAATGCTTGGATTGTGAGCAATTATTATTATTTGATGCATGCATAGTGTTAGAAAATATTTCTTTAACCCCAGACATGGACAAAATCCATGCAACACAATATCTTTGTGACCCCAGTACAAATAGCTAATACAAATACAAAGAAATTATTTCAAGGAGCTTTTGTCTGTTGTGGTGATGTTCTTGAATAGATGTCAGGATTCTTTTCAGTTGAGTTTCAGGGAGAGACATAGAACCAAAACGCTTCACATTTCTAGTTGACGTCTGACAAAGCCAGAATAAAGATAGTGGCTCAGTGGCTTAATGATGCTGGAGATGGTGTTTGCTCCAGTGGTTTGAGTCCTAGCACTGCACAGCAGTGTGAGCTCCTGTCACTCTTCTCAGTCTCTGCCTACCTAGCAGTTAGAAAGCATGTTACATGTGAGCAGATAAATAGGTACCATGTCGATGGGGAGAGGAGCTGGTGCTTCATGTGGATGGTTAGAATCCTGCTGGTGCCGGTTGCAAAGCCCTTTTGCAAGGTGGTTTCAGTGGAGGGAAAGAGACTCAGATGATACTTGAGAAAAGCCGCTCATCTTAATGTTGAGCTTCGCAATACACCCTTGTTTCAAGGAATATTCTTGCAGAATGAATGACCTCTTTCTGTATTTTTCTGTTTTGTTACTATATTCTCAATCAACATAATTTTTCATTTTCCCAATATAGCCCAGTTCAACAGCAAGAGACAGAGCAATTGCTAGATTGGCATCTCATCCATTACTGAAGACCAAAATTGCTAATATTAAAGGTAAGCAGAATTCACTCCAACTCATCTTGTACAAGATTGTTTTCTAAATTTGCAGTCTCTTACTTGAATATATCTTAAACCATACAGCAATATGTCTATATGTTATTAGCCTTCAAAGAAGATTTATAGTTGCCATGCAGTTTAAATATTTTTCTATTCTGTTCACCTGTAGGAAAGGCGGAAGAACTCCAGAATCACCAAGAAAATTAGCTGATGCCCCAACTTCATATAATCCAAATAGTTGCAGTGTTTTGTGTAAAAATAAAGCTGCTTTAAGTAGTGCATAATGTTGCATGTATATCTTCTAGTAGAAGATTAATAAACTATAAAACTTTTAATTAACATTCTTACTCTTCCTTGTGAAACTAGAAACTAATGAAAAGAACCAAGGATTCTGAAATCCCTAATAATACTGTGAATGTAACACAGTACAAAAGACATATAGTTCATTAAATAAAGATTTTGGAGAGCTGTAAACTACTTACACTTGTAGATAGCAGGGTTGTTTTAATAACTTCTTTACCATTGCTGTGCTTATATACAAGTTGTTGCTTTTAAAAAAAAATCAAACCTGGGTTTCTTTTTCCTAGCTGCGGTGGAAGACTTTAAAAATGCAAGACAGAAGCCAGCTAGAGCTATTTCTTCAACGGAACAAAAACTGGAAGAGCAGCTTAATAAGCATCCTGAGGAGACCCAGCATTCTGTTAGTAGCGAAATACTTAAACAAGCTGAATCGCAAGATAAAACAAAGGCGATTGAAAAAGCACAAATTGATAAGGGGGAAAAACATATTTTTGAGAGTAGAGTACAGAAAATGGCAGATAATATGAAAAAATGTCTCTCACTCACTTCTGCTGTGCCTGACACAGAAAATGACAAATTAATCCATCAGGATCAAATTGGAAACTCCGAATATTCACAAGAAAAAGTACATTTGAATGACATTGTGAACAAGACAGTAGGTGACTCTGATGAAGATATGGATAAAAGTGAGGACATTAGAAAGGAGGAACGTTTTGATGACAGTACAGAAGAGAGGTTCTATAATCAGTCTTCCGGCACTGATGAAAGTAACAACAATGATGATTTCTTCATTGGCAAAGTAAAGAGAATGAAAAAAAGGAGAGCGGCTAATGCTTCACAACCTACAAAACAAAAAATTAAAGCTATGCCACTAAAAAACCCAAAGGATCCACAATGTGACAGGCTATTAGACCAAAATTCAAAAGACAGCAACCAGAGTTCAAAAGCAGGGAAGCTAGAATCTGTGTTTTATCATTCATTGTCCAACAACAAAGAACCTAGAATTGTGAGAAGGTAGGTTTTGGACTGAAAATCTGATCAATGATTTGTTGAAACTGTGTTCAAAAATGTTCAAACAATAGTTTAAAAACAATTTAGTTTTTTCTGATAATGAAATGGAAGATAATAGTGTCCTCCTCAATCTTAAGAATCAAACACAAGACCTAGAGGTTTCCCCCATCTCTTCAATGTAGCATGTAGCAAAAACAAATTATGCCCTTGGGACAAAAGTAAAATTCCTTTATTTTCGTTGGGACTGAATTTGTGTACCGAGTCCCTGGAGAGGAAACAGAAGGGTTATAGTGGGAAGACAGATTCTAGTTAGGCCCAATAAACATAGCATTAAGGAGCTACTATCAAAGAAACATGTCATTAAATGCATGCCTGTAATTTATGTGCTGCATATTTCAAGGTAAAAAAGCTCTGCCTGGAGTTGTGTTTTTGTGTTCTATGTTTTCCCCCCCCATAACAAAGTAAAACTGCATCAATTCTCTAAGCTCGGCTATGTGTTTCCACTACTGTCTGCCTTACATGATCCCTTCCTAGTTATTGAGTCAGTTTTCATATTGAAGGTTATTCAGAGAAACTGGATCTTATTAGCACCCATTAACAGATTAAGAAGAATCTAGCTTAATTATAGGAAACATTATAGAAATTAAGTCATATTTGGCTTAGCTTGGCCATGCAAACACACTTATGTAAATAATTTATGCATTTAGGTATGTACATTAGATTCATTTTTTTATTCACTAGTAGTGTGTTCTTTGCTTGAAATTATCGTCTTTTTTCAATGTTAACTCTTGTATTTTTTATTTTAGGAATATTAGAGGCCATTATATGAGAGACAGGGCAAGTAAGTGAGAATACTAAAGTAATATTCTTGACATTTGTTTGGACTCGCGGACAATGAAATCTAGCTTTGCCTTAACTATATAGTTAATGTTTTTATTCATCATGGACTTTGATTTTTTTAAGTATTGGTATGTTTAACAGTCTAAAACCTGGGATGTGTTTAACAATATTAACGTTGTTTCTGCTTAATAAATATGAATTTATGTGGTTTACCATCAATTTATAATATAGCATAATGTATAGTATGTGAAAAGTTACTTATACTTTCAGTCAATTAATCCATTTTTATTGGGTCATAGACAGCAAATGAAACAAGAATATAACAATTAGGATAAAAACAAAAACAGTTCTGAAGTATCTAAGAAGACTCAGAAAAAAATGGCATACCTTACAAACTGTGTAACAGTACTTAGTCATAATCAAGGAAATAAAATCTGATTTGTCTGACAATAACAAATTAAGATAAAAGAAATCTGAACAGCCGGGGTATTAAGTAAAGAATGGAGCTGATAATAGTTGGGTGTCTGTGCAGGGAGGACAGTATAAAATAATGTATTTCATTGTCTCAATTATTTCTCCACCACATTGACAGTCTCTATTCAAAGGAGATCTTTCAGAATCTCCCTTCAATAAAGCCTGTTGGAAACGACATTGAATTTCTCCAAGGATAAAACACTTCTAAATTTTGAAATTATTATGCAACTAAGATTGAGTGCATAACTGATTGAGTAAATAACTGATTGAGTTACTTACACTTTATTGTTTGTTAATTTTTGGACAGTTTTTGAAAAAAATCACCCACAGAAACGGATGTCTAAAAGTTCGGCAGTGAAACATACTATTGAGAGGAAGCCTCCACAGCAACCCCTTCATCCATCATGGGAAGCAAGCAGAAAAATGCGAGAGCAAATATCTCAAATTACAGCATTCCAAGGGAAGAAAATTAAATTTGAAGATTAGAATTTTTTTTTAAGATTGAATCGCTGATTTTTTTATTTTTATTTTATTTTTTGCAGTGTTACACATTGACAGTCCTGCAGAAAGTATGTGAAGCGGTATAAGCTAAAAAAATTTACTTTGAGGAAAAATAATTTTTCACTGCACAACATTCTGTTTTGACATTGACACTTTTTCTCAATCATATTTTTTGTTTAACTTATAGAGATTTTGCATAAAAAGATCAGTGGATTGATTCTGGTCTGTTGACATGTATAGAAATTTTTCGTGGAGAATATTTTGAATATTGAAGGTTGATTTTGATTGCAAGATTGATTTTATGGTTGTTTGTTTGTTTACTTTTGCCATTTAGCCCCTACTCAACTGCTTCTTTCCTGTGATTATGAATATGAAACAGAAACATGAATGCAGTCTGCAGAATAACTGATGAATCTTATGAAAGTATACTAGTGCCTTTGAAATATTATGTTATAATAAATCTATAGTTTAAAATACCACATTGCTTTATTTATGGCATGAAATGTAGCCTTTCTGTTTACTTTCTATTTCCTGAACAAGCTGAATGAATAAATGTGATGGCCTGATTAAGCACCATAAACTTTAAAACTAGAGTGTGCTTGAACGAATATTTGTGGAATATTCAGAAAAGGATTCTTCTAAACAAATATAGTTGATATAAAACCATAATAAAAATTGAAATGGAACATGACAATGGCTACGTGCTTTTATTTGGCCTTTCAATATTTTGAGAATATAAAAGTATTTGCATTTAAAAATATTACCTCTACTTTTCTAAAATTGATTATGGAACTGTAGGCTTTAGTTGTTCCTTACATTTGTTGCAACTACCCATATTTCCCCCAAAATAAGTCTGAGTCTTATTTTCTTTTGGACCTCAAAATAAGCACTAAGGCTTATTTTTTGGGGGGGTGTATTTTTTCATATATGAAAGACCCACTTCTGCTTGCTCACGGCAGGGTAGGAGGCCACGTGGCGCACCAGTGCCACTGTCACAAGGCAGGGAGAGTGGAGCTTTTCCATGCGCCCCGCACCAGTTTACCTCAGGGCCTCTGCAGTCAGACCACTTCCGCCCTGACATCTGTCGTGTCTCGCAGCAGTAGCTCCAGCAGGCCCATTCAACAGGAACCTGTGTGACTGTTGGCTCACTACTTCTGCACGGCTGCAACTAAGCAGGAGGCCAAATACCACACTGGTGCTGCAGCTACAAGGCAAGGTGGCAGAGTGGAGCTGCCCCACACCTCAGGGCCCCCGCAGCCAAGCCATTCACACCGTGACACTTGCCTCATCTTTCGACCACAGCACCAACAAACCACTCGGGCTCCTGATCTGTTGTGGCTGTGAGCAAGCAGCAGAAGTGGGCCAGCGGCCACATGGGCTCTTGCTACACATGGCTGCTGGTGCTGCGGCCATGAGGCAGGTGTCAGGGCATGGATGGTTTGGATGTGGGAGTTCTGAGGAAACCGGTGTGGGGCACATAGGGTAGCTCAACCTCCCCCCTTGCCTTGTGACCATGGCATTGCAAGCAGCCAGATGAAATAGCCGACTGGCCGGCTTCATAGGCTCTTAAGTATGGCTTCTTTTGGGGGTAGGGCTTATCTTATCTGCATGTGTAAAAATATTCTAGGGCTTATTTTCAGAATAGATTTTGTTTTTTAGAGAACAGATATTAAATAATATTTATTACACAACTATTAAGGGAGTAAGGAAGTAATCCTAAATGTTAGGTCACTGGTTTACATTATTTGAAATATATTTAGAAAGGCTTCCTGTAGAAGGGCTATATAATAACTAGTTTGCTTCCAGTAGCTGGTTACTATAATTTTAACCTTTATTCTCCTTTATTTTCTTAAATTTGGTATTATACATTGTTATCTTTTACACTCTTACTTTTATATTAAGTAAAACATAAATGGAAATTGGAGTATATTTTTTAATTTTTTATGTGAAACAAATTTGAAAATGCTGCATGCTATGTGTAATTTGCAGATTATTAAGGTGGTGTACTTTTTATGTAATTGGTGATTAAACTTGTTGTTGTTGCTTTTTAAGGTGCCTAACAGCTCAACATGTTTTGTCGCCTGGGCCTAAATTTTTGAAGGCCTTAATATGTTGAAAAAGGATTGCAGTGAGCAGGAACAGATTGAGGAACAGAACAGAAAGAGAACTGTGCCTCAATTGAGCAAACACAGGCATTGCCCTATGTTGGACCTTTCAGTGACAAGTGAACAGAAGCGGAAAATGCTTGGTTGTAGGCCTCCTGCTATAAATTGGGACTAATGCTGTTGAATTGGGTCTCTGCCTTTATTTTGTACTAATGAGCTGCTTGGCAGCAGGCAGTATAATACAAGTTGTTTACACCACTGGAGAAGGCCATGATGTGCCTTTGCTGGTGGAGGTGGCTATGGAAGATTAGGTATCAACAGATATCCCTGAGGAGTGCACCTTGAGGTACTGGATGCTTTCACAACCAACCCCTATGGTCTCCTAGATGTTGAGGTGAGCCTTATTGCTGGTTTAGTTTGTGTCTGCAAGGCAATCTCCATTTAGAGCTATAGCTATTTTACCACCATTATGAAGAGTTATTTTGGAGAAATAACTTTTCTATTCCGCATTCTAGAACCCTGTATTCTACCTGTATTCTTCTCAGACTTATTAGAGGCTTTGGATTTTGGCGGCAGCTGCTGCTACAGAATACCAGATTGGGGAACATGGAACATGCTGCTACAGAATATCTTTTGGGGAACATGGTTTTGTTTTCTATTCCACATTCTGGAGCCCTCTTTTCTACCCCAATTCCCAGCCTTGTTTTAAGAGGCTTGGGATTTTGGCGGCTGCTGCTGCTGCTACAAAATACCAGATTGGTGTGGTATAAATCAAGAATTCTAGAATGGGTAGTAGAATAGCTATGGTTGGCTATACTCTGGTGGCTTTCAGAGACACTCTCCACTGCATCCTGCCTCTCACTTTGGGCTCTAGAGCTTGTTATGGGTTAATAGACATGTAGTTGGATCTAGGAGGGGGGTCCCACAAACACTGAAAAAAGAGGTGGTCTTCTCCCTCCCCAAAATAATCTTGCTAGACCTGACTATATTGGGTAATCTTCATCCTCTCTTCTATTGAGAAGGTAGTTGTGCCGCAAATTATCTGGACCCCTATCACAGGTTGCAGGCTTAGGTATAAGACCGAGACAGAATTGATCACAATTGTGGATAACCTCTGGTAGAAGGATGGAGATGATGTGTCCATCCATATTATTTTTGACCCCTCATTGGCTTTCAGTATTATGATGGTATCAGGTGATTAAGAATGGTCCCAACTAGAATTTATGGCAACGAAAAATGTATCCCAGAAATTCTTCTTTGTGGAATTCCTCATAGTTCAATATACTCTCCCTATTTTGCAATATCTACATGAAACTTCTGGGTGAGATTTGAGATGACTCTCCATAAAGTAATGCCAAATCAAAGACATAAAGATTTAATTTATTAAAGATCTAGACTACATTTTGTTTGAATCTAGAGGAGACTGAGCATTTGAAACATTTTTATTTGTCATTTTCACATAAAATTGCAAACAGTACAAGAATATGGAAGTTCTGTGAAAAATACAATGTTAGTGTATGATTAATTATAAATTACTACATAGAAAGATGTTTAGATTTTAAATTTTTTTGGGAATTTCACTTTGTTCAGTTCAAGTTAAATATATAAGCACCTTTGTAATTTGTAGAATGTGATATCTGTGGTGTTGAAAAGCACAGGATAGACCACTTTTGATGAAATGAGTATAGTACCTCAGTTTTATCCAGCTTGAAATGATAGGAATGTATAGAAATTTCCATTATTAGCTCATTGTTAAAAAAATATTTTAATGTAATGCATCATGATGTATTTGGCATAGCAAAGTTTTTTTTAAAAAGTGTCACATAGATGTGTCCAACTCACAATGTGTAACACTTCTGTGAGCTTTGCCACATTCAACGTTTCTTCAAATTGAGTGGCTAAGTTGATAAATAGATATTCCTTATGATTTAGGAATTCTACTTCATATTTTAGAGTGAACAAAAATTCTTAAATCACAGCATCCTTCACGAAATAGTATCCTTTTCTATTCAGGCCTTTTTCTGGATACAACACAGACCTTCTGTTCACAGAATAAATAACAGGTACTCTATGTTTATACATGAAAATACGGTTTTATCATAAGAAAAATGCATCTTATACATTGTGATCCTGTATCGTAAAGTTACTCAATTGTCAGGCCAGCTATCTCTTACATTACTAGAGAAAAGATCAGCAACTTTCCTGAGGGAGTGTCCTCTAAGTAGTTACTGGTGTCACAATACCAGTTCAGTTCCTTGCTACAAAAGTCTGGGTTCTTTTTTAACTGGAGCTTAGGTATAAACATTTCAAGTGGTTGACATAATAGTGCAACATATGTTAATGTATGATTGAGAATATGAACAGGACTGGCAGTTCAACATCCATCAAAAAGATGATGAGGCCTTGACAAGTGGATAGGAAGGGTTCAGTCCTGCGATTTTGTCCACAGATTTGTGGGCACATTGCTTGAATGATAGAATAAATGTTTAATCTAAATGGATGGAACAATTTAAGTGCTCATTGGATGATAGTAAATTGCTAATTTTTTTACAATACAGTCATAGGTGTTCCAGAACAGATTTTGGGAAATTTGCTCTAGAATCGAAAGGAATCTCATCACAGACAACTGGACAATGAAACTTAAAAAGCACCCAAATGTTTCAGATTCAGACTATAAAAACTTTCCACAAAAAATATTTCATATATTCCAAATGTTACATGTCATATAATAGCATGTATATCACAATTTAAGAATTTTATGTCAAGATGATTCAATGAACAAGGATTTATATATCTATTTTGAGGAAAAATCCAACCTTTACCAGTAAGTTGAACTACTATTCCTTAGTACAATTAACTTTGGTTCAAATTTGTTTTGGTCCATGTAATATCCCAAGTAGAAATTTGAATTACAACTTTATTTCCAAGTTTGTATAATACCTGCTAATGCAGGTGGTAACAAGCTTGAGTATATGTTCATATGAGCACATCTGTGCTTTCATGTATGTATAAAATAATTCATTTTGATTTCCTAAATGAACATTTTAAAAGAACATTTTCTTGTATGTTCATGAGGTACACAGACAAATCTGGGTAAGGCTCATTTTATGATTTCACCTGAATATTTTTTTTCCACCCCATGTAGCTAGAAACTAGTTTTATAATGGAACACAACATGAAGCATCAAGCTTATGAGCTCAGCCTTTTTTTTCCTGAGCATATATCATTTTCAATCTGGTATCCAAGTCCAATTCATGGGAAGTGGTTTCTAAACATCTGTAATTCAAAATCTTTCCAACATCTGTAATTGAAACTTTCCAGTTGAGGAAAGGAGGGGGGGGGGATAAAATGCAAAGCAGTCTGCAGGAAGCACTGGAAATAGGCAAATCTGGTGTTTTAATATTCTAAGCAATGTATTAAAATAGATATACTTTTTGGTTTAAAGTTATTTGCCTGCTAGTTTTAAAAATAGAATCATTTTATATGCAATCAGATTTTAAGCATATATCTGTCCTTTAATGAAGCCTACTACTTTTGTATCTATTAGACAAAAAAAATGAAGCTTTGGTATTTATGGAAACTTCATCTTCCCTACCAATTTGTTCCACAACTAGAGTTCGTTTCTATATTCCTCACAATCAGTATTACACGACTGCATATTAAAGAACTATAAAATTATTCTATAATCCCAGAGGATTTGGACACTAGTACCATTGACTGTTGGTAACAACAAATATTGCAAAAAGATGTTAGAAGACTTCCATGATACTAGGAAGCAATGGGCCTACAGTTTAAACTGTAAACTCTCATTAGACGTGCCTCAACCATGCAATGGAATTGAAAGCAACTCTTTGGATATCTGCCTATGCTAGCACCATTTATATTTCTAAAAAGCACTTTCAAATATTATACTGATTTCCAGTAGTCAATGGAAAAGATATTTATAGAAGTACGTTAACTTCCTTTAGAATTCATTATTCTTTCTATAGAGTACCATTGTCTCACTGGCTTCAAAAGCTGAATAGCTGAATCAAAAAAGTGTTTCATTTTGAAGAAGTTTTTAATGCTTCAGAGTCAGATTAAAATTCTTTGTATATATTCTGATCCGTCTCATTTTTCAAAAGTGTTTACATCCTATTCAGTTTATAAAATAATTGCATCTCCAAACCTTGGGTATCAGTAAACCAATTTTCCTTCATCCTAGTATCTATAGAAAAAAAAAACAAGTTTATTAATAGGAACAGAATGCTGCACAGAAAATTACAAATAACAATTTTAAAAATACAATAACTATTTTAGCTATTAGGAATGTGGTAAATTCCAGTATAGAAATTCAATTTGAATGAGATTTGATTGAGTCATTAGAATTTTTTTAATCAAAACAATTCAATCTGAAAGTTCAAATGATTCTGATTATGTACACATTTTTCCAATTAAAACTGATATTAGCTCAAAAATTCAAACTGGATTATTAATCTGAATTGGATTTCAGTTAATTTGCCTACCCTTGTTAGATAATTGTCTTTTGCTTAAATTGTTTTTATGAAGACTGCAGACAGAAGCACTAAACAGATAGTTCACTATCTGCATTGGCACAAATAAAACGTCCTTCCTAAAAGCAAGGAGTAGTAATATAGTAGCATCTTTTAGGAGCCTTTCAGAGCTGCTTTAAAGGCTATCCTTGCTCATCTGTGCATCCATATACAGATAGTCCTCGACTTACAATCACAATTGAGCCCAGCATTTCTGTTGCTAAATAAGACATTAAATGAGGAGCTCCCCCATTTTACAACCTTGCTTGCCACAGTTGTTAAGTGAATGCAGTTCTTAAGTTAGTATCACAGTTGTTGAGTGAATCTGGCTATGAGTCAGTTGCTAAGCATCTGAATTTTGATCACTTCACCCTGAGGATGCTGCAATGGCCATAATGCTGAAAAATGGTCATAAATCACTTTTTTCAGACCTGTTGTAACTTTGAATGGTCATTAAGTGAACTGTTGTAAGTCAAGGACTAACTGTACATTCTGCTGGGAACAACAGCACAGACGGGCAGCCTTTGAAATTGAAACAAACCTAAAGAATGCAGCTATTTAAACACTTCTAGGTTTGTGCTAATATGCTTCACCAAGCATTTTTGAATGTTTTTTCCCATACTTAATATCCATCCATGTAAATCTTTGGTAACTAATCTAAGTAGACTGAGAAGACATTTGCTCTTTCCATTTAAAAAAAAATCTGATTCTAAAAGAAGTTTAGCTTCTTTCAAATTAATTTCCAGTGTTTAAACAAATTTTAAGATTTCAAAAATGTCAAATTCTTATAGTTATGCTAATAGAACTGTGACTAACGGGGCACTAACAAGAGCTGCAGCAAAAAAAAGGATGGTTCCTCCAGTGGTTCTGTAAACCAACCACTACCTTCAAACAAATAGTGATTTTTTTCAATTTGTTATTTGACAAATAGTATGTAGCAGCAATATTGACAGATGCCAAATGCTAAATTATTGAATGCAAATTAAAGATTAAAGGGAAACAATATGGAAATTAGCTCTGGAGATATTAAATCAAGTTACATTATAAATCATCTTAGTTACTGAAAGATTAATAGTAAATCTGGGATGTGCAAATGCCATGCTTAGGCAGCTACTTAAATATTCACACAGAAACAATACAAAGTTTGTAGATGTAGGCATGCTGAAAAATGGAAAATACTAAACTACAAGGGTATTCTGTAAGATCATGTATAATTACATGATTTTGAGTGGGAAAGTCAAAGCAGGTCATAATTGGGACAATGATCTATATTTTTAATAGATATGCTACTCTTAAGGATTTGTCAGTGGGAACTAGAAATAAAAGCAGATGTTTGTAAAATTCATGCAGCAGTAGGAAAGTACCAATCCCTTTAAAGTTTCAAAACAGGATTTCTACATTTCACAAACAATCCAATTTGAGTATTATGCTTTGGCAAACAAAATCGAGTCTGGCACTATTCTAGGTTCATTCTAGGCCACTCAATTAAGACAGATTTATGGAAAAAATGAAAGTTTGGCAATTTCATTTTTATAATGGAATGGATCTAACATGAAACCAAAACAAGTATAAAATACAGGCGGACATAGGCCCAGTTCCAGATATGTGAAATCACAATAACACCGCATAGTACTCTAAAACATGTAGGGGCCTAGAATGTAACACCTAGTTCACCAGGTTCAATCCAAGTCATATCTCTTAAAGCAGATACGTTTCCTTCATAAGTTAACTCACAATGCTGTACGCCCCCAATACGCCATGCCTTTAAGCCCCTTCCTAAAACAACTTCCACCTTATTGGGGACAATAAACATTTTACTTTTAAAATGAGTGTAATTTCCAATCATACGAACTTTTGTGGGGGAGGAGAGGCTTTGGCTAGAAAGTTGTTATTCCCAACCTGGCATCCCTCAGATGCTAGATGACAATTTAATTTGCAAAGTATTTTCTAAAGCAATTATTAAGGAAGGATAATATGAACCATAGCTAGCTCAAAAATATTAGGCCCCTGGTTGGGTGAAAAATTATATTAAGTTCAATGTAGAATTCTCCTTAAAAGAGTAGCCATAGTATGGAAGGAAAAAGTACATAAATCTGTTATAGAAGTAAAGCACATAACTTTAGTTGAACATTGTGTCTGCCAATTTCATTAAAAAAGTACTTTACATACTTCCTGTCATTACAATGCACTTCTACGTTCATGCTACATTTTGCTAGTACTACTGCAAAATACTAGAGAGAAACAAACAAAAACTTACGGGGAAATTGTACACCCAGAGGCATATGCATGATTGCCTGTGTAACGGATATCACAACGTACAATGTTGTTGGAATAGTCTGATTCCGGTACCAAGTAACTAGGGTTGACGCTAACCTACAAAAGAAATACACACTTTACAGGTTTCATATAATACTAAATCTGTTTGGGTTTTCTAATTAATGAAATGTGATTACCTTTAAAATGTAATTTCCAGGTTTAACATCTGTAATATCAATCCACTGGCAGTCTATATCAGCGTTGTAGGTATCGTAACAACCAGGACTCAGCCCCTAGAAATGTAATGCTGATTTTTTAAAAAATTGAGATAATCACCATTTAAAAGTACAGTATAATAAGCATATATTACTCGTAGCACAAAGAAATAGTCACTTTTTTCTGTAAAGATTATTGGTCTATTTTATCTAGAGCCTTTAACAGTCTTCAAATACTGGCAGATTTTTCTTCTTTAAGTATTTAAAGTCTAATACTTCCCCATAGCTGGTCTAAAAGCAAACAGTGACATCCATTGGAATAAGCTAGTAAAACAGATGTTTATGTGCTGTCCTCTAACTGCTATTATGTTTGAATACCCTGAATGGATAGCTCCATTTAAGCTACCTATATGGTCTTCACAATTTCCAATTTACAAGGTTCCTTTCTCTACCATGAAATTATTCTAAGTGATATTTTGACTGGTTCTAGGGAAAGTATAATGTTTAGTCACAGACTTTGTGTCACTTGGCAAGAACAGTCTTGGCTACGGAAAGGAAGGTCATGGGTATATTGAATGCTGGCAGCTGAATATATTTTTTAGATTTGGAATCAGGCTGTAGTCTCTAGGAATTGCTGAGAAAAATGCTTCATAAAATGAAGCTATTAAAATGATCATCTTAAAATGAGATGAAGATAAATTCTTTTTTAAAATTCCAAGTATGGTACTATATTTAAGGCTTGATACAATTGGTTACTTATTTGTAATTGTGAGATACATGCTGTAAAGACTAAATATTGTTGGTTGCATTCAGATGTAATATGCTTGTAAGCTGTGTCAATCAAAAGATAGTCAGGGATATTGTTTAAATTTATCATGATGCAATACAGTCCTATCAGCTATGAGAACACTGAAGCAATGCTGCTGAAAAATGTATGAAGGAACAGGAAGATAAGTCTATAGCAAGTCAAAATAAAAGAAGAGAGAATGTAAGTAATTTTCACCTGAAAAGGATCCTAACATAAGAAATCTGAACTATGGTCTATTACCTTCACTATTAATGTTGCTTTTAAATTTTAGGTAATATTGAACATAACTATTAGATTTTTGCAAATATAGATCTGGTTTGATGTAAATGATATAATAAGATGGTCTTTGCTCTTTCTTTCATTCAGCCCCTTACAGTTTTCTTGGCAAGATTTTAGAAGTTGTTTGCCATTGCTAACTTCCTAGGACTGAGATTAAGTGACTGGCCCAAAATCAGTTTATGACTGGCTTTGTGCCTAAAGCAGAACGAGAATTCATTCTCTCCTGGTATCTAGCCTAATGCATTCATCACTACACCAAACTGGTTCTATAATACTTATTTGTAGTACGTTTTATATTATTATTTGATTATTTAAATTAATATTTAATAAAAATAACATTCATGAAACACTGATAGATAGTATTGAGTATATACTGTAAGTAAATAATTCATAATACTAAGGAGAGAAGGATACAAGCTTAAGCTGATGATAATGTTGTTATTTTCTTTAAGCCAATGCACCAAGGAGGTGAGCAAACTATTACAAACTCAAAGTTCATATTAGCAATTTTACTCATTAAAATTAAAGCAATTCTTAACATCCACATCTTTTTTTCAGGCTTATGTGGAAGTTCTTCAGCCCTTGAAGAGCATTCGGAGACTTCAGCTTTTCCAGAATGCAGCCGCGCGAACGATTGTGGGTGCACCTCGGTACACCCACGTTACACCTATCCTCCGCGAGCTGCACTGGCTGCCTATTGGTCTTCGGATATGCTTCAAGGCACTAGTCGTCACTTATAAAGCCCTTCATGGTATTGGACCTGGGTACTTGAGAGACCGCCTGCTGCCAATTACCTCCAATAGACCAATTAGATTCCACAGATTAGGCCTCCTCCAAATTCCATCCACTGGCCAATGTCGATTGGCGACCACCCGGAGGAGGGCCTTCTCTGTGGCTGCTCTGGCCCTCTAGAACGAGCTCCCCGTGGAAAATCGGACCCTCACCACCCTCCAGGCTTTCCGCATAGCCCTCAAGACCTGGCTGTTCCAACAGGCCTGGGGCTGATGAGTTCCTGTCCCCGCTCGAATGGTGTGTCTGTTGAGTCGCTTTTAAATTGTGGTATTGTCTGTCCATGTCTTTTTTGCCCTATTTGTATCCCCTACCCCCCCCCCCCCCCCGACTTGAGTTGTGAGCCGCCCTGAGTCCCCTCGGGGAAAAGAGCGGCATAGAAATATAATAAATGCAATTCAATTCAATTCAATTCAAGTTTCAAAAAATTGAGTTGCTTAAAACAAATTGCAAAAACAAAGAAAGCTGCTCTTGTGCAGAGTACAATGCACTCAGGGGTGAGTTTCTATACTGCTCGGTACTGGTTTGTTGTACGTGCGTGCTGGTCGTGCGTTGCTGGTGCATGCGCAGTTGACTATTGTTCTGCGCATGTGCAGAAACATGCCGTCAACAGCATAAGAGATCAGCTGAACCGGGAGCAACCCACCTCTGAATGCACTTCTTTCATCCATCATCAATTATCTCTGTTTACCAGTTAAGTCAGTGTTTCTGAATTTCAGCAACTTTAATGCTGGCTGGGGAATTCTGGGAGTTGAAGTTCACCCATCCTAAGTTGCCGATGTTGAAAAACACTCAGCTAAGTAATTATGCAGTCCTATGATTTTTATTTTCATTCTTTATTCTGAGAGAAGATTATCCGGAACTGTTGCTCATTTTTAAGAAAACGTACACTAAGATCACCAGAGCAACTCTTCGTGGATAGCATTCTTTGTACTATTCTATTAAGGATACTGGTAGTCCCTTACTTACTGTATTACTGTAATTAAGCCTGGAATGATGGTCATAAAACATTATAGTCATAGGTTAGGGCACTCATGACTGGAAGTAGTTTCCAGCCTTTTTTGTGGACATTGTTCAGCAAATACAGTGATCATAAAACAAATGTAGCTGGTAGCCAATGGTTAACTCATTCATCTTAATAGGAGATTTTTGCCGGAAACTGCAAATGTCAGAAACCAGCAAACAATGTTGTAAATCCCAGTCATGTGACCGCAGAATGTTGTGACCAATCATAATGCTGACCCACCCAACATATACTCATGTGATCTTGGGGGCAACAGCACAACCATTCATGACAGCCGGTTTACTAGTCATAAAGTGAGGATTGTTCTATTTTACACTATTCTATCTGGCAATAGATTAGAAAGATGTTACTCACCATTTCTAAAGGAACTTAAAGGAATTTAAACATTAGTTTTCATTCATTCTATTAACTATTTTCTGGTAGATTAAGCACTTTAAAACTAACTCAAAAGGTATGAAACTGTCCATGATATACTTCTTTGTAATGCAAAGTTTCGTAGTGAGTAGAAATTGATACCTGATATTAATCTAAATTCTATCTAAAATTGTAGTATTAATAATTATACATTACCTGTGTATGGGCTGTACATGCAAATCGCCTATAGTATCCATAGTCACAAGAAGTGTCTTCAAGACAAAAGCTTGCTTTGTGTCCTTCAGCTACTCTACTGTGTGAGCTTGCTTCAAGTAAGTCATAATGACTGAATTCATCCATGCTATGGTAATGTCTGTTAATAAATTAATAGTCAAAGTTACTTTAACTTATTACACCAGGAATCAACATCTTAATAATAATTTGGGCCAACAAGCCAACAAGGAAAATAATATTTTCCCAAATTTTAAATATCGCAGTATTGGTAAGGTTGGTAAGGCTCAAAAGCTATATTCCGATTTTTGCTAGTGTTTTCATAATAAAAAATAAAGTTAACCATTTTCTTTGCAGTATTTTTACATGCAGATAATTCATATTTACACAGAAAGAAAAGGACTCTACATTAGATACCTTTATCCAGTAATGCCTCCATTACAATATTTAAATGTAATTTATTCTTTCTTTTCAATTAAATTTGGTTAGCATTAAAGTTTATGCAAACATTAAGATTATTGGTGCCACAGTTATTTTTAGTATTCTAGTATTGTCATTTTTACACCCAAATTATGCACCATTTATATATTAAACTCAGCAATTCATTTTGATATCTAAAATACTCCTTTATTGAGCTATTGAGACCCCTCCTAAAGAAACCATCGTTAGATCCAGCCATCTTAAACAACTTTCGTCCTGTCTCCAACCTTCCCTTTATCGGGAAGGTTGTTGAGAAGGTGGTGGCCTTTCAGCTTCGACGGGCCTTGGAGGAAGCTAGCTATCTGGACCCCTTCCAGTCCGGCTTCAGACCTGGTTACAGCACAGAAACCGCTTTGGTCGCATTGACCGATGATCTCTGGAGGGCCAGAGATGGAGGCTATGCGTCCATCCTGGTTCTCCTTGACCTCTCAGCGGCTTTCGATACCATCGACCATGGTATCCTTCTGCGACGACTGCGGGAGGTGGGAGTGGGAGGCACTGTTCTGCGGTGGTTCTCCTCCTACCTCTCGGACAGGTCGCAGTCGGTGTTAGTCGGGGGGCAGAGATCGTCCCTGAGGCCCCTAACATGTGGGGTACCCCAGGGTTCGGTCTTATCCCCCCTACTATTTAACATATACATGAAACCGCTGGGCGAGATCATTCGGAGGCACGGGATAAAATACCATCAATACGCGGACGATACGCAATTGTATCTGTCCGCCCCGTGCCAACTCAATGAAGCGGTGGACGTGATGAACCAGGGTCTGGAGGCCGTTAAGAACTGGATGAGTGCTAACAAACTGGTGCTCAACCCGGATAAAACCGAGTGGCTGTTGTGTTTCCCCCCCAATAATTTGGCTAATACACCAACGCTTAGGCTGGGGGGTCAAATTTTATACCCCTCAGATAGGGTCCGCAACTTAGGAGTCCTCCTGGATCCACAGCTGACTTTTGACCACCAGCTATCAGCTGTGACCAGGGGGGCATTTGCCCAGGTTCGCCTGGTCCGCCAGTTGCGGCCCTACCTAGATCGGGGGGCCCTCACAACAGTCACTCGAGCCCTTGTGATCTCTAGACTGGAATACTGCAATGGGCTCTACATGGGGTTGCCCCTGAAGTGCATCCGGCGACTACAGCTAGTCCAGAATGCGGCCGCGCGAGTGATAGTGGGCGCACCTCGGTTCGCCCACGTTACACCTGTCCTCCGCGAGCTGCACTGGCTACCTGTTGGTCTCCGGGTGCGCTTCAGGATACTAATGACCACCTTTAAAGCACTCCATGGTAGTGGATCTGGGTACTTGAGAGACCACCTTCTGCCGATTACCTCCCTAAATCGACCAATTAGATCGCACAGACTAGGCCTCCTCCGAATTCCATCAGCCAGTCAATGCCGACTGGCGACCACACGGAGGAGAGCCTTCTCTGCTGCTGCCCCGGCCCTATGGAACGAGCTCCCCATGGAGATCCGCACCCTCACCACGATCCAGACCTTCCGCGCAGCCCTCAAGATCTGGCTCTCCCAGCAGGCCTGGGAATAGATTTCCAATCACCCGCCCGAGTGTTTGATTGCTGAATGAAAGTTGCGTTTTATTATTTTTCTTTTGTTCACCAATTGTTTTGTTTTGACCTTGCACTTCCCCTCCCCTGTGGTTGTAAGCCGCCCTGAGTCCCCTCAGAGAAAAGGGCGGCATATAAATCCCAATAAAACCATAAAACCATAAACCATAAATCAAAGGAAAATAGTTATTCAGAGAAGATAGGTGAGTTATCATTCCAATCTATTGACAATTTCTTCAGGAATTTCCTGAATTTACATAGTGCAACCCAGGAAAAGACAAAAGAAGCTGTGCAACAAGTGATACGCAGGCAAGTTATTTTGATGTTTTCCACACAACAACAAGAAGAGTGGAACAGACAAAAGCAGTAAATAAGAAATGAACATAATTTAAAAGTGCCATATTGAACACTTCACTCACTGATGACAGCTGTGCCATTCCCATGAGTATCGTGGTCGGCTTGGTAAGAAATCTGATGTACCTTGATTTTTCACTCTCTGTGGAAATCTCAGAAGTACTCGGTTATCATAATCTCTAACATCTGATCTGTAAGCTGAGCTGCAAGAATATGCATATGAAAAGACCGAAATTGTTTAACAAGTAGATCTTAGTTTAAAATGTCACATTTATATTGTTATATAATTGAATACATCCTCTTGGAATTCATCAGGTTTCATCAGTGAAAACAGCGGGGAGTTAATCAGGACTAACATAAATCCCATTAATTGCAATGGTCCACCTTAAGCATGACTGACAAGGATTCAACCCAGTGAAAAGCCACTGTTTTTAAGAGTGTAAAGCTGCTAAACAATTTTTATGGAATGTCTACATTAGAAAAATATTGTGCAATTTAATTGATGTTTCTCATGCTTTCTAGATAACAAAGACATGGATATTTTTTTAGTTGAATCAGACTTTCATTTACAGGAAACGTGGAACTATTCTTAGCAGTATAACAATCTCTTCGATATCAGTATTCATAATTTCAAAAATAAAGTTAAGACCATAAAATATTTCCATTTTTATTTCATTCTACATAAAACACAGCCAAATGCTATGGTGGACAGATTCATTTGAACACTTTTTTCTAATTTTCTTCCTTTGAATAAAGTCATTGAGCAACTCTGGTTTTCTGTTTCTTTCAGAAATTATGGAATTAAGAACTAAGGAAACATTTCCTTACAGTTAAGCCTCCAGAACTTGTGATTGCTCCAATACTGAAGGCTTTTAAGGAGAGATT
The DNA here is from genome assembly GCF_051295495.1 of Thamnophis sirtalis. Taxonomy (NCBI): domain Eukaryota; kingdom Metazoa; phylum Chordata; class Lepidosauria; order Squamata; family Natricidae; genus Thamnophis; species Thamnophis sirtalis. The sequence continues at coordinate 55,315,885 of NW_028261385.1, forward strand.
GGGCAACCAGTCCAATTTTTCTACAGATTCTTCTCCTATTATTTCTGTTGTTGACACCCCCCTCCCCCATGATCCTTCACTTTTTTCTTCTCCATCTATTTCAGCAGAATTCATTTGTTTTGTCAATAATTTTTCTGATTAAAAGAAAAACAAAAAAAATAGCTGAATCGTATGATATTCCTAGTTTTATCTGCAGTTTAATTCCATTTCCATTGAAAATAAAATCCATATAGATTTACAATTATATCCAAGAAAAAGTACCTGCCTCAAGTATACTATTAATCAAATCAAGACTAACATTGCTTTGAATTAGTTTGAGTTATAAAATAAATATTTGGAACTTAGCTCTAAATGTTATTGGGCATTCTTTTACAATTGCTATGGACAAACATAAATCAAATATGTGTAGGTTGTTAGAGCTCTGTTCATAAATTAGATTGCAACTTCTCTATTGGAAGCAAGTCTTATTCAGTTCAATTGGGCTTAATTTTAAATATCTCTTTTCTGTCCATCTGTCTGTCTATTATTAAGCCTGTGCAAAGGATTCAAAAGCAGTGTTTCACAAATTAAAGCTTTTTAGCGGTTAAGCAGTGACAACTTTTCAAACCTTGTTGTCTCCTTTGGAAACTGTCCTTGGTGTTTCTCATATGTGTCTAGGAACTGTAGCTATCTACAGACACATTACCTTTACCAGTTGTGTGTCTCTGCAGATTAAACAGCAAACAACTAGACACAGTTTTCAAACTAGCAGTACAAACCTTGTATAGGGCACAGCTACTTCTAAGTTTCAGATAGATGTGCTTTGCAGGATCCAATCTATGTTGGCCACTGGGACCAAACATTTATTCTTCCAAGCCTTTGGGCTCCTGCTGGAGCCTGTCATCAAGGTAGTTCTTTCTCTCCAGAATAAGTACACTGCGGTGTCCTATGCATTGTATTCCTGATTATGTGTGGCTTTTACACATTTGGGGTGTTTAATTCTGTCTATTAAGTCATTTTTGTTTCTCTGTGCCACTGCACCCTGGGCTCTTTTGTACCTGATAGGCTGGTGGTAGATCAGCACTTCTATTGACTGACAAAGGATCCATTTCTCAGGCTATTTTTGTCCCTGCTCACCCAACAATCATTGTACTTGCGAAATTGAATGTTCATTGTTCATTACGATGTGAGGCTACCAACGAGACCTGAACTCATTGGTAGCCTCACACTGCAGTGGGCAAGGACATGCATTTAATTTCACAGCTACTATGAATATTGGGTGAACAGGGACAAAAAAGTCAGTGAAATGATTGAAGCCTGAGAACTCAACAGTCCATTATCAACTTGGAAGAGTAAGTCGGTCCTGGAGACTGACTTAGATTGCATCTTGCAACATTATTCTGGGACACATATATTTACCTTCATTCATAAGACATGCTTCGGTCTGAAGGCCCTCTGAAAGCTTTGCTGATTCCTAGTATCATGTATTATCATAGCTTTAGCCTAATGCATGTTTATGAAAGCCCCACTGCATTTAATGTAACTTACTTCCACATGTATGCATTCGATCACAGGTTCATTATGAAATGAACTGCAATGATTGTTATTTGGTATCTGATTATCAATTAATCTAGATGCTGAAAAGCAATGAGTTAAAAAACAGATTAGAGTAGGGAGATAGCTGATAAATAAGTGCAAATTACAATAATCAAACAGCAATTTTAAAATTACTTTCTTCTGCTGTGTACACAGCAATGTGCTCAATAAAGGCCTTCTTTTCAAAAATTAATAAAGCTCTGGGTTAATGAAAAACAGATCTTGGTAAGAAAATAATTCTTAAACAATCAAACCATGGAAACCTTATGTAGCTTGGTCATCAAGCTTTCAGCAGACATTGATAAAAACAGCATGTTTTATGAATTGAAATAGTAAAGGAATTTTCTCCACTGCTTAAATTCTACTGAAATCATGTCTATTCCCCTCTTGTTAAGTTACCAGTGCAATTCAAAATATTTTATAATGTACCCTGGGCACAAAACAATAATGATCAAACAATATGTGCCTCAGAATGTTAATTCTTTTATAAACCTGTATTCTAAAGTTTGGCCTTCTTCAATCTAATGCTCTCCAAATATATAAGGATTACTAGAATAGTAATATCAGTAAATGAGTAATAGTTAGTCAACATAGTGAAAGATTGAGATACTGGGAGTTGTACTCCCCCAAAATCTTTAGGGAAAGCCTGCAACTTATTCAATAATCTTTCCATCCAACAGGTATTAAAGGAGAATATGAAATCAAAGCCATCCCTGTACTTACCTAGCTAGACAATTCTCTTCAGCAGCACACCTCAGGTTGTACATGGACGTCTTTTGGACATAAGTTGCTGCTTGGATGTAATAAGGATCTGGCACCAAATCTGGCAACCCTGCAGTGCATCAAATCACACACAAATATACACAAAATAGATCAGGCCCAGAAAACATCTACAAATTTTAATCTTGGAAAAGGCAGCCAAAGCTGCAGTTTCTAGTCATGGTGTGACAAATGGGAACCCCATACTGTACACAGTCATTTATTAAGACCAAAAATAACTTTTTCAGACGATCAAAAGAAACATTAAAATAAAATGTGTCTTCCAGATTGGAACTATTATACCACATGATCCTGTAAAATATTTTTCTTATGTATCATAAAGGCATTTTCCTCATAAGGCCACCAGCTGAGGAAAACAATAAGTTGCCAGATACCAGAAATGTGTCCAGAACAATAAATTATGTTTGTTGTCTAAGGCAACAATATTCTCAAACAAAAGGCTGTGAATATCCAGTAAGCTAAAGGTAAAGGCTCCCCTCGTTCCTGACTATAGGGGGCAGTGTTCATCTTCGTTTCAAAGCTGAAGGGCGAGTGCTGTCCGAAGACATCTCCGTGACCATGTGGCTGGTATGACTAAACGGCAAAGGCGCATGGAACGCTGTTCCTATCAAAGGTGGTTCCTATTTTTCTACTTGCATTTTTATATGCTATCGAATTGCTAGGTTGGCAGAAGCTGGGACAAGTTACATGGCGGTAGGGATTCGAACTGCCCACCTTTCTGATCAACAAAGTAGGCTAGATTAACTAAATTACAACAAAAACATGAGCCTCAAAATGAAGCCAACAACAGCCTATCTTGAATTTGAGTGTTATCTAGGAGACCTACATTTCTACTTTTCAAGTTTGGTTCAGTCCCATCGCTGAACCTTCCAGATAGCAGCACTTGAAATAATACAAGTATCCTTGACCAGCATACCTATAAAGTTTTCTTCTTGCCAGGGAATAGTCACATTTAAAGTCAAGGGCAAGCTGATTAAGTTCTAATAAATGTATATGCAAAAAGGACTAGAATTCATCTAAGAAAATGATCCACTCCTAATAATTAATACTTTTCTCCCTTATAAATTCCACTTCCGAAGAGTTGCTGCTCTATTAGAATGAGTCCTCTCTCTAGCCCCCAGCATCCTTTTGTTTTGCATTACTTTACTCTTAACATCTTATATTTTAGCGCAAAATCCCGACCGACTACCGGGCGAGACTTGGAACTAGATGGTGATCGGAGGATGTGGGGCTGGTCGAGGTGAAATCCCGCAGGCTGCCGAGAAGGGAGGGACTTGCCACGCGGCTGGGTTAGATCTGGGGGTGGGGGTAGGAGCTCGCTTTTTGGAGGGACACCGTTACAGACTCTGACGGCTAATTCGGTATCTGCGTGCAGAATATTTAAAAACTTCCTTAGAACAGACGCGCAATTTTTCACCCCGTTCCTTTTAAGCTGCTGGCGACCGCAAGGCAAGGCAAGCCTGCCCCGTCGCCTGTTGTGTCTGGTTGAAATGCGCGCCCTTACCGTATTGAAAATAGCCGGTGCCGTACCCCGGCCGGTAGCGGCCTCTCTGTCGGGGCCGCTCATAGGTGTCATGGTAGTTATAATAAGGGTTGTCGTCCGTATACTTGTATGGGTTGTACGGGTCATCGCCCACCATGACGTCTCCGCGGGGCGGCTGCCGGAGATTGCTTAGAGAAAAGCCAGTCCCATTGCCCGTCCTGGCGGTGGCGCTCTCCGCGGGGTTCCCTTGCGGTCCTCCTCGGCCCCTTCCCGTGCCATTTCTGTCGGATGATTGCTCGTAGCCGGCTTGAAACCAGTACTGCGCCTCCGGTTTTCGGGTGGCAGTGGCGCCTCCGCCTGTAGCGGTTCCCGGCGCCCTGCGAGGAGCAGTGTCGTTGCCCCTGAGGAGCAAAACGTGGCCGCCTTGCGCGGGCTCCGGGCTGAGCCTACGCCGCGCGGGTTGATACTGGGAGCCGACGCTAAGGAGGCGGTACACCTGCCCGTTGTTCTCCCATTGAATCCGCTGCCTCCACACAGCGGGAGGAAGGGGTGGCGGATTCCTCGGTGGCATCCCGTCCGCCGGCAGCCACAGCAGGCAACTCCAAAAGAAACACGCTTGCAACTGGGCAAGGCCCAGGAGAAGCGGAGTCCGGGAATGGAGACGCATGGCGACGGCGTGGGTCTCTCACAAGCGAGCGGGACCTCTACTCGACGACGCTGCAGGACTGGGGAAGGGGAGCTCGCTCAAAGGTCCCTTTCCAACTCTCTTATTCTGTTAGGTTAAAAGAAACACTTGGCGGCTTTCCTCTTTTTCTTTTCCCAGCTGCCGACTTCCGACTTACTTTGCGCAAAGCGAGGGACTCCCCGTCGTTCTCTTTCTTTTCCTCCCAGTGCTCTCTTTTGCAGGGAGATGGGTTTGGGGAGGAGGAGCAGCCTTCGCCTCGTCCTCGCTTTAGCTGAAGTCTGGAATGAAGTAGTGGGAGAGAGGGAGAGAAATGGAGGAAGGGCGGAAAGGGGGAGGAGATGAGGGATTTCAAAGTTTCTGGCACATTTGCAAAGTTACACAAGCCCATTCTGGCAGACGGATTCTCTATTTGTTCACGTAATGCCATTGGAAACGTGCAAGCCCGATCGTTCCTCTCCCTCTCTGGTTTTCCATCTTTCCCCCCAACCTTATTTCCCTCGGTCGGGAGAAGCCCAAGAAGACAAAACAGCAATCGAGTGCCACTCTGGGTATTTAGGAGTCTCTCTCTGCAATCGGCACGCGTCTAGGGTTAACAATATGCAGGCATTTCACTTTCCTCAGACAATTTGGTCTGCCAGGAGGTGGGGCGCTGCCAAAATATGCAGAGAGAAAAATGCTATTAGATCACCACCACAACTTGAGAGACAAGAAAGCAAAGTCAGAGAGGGAAGAAACATGTTTTCTGGGAAATATTTTCACCGAAGACATCTCCCACAGTTGGACCTCTGGTGAGGAAACTTGGTGGTGGCAGGATGAAAAAACAACAACTGCACATTCTCCTGCAATGCCCTTGCATCATGGCCCCAAATCCTCCTCAAATAAACTTGTGCATACCAACTTTTGTTTTTCCCTGGGTGAATCACAGAAGAAGTTCGTGACAGACGTGAAGACATGAATTTTGCAAAGAGGTGTAAGTCAAAGTGTGTTTCTCATGGAACTAACTGTACATCACATCAGAAATATTGCTGTGGTTGGTAGAAGAAATCAGTTTCAAACAGTTTCTATTTCTTTAGACCTCTTCCAAGCAGAATCATGAACCTGTTTTTCCCAGAATAATTTATAGATGCTCTTTGACTCCAATTAACATATAATTTCTATTATTAACAGTATTTATACCAAGAGTAACTCCATCTTCCTGGAATTCAGTTTGAGTTTGTTTAGACCAGTGGTTCCCAATCTTTTTTTGGCCACGCCCCACCGAAGCATCTCTAAAATCCTGATGCCCCCCCCCCAACTTGTGACATATAATTCATACTTTACTCAAAAAGTGAACTCTACTCATGTGGAGGAAGCCTAAAAGGTCACTAACTTGGTTTAAACAAGATTCAAATTGCTCCCACTAAAATCAAATTGCCCCCCTATGGGATGTAGGGCCCACATTGGGAACCACTGGTTTAGACTGTCCAGGGTCACACAACCTGCAGGTACTAGATCAAGATTTCCACCACATCACCTAGTCAGCCTGAGATGATATATATTACTGGCTTTCATCAATATAGAAGGAATAAATTGCCCTAAGAGGTTGATGGTCTCTTCCTGTGAATTTATAGATGAAAAAGAATTGTGAAAAGGGCCAAATGATGGCCTTAGCTTCCCTTCCTAAACCAATGAAGAATAGAATCACTCCAGAAGCAGCAACGCTGCTGTAGAATAGTGACCAAGATCAGTATAATCTTTATTGTCATTGTACTTAAATACAATGAAATTGGTTGTTTCTTTGCAGATGGTCCAAAAGGACACCATGATCAATGATACTGAGTACTGCTAAGAAATCTCCAGTTTCTTGGGCGTTGGGGAGAACTACATGAGTCCTGACACAGATCATCCACAAAAATGAGTAAGGAGCTTTCCAGTTTGCTCCCAAACCTGAATCCTGACTGGATCCAGGGATCTAGATAATTTGTTTCATCCAGAATGCTCTTTAAATGCTGGGCTAACCTTATCTACAATCTTGCCTATAAAGAAACGTTGGAGATAGAAAAGTGATTATCCAGAACAGCCAGGTCAAGTAATTGCTTTTTGAGGATGGGACATGTATTTCAAGATTGCAGCAGCATCACCTACCTCAAGGAACCTTTAGTCATTTCATTTATCCAACCTTCTGTTACCAGTTGTATTAAAACATCTGAAGACCGATCTTGGTAAAAATTAGATATATTTCACATAGAGTAATTTGTTCTCATTTACAGCTAAGTAACGTATCACTGATTTTCCCCCCTTTTTCCCCTTCTATACCTTACTAAATAATTTACATGGGGATGTCTAGCTAAAGCTCAAGTTTAGCTAAACAGTTTACATGTATATCTTTTTTCTGATTTCTTCAGGTCATTAATTTGAAACAGAATTGAGAAAAAATAATCTATATTGATATAAATAGCACACCCTTGTCTTTTCTATCAATGCTAATCACCACACATAGAAAGCATCCCCGGCTTTTCTGTGCTACAGCTTCTGAGAAACAGTAATGGCAGGAATACACATGCTACATCTATTCCATATGTTCTTGTCATTGCATAGCATACACTCAGTTAGTTTAACATGCTGTCTTCCATTGCATGAAGGAGAACTAAGAATTTTCTCCATCAACATAGCCGGTCTTTACTTTGCCTCATTAACAAGACTGGTATGTTGCATGGTCCTAACAAATCACTGTAAAGCAAGTTAGAGTCGATTTACTTTGGAACAAGTTATTGGTAGATTTCCCTGCCAGAGAGGAAAGCATCCACCAATTCCCGCCTTAACATAAGGTGGCTGTGTGGGGGCGGGCGGGAGGATATGGGTTTGACCAAAGATGAGAGCAGGGATGCTGGATGGTTAAATCTTTCTGCTTTGCTAGGAAGGCCTTATCCACCCCAGAGATCAACTACAGCGCCTGGTCCATGGCAATAACATAATGAAGGGTGTGGCACTGTCAAACAGTTCCTGTGAGATACTGTGGGAGAGTGAAGAACCAGGTGTTTTAATATTTATCCCAGAAGAGGCAACTGCTGAAGATACGGAAAAAAAAGTTTAAGAGAGACTGCCTTAGTTAACTCAGGGTAAATATGATGCTGTTTTCAGGGTACAGCCAGTACTAAAGTTGCTTTCTTAAAATGCATGTCATTCTTACTTTCCTGGTCTTATAGCTATGTATATAGGCACCAGTCTTTCATAGATCAGACACTTGGAGAAAGCCCCAGTAAAGCAGAAAATGCTCTCCTGTATATTGGAAAGCCCTTACCCACCTCCAATATTCTCGTTTTTCTCCCTCGAGATCTCCAGTGCAGTATACTGCCAGATTGTATGCATGGAATAGTAGTATTTGATTAAGCAGAAAGATTCAGTGAGTGCCAACACCGTTGATCTGCTGATACAGATACCATACATATGATCTCCCCTGGATGACATGTCAGCAGCTGTGTGGGAAAATCATAGGTAGCACTAGTTGAAGTTGCAGAACTGTCCTGGTGTTACCAGCCTGGCATCCAATAGGACCTGCCAATATACTGCATTTCAATCAACCTCGTTTCTCCCTATTCCCATGCACAACCTGCCAACCTGCTCCAGAAGTGTGGCACTGACTGGGGCAGGATAATTATTTTCCTTCTACCTAAACCATACACCTTTTGTGGTATGTTGAGACCCATATCAGCAGTTTACGCATGGGTGGAAGGAAGCACATACACCAGTGCCACTAACATTCCACAACAGCTGCTATACCAGTGGGCATACTATGAAGGGAATCTGGAAGGGAGGAATATGATTTTGAAAAGTCATAGTCTCTGATATCACATAATCCACCTTTTAGGTCCTAATTTCAGTAGGTGATCAAATGGAAAGATACCTACACTAGCCCAAAGGAGCCAATAGTAGCTAGGTATATCCCATTCCTGCCAATGTCCAGATGTAATGATGGAATGTTTAACAGACTGAGAAAGTCTGAGAAGAGGAAAAAGGGTGCAACACTGTCCTCATTACATATCCATTGAAATTGCATCCCTATATAGACAGAGAACCACAATTACTGTATATACTCGAGTATAAGCCTAGTTTTTCAGCCCACTTTTTGGGCTGAAAAAAGCCGCCTCGGCTTATACTCGAGTCAGTGAAAAATTTGCCCGAAATGGAGGAGAAAAAGGGGCGGGGCCATGCCGCTGGGTGACACTCGTGAATGGCCCAGTGCCCCTGTGAGTTTCCCCTCCCTCTGTGTCAGTTTGCCGCGCAGCGCACACCGCACCATCCCCCCTCCTCACGTTCTAATGTAATGCAGGGCTGTCTTACGATTCCCCTTCCTCCCCCTCCTGCCGCTCTGCAACGATGTCCCACCTCCTCCTTGTTATGGCAAGCAGCCACATAGCTATGTCCCACCTCCTCTGGTACAGTGATCCAATGATAGGAATCACTGTGCCGTGTGTCATAGGAGGTGGGACATCGCTCCCGCGGCTGCACGGGACATCATCATCACAGCGGGACATCAGCATCATGAGGTGAGTGAAGTATTTCATTGAATACACCGCTAGTTTACTGTTTTTCTTTGAAATAAATATTCAAAAACATTATTGGTATCTATTTTTATTTTTGAAATTTACCGGTAGCTGCTGCATTTCCCACCCTAGGCTTATACTCGAGTCAATAACTTTTCCAGTTTTTTGGGGTAAAATTAGGTGCCTCGGCTTATATTCGGGTCGGCCTATACTCGAGTATATACGGTACTCACACCTATTCTGAGGGTCTCATCTAAATGGAATTGGTGAAAGAAGAGTCTGTCTTATCAAATGTTTGAAATGCTTTGTCTAATGCAGTCAAGAATGAGACCATCAAAATTAAGAAGCTTTTATTTATATGATGAGACCATGTCAGTGTTAAAAGGTATCTGTTTTTCAAAGTTTTTGATTGACAATGAGAAAGATCATTCTATTTTACACAGTGTCCCACCAAGGATAGAGCAAAACAAAATATACCCCAATATAACCCTTTGGTAACGAAAATAAATGGTTGCTTAATTCTGTAATATAATTCTGTATAATATTACATAAGAATATAAAGTTGTACCGTGCACCATGGTACATTAATATACATCACTATCCAATTCCTCCTCACCAATATTTCAGTAAAACTGACAGCACTACAGTGCTTGATAGCTTCTAGCTTAATAAAATTTATGATAATACACTGTTCTTCCACCATTGTTTTTTTCATTTTCCAGTTTTGCCCTAATCGTCTTCTCAGGGGGTTGAACTTTTTCAAAAAGCCAAGGCTGGGTAACTACTCCAACCAGAACGATACAGAAATCTTAAGAAACACATATCTTTCCATCCAGGATGCGTCATATTGGCTGGGAACATAAGAATTATAAAGTAGATTGTTTTAAGACTCCAGTTCTAGGGATGAGATAGTCTTTTCAGATGAAATTTCTAAAGATTCTCAAACTTTTCATTTTGGTTACATAATTTTTTCCTTCATTCTTTGTTCCTGCTTGCAGCAAACAATGACTAAATCAGACAAAAAATGGGAAGTCTGGAAAAGGCAATCATGAATAAAATGAATGCTCTTTCTAATCTTTACATAAGTCTTAATAGTGTTACATATAGCTTATTATTTTTGAATGTGTTATATTAGAAAGTATTTCACTATGGAAAAGCTTTGCTATGGGATTTGGGCCTTAGCTGCCCCTTTTCTGATGACTTTACTGCTTATATATGAAAATGAAGACAGCAATAGCAAAAACTACCACTAGCACATTTTTACTATACTGTATTAATTCTAATACAGTTCCATGTTTCTAATCAATATGGAGTTTGCAAATCATAGATCAAGAATAATCAATATATCAGCAATACTCAAAACATATATTGCAAATTAAATATATTCATTCATAGATGGTTTATCATTTCCAAATGATGTGGTCAAAGTTCATGAGAACTTAGTACTCTCAATACACACATTAAAGTGTTTACATCACAGGCTGCCAAACTTTAAAGGCAAATCACTGAACTCTTTTTGACCCACACTAACTCATTTCATACAATGTATGCTGCCTTGAGCTCCTAAGTGAAAGATAGGATATAAATCTTGAAAAAAGGACAGTTGGGTAAAGAAACTTGTCAGTTCTAATATGAATTTTATTCATCAGATTTTATTTTAAAAATCATTCTCCCTGAAATACCTGTCAATTATATATACCTATGGTGTATTTAAAATAAATTATTTAAGATAACTGAACAGACTATGTGTTTTAATATTTCCATATAAATCACAATTATACTGGATGTAATGTAGAATTATTATATTCAGCTTAATATATATCTGTATTAAATTTACAATTACTTTAGTTTAGCAAATATTAAATAGTATGATCCCAATATCAAGTAATGCATGCTAATGACATAGTTTGATATCATAAATCAGTATTTGTACTGAATTTTCATAAGTTGGTATCATTGAGTGAAAACCCAGTTTTCCTTCATATTCATTCTATATTCATTTCCTCAAGCCTCTAAAGTACCTACTTACACATTCAAAGACTTAGGCATCCATAGGAGGAGAGGTCAAGTGATGAAATATCCATCACAATGCAAACTCAATTGTTTATGTATTTGCACATCATATCATAATGCAAGAATGAAAGAGTAGAGCTCTTCTTTTCATGCACATTTCATCATTTCAGTGTTACCATAATTGGGAATGGATGCCTTTGCCTCCAGAATGCTCCCAAACAACTTTCTTACATGTCAAAGAACTTTCTTACATGTCTTACACCCAAAAACATAGTGGGATAAACCATGGTTAATGCTTCATCACCTCCATAGAAAATCAGGCATATAATGGTAGCTTCAGAGGGGGAACACAAATAGGTTCTGGTGTGCTAGGTAGGTGAAATATGGAAGACATTTTGCACAACAGAAATAAAACAGTAAATAACTAAGGTAAGCAACCAAATATGAAGGACAAATGAATACCTTTATAATTTTCTTAAATCCCAATTGGTGCTTTGCCAAAGGACAATGGAGAAAATCCAAGAAAATTGACTTTAGTTCTGGAAATTCAGGGGTAAAGAGCTTTGGCAGGTAAACAAGAGAAATCATGAACTAAATTGCAGGGCTCAAAGCATGTCTGCTCTCCCCTCCCCTCCCCACCCCATCCTTATTCCTGCTGCCTATCATTTTTTTTCTGCTCCAAGCAAATCAAGGAGATACATATACAGCCAGAAATTTAAAATGGTAAAAACTAAAAGCATAAAGAGTAACATTGAAAAAAGATTTGCAAGCCTAAAAGAACCCAAGTTCCAAGTTTCAGATTCATCTAATTTAATCAGAATTTTGACACGTTTAAAGCTCTCCAACTCTATCTTACCCCTTCTTCTATAAGCATTTTATTTGGCTGCCCAACTTGAACAGTGCAACTCTGGGTAGCTTGCAACAACAAAAAATTCCCCCAAATCAGCAATGTGGCCCATATTTCTACCCCATCCAATCCCTAGACAATAGCAAAGTTTTTAAAGCCTTTTTGAAGTCCAAGTATGAAAAGGTTGGAGGAAAATCATTTCAGGCCAGGGGCCACTAAAGAAAAGGCACGTTTCCCAGGTCCCATCAACTGGCATTCCTTCTAGGAAACATTTTTCTTATGTCAAATCATGCTTATATACCCCTAGTTTTCCATATCATAAGTACATGTTTAACATTTGAAAAAAATTAAGTGAGGTAACCAAATAATTGTCCTTTATGTCATGGTATTAAATATAAAAAGATTTGAGAAGGAAATTAAGCTTTTTCTAGCTGTTATGTACCTACCATCTGGAAATAAGGCTCAAATATCTCTGCTAAGCTTCTGCTATTGCTGCTCTGGAATTTGCAAGCAAAATATGTTTTTCATTTTCTGAGCAGCACATTATTTATTTATTTTATTTGAAAAATAGTACCAGGTGATTAAATAAATCATTTTATTTAAAATATATTAAGGAAGGAAAAGAGATTTGGAACAAAATGATTGATTCGTTAAAATTTGCATTTCATATTGAATATGAACAGTCATTTTGATAGCTGATTCAGATTACAGTTAAGCATTTATGCAGATTCAAACTACTGAACACTATCCAGTATTTTAATTTCTCTATTTCTATTCTGGAAAGACTGAGCTTCTAGCAATTTGTATGTAGGTCAGTGGTGACAATTATCAGTGTCAGGAAGAAAATAGATGTGTTTGTGCTTTTTGAGCTATATGAACTTAATTTATTCTGTTGATTGAACATGATCAAGGGGATAATTGTGTTCTTTTTCTACTCTTTAATAGAAAAATACTATAAAAAGGCAGGTAAGAGAAATCTTCACTCATTCTTTCCAAGATTTAGTTCCTGAACCAGGCTTTTCTAATGAAGATTTAGAAATATTTTACTTTAAATCAATATCATCTTTTAGAATCACCTCGAACTGCAAGATGGGTGGCACAATCAATCATTCAATCCACCCACCATAGGACTTCTAGTGAGGAAAATGGTGGTTTAGATGCCACTTTCATTCTTGTTAATAATCAGGGGTGAAATTCAGCAGGCTCTGACAGATTCTGGAGAATCAGTAGCGAAGATTTTGAGTAGTTCAGAGAACTGGCAAATACCACCTCTGGCTGGCCCAAGTGTGGGGACGGAATGGGGATTTTGCAGTATCCTTCCCCTGGAGTGAGGTGGGAATGGAGATTTTGCAGTATCCTTTCCCTGCCATGCCCACCAAGCCATGAGCACAGAACCGGTATTAAAAAAAAATGAATTTCACCTCTGGTAATAATGACAGCTTGTTTTGTTCACTGCACAGCAGTGGTTTGTAGGAGGAAAACAGAAATCAATCAACTTGTTCTCCAGATTGTTGCTCCATATATATATATATGATGGACAATATATTCTTGTTGAACCCAGGAATGACCGGTTCGCAAATGTGAGCGCTCGCACACACCACCTCTGTGCATGCGCAGGAACTTTGTTGCATGTGCAGAGTGTCAAAAAGGGATGTGAGGACATCCGGGTGGGTGGGCAGAGTCTGCTACCATACGCGCCTACAAAGGTAAGTAGAACAGCGGGAGGGTGGGAATCTGCTGTGCCACACGATTAAGATTAGCTAGAAAGTAGGAAATCCTGCTTTTAGCTAATGTAAATTACGCGTCACAGCTGATGGTTGGAAATACCAATTTGGGTGAACCAGTGGTGGGTTGCAGGTGGTATGCCCCAGGACGGGCATACCAGAGCCTGCCCGGAGCACCGGATACCATTCCAGTTCGGTGCTCCAGAGGGCCTGCCCGCCTGCCCAAGCTCCTTACCATGTTTTAAAGCTTTCAGCGCTCCCACGCACACACATGGCACAAGCAGCTGGAACGTCGCAGAGGCTTGCAGAAGCATCGTTTGCAGCTACAATGCATGCATATGCCATACACGTGTGCATGCTCACTGCACATATCCGTGTGAGCGATGCCAGGCCCGTTCCAACTGTACCAGAACCTACCACTGGGGTGAACCTGTAGCATTTTTTTACTACCAGTTCGGGCAAACCGGTACCATTTCACCCCTGGTTGAAGCCTTGGATACAGAAGTATGGTACCTCTAGGGAATATACTTACTTTTCAGAAAGACCGAGATGCTTTTCAAGAATTGATATACAGATTTCTAAAAATTTTGTAAATAAGATTTCTGTGATAGAGGTTTTATTTAAACTTTTTCTGGCCACAGCCTTTGTCAGTTTGATTTTTAAGAGAAAATCCACAACTTTTAGAAGACTAAATGACATATTACAAAAATACTTGGTGGTGGATGGCTGCAGGAATTTCCATAAGAAGTTTCCATTTGTTTATCCATTAAGCCCAAAAGAAAGGCCCATTGTTTCAATAGCACATTCATCTTTAAAATCCTCTGGATAAAAAAAAAATTTTAATCCAATATTTTCTATCTTTGTCACATATCCACCCAACATTTTTTAAAAAGTGTTCTCTCTGTGTGATTACATTTTCAACAAATATTTGAAGTTCCCATATGCCAACAGCATGTCATTTTATAAAACTTGTCTTTAAAATTATAATGCAATCTATTTGTAAGAGTCCCACCTTTGAGCATATAAAAGCTCACTGCCATCATTAAACTTATATTTTTAAATATCTACAATGCAAGAATGAATGGTGAAGCTGGTGGAGAGGGTGAAATTGACAGATTTGATGAAAAAAGAGATTTTAATAATTTTATTTTTACTTGGAAATCATTTTTGGACTTTTGGTGAGAAATCAAAAGAAATAAAAAGTTGATTTTGGAATTTTATGGTTATAATTATATGGGACTATAGAAATAATGTAGATAAACATTAATCTTAGAGTAAGGGTTTGGGGTATTTTTTATCTACTGTATATTTCTACCAAAGAAAGTCAAAAGTCTTTTGGTATTTTCCTCCTTTTTTCTTTTTTCCTTCTTGTACTGTAATTTTTTCCTCTCACCTCTTTTTTCCCCCCCAAATCTTTTTTTATTTGCTTATATTTTAATTTTCTACTGTTTCGAAAATCAGTAAATTTGTGTTAAAAAAAATCAATCATGAACCATGAGTAAAAATCTAATAAACTCAGATTTATTAAATTACTAAATAAGGGTACAGAAATAAAAAAGGTGGCAAAAATAGTTAATAAAACAATTAACATACAAATAGCAAATGAATGAGTTATGTAAAATATCTGTTCGAAAGCTTGTAGATATATTGTCCATCTTGGAATTTTGGAAGCCTGCTTTAAATGCTGTCACAAAATAGATTTATTCTTTTCTGAAATAGCTGTTAGGGAATAGGTGGCCAGTTCAAAATGCCAACATATCCAAAACTAAAGGTTAAGATTGCAGTTCTAACTCTCCCACTTTGTGGGTTTTGGGGAGCTCAGCAAGCAGTTGGTGCAATCAATCACAATTTCCCTCCCTCAGTGATTATCATTTGGGACCTCTGTGTACCTCAATAGCTAATGATATAATTAGGTTAATACATGAATAAATGTAATATTACTTTGCTTTGACATATGTGCATTTTCATTTTATTTTTAATTAAAAGAATCTAATAAATGTTCTTATTCAGCCAGTGCGAAATGAGAAATACATTCCTTCATTAGCTAGAAATAGTCCATGTTTTACTAGCATACAAAAGAGTACTGAAAAAATGAGCCTAACAGAACAGTATCTGTATTGTGCTATTTAGTTTAACACTACCCCAACTACATATTATAAATCTGCAAAGAATAATTGTCTTTCTTGACAGGAATGTGCAATTACCCTTTATAGAACAGAAAAAGAGCACTGAAAGAGAACTTGAAGCATATCTAGTCCAGAGATTCCCGACCTATGTAGAAGGGCCTAAATTCAGCCAAGATAGAAAGAAAACACATTTTTCCTCAAGAGTCATTACATATCATTGCAATTTGTGCATGATGTTGTATTTATTGGTTATAGTAATAAAATTTGCAATAATACTTTTGACAATAATTTTTATTTCACTAACATTAAAATACAAAGGAATACTTTTATGAAATATGCCACAATTAGTCTTATTTCTCAGTGAGAAGTCTATGGTTCCATTTCCTGACTAGAATCTTAGGAACAAATAAATTAAATTCTCCAGTCTGTTGCAACATTGAATAAGCCTGACTGCCTCCGCATGTACATCTACAGATGCCTCCATCTTTCTTCTTTGCTATTCCCTTAGCTTCCATAGTCTTCAGGAGCTGGGTCACACAAAGGATCCTTCTATCTGTCTTCATTTCACCCATGATACACTTGTCACTAGATGCAAACAATATTCTTAGAGACCAAGCACTTGTTAAAAGATGGATCTACATACAGAATGCAACAGCAGCAATCTTACAGATTTCCATGCTTCACCAAATCCTTTAACAGATTTTAATATTATTGAACAGCTTTTGAATTTTCTCTCAATATTTAATCACCATTTAATTCTCTGGACTCTTCATTCTCTGCTATATTAACTGTTCAGTGGCATTCATGGAAGGAGGCAGGAGGGATGAAAGCAGTATTACATTGCAGGTCCTGCACAGTGTGGGATTCTACTGGTGCAACAACCGGTTCGTTGAGCGTGCACTTTGTGCAAGCACTCACACTAAGCGCATTACATATGAAATCAGTAGTAAATCTTCCCTTTTCCTGCAACCCTGGTGAGTAAAACAGCCAAGACAAGGCAATCCACTCTGTCGCGCTGATCAGCTGGGCTTCAAACAAAGGAAATATAGGATGGAATAGAACAGGGGTGGGGAGGCGGGCCCAACTGATTGCCGGAACTACTGATTCACCCGAACCAGTCCAAACTAGCTGAATCTCACCCCTGGTCCCGCCCCTTTCCTAGAGATACCCTCCAGAAGAAGCAGATGCTGCAGGTGCCACAGAACCACCTTCAACCCTGCATCCATCATGTCTTTTCTTAATCTTTTCTCTTCCCTTCACTCTTTAGAGATTCCTACAACTTGCACAATTTCTGGCTGTCCTCTTTTGTTCCAGTTTCTCTATTTACTTTTCTGGCTAAATAGGGGGCTTAAAACTAGATACAATGCTCCTCTTATAGCTTAATCAGTGCAAAATAAATTATACTGGACCCCATATGCATATACATATCTCTGTTTCTATTATATTTTTACCACGTATTTGCACAAAAAATGTTGCTGAAAGAAGCTATGAACAACAGATAATTTTTTTAAAACAATAATATTAAATAAAGTTATAAGAAATACAAGTAGGGTGTATATTTTTTTTATTTTTTTATTTTAAAAAGCAACATTCAGATGATTAAAACCTGTTACAGCCAAAACCTGTCTGAATAAAAATGTCATTGTCTGCCAATAAAAGATCAAGAGGGATAAATATCCTGGCTTTCTTTGGCAGGGAGTTTCAGAGCCGGGAGCAGTCACAGAAAATCTTTTTCTCATATTTCTACCAAATATGCCTCTAGGAAAGATGGGACCGTGAAAAGGACTTCTTCTAAGAAACATCCATATGGGAAAGCTCAAATGGGAAAATGTGGTGTTTCAAATAATCTGCTTCCAAATTTTATAGAATTTATAAATTAAAACCAGCACTTTAAACTTAGCACAGAAACAAGCCAGTAGCTACTGTAGAGAAGCTGTTGCAATAATGGAATGGAATAGAATGGAATGTTCTACCACTATCCGATGTCAATAGTTTGTCCACTTCAAGAATAAAATGTCACAGAATTTTTTTTTAATGTGCTTAATTAGACTAATCCAAACTCAAAAGAGCTACAACTGATCTCTGGACAGGAAAATTTTAGTTTCTCCCTATAATGGCTGGGAAGGTGTTTTATTAAATATGAAACCTACAAATCTATGTATGAGTTTTTTTCTATTGCCTCTATCCTGTATTTTTTCTGTTGATATTATTGCTAAATTAATAAGTATTATTACTATAGGTAAGGTAAAGGTTCCCCTCACACATATGTGCTATTCATTCCCGACTCTAGGGGTGGTGCTCATCTCAGTTTCAAAGCCAAAGAGCCAGCGCTGTCCGAAGAGGTTTCTGTGGTCATGTGGCCAGCATGACTAAACACTGAAATTGTATGGAGCGCAGTTGCCTTCCCACCAAAGGTGGTTCCTATTTTTCTTGCATTTTTATGTTCTTTCGAACTGCTAGGTTGGCAGAAGTTGGGACAAGTAAAGGGAGATCCCTCCATTATATGGCACTAGATATTCGAACTGCCGAACTGCCGAACTGCCAAACTTTCTGACTGACAAGCTCAGTGTCTTAGCCACTGAGCCACCATGTCCCATTATATTACTATAACCATTACTATGCTCTATTATACTACATATACTATTACACTACACGCCATAGTATTATTGGCAATATTTTCTTCTTACAAATCTTGTTCCACCCAAGTTCTCTCTATAATTTTTTGTTTTTTCTCTGTTAACAGAGAATCAAATGCAGGATACAAAACCCAATAATCAAGGGTTACTATAGTATTTATTTATTTAACAGCATGCATTAGAAGAATTTCCACCAGAAAACAATGGGAGAGACCCCTACAGACAAAAGGATGCCCTCATATTTTTATATTTCAGGAAAGGAGGAGAAAACGATAGTCATAAATATGCATAGGTAATAAATGATGTAAGCATAGATATTCATAATTAGTAAACCTCAAGTTATTTCTCCACCCTTTTATTGTTACTGTATTCAAGAAAGAATAATTGTCTTAATAAAATCATAGTAGATACATTGCCATTAAAAAATCGCAAAGCTTATGGAAAACTAAGCATTCCAATGTTCCCTCAAGTGCAGCACATTCCTTCTATGATTCTATTTTGCTACCATGCTTCTACTCCTCTAAGAACCTGTTTTCCTCACAGTGGCCACCATGCACCTTCCATGTTATGTTATGCTTTGCTTTGCTTCTGTAGTTCTTTTCCTCTGGACCATTCACTCCCTTTGAAGGAAAAATACTTTTATCTGTGTGCTTTACTTTCTTTCTTGGTGGCTATAGAGCTTATAAATCACGTGTCTTTTTCCAAACCTGTTTCAAAGTTACAACTTTATTGGCAACTCTGCTATACTGATGCTGAGGAGACAACTCAAATTGGAGGGGAAGAATACAGCACAGACACCCACAATTTTTCTAAGCAGCCTACTCTTCCACATGTCCTACCTGCAAAGACCATATCATAGAGCAGGGATGTCAAACTCGCAGTGTCACACTGTCATCATGTGACGTATCGTGACTTTTTCCCCCTTCACTAAATTGGAGGTGGACATGGTCAGCATGTGACCTCGCATCTAACCTGTGAGCAGTGGTGGGTTTCTGCTGGTCCGCACCGGTTTGGGCAAACCGGTTGGTGAAATTCAGCGAGCTGGTGAGGACCGGTGGACCTGGAAGTAACTTCCGGGAATGCTGGCACCGACCCTGTCGCTCAATCGCCCTTGCCGTCCTATTGCAGCTCACTCGCTCCTCCACTTGTCCGCACTAAACTAGGCTAGCCCAGCCTGCCGCTCACTGATTGGCTGATTAGCTCTTTTATTGTTTTTGTACTTATTTTAATGTTATTGTAGTTCATCCATTGGGGCAAAGAATTCAGTGACATCGTCTTGGCCACTCTCATCAGGTCACATGGGTGGCAGGCCACTCCCACCTGGTCACATGGCCGGCAAGCCACTCCCACCCAGTCATATGGCCAGCAAGCTACTCCCACAAAGGAGGCCACACCCACAGAGTAGGTGCCAAAAATTTTTGAAACCTACCACTGCCTGCGAGCCATGAGTTCGACACCCCTGTTATAAAGATTCATAATCAATTTGTGGGTCATGATGACCAGCTGTGACATTTCTTGGAATGGCAGTTGGTGAGTTAGTCTTATCTCTGCAAACTTATCCCCAACAATCTACAATTTAGACATTCACATTGATGCTGAATCTATGAGTAAACTCAAGCAACAAATCTAAGTCTTCACCGGAAATCTAATCTCATCTATAACAAACGGAATCCCCATTCCCTAGCTGCTTTTCAATTAAATAGGAATATGTCTGGATTGACATTAGTTTGTATGCTCTTATCTGTGTAATACCAATATTATACATAGTTCTTGAATATGAACACCTTTCTTGGATTTATGTGAAAAAAGAGAACATAACAAATCTCCAGATTTGGATAACCTGTTTTGAGGAGTACCCTAACCCAACCTCCATAACATTGAGCAGAAGTCTTTTGCCATCACCTATGTTAATTGCCATTCAAAGGACTAATGAAATAACCTTATCTCGAAGTCCCATTGGAGCTATGTCATGGAGATTATCATAGCTGATGATTTCAAAAGCCATGGAACGGTGCAGCTGAGTAATATGGAGCCAGACTTCCTATTTAAGTTCCAGAATGAACATTGACAAAGTATATTTGTCAAAGTATGTTTTATAACTTGGCCGGAAACTGTAGAAGTCAATATTGATAGTTGCCTAATTCAGAAAATCCTGAAACTGAAGGTGAAAAAAAGATAAAGGAGTCCCTGTGGATTTTGCTCTGCTTGATGTTGCCAACTACAGGGGACAATGCTCATCTCCATTTCAAGACCATTGAGCCAGCACTGTCATGTTGCATGGTCATGTGGCCAGCATGACATCGTGCTGTTACCTTCCCAACAAAGTGGTACCTATTTATCTACTTGCATTTGTATGCTTTCAAGCTGCTAGATTGGCAGAAGCTGGGGAGAGGACAGGAGTGCTCACTCTGCCACATGGAGCTCTGGTCTCAAACCTGGGCTGCCATTTTTTAGCCTTCTAGCCAATATGCTCAGCATCTTAACCATTGAGCCACCATGCCACCCCTTCTGGAACTGAAACCCCACCATAAAATTCGAGCATTTTTCAAATAATTGAATATTGGAGATTGGCTAGAAATAATCCACTACAGAGAGATTTAGGCAGAATTCATACGTTCTCTTTCCAGTATTATGAATGTTAAGGAACATTCATTCCTGCCTTTACAACTTAGCCAGTTCTCCCTCTTCCTTCTGGCTATTTCTATAATTAAGGAACTGCAAGAATCAAGCACACTTTTAACAAGTTTTATCTCTCAGTGGATGCTGTTTATAGGCAATTCAAGCGACAATGTATTCATTGGAACTAGAAAATAGTCTAAAATTAAAACAACTGGACCTATATCAATTATCATTAACACTGAAAAAAGTCAATTAAATGTAACCTAAATTGATTATAATAGGCAATTGAAATGTCAGTGTTTTCTCATGGGTAAGCATGTAATGCAGGACTTAATAGGAGAATTCCCATGGTGCGCACTCAGGTTTCTGCAATGCACAAATACAGAAGGATGTAAGAAATTATGTAATCTACAAAATCAACTGTAACCATTGCAACCAATTCTATGTGGGGCAAACATCACAGCAGTTAAAAACTAGGATCCATGAACACCAGTTGGCAATTAAACACCACAATCTCACATCTTTAATATTTACCCACGCTGACACCAACAGCATAGTTCGATTGGAGAAACACAAAAATCATCAGCCATGCTGCCACCCGCCACACTTGTGAGTATATTGAAGCTTGGCAGTCCACAAGCAATTCCATCAACAAACGCATTGACTTATAACCAACCTACAAACCCCTCAGAATACAAATCAACTGCACAGCCAACCAGATACAGCACCAACATCAACCAACTCACTCAACCCCCTCCCACCCCAGCAGTTCACCTCCCAGTGACTCTGACCTGATGTAATTTCCTTATCACAAGACCCATCACAGGACTCACAGCCCTTATAAACAGAAGAACACCAACACTGACATCCCCTAAAGTCTGCTGAAGATGTTAGCTAGCCTGGTGTTCGGAAATCAACCCACAAGCTTGGAGAATAAATCTTCACCCTCACTCTATACCTGAGTTGCAGATATTCACCACTATTTTGAGTGGTGTACCACTGTAGTGAGCCATCTGGAGAAACCCAGAAACTATGTCAGGATGTTTTTCATAGATTATAGTTCAGCCTTCAATATCATTTCGCCGAGCATCCTTACTGAAAAGCTGACCGACTTGGATTTTCCCTCTTCCATCAGCCACTGGATCAAAGACTTTCTGAGGGACCGGCCACAAACAGTGAGGATTGAGTCTGTCATATCCACCTACCTGAAGCTTAACAGCAGCTCCCCCCAGGACTGTGTGCTCAGTCCCTACTGTATTCACTGTACACACATGATTGTGTATTGTCTGACCCATCCACTGTGATCATTAAATCCGCAGATGATACCACTGAATTGGGTCTTATTACAGGTGGAGACGAAACAGCATACAGGGGGGAGGTTCAAAAACTATCCACATGGTGCTTACAAAACAACCTGCACCTGAACATCAGCAAGGCAAAGGAGATGGTGTTAGATTTCCGGAAGAAGAGAGAGGAACCTGCTCCACTTTACATCGAGGCAGGCTGTGTGGAGAGAGTTGCCTCCTTTAAATTCCTGGCAGTCTATTTCAGTGAAGATCTCACCTGGAAAATCAACTTGACCCAGGTAGCCAGAAAGGACCAACAGAGTCTCCACTTCCTTAGGGTCTTGCGAAAAAATAAAGTGGCACAACAACTGATGATCTCCTTTTACCGTCCACAATAGAAAGCGTCTCCACTCATTTAATTATGGTGTGGTATGCTGGCTTGACAGCTGCAGATAGAAAGACATTACAGAGGGTGGTGAGCATAGCACAAACATTGTAGGCTGTCCCCTGACACCACTAGATGACATCGCTAGGGCTCGCTGCCTTAGAAGAGTGAGGAGAATCCTCAGGGATGACTCACACCTTGGTCAGCCCTTCTTTATTCTCCTACCATCAGGAAGGAGATATAGAAGCATAGGCAGCCGCACAAACAGGCTGAAGAACAGTTTTTATCCATGGGCTGTCAGACTCCTGAATGAAACATAACTCTACAACAACACAGTACAATTGACTTGTGGGACCGGTTCAACAAACAATAAGTTCACATCAGAGGTGGGTTTCTGCCAGTTAGGCCTGATTCAGGCGAACCGGTAGTGGCGGTGGAGGGAGGCTTTGCCCACCTGCCTGGACGAGTCTACGCATGTGCAGAAGCACTGCGCGCGAGCGAACCGGTAGTAAAAAAATTGGAAACCCATCATTGGTTCACATGGTGCAATAGGACTGGGTGTTTGTTAGTAGGATTCACTGGGCTAGGGATTTTTTTGTCTTTCACTGTGAGTTGTATTGTGTTGGGAGGGTGCATGAAGGGTGGCTCAGCCAATCTCATTGTACACATGTTGTACTCTGGCAATAAAGGTTTGAATTGAATTGATTGCAATGCACAAATACTGTTAAGGTGATAAGAGAATAAGAGTACATTTGCAATCTGAAAGCAAGAAAGTGAAAGAGAGCGTGATCATGGTAGCTATGATATTAATCAGGGCTTTCGTTTCTTTTTCAAAAAACTATTAGCTCTTTGCCTACCATACACTCTCTCAGCCCAACTAATCTCACAGGATGTTATGGGAAAAACAGCAGGAGAAAGGAATGTTAAATACCCTCATTGCCTTGAGTTATTTTAAAAATAAAAAATAAAGGTGGAATATAAATTAAATAAAGAAAAACCAATCGTCTATAACAATTTTTGACAATTATAATATTCCACCTGATTTTAACTTAACTGCACACCATGGCATTTGAATTCCAGTGATTGAAATAAAACTACATGAATGTCTCAAAATTATTTCCTAACTCCAATTTTAACATATTTTCCATTCTCTTCATTGGCCTGTGCTCACCTAAAGAACGTAAAATTCAGTCCAAGAATATATCATGAGGACTGAGGAAGATGGCAAAGAGTTTCAGGAAGTCTCCTTGGGAGATATTTAATTACTGGTCCCAGAATTTTAATAATATACTGGATGAAACAGCAAGAGAGTCTCAAAAGAGACCATCAACACTGCATCACATGGGCTTCATTGACAATGAGTAGGCTCAGAACCCGTTGATAATATTTATGGGGGGAAACGCTTTATAAATATTGACAGGACAGACCATTCCGACTAGCAATTTTTAAAGAAAAAAATTATGGAATTAGTTGTGGTCAAAGAATTTTTGTTCCATTTAGATCCATTTTGTCTACCGTAGCAGCATTATTAGGCACAGGAATGTAGCTGGAATATCTTTCAAGTCAAACTGGAGCCTTGATAAATAATAACACATGATGCCCTTCATGAAAATCAGATATAATTCTTAAAGCAATAAAGACGGCTATAAAATAAAGATTTAATACATTGTTTGTAACACAGAGAAAGTCATAGAAAGGTCATCCAGCAGCCAGAGTTTTACACATATATAAGCCCTGCATACTCAAGCAGGATGTCAAGTAACTTAACAGCTGTGAATGACAGTGATACAGGGGTGGGCTGTAAATTGCAGCAACAAGTTCACTGCCCTGTTGCTGGGTGAGCATGGGCATGGTGGGTGTGGCCTAGTCAGTCTTCTACACCATGGTGGTGTGGGGGAAGGTTTCACCCTTCCCAGGCTCTGGGGGCTTTCCTCAAGCCTCTGGGAGGGCAAAAATGTCTTCCCCCAGGCTCCAGAGGCCCTCCGGAGGCTGGAAACAGGCCCGTTTCTAGATTTCTGGAAGCTCCAGGACGCCCATTTTCCCCTCTCCCTGAGCCTCCGTGCAGGCCCTGAACTTACCTGACATGGAGACTCCTGGGAGGGGCGGGGTGGGGTGGGAGGGGCAGGGTAGGCATGCCAGCCAGGGTTGCATTTGGAAGTTCACCGAACTGGGCAGAATGCTAGCTAGAGGATTGCCTGAACCCGTGCAAACCCCCAGCAGCCCACCCCTGCAGCAGAGGTGGGTTCCTACCAGTTCACACCTATTTGGTAGAACTGGTTCATCAAATCGACCAAACCGGTTAGAAGAGGTTCCACCAATGGACCCGGAAAGCAGGCCACACCTACAGAAGAGGTTCCAAAAATTTTTGAAACCCACAACTGGTCCTTGGATATGATTATTCTACACTATCATGCTCATATTTATAAAACTCAGTGCCTCTGTGAAAGGTAAGGATGACTACTGCATTTGTGGTGCAATCAGAATATTGCGTGTGTTGAAGTTGTTTTAACGCAAACCAAAGATGCCTTTTAAAAAACAAGTTTACATCATATTCTTATGCATGCCAGTGCTGTGTGTGAGGTAATTTAAGGTGGTTCTGACAAGTGTCATCGGCATCTTCCTATCTGGTCACATGGGCGGCAAGCCACTCCCATCTGGTCACATGGGCAGCAAGCCACTCCCACAAAGGAGGCCACACCCACAGAGTAGGTTCGAACAATTTGAAACCCACCACTGCCCTGCAGTGATACCAAAATCAAACAAAAAGCTACTTCATAATGGAGAGAGGGTGGGTGGGGAGAGGGAGAGGGAGAGAGGGAGAGCATTGTGCATTTGGGTTATTTAAAACAAAATTCAAGACTGAGGTGGTTGATTGCTATAAGCTATATAGTGACACCTAATAGATTTTGACTTGTATTGAAAAACTAACCAAGGTCAGAATTGGTTAGTACAAGTAGTTATTGACTTTAACAACTCATTTAATGGCCATTCAAAGTAACAATGGCACTGAAAAAGTGACTTTCAACCATTTTTCATTCCTATGACCGTTGCAGTATTCCCATGATCAAATTCGAGTGCTTGGCAACTGGTTCATACTTATGACGGTTACAGTGTCCCAGGATCATGTAATCACATTTTGAAAACTGACAAGCAAAATCAATAGGGAAGCCAGATTCACTTAACAACCCTGTTGCTAACTTGGTCATAAAATGGGGCAAAATTAACTTAACAAAGGTTTCACTTAGCAACATATATTTTGGGCTCAATTGTGGTCGGAAGTTGAGGGATGCCTGAATTCAGGTGGGAATCCCTCTAAAGTTGCAGAATTGTAGACCTAGGAGTCAAAAGCCTCCCCAGAATTAGGCAAATTTACCTTCCATGGTTGGGGAAGTTACAGAATGAAAATTGATTTGAAAACAAAACAAAACTACTTTTACCAGCTGTGGACTGGGTTCTTCTCTCTGGCCCATCATTTTATCTGTGGGTGCATATGTGGCAATGTGGTTTCCATCCTGGATGAATCTCCATGTGGGTTGCATATAGGCACTATCATTAACACTGGGTCTGCTCATGTGTCATGATTTTTGTGGGAATATTATGGCTATATGTATCATTCATAAAAGCTTTCTATGGAACCAGTTTTGTCTTTCCCCCTCTCCTATACGGGGTCAGGGGTGGGATTCAGCCAGTTTGCACCTATTCAGGGAGAATCGGTTGTTAACTTTCTAAGCAGTTCAGAGAACCAGTTGTTGGAAGAAATCTTATTTTGTTTTTGTTTTTTTTCCACTTTACAGGGCTACTCCTGTAAGGAAGGCAGGAAGGAAACATTCTGGTGTTGTTTCTAGCCTAATCTTTATTGCCCTGCTTACAGACACTGCCTCTCCGGTTAACCCTTATTACATTGTAAGGTGAAGTGCCCATCAACCTGAGTGACATTGAGTTGGCCATGGTCACACGTTCACATGACCACCGAGCCATGCTTACCCATCTGGTCATTAGGGCAGAGAACCGGTTGTTAAATTATTTGAATCCCATCACTGTATGGGGTACATTTCACCAACACCAAAAACATTTATCTCCTTCTCTACAATAACTAAATACATAACCATGATGGCGAACCTATGGCACGCATGCCAGAGATGGCACACAGAGCCCTCTTTGTGGGCATGCGTGCCATTGCCCACTGCTCTTCTGGTTTCTGATGCACACATGTGTTCTGGCCAGATGGTCTTCACAGGCAATAGAGCATTGGAAAATGCCCCCAAAATAGCCCAAAAAGCCAGCTGAAAAACCTGTGGTTTTTCGGGTCATTTTCCAGCTGTTTTTCCAGCCGTTTTTGGTTTCCGGTGCATGCAAAGACCAGCTAGATGGCATGCATATATGTGCTGGAAACCTGAAGATCAACTGGCCAGCATGCGCATGTGCACCGACCAGCTGGTCTTTGGGTTTCTGGCACTTCAGCGCACATACATGCACATGCATGCCCGCACCTTCCAGTTTTGGCACTCGGTGCCAAAAAGGTTTGCCATCATTGAACTTGAGGATTAAATGTAACACACCCAAAACTTCTGGAGTATGACTGTAATACTGCAAAATGAAGACAAACATTCAGCAGGGATTAGAACAGATTTATTTTCACTCTGACCAAAGCCAGTTTCTCCCATAAAAAAAAAGAAAGAAAAAAAACCAATTGGGCCTGTTAAATTATAAGTTACATTGTCTATTTAAAGGGAGTGTCCTTCAGAAGAAAAACAAAACAAAATTATAAGCCTTGACCAGCATCCCAATTTATAGAAGTTTATGTCTCTAGACTGATTCTAGAAGTGAGTGTCCAGCTTCTTTATTACAGCATTGGAGAAACATTTATACATGTGATTTCTTTCTTTCTTTTTGGATTTCATCAAATGTCCAGTCATTTTAAATAATGTCTCCAAAATGAAATATATTAAAGAGCCAGAGTTGAAGAAGAAAGAAGTGGTTATATTTTGGAACAGAGGGTTTCTAAAAATGCATCGAATATTTTTTACTAAGTACAAATTCTTCCGTGGAATTTAGTCTGGGACACTGTCCAGTTAAACACTTTATTCCCCATCTGCTCCACAGGAAGCTCCCAAAACCAGCCACTGGATTGCTTAACATGATTTTCCTTTCATCTCAAAGACTGTCTTCACGTACATGCCTTCCCAATAAAGTTAAGATGACAAGTGTTATTAAGTTCACAGCCAGTAGCAAAACTCTGTATGAATGATCTACTGGGACCTGGACAAATACATATTGCAATGGAAATAACTCACACACCCCTCCTCAAAAAGAAAAAAAATAGCATAAAGGATATAATTCTTCCTTTATTCAGCAGTTTCTGCTTTGCAAATATCATTTTATTTGTTAGGCTTCATCGCCCTCTCCTGGTCTTAGATTGTATTTTTATATTTTAAAGAGAATAAAATGTGTATACCCAACCAGCATGGATTAAAATTCAAAATTATTTAACAAAATGTTCAGTAAAATATGAGTTAGCTTTTCCTAAGAATTATGCTATAAAACTGACCTGACTATATTCACAAAAAAAGCAAAAGCTTCTGCATTGGCCATAAGAAACATATTTATCACAATAATACACTATCTTGATAAAGTGGGGTTCCAGATTGGCTGACTCACATTCAGAGTAACATTCCTAGAACTCCCCTTTTAGACTTTGCTATTCAACTTTGAACAGTCATTAATTCAGGTAAGGACCTGAACAGGACTTACAATAGAATAGGGAAAGGCTATCCTTGACAGTATTCAAATTCTGATGTGTGTGCAGGATGTCTAGGTATCTTATTATTTGGGACAGTGACTGTTTTGACAAGGAAGTTGAGATATGGGGTAACTCTGTTGTTTCATAAATTTCTCCTACTGAAATTTATCTTTGAACAGCTTTGTCTATGATTGTGCAAGATCTGTGAGTTCATAATACTGCTATGTACCAATTGTCTTTCTTTTCCATTTGGTCAGCTGTTCCAATCCTCTTGGAGGAATTGCTTTTCTCTAGAGTTGATTCATATCATACAAAATAATCAGAAGTTTGATTACAGTATGTTTAAAAAGTTGTCCTTGCAGACCCTGATGAATCTACTGGAAAAAACATCCATATTCTGTTACCCACAAATTTTGATGATTAGTTCCACTCACATGGAGATTGACTGATTAACTGATTGACTTTCTTTCCTTCCTTCCTTCCTTCCTTCCTTCCTTCCTTCCTTCCTTCCTTCCTTCCTTCCTTCCTTCCTTCCTTCCTTCTTTCTTTCCTTCCTTCCTTCCTTCCTTCCTTCCTTCCTTTCTTTACTTTTCCCTTCCTTCCCTTCTTTTCCTTCCTTCCTTCCTTTCTTCTGTCACCCAACTGTTGACTTTTATAAATGGCCATTTTTTTTCTGCTTCCAAAATGGACTTTCTTCATATAACTTAACATGTTTGTGTACTTGTTTTCAGCATTCTTTTTTAGAAAGCACAATGTGCTACAAATAAAGCGGTTCAATATGAACTGTATTTTCACTTGGTTGCACTTAAAAAATGTTGTTGGTCCCCCGAATCAGACTAGATTCCTGTTTCCATTTACATATTCTTTCCAGCTTGCTAACAACAGAACTAGCTGCTTCCTCCTCAACAGCATAGTGATGTGCAATTTATTATTCATCTTTTGGTTTTTTTTTTAAGGCAGCCTATTAAACACCAAGTGGCAATTAGTGAGTTATAACTCCCAAGAGTTCAGTTTTTGCTTAAAGCACATATTTTTCTCCAGAATTCCTCCATGTAAATATTTATTTTAAATGTAATCTCAACCAGATGGGGATTTTACTGTGATGTACTTGAAATCACAGTCTGAAAGATTCGCCTTTTGCACCAACACCCTTACATAAGCTTGTTTTCAACTAGAAGTTGCTTATTACATGCTGCATTTTTCACAGTATCACATTGAGCATTTGTGCTGTTAAATGTAAACTTTGACATGGTGCAGTGAAAGACATCTGGACTGGTGCCTGGTTTTATTCCCAACCTGAATCCCATGGGCAACTTTCAGGAAACAATCAATTCATCAACCTAATCTCTAAAATAGAAGTAATGTTATCATAACCCCTCAAATAAGTTTTTCAAACTCATGTTAATTGCTCATATAGTGCAGGCAGTTTGTTTTTATAAATGTATTTGCTCATCCTGTTTCTATTTGTTGATACAGCATCTTTAAGACCAAACTTTAACAATCCAGAAGCTCCACTCATTCCTCCATAAGAGCTTAAAGAAACTATATTCCTGCTCAGGCATTTAAAACTTATAACTTTACAGCAAAAATAGGGATCCTCTGTCTAGCATTATCCCTTGCACTATCCCTTGCACTCCCAACCATAAATGGAACTGAAACCATACTGGGGTAATGCAGTTATAATTCTTTACAGAACTGGCAGTTCTCTCTCATTCAATATAGCAACAGCAGTAACATTTAGAATTATATACTGTTTCACAGTACTTTACAGCCCTCTCTAAGCAGTTCACAGTCAATCTATTAGCAATAGCAGTTAGACTTATATACCGCTTCATAGGGCTTTCAGCCCTCTCTAAGCGGTTTACAGAGTCAGCATATTGTCCCCAACAACAATCCGGGTCCTCATTTTACCCACCTCGGAAGGATGGAAAGCTGAGTCAACCATGAGTCGGTGAGATTTGAACAGCCGAACTGCAGAACTGCAGTAGCCTGCAGTGCTGCATTTAACCACTGCGCCACCTCAGCTCTATTGCTCTAAACAATCTGGGTCCTCATTTTACCCACCTCGGAAGGATGGAAGGCTGAGTCAACCTTGAGTCTGGTGAGATTTGAAGTGCCAAATTGCAGGCAGCCGGCAGTCAGCAGAAGTAGCCTGCAGTACTGCACTCTAACCACTGTGCCACTGCGGCTCATAATATGATGGATTGGGCCTGGGGAGACTTGCTACAAGCCTCCATTCAAAGATGAAATTCACTGGATATATCTGGGGAAATTACAGGTAGTCTTCACTTACGATCACAACTGAGCCCAAAATTTATGTTGTTAAGTAAGACATTTGTTAAGTGAGTCTTGCCCCATTTTATAACCTTTCTTGTACTGTTGTTAAACAAATCATTGCAATTGTCGAGTTAGTAACATGGTTGTTAAGTGAATCTGGCTTCCCCATTGACTTTGCTTGTCAGAAGATCGCAAAAGCTGATGACATGATCCGGGACACTGCAGGCATCATAAATATGAATCAGTTGCCAAGTATCCAAATTTTGATCATGTGGCCATGGGGATGCTGTAATGGTCATAAGCGTGAACAATAAGTCACTTTTTTCAGTGCTATTGTAACTTTGAACGGCCACTAAATGAACTGTTGTAAGTTGAGGACTACCTGCACTTTCAGGTAATCTAACATAGGTTGTTGCTCTTGTTAGGATAAAATTATAGGAAACTCCTTAGGAATGACATGACATGACATGACAGCACAACAAACACAATAAAAATACCATACCATACCATACCATACCATACCATACCATACCATACCATACCATACCATACCATAACATAACATAACATAACATAACATAACATAACATAACATAACATTACATAACATAACATAACATAACATAACATAACATAACATAACATAACATAACATAACATAACATAACATAACATAACATAACATCAGAATGTGAAGATCAGAAATCATAGGCTAAGTTCTGCATAATTGTATGGAAAAATATGGTAAAATAATAATGCCACTAAATTCTCCATATCGTATGTTTATCTTTGTGAAACATTGTTTCTCTCTACTAAATAAACATTGTTTTTCAACTAAATAGAGTGATCCATTTATATGGCACCATCGTAAACCAATACTATATTCATAATAAAGTATTTTAGTGAAAGATAATATGATAATATAATTTGTAATAAGAAACAAATCAATCAAATCTAACAAAATATATCCCACCCATAAAAGGTCTTGTTTACTCCGCTGCATTAAGTTCTTCAAAGTATTGATTTGAAGTAAATACTGAGGCTGATACGATTTTAGAGAATGAATTGAATTACTTCTATCCTAAGTCAATAGTAGGAAAAAAGAAATAACGATTTTTAACAATTACTTGTCAGATTTGTGCAATTTACCTGACAGGTAATCTTCACAGAGAAGAAAGTTGATTGATATTTTGAACAATGTGCCAAAGATATCATAATAAAAGCAACTATCTGTGAAATGGCAATTATTAAATAATAAAAAACAGTTGCTTAACCGGAAGCAATGAAATGAAATGAAATATCCTGTGATCAGACTCAATGCCTTAGGATTTCGTAAGTATGTCCATCAAGTTATCTTGGTAACAGCATGGAAGTGGTTTGCTACCACCTCACTTTGGTTTCTTCTTTTCTTGTTTTATTTCTCTCTCTTGCCTATTAACCAGATTTATTTATTTATTTAGCATATGTCATACAATGTCAGTGGGAATGTACAACTGGCTAGACACAGTGCAGTCCTAAATTGCTAGCTCATTCTATTCAGCACTTGTATGCCTCTGCTTGATGCACCACAGAGGGCAAACTAACTTACACCAGCTGATTAGCGACACTTGGATTGCTCACTGTTTCAGGTTCCTCCACCTGTCTCAGCTCACCTCACCTCTCCTTGGGTTGCGTTGCCTCTTGTCCAGTCAGATTCAGCACCAGCTTCCACTCTCTGCACACACAAATACAGCTAGTTTTTTTCCCACCAAAGTGGTACCAATTTATCTACTTGCAATATATTGCATGTCTTCAAACTGCTGAGTGGGCAGGAGCTGGGGAGTGAGTGGCAGGAGCTCATCCCATCTTATGGAGCAGGCTTCGAACTGCTCGAGTGTAGACTATTTCTGTCTGGCAGTTCCAGTGTCATTAAGCTGCTATCCCATCATGTTAAGTATTAACCAGACTTAACCTTGTTTAGCTGTTCGAGAAAAGCCAGACAGGTTTATCTGTAGCTTTTGAATATGTTTAGTTCACTGAAAATATAACATATTGACTGAACAATCTTATGAAACATGGGAAAAAAGAATTTAGTAATTGAGGAATTGATTGATTGATTGATTGATTATTACTATGAGGACATAAGTAGATTTCTCCAAGATGATCTGTCTCTAATCTAGTCTTTCAGATAGTCCAATAGTATACCCATTGCCATTATAACTGATTTCATCCATCTTGCTCTTGGTTGTTCTCTTCTTCTGTATCCTTCTATGTTTCCCAACATTAGAGCCTTCTCCAGAGAGCCGGATCTTTGCATAACATATCTGAATTATAATAATTTGTGACTCAGGTGAGCACTCTGGGTTGATTTGATTGATGAGCTGTTTGTTTTCTTGGCTGTCTATGATATTCTAAGGGTTTTCTCCAACATCAACAGTCAATAATATTTCCATCCTGTTTCTTCAAAATCCAATTTTATCTTCCATACGGTGTGACATGGAATAACATTATCTGCACTATTTGGATCTTTGTAGATAGAGATCCACCAGAGTATCTGAAAATCATTTCCAGGGCCTTCGTGATTACTCTATCAAATGCCAGTGTGCAGCATATTTCTTGACTTCTTGTTCCTTTACTGGATGTTTAATCCTAAAAAGCAGAAGCTTTCTACCACTTCAACATCATCATTGTCAAACTGGGGCAATTATGATTTCTGAATGAATGGAGACACTTGGAATCATTATTGTCTGTGGCTGTCCTTGTTACTCTTTGTACTTTCCTTCAAAGTCTTAGGAAGGTACCAATTTGGGGAAGCCAGATTTATGGAATGTAAGAGATTCTAGACATCTGCCTCTATTCATCGCTGCCAATTAACGTTGATTGGAAAGTGGGAACCATGGCAACATAATTTTGAGGAAATGTAGAGGTACACATTGAGAGCCTATCCTGTCATTGGACGTGCATTGGTCTTTTTCATGCACATTAGCAAATACAGGTTTTTGATTCATGGGTGTTAACAGGGTTTTCAAGAATACTACTATGTTTATTTTATGTTGTTTCTTTTCTCTTTCCTCTCAGCTAATTCAAATATAGTTGCACCTGGTTTCCCCCAATACCCCCATGGATGTGTCCCTTGCAGCCTCCATAGCTCTATGCCATTTTATGGCCTTAATTAAAAAAAAAAGTAGAAAGATAGTATGCTGCAAAGCAGAGCACATACTCAAATGTAATCTTTATTACTAAGAATGCTTCGTGGCCCCTTTTATATCCATTTATTTGTTTGTTTGCCAAATGTATAAAGAAATAACATGAACTCATTCTTAGGAAATAAAAATAATAGGGGCTGCAGCCAAGTGCTTTGTTTGGAAATCTTCCTGTCTTAGTCAGTGGATACTATATCTACCAGCCATTTTCTCAGAATAGCTGTAGCATTATATTCTCTCTCCAAATTCCCATTTTTCCCCACCAATCTCTAAAATTTGGGAACCTTGCAATAGTTGATCCACTGGCAAAATGCTTCTTTAACATCTTGAAAATAGAAGATGCTGTTTCTAAAAGGTACAGCAATGCCATTTTATACCCTGCTGAAGAAAATCTGTCCTGCTTTCTAACTCAACTTCTCTTTGGCCCAGCACTTGGCCATCCCCTTTTTCAATAGATTTCTTCAAGTATAATTCTAAATGAAATCAGTTATTGCTTCTGTTTCTAGTCCAATCTAGTGTTTTAGTTTAGCTCCACATTTAACTGTTTAAACTTTGCCCCATATTACTATCCTCCAAAGGCAGAAAAGATGGGGGGTGGGGGTTGGAAAAATAAATGAATGATTTATAGCATGCATAGCCAGCACGTGGCAAAAGGTCAAAGACAATAAACATACAAACAAAAAATAAACAGAGTGTCTTGGACACAGAGCCATGACTGCAGTGTGTACATCCGGAAATAGCCTACACACATACACTTGCATGCATGCAACTGAATGTGCTGAGTAGATAGGGATGTATTTTCCACCTTTCTTATTCCTAATGATATGGGTAATCAGAGAAAAATAAGACAAGACGATACTTGAAGCCATGCAAGCCATATCTGGGTGTATTGCTGAACGTATATGGCCACTGTCACTGGGAAGCAGCTAGTGTCCCAGGCTGCAGAGCCACCGAGGCAGGGAAAGAGAAGCCCAGCTCTTTCCCCTTCAGCCTCTACTGAGAAAGCAGCTGTCCTGGACCTCCCTCTACAGCAACCCTTCCTCTCAGCTGTCAAGCAGATGGTGAAAAGGGAGGCAGAGCTATTCCATCATCACTACTCATGCAGCAGCCATCTTTGGCCTTCCTCAGCTAACCTCGAATGGCAGCGATTCCAACACCCTGCAGAGCCAAGTGAGAGAAAAGAAAAAGTCACACTGACTCCTGCTGGGAGCTCTCCTGACCTGGGCCTTCCCCCATCTGTCACTGGGCTGTTGCCATTTTATTCCCTTTTCTGATTACCCAATGTGTTTTCCTCCCCCATTTCTTTTTTCTTTTTTACACATGGCTCACATGTTTTAGATTGAAAGTATGAGGTACTAACATATTACTGATCAGGGTTTATTAAATGCAGGGATAAGAATCACAAGGGCTTCATTTAAACAAGGGCTTCATTTATTTGAGCTCCATATTCGTCCATGCTGACTGGGAAATATACTTTGTTGAACTATGTGAACTTTTTTTTCTGAAAAGGTTTTCATAACATGAGAGGCTTCTTTGTTTGGGAATTGTTATCATGGTATACTCCAGATGGATCATTGCCAGAGATGGGCTTCACGTAATTTAGCAACCCGTTCACCTAGTGCAGAACCGAAAATATGAGCACACACTTTGCGCACTCATGTATGCTTCACGCACGCATCTTCCACATTTGCGTGCGGCTTCAAATACATGGTGATTTCATGCGTGCGGCTTCCAGCAACCTTCTCAGGCAGTTGTAGTGAGTAGAACGGGTAAGGCACAGAAATCAGCTGGGCTTCATGCATGGAGCAAGCGAGCCAGAGAGTGAGATATATAGGAAGGGATACCACTAGGATGGGTGGGAGGGCCCAGACAATGGTTGGAACTACCAGTATGGGTGAGCTGGTCCAAACTCAGCTCACCTCTGATCATTGCTGACTACTGATGGTTGCTCTCAGGCACAAGTTGAATTTGACCCCTAGTGTGTAAATGCAGGAACAAGTCTCTTTAAAAAGGGGTGTGGCTCCTTCAGCTACAGAGACAAAATTCTTCCAGGTTGGTGGCATCAGAAAGAGGAGCTAATGGAAAAGTGTTTAAGAAGCAAAGATGAAATCAGAAGAATGAACCAAAAGGGGAAAGCTTGAAGAAAAGGGAAAATGCTAAAGACTAAGATAAAAGAATCAGAGGGAAGCAGCATAATAGTTGAAGAATTAAAGAAAGAGGGAGTGGAGGAAGAATCATGTAGTGGTGCGCTGAGAGGAGCTTTGAGTGGTGGTGAATCAGAACAGTCAAGAAGTTCAAGAAAGAAAAGTGGCCCAGGATATTGGCAAGTGACCCAACCTAGTAGAGAAGGTCAGGAATTCCCATCAATGGTGTGATTAGGAGAGGTCAAGGGACACTGGTATTTTGGGAGACCAGGGTATTCACAGATTTAAGAGCCTGGGAAACTATGAACAGTCAAATTCAAACCCCAAAGATGACAAGATCTCAGAAAACAAGAATCATTTGGCTATCCAGAAAAATCATTAGAATAGAATAGAATAGAATAGAATAGAATAGAATAGAATAGAATAGAATAGAATAGAATAGAATAGAATTCTTTATTGGTCAAGTGTGATTGGACACACAAGAAATTTGTCTTTGGGGCATATGCTGTCAGTGTATATAAAGAAAAAATAAAATATATTCATCAAGAAATAAGATAAAACTCTTAGTGATAGTCATAGGATACTAATAAGCAATCAAATCATACTAGGAAACAAATAAAACAATATAAATTGTAAAGATACAAGCAATATGGTTATAGTCATAAGTGGGAAGAGATATCTACCAGGAAGGATGAGAAGAATAATAGTAATACAGTAAATAGTTCGATAGTGTTGTGGGAATTAGTTGTTTAGCAGAGTAATGTCATTCAGGAAAAAACTGTCCTTGTGTCTAGTTGTTCTGGTGTGCACTGCCCTATAGCATCATTTTGAGGGTAGGAGTTGAAACAATGTATGTCCAGGATGTGAGAGGTCTGTAGATATTTTTCCAGCCCTCTTTTTGACTCGTGCAGTATACAGGTCCTCAACGGAAGGCAGGTTGGTAGCAATTGTTTTTTCTGCAGTTCTAATTATCCATTGAAGTCTGTTTCTGTCTCATTTGGTTGCAGAGCCAAACCAGGCAGTTATAGAGGTGCAGATGACAGACTCAATAATTTCTCTGTAGAACTGAACCAGCAGCTCTTTGGGCAGTTTGAGCTTTCTCAGTTGGCGCAGAAAGAACATTCTTTGTTGTGCTTTTCTGATGACGTTTTTGACGTTAGGTGTCCATATGATAAAACCTAGAAACTTGAAGGTATCTACTGTTGACACTGTGTTGTCTAGTATTGAGTTGGTAATATAGGAGGATTTCTCCTAAAATCTACCACAATTTCTAAAGTTTTGAGTGTATTTAGTTCAAAATTGTTCTGGTGGCACCACAAGGCCAATTGTTCAACCTCCCGTCTGTATGCAGATTCATCATTGTCTTGAATGAGACCAATCACTATTATACCATCTGAAAACTTCAGTACTTTAACAGAGGGATCTTTTGAGATGCAGTGATTGGTATATAGAGAGAAAAGAAGTGGAGAGAGCACATGGCCTTGGGGGGCTCCTGTGCTAAGAATAACAATGTTGAAAGCCTGTCAATTCCATTTTCCCACTGACCTTATACCTGAAGCAATTAATTCAGTGTAAGTAATTACATTGAGCCCTTTTTCACACAACAGTAGTCCCAGCACAATGAAGATCAAGCCAGTTGATCCCACAGCAAAAGAACCCGGGGAAACAGGTTGGCAAAGTCATAGACTTCAACAAAGACAGGTGATGATAACACAGACCTGACAAATTGGAAAATAATTTTGTACAGAGTAAAATACACAGGAAGAATATTAGAGAACTATAGAAAAAATACACACACAAGTGGATACAAAGATAAGTATGTAAAACTTAGAGATAAGATACACAGAGTAAGAGAAATATGTATTAGATAGAAAAATAATAAAGCAAACAAAAAATTGAATAGCAATAGAACTTAGATTTATTGGATTTATACCACTTCTCCAAGTGGTTTACAAAGTCAGCATATTGCCCCCAACAATCTGGGTCCTCATTTTACCGACCTCGGAAGGATGGAAGATTAGGCAACCTTGAGTCAGCCAGGATCGAACTGCTGTGAGTTGGCAGAGTTAGTCTCCAATACTGCATTTTAACCACTGAGCCATTTAGCTGGGAAAAACTAAGTAAAGATTCTGGATTAGAGTCCATATAAATAAAATCATTGTGTACTCATTGCAAATAAAGCAGTAGGTAGCCTTTGTTTCCTAATAAAAGTGACTTATTTTTATAATCAAAATATTAAATCAAAACAGAACTAATGTGTGGGTGGGTGTCCTGCCTGGGTCTGTACCTACATTGAACAAATGAAAGCTGGGACTTACGTATTAAAGAAGGCCTAAAGAGGATGCAAAAGGAATAAAGTAAAGATAAGGTACAAAAGGTAAATATTGGAGTTGACCCAGTCATTATATTCTATTCTAAACAATCTTAGGTATGTTACTTCATATGCTATTGACTGTCAAGGTCCCTTACAGGGATTTTTGGGCAAAATAAAATTTAATTTTAAGTATTTCAACATAAAATGCTTTAAGATAAAATGCTGTTTATGTTTTAGTCTTCACTGCTACACGCTTATCTAGTAGAAATATTCAATGGAAACATTATCACATTGCATCAGAGACATAAAATGTCTAACATATGGGGTTTAGTGATATGTGATGAGAAACATCTTGCAACTTGAGTTTTCAAAGATATAATAATTCATTGCAGAGTATGCCATCTTTGTCCAGAGCTGGTTTTTTTTTTTTTTAGAAAGACTCATTTAATTATTCATTCCACTTTCTTTAAAGTAGCAACCTGGATGCAAATCTAAATGCAATATATTGATTTTTATTCCATTTCAATTAGAAAGGCACTCTGCATTCATAAAACTTACTCTTTGGAAGCACTGAGTTTAGACAATTAAAATTATTGCAGCTTTCTGAGTTCTAGTATTTGTGCTATCCTCTAATGATAGTAATCTTCTCTTTAATTGAAAGTAATTTTATTTTAGAAATCTCAAGCCAAGTATCCACATTTTTATGTATGAATTTCAAAAGAGGGAGGTTTTCTATCCCTTCCTTCAAGCTTTTAAGCAAGCTAATCTCTTTGGAGAAAGCATGGCTTTGATTAAATCATGGAGCAATGCCTATTGTCTATTTATTGATTATTTTTCTCTGAGTGATGCATCGATTTCAGGGTATTGCAGTTCTTGGAAAATATTATTTGAAAACCTGCTAAAATACGTTTGAATACAATACTCTTATCTGCTTTTATTTAAACACAGATGATCTGCATGCAGAACATTACATATTCATTTCATCTTAATTTTTCGCCAGTGGTAACTACTATTCGTTACTACTACCTTCCCTCTACTGGTAAAAGAGAGACATGCATAACAGATACACATTCTGAGCCACCCAATCAATACCCTCCTTATCTTTGACATTATCATGGTTGAAGGCATTGGTATCATATAGCTAGATAGAACACCAATCAACCAGACCAGAGACCAGTTAAGGCATTGCCATATCTTTTACAAGTTTTGTCATCATTACTTTGCATCAGCTATTTCATTTCTGCCTTTTAACAGCAATTTGAACTATACATTTTAATGGATGATTATATCTATTTCCACATCACTAGGATCTTGGCCTGCCAAATTTCTGTATGCTAAATTAATAGTTGTGTTCAGAAGTGAAACTCAATAAAATTGATAGTCAGGTACAATGATACTCTTCATTGAAATGAAGATAGGAACTTAAGAAAAGCGGGGGATCAAAAGTATTAGAATATTTCAGTATCTGAAATCCAGGCTAACATCATTAGGCAAAAGAAATCAGACAGAAGATAATAGAAAGTGACAACATAATGTAATACAGAGAGATAGGTGTTGAGTTAATACTACAGCTGAATTTCCGTGACCAAAATGTACATTGTAATGTAAACTCTGATGATGATGTAGGCAAGCAGATAAGGGATGGAGCTTTCACTGTGATGTCACAATGCACTTTTTGTCATTTGACTTAAAATTGATTGCTATAGATGCCCATGGTTTATCCTCAACTTATATGCCTTGAAATTTTGATTGAGCAAACTTCAGTTGCTCATGGAATATGCCTAATTTTCACTTAAATTTATGTAATTTGTATAGAGCTATCCTTACAGAAATAACACAATTTTCATTCTTTGCATGTGTTACCTAATTTGCATACTGGCATCATTCACTACACCCATGGACATGTGTGCAAGGACTGAATCTGTATGAAGATCATAATCATTATATTAAATAGTGAGAGCAATCAACCAATAGAACAGCTTGCCTTCAGAAGTTGTGGGAGTTTCATCACTGGAAGCTTTCAAGAAGAGGTTGGACAGCCATCTGTCAGAAATGGTGTAGGGTCTGCTTAAGTGGGGGGGGGGGGTTGAAGTAGGTGGCCTACAAGGTCCCTTCCAACTCTGTTAATCTGTATCTAATATAAGATCCCTGAAAAAAATGAATTTGGTTCAGTTCTTATTGATTTTCTTTTATTCCCCAAAATAAATGACCTTGGTGTTAAATTGGTTCTTGGAAAACCCTTCTTTCTGAAAATTCAACCTTAAATCTAAGGCTGAGGAGAGCTGGTAAATCCCACTAGCTTCCACTTTCTTCTCCAACAACTTCTGCTTGAGTTTTAAAAATACAAGTTGCCTTCCTATTCAGTAGAAAGGAAGGGGTGGGATGTGAGAGAACCCTCCTATGGCATGTGTGCCACATGCTTCTCTTTGAGAGAGGGAAGGTGCATATAAGGGGCTGACGAGTAGGCTTCAAGAGTAAATGTGAAGGCATGGATTGGCTGACCACAGTGTGGAACAGAGGTGGGTTGCTAATATTTTTACTACCAGTTCGGACGTGCTCCCAGTGCTTCTGCACATGCGCAGAAGCATCTGGGTGGGTGGGCAGAGCCTCCCACCACTGCTACTTCCAGTTCGACCAATCCAGGATGAACTGGCAGCAATCCACCTCTGGTGTGGAAGAATTTAAGAATGGAGGAAATAATGAATTAAGAGCATCACTTATTTTATTTTTTTAAAATTAAAACAGAGACATAAGTTGCACATTCCCAATACTTTCCATCTAAATATAATTTTCCCCAAATAACATTCTCTGCTTGCCCCAGCAACTTTAGTTAGCAGGGATTGCCAGCCCGGGCACCAAGGCTGTTGCATTGGTAATTCCCCTGTCATCCATCACTTTGTTAAGAGAGTGCTTTGTGGGGGACTTTAGATGTGTATACTACCGTGTTCCCCCGAAAATACAATCTGTCCTGAAACATGGACAAAAATATAAGCCCACCCCTGGCTTCTGGAAGACTCTCTGTTTGGAAGACTGTCTGGCAGCCAGTCCACAACCATAGAGTGCACTCCTAGAGCGGCTGCTGCTGGAAGACTCTGCAGCTGAGTTTTGGAGTTTGGAAGCTGCAGAAGAAGTTATGCTCAGAGCGCAGCGGCGGCGGAACAGGCGCTCGTGCAACCCACCTCTTCAACCAGGAAGAGTTCCATGCACTGACCTAGGGGGTATCCCAAATGTGTCAAGCCATGGGAGCTGGGGAGTGGGCAGAGCGCCATGTTTCTTGGCGCCTTAGGGATACCCCCTCTGTCAGTGAATGATGCTCTGCTCGGCTGGAGTGGGGGTTTGCCGGGTGGCTGCTCGTGAGCGTGGTCACCTCATGGCTGCTTTGTCCCTGAGGCTATGCCCAGCT
Organism: Thamnophis sirtalis; assembly: GCF_051295495.1. Classification (NCBI taxonomy): domain Eukaryota; kingdom Metazoa; phylum Chordata; class Lepidosauria; order Squamata; family Natricidae; genus Thamnophis; species Thamnophis sirtalis. The sequence goes on from NW_028261385.1 coordinate 55,357,627, forward strand.
CTTCGGGAGCCAGTGCACAAGGGAGCAGCTGCCCGGCAACCCCAAAACAATAAGCCCTCCCCCTATAATAAGCCCAAGGCCATATTTCATGGGACAAAAGAAAATAAGACCCTGTCTTATTTGGGGGAAAACACGGTATATATATATATATATACCTCTCTCTCACAGCCTTTCTTTGATAGGATATTGCATGGTAGAGAAGTGGTATGTTCCCTCAGAACCATTCTACACCGGCTCCTGCATCTTGTCTGTCATTACTATGATTTATTTTTCTAAAGTTTCTGGTTTGCTGCTGTTGTTTTGTTGCTATTTTTAAAGTACAATTTCCTCCCTCCTCATTAGAAACATGGCCTCTCTTGGATATATTTTCCTGTCTGGTATTGTATACAAATCTTGCACTACTCTTTTTGGTCTAATCAGAACATTGGAATCAAAATATCTTCGGTAAATAATGATAAAATCAGTCCAAATTGCCATAGACATACTAGTGAGCAGAAACAAATTGTAATCTGCAATTTGATAGCTACTTTGATTGATTTTGGCTCATGGTACAGATTTTGACATGTGCAAAAGTTCTTGTTGCTTCAGCTGGAACAATGGTCAGATTCACAGAATAACTTCAAACTTCAAAGGCAAATATAGTTTATGAGCATTTGAATGTGTTTTGGTAGCAATGTGAATGTTTGGGTCAACTGAGAACATTCATATCTTCAGGACAGAATCCCTGGTGTCTAGAAATGATATTTTGTGTTTGATGGCAGCATCTACAGATTTGTGGTAAGCAACATGAAATGTAGGCACCTTAGAACTATAAGGGCAACAGAAACTGTAGTGGCAGATAATACAAATAAAAGGAAATAGTTCCAAAACAGAAGAGCAACTAAGGAGAATAACATCTTTGTACAACATCTCCAAGGCGGGAACTCTTAAAGTCTGAGAATTTTGGAATTTTATCTCATATTCCTGAAAGACACCAAGTGAGGAAAGCTGGTGTCCGTGACTTAGTAGTCAAGCAGACGTTCACATTTTGTCGTAAAGATGAAAGTGGGCAACTACAGCTGTTCATCAGAAGTTCTTTTTAAGTAAGTAATTTTGAAGGAGGAGAAAGTTGCGTGAACCAGATGTCTCTGACATGCTAAAAACTTCTAAATTCATGATGGCAAACCTGTGGCACATGTGCCCGAAGAGGCATGCAGAACCATGTCATCTGGCACGTGCGGCATTGCCCATTCCTCTTCTCGGTTTTTTGGCACACATACACATGTAATGATCAGCTGGCCTTCGTACATGCGGCAGTGCTGGAAACTGGAAGAACTGGTTTTCTGTTTTCCAATGTGAGCATGCGCGCCCAATGGCTAATCGGCGCATGTGCATGCACGTCAGAAACTCGGAAGATTAGCTTGCCGGTGCACATGCGCACACCAGAAACTGGAAGTTCATTTTCCAATGTGTGCAAGCACCCTGGGCAGCTTCTCTTCTGAATTGTGACCCCGACAAGTATGTATACACTCCCTTTTCAGCACTCGGTGCCGAAAAGTTTCATCATCACTGTTCTAAATCATCTTAAAAACAAGGTGGTGGCCATTCCCATCTTCTTGCATCTTCTTTTTGTAGTACTAAATGGATGTGATGGAAGCTGCAGTTTGACTAAGCATTTAATTCAAGAATGGGCAACCATGTTAACATGGGGTTTCACTTCCTTTGACCCTACAAAATTTCCTAAGAGGGCAAAACTGGTATTGTTATTAAGTCAACAAAACTGAACTTTCTGAACTTTCCCCTCTGCTGCATTTTCAGTCTTAAATTTGACAATTTGGAACCCTTTAAGAACAGTCAGTTCTTTGGAGAGATAGCAAAAATTTCAGTGACCTGCCAAAAGCATCAAAACAGGGGATACCTCTGTGTAACTGTTGGCAAAAGTGAAGGGAAAGAAAACTAATAACAATAAAAAAGCTAAATCAAGTACCGGAAATTAGAGACCAAAGTACCTTTTGGTAGAAAAGGAGTGTGTCGTTATCTTAAATAAATAAGCAAATAAATGGAATGTCTTTTTTCTCCTAGATTGCTCTTCAGCAGAAAGAGGTAATATTATAGTAGTATTTGACCCTAAACTACTAAATTCATTGTATTAAGAAGTAGCATAATCATAGTAAGTATTATCCTAAAACATTACCTCTACTGGTCTAGAATATTGCTTTATTATTTCAGTGCTTGCATTAAAGGAGAGGCAGGCATTGTTAAAAGCTTGATTTCTCTCTCTTTTTCCCTTGCTTTCTGCTATAGGTTGATGTTTACAAAAGACTCTTGTTGCTGAGTAGCACAAAACAAAACATTGTTTCTGCCATTTAGCAGGATTTAAAGGCAGTTTAAAGGGAAGAAAGGAAGGTAAAATAAAATCTAAACAGTATTTTTGTTCAGAAAAAATAATGAAGTCAAATAATACATTTGCCACTGCTTAAGTTCTATAACTAGATGGAAACATTTTATGCATTTATTTAAGTGCACTAAAAAAGAAAAAGGCTGTGGTGTGTTAGCTGCTTTGCTGCCATCTAAATTGTATCCAAAATTTGATTCAAGCTTTGCATGATCTTAATATTGCGGTCAAAGGAATAGATCAAAAACATTGCTTACATTACTTTCCTAAGCATTTTCTTTCTTCTGTAGAAATCAGTGGTGGGATTCAAAATTTTTTGCCACTAGTTCTGTGGGTGTAGTCTGGTGGGCGTAGTATAGCTTGGTGGGCATGGCAAGGGAAGGATACTGCAAAATCCCCATTCCCTCTCGAACAGCTGCAAAGTGGGAGGCAGGGAATAAATGGGGGTGAGACCAGTCAGAGGTGGTATTTACCAGTCCTCCGAACTACTCAAAATTTCTGCTAACAGTTCTCCAGAACTGGTCAAATACCTGCTGAATACCACCTCCGGTAGAAATGATTCTTGGAGGATACAGCTTGGAAAAGTCCCAGTTTAAAGAAAAGTTGGAGGCATTTTGTGAACTCTTATGCTCAACCATTATAGGAGCAATAGAGATGACATTTCCAAACTAGCACTCTGCAGACACCCCATCCCCAACTCTTTTTGCGGAATTACTGATTACAACATCTCAATAGTACAATGCCAGATATAGTAAAAGGATGTCTGTATAACGTAATGCTGACAGACGCTATTTATTTATTTATTTATTTATTTATTTATTTATTTATTTATTTATTTATTTATTTATTTATTTATTTATTTATTTATTTATTTATTTATTTATTTATTTATTTATTTATTTATTTGGAATTTTTATATGCCGCCCAATTCCAAAGGACTCCGTGCAGCTTACAAGAAATATAAAAAGCACATAACGACAAAACAATTTAAAACAACAGACACCCCTCATACATTCATTCTAGTCAGGGCCGGACCTCAACAGTGAGGTCAACAGTCCCAGGCCTGCCAAGTTTTTACGGCTTTCCTGAAAGCCATCAGAGTGGGTATGGTCCGGATTTCTGGGGGGAGCTGGTTCCAAAGAGTTGGAGCAGCCACCGAGAAGGCTCTCCTCCAAGGGCCTGCCAGCCGACATTGTTTGGCCAATGGCATCTGAAGGAGGCCCAATCTATGGGATCTTACTGGCCGCTGGGAGGTATGTGTCAGCAGGTGGTCTCAAAAGTATCCTGGCCCTAAGCCATGTATGGCTTTAAAGGTAATAACCAACACCTTGAATTGAGTCCTGAGACCAATAGGTAGCCAGTGCAGCTCATGGAGGATAGGTGTAACGTGGGTATACCCCCAATATCGCCCGCGCAGCTGCATTCTGAACTAACTGCAGTCTCCGAACGCTTTTCAAGGGTAGCCCCATATAGAGTGTGTTACAATAATCCAGCCTCGAGGTGACAAGGGCATGAGTGACTGTTAGAAGCGCATCCTGGTCCAAATAGGGCCGCAATTGGTGCACCAGACAACCCTGGTCACAGCCAACAGATGATGCTCCAATTTCAGCTGCGAATCCAGGACTCCCCCCAAATTGCGAGCCCTCTCTGAGGGGGGTAAATTTTCTCCCCCCAGGGTTAAGGACGGACTGTCCAAACAGTCCTTTGGGGGCAACATCCAAAGCCACTCAGTCTTGTCGGGATTGAGCACAAGTTTGTTCGCCCCCATCCAGATCCTAACCGCCTCCAGGCATCGGCACATCACATCACATCCACCATTTCACTGAGCTGGCAGTCCTTTGTTTTATTCAAAGCAATGGGGAGGTTTTATTCAGAGCAATAAGGATGTATTTCTCAATCACTCGTGGGTTCTTCCTTGGAATCTCTGGACTTCCCCAAACTTTTTCAGGATTAACAACCTTTTGGCAACTTTTTGTTCAAACTAGGAGAAAAGCCGCAAATCCAATCTTGCCTGATCTATCTTCTTTCACTTTTTAAAAATCTCTTCCTAACTCTCTTTGTTAGACTTGATCAACATTTTAGACAGACTTTTTGCAGCTATATATTTTTCCCACAGTGCAGAAATGTGCTAGAACTACAGAGAGATAACTTCATTCAGCTCTCTTCTCCTCTACTTTCATAACTGAAATCTTTCTGGAGAACTGCTGAGGACAAGTAGTTTAAAGCTTTTCCCCTCACAGTTAGCTCTTAGTTAAAGTTTGTAATTGGGACCAGCTAAGTGATGCAGTTGGAAAGCACTATGTCACGTGACTGTGCCAACATACTGTATGACAGCAGTTCCACTTGCGGTCATTAGGTGAATCTCGTAGAGCTGTCAGGTGCAACCTTATGTGGTTGCCATTTGCAACCTCCAGCTGACTTCCCCATTGACTTTGCTTGTGAGAAGTCAGCAGTGAAGGTCGCAAATTGTTTTCACGTGACCATGGGATGCTGAGATCATTGTAATTGCAAGCCAGTTGCCAAGTGTCCAAATACTGTTCCCTTGACCATGTGGACTTTGTGAAAGCTACAACTTTGAGGACCATCCATATTTTTTTTTTGCTTCAGCAACATCGTAACTTCAAATAATCGCTGAATGCATGATCACCAATGGAGGACTTCCTGTATTTGTTTCTGTTTGCATACCCCCAGGAGAAACTTCTTGAGCCATTTAAAACCAGACTTACTTTACAGATTGGACAGATAGCACAATCATCACGTGAGTGAGAGGCCTGTCCTGTCTTCCACTAAGTTGCTGTTAAGCCCCGTGGAAGTTGCTAGAGTTCAGAGGAGCTGAACTAAACTTTTCTAATTCATTGCCTTCGATTTTGGAAGCAAAGCCTTTCTTGATTACGTAGCAGCCTAACTCAGTTATATTTCATACTGGAAGTGCCAGCCAAGTTCACATGATCAGTTGATCCAAAATCAGGCAAAGGAACAGTATATAAAGATCTACCCTTCAGCCTCTGAGCTCTTGGCTCTAGCAAAAAAAATGGCTTTAAAAAACTAAGAAGCATGCTGAGCTGTCCTAGCTAAACACTACTAATAAAGCTACTAATATCATGAATATAAGTTCCCCAAATATTGGAGAATCTAATTTTAAAGACCAGAAATCTATACAGAGGCTGTATATTCCTCAATCCATAAATGCTGTCTATACTGTATTTCCTTATCTGCCCAAATGGAGTTATCTGTTTGCAAATTTGTTAACTTTTCACCAGTGTGGGATGTGAATATTATATTTTGTATTTTTTTCTCACTTTTTGCTATGTCAGGAAGCTTCTAAAATCTATCTTTCTGTGTACTAGCAAGAGACTCTGGTGTCCTTTTCTGACCCCCTTCTAGAGCAGGGGTGTCACACTCAATTTCATTGAGGGCCACATCAGGGTTGTGGTTGACTTTAGAGGGCCAGGTGGACATAGCTGGGGTAGTCGCAGCTGCGTGGTGACAGCTTACTGGTGGTCGTGGCTGGGGAGGTAATGGCCAGCTCAATGTTTCTCACATCAGGGGGGTGCTTATGGTGGCCCGGGTGGTGCTGGGGAATCCATTGTCTCCAGCACATGCTCAGGGGGCAGCAGCACCCCCTCACTGACTCCCCAGCAGCCTGAAGATCTAAGGCTGACTGCTTTCTTGCCCAGATGACAGTGGTGGGTTTCAAAAATTTTTGGAACCCCTTCCGTAGGTGTGGCCTGCTTTCCGGGTCCACTGGTGGAACCTCTTCTAACCGGTTTGGTAGATTTGATGAACTGGTTCTACCGAATAGGTGTGAACTGGTAGGAACCCATCTCTGCCAGATGACCACCACCAAGTGTTAGATCAGTGCCTGGTGAACCTGGGCCGGGGCTGTGGCTCCAGGGGCCCGTCTTTCACTGTTTACAGGGCAGCCTTGCGAAACAGATCGAATCACATCATGGGCCAGATCTGGCTTCTGGGTCTTGAGTGTGACACCCCTGTTCTAGAGCTTAAAGTGAATTCCTTCTTCAAACCTCCTCTTTTCCAACTTTCCCTTTTTGAACTTCTGCTTCAACTTTCTCCCATTGAATTGAATGAACTCCTCCGTATCTCCCTGGGCTTTCTCTCATTGAAGAGAATAATGTGCTAAATTCTCAAATTATTACTGCTTTTTATTTGACTATTTTGTTTGGTAGCTTCATTTTGTCTTGTTCTCAAGTTTTCACAGGCCTGCAGATGGATGGAATGGATGTTTCGCAGCCAACATCCATTCCAAATCTCCAAGGGATTTTACCGTAAACTCTTTAGGATCTGCCTGCCAGTAGTTTTTTCACTATTTGTCCCTTTAACATGTGGTCTGTTTCAATAAGTACTTGGCAACTAAGAGGAAAAACAAGGAAGCCTGAGTTTCCCTTCAAGAGCTTTGGAGAATTTTTGTATTTATTGCTGAATAGAATAAAATAATAGAGTTGGAAGATACAGTATCTTGTAGATTATCTAGTCCAACCCCCTGTTCAAACATTTCTGACCCTGTACCATTTCTGACAGATGGTGTCCATTCTCTTCTTGAAAGCTTTCAGTGATGAAACACCCACAACTTCTGAAGGCAAACTGTTCCATTGGTTGATTGTTCTCACTGAAAATTGGTCCTGCTCACACTTTTTTTCCTTTCCCAAACAATGCTGTAGAGCAATCAACTTCACAGAAACTCACTTTTGTGCACTCACTTTTGTTGATATGTGCAGCTAGGCAACATGTTAGAGACAAAGAAAGGGATGTCCATTACCGTAGCAACATCAGATGCTAACATACTAAATAAGTAAGATAGGTCTTATTAAGACCTAGTGCTTTGCTTCTGTTAATTCTTCAGCGTACTCAGAGGAATCATTAAGTAGAAGTTTAAAGACTGAGAGATATCAAGGTAAGACCAAGCAACAGCAAACATGGAGTGGAGAAATGCAATTGTTAGTAGAAGGTGAGTTCAGTTACTGAATTCCTATTTTTTATAAGACTGAACTATTCAAATTATTGTTTAGTTATGAAACAAAAGCATTTGTGTGAGGTATAAAAATAAGACAAATAAATAGTTAATTATGTTATGTTGGTTTAATGCCAGATTTCAGAGTCATAAAATTCAGGTTCCTGCTTATTTTTTATATATACATTTCATTTGTATATATTCAAATTGGGACATAATTAAATATAATTCTATTTGGTTAAGCTGTTGCAAATTGCAGGACATATTTTTGAAAAGTAACAAGCTGCCAAAAACACAGATGCTTTGCTAATTAACAGGAAAATTATCACAAAAGTATCTAATTTTATGAACATATAAACTTAGAAACAAATACTTTCTTATGCTCCCAGTATTCCTAATTGGCCCAAAGTTCTTTTATAACACCTCTCAGAGAGTGAGCTGCAATGACTCTGGCTACTGATAATAACTATAAATGCTAATTAGCTTATATAAAATCTGTTTTGCTGTACTGATTCTTGATTACATAATCATACTGGATGGAATGATTCCTATTATTGCTATATTTATTTGACCCTTAAAACTTTAGCAATGGCTAATGAAAAGCTCATGAAACAGAAATTTCACAGTTACAAAAATGAGGATTAAGAAATAGCATGAGGGAGGCTATGAAATCTATGATTCATCTAATATGAAATCATTACTGTTTAATCAGGGTGAATATAAGCATGTTTCAGTAGCTATGTTCTTTGACACAATCATCTGTTGTCATATAAGAATTAAAGAGCCCTTGTAATTTCAGCTAGGTACGTGGCACTCTATCCAACCAGGAAACAACTGTTTATAGCAGTTGTCTATATTGTCAAGCTGTTTCTTGACAATTTAATATAGATGCAAAGGGATGGGAAAATATGAAATTGCTCCAACTTATATATGCTTTGACAGAGGAGTATTGCAATGCAGCTTTTAAAATAGTAATGGGTATAGTTGGCCTCAGATGATTCTGAAGGCAAATATTATGACTATCAAAATAAATAAGAGCCAAGGTGGCTCAGTGGTTAGAGTGCAGTACTGCAGGCTGCTTCAGCTGACTGCTAGCAGTTCAGCAGTTCAGATCTCACTGGCTCAAGATTGTCTCAGCCTTTCATCCTTCCGAAGTGGGTAAAATGAGGACCCAAATTGTTGGGGGCAATATGCTGACTCTGTAAAACCTCTTAGGGCTGTAAAAATCACTATGAAGCAATGTATGTCTAAGTGCTATTGCTATAAATGGCTGGAAATATTGGGAGTGAGCAGAAGATATGAGATAGCTGATAATGAGGAATCTGAATATGTGAAAACTGCTGGAATAAATTTCAAGGGATAAATGAATGGGCATACATCATCCTAATACTGAATCTCTCAAGGAACAGTAGAAGAATAATTTGACTTGACACATGGACAGATGATCCCTAGAATAGTTCTCATCTAATTTGGGGTAGGGATGGGCTGGACATATGTAGACTATAAAGCAAGTTCACTGTATTACAAAATTCTCAGAGTTGTGTTTTCATATTAATTTAGGTCTCTTCCAAACCTGCGAATTGGACAACAATAAGTATCTTCTTGATTGGCTCAGGAAATTTACTTTCCTGATTTCTGCATAAATTTCTGATTTATGTTCAGCTTACAGTAGTTTCAAATACATTGCAATTGAATGAGAAATAAGTCAGCTGAGCCCTTAAACACAGCTAACACTGTGGGTCCACATGAGTTCTGGACTATTGCCAAATTCATACAGAAATCCCATAAGAAGCAAGAAATGAATGCTACCAGTTGGCTGTGCAGTGTGTCCTAGCTGTAGGAAACAGCAATCTGATATGAGGAAAGAAGAAAAAGCAGTAAATTCCTCACAAATATGTTCAGTTCAAAAATAATGTACCTATATGTAAAATAGTGTACCTATATGATGCAACAACATATCTTGTGTTTGAGAACTATAACAGTTTAGTTCCGCTCTGTTGCAGTGTGCTTAATGTCATAATAAAACTTACTTCTTTAATGCGGCAGCTTGTGGAACTTCTGAGAAAAAACTTTCCCGATTTATCTCTCTTTGGAAGCAGTAGGTCTCTCTCTCTTTTTAAAGAGAAGAATATGTGTGTGTGTGTGTGTGTGTGTGTGTGTGTGTGTGTGTGTGTGTGTGTATGCGGATGGGAAGTGGTGTTTGAAGATGAGTATATTATCTTCAAACAAGTTTTAATGGAGTAAGGAAGTTCTCAAGCTATTCACCAATACTTAAATGTAATTATTTACTTCTAAATCACCCAATAACCATAATATCCAGGGCACTGAGTTTGCTTATGCAACATAAAATAAATAAATAAATACTGGAAAGATATTCCAATTTCATTAATTGGCTGAGTTCTCATTATATCTTCAGCCTAACCAAGAGATTCCACGGACGACAGGAAAGAAGAGCAATATCTCTTGAGTTCAAATAGCTAATTAATCCCCAAGATGGAGTCCTTAACTAGGTATTACCTTTATCCTCAGCAGCGATAGAGATCATTTGACATTTTCCGTAAAGCACTGAAAAAATGTTGCATCAGAATTCCCAGATCACTGTGGGCATCATAGAGTCATGATTTGTAGCGGTCACTTACTATCAATAGACAATCCTGGGGAATAAGAGGAGCTTAGGAAAGAAAATAGCCTTTCCCAAGGTTTAACTCTGAAGTAGATGCCAGACTGAGACATCCAGATCAATAGCAATAGCACTTAGACTTATATACCGCTTCATAGGGCTTCCAGCCCTCTCTAAGCGGTTTACAGAGTCAGCATATTGCCCCCACAGTCTGGGTCCTCATTTCACCCACCTCGGAAGGATGGAAGGCTGAGTCAACCTTGAGCCAGTGAGATTAGAACCGCTGAACTGCAGATAACAGTCAGCTGAAGTGGCCTGCAGTACTGCACCCTAACCACTGCACCACCTCGGCTCCTTATCTACCTACAGTTAAGGGACATGCAAATGCACACACACAAAAATGAGTCACTGGCTTTTTCAATGGTTTAGAAGTTATTTTTATTTAGAAAAGCAGGCAGAGAGTACTCGAAATTCTATTAGGGCAGTTGCTGTGGGAAGAGATATTTATTTCTTTTTATGGCTCCTCCAGTCTAAACTGCTCACCATAAATCTGTCCAATTATTGCTTAAACCATTTATTTACTTAACATGCTGCTTAAATTAGTGAAGGTAAAAAAACAGGAATACACAGGATACTTCGGCCTTCCTGCAATAATCCTTTGGGAATGAATAACACAAGTAGAGCACTTTCAGTTGATGCCTAAGGGACTCATTATTTAGTCTGAAAAAGCTAAGTTTTAATGATGATTATTAAGCCCAAGAATATTTTCCAGAAGAGGAAGGCATATAGTCACAGTTTCTTTGATGATTCACTGTGGTGAAAAACCTTGGAACCCTGAAACATCCAGCAACCCTCCCCCTCCCCCCGAATTATTTCTGACAACAAAAGAAAGTAATTGTTACTAGAAATTCTGCATGTTTTGTTCTGACTACAATGTTACAAGATACTTCATATAATAAAAACTGTAGTTATTTTCCATACTGGTTTTGTGCATGTAGCTAAAATATATGACAGTTTTGGCTGTCAACACCTTTTTTTAAAACAACACTTTCTTTAAAAAAATTCTATTTTTTTTTCCATTTTAAAAAAATACAATTGAAATCATATATTTTTTTCAAAAAATGAGAAAGAATCCTGGTTTGAATTTTGTGAAATGTTTACAAAGAGAAATCTCTGAGAAGATAAAATAAACTGAGGACTTAGTCATACAGCCTGGCTCCCCCTTTGTCACTTTTTATTAGATCCTCATTAGCTATCAAGGGACCTTAGGGCATGTTTTTCTTAGGTTTGTTGCTGGCTAAACTCAACAGCTCAATGGCTACTTCACAGACGCAGGAGTCCCCTTTAATTGAGGCACTGCTTGTGATAATCTATAATACTTTTTAGAACTATTCTTCCCATGAGTGTTACATTATACATGTTGTCCTAAACTTAGAACCAGTTGCTTAATGACCATATGTATGGTGGCCATGGAATGGGTACTCTGTGGCCTGTAAAGCACCTCCCAGCCATTGTAAATGGAGTAGAATAGAGTAGAGTAGAGTAGAGTAGAGTAGAGTAGAGTAGAGTAGAGTAGAGTAGAGTAGAGTAGAGTAGAGTAGTGTAGAGTAGAGTAGAGTAGAGTAGAATATTCTTTTATTGGCCAAGTGTTATTGGATACACAAGGAATTTGTCTCTGGTGCACCAGCTCTTGGTGTACATACAAACAGCAAACTCATAAATCATAAGATACAAACAAGAAAGTGATAAATTATAAGATATCAATAGAAGAAAGTATGTAATAGGAAAGATGAGAAGGATAATAGTAGTACATGGTTGCATCCCCACTGCTCCTCCCCAAAGTCATGTAATTGCATGCCAGGCTCTTGGCAACTAGTCTTTATGACCAATTGCAGGATTCCACAGTCACATGACTATCATCTGCAACATTTTTTGCTGGTTTCCTACTGTCTGGATTAAATACTTTGCAAGCTGTTGTAAAATACCATGTGACTGGACTGGACCAGACAGGATTTCCTTCAAGTGGGTTAGAATGAAACCAACAGGAGCAGAGGACTGAAGCAATTTAAATATTCAATGCAGGTATGCCCTGATGGAGGAAACAAATATTCTCACATTAATATGTCTGCGGTTACTTCCAAAGACAAATCATGAAACCAATAAAATAATAGACTTTGGGGAAAGCTATTGACTTACTGGATGTACATGTTTTTGCTTATTGGTATTGAATCACACACAGGAACTAAACAATAAAGGTAAAATTTAAAAGCCCACAGCTTATTTTTCTAGGTTCAAGTGGAGAAAGTTAGGTCTCTTTGTCATCAAAAATTTTAAAAAATAGTTTTAAGCTTAAGTTACCCATTCATTATGAGATATTATAAATATAAAGCATCCCCTTCTGACAGCATTTGGATTACCTCCTCTGTTCCTATAAACTCTTATTTGGAGCCAGAAAGTCTTATTATTTTAAATTTATTTCCATTGCAAGTGTATAGTTTGGGAATCAAAGCCATCACTGAGGATTTCTGAATGTATCAAGTATTATATGAAGGAAAAATGATGACCATATATGGCTATTTAGTTTTGTCCTAACAGTCAAAGAAACAATACTTCACCTTGCCTTTTATAAAGAAATGTTTAGATTACTTTTAAAAACTTATGTGATATGCAACTGATTGAGAACATAATAGTCAGTTTTCAGATTTATGAATATGAACTTACAGGTCACTTCCAGCTTGGCAGAAAGGGGAAAAAAGATCACATGGTGTAATCTCACAATAAAACATAAATCTATTCTGTATCCCATTGAGAACTTTGAAGTCCAACAATAGACCTTGCCATCAAGTTGTTTACTTTTTCTCTTCTAAACTGATCTTCAGCAAAATGGTATGATTAATTCAGCATTCCTTTCCCCCCAGAACCTACAGTATTGCTTAAAAATACCTTAAATGGTAAACAGCTTGGTCAATCTTGAAATGCATCAATTAATGCAAATTGGAGTAATGGACCATATCTTAGCAGGCTGAAAACAAGGTACTGTATATTTTCCATTGTTTCTTCCCAAAAGTCCTCTAATAAACCTCACATTTTCCTTCTCCATGACCTAAATAACCTAGCATTTTTAATACTTAGGTTCACGGTATGTTTCACCATATCCATTTCATTATTTACTATTATAGTTTCATGATGAGAGGGGAAAAAAGGTTACCAGGATGCATAAATATTTGAAATGTGTTATTTCCTCAAATGACTATTCAAGGAACAGCCTACTAGAATGGCTTTACCCACTTTATTAAAATCCATCCACTATGGATGACAGATTCGTTCATTTTCTATGTTGTGTGGCAGATAAAATCTGCGGCTCAGAGTGTTGGAGATTTTCAAGTTCATTATGAAAATGCTAAAATCTACTTAACCCAAATGCTGTAATGTCAATAATTATTATTTTTTTGTTATGAATACAAAATAATACTGCCTAGTATGAAGGCAATGGCATGACTTAAAAAATTATTCATTATTGGCCTTTGAAAGATAGATTCAAGTACATTCAAGAATATACTGTTTATATACTCAAAGTAAATTTCACTGTGGTCAGCTAGCCTTCTTCCAGGCCTACTCAACTGACAAAAGTGTAATAATGATATATTTCAAAATCATTTTTATTTAATTTGGATATTGGTTGCCACGATAATTTGGTCACCATGACGTAGAAAAGATGTGGAGACTCTAGAAAGAGTGCAGAGAAGAGCAACAAAGATGATTAGGGGACTGGAGGCTAAAACATATGAAGAACGATTGCAGGAACTGGGTATGTCTAGTTTAATAGAAAGAAGGACTAGGGGAGAGATGATAGCAATGTTCCAATATCTTAGGGGTTGCCACAAAGAAGATGGAGTCAAACTATTTTCCAAGGGACCTGAGGGTAGAACAAGAAGCAATGGGTGGAAACTAATCAAGGAGAGAAGCAACTTAGAACTGAAGATAAATTTCCTGACAATTAGAACAATTAATCAGTGGAACCGAAGTGCCTCCAGAAGTCCTCCCTAACACTGGCAGTGTTTAAGAAGATGTTGGATAGCCATTTGTCTGAAATAGTATAGGGTTTCCTGCCTAGGCAGCGGGTTGGACTAGAAAACCTCCAAGGTCCCTTCCAACTCTGCTATTGTATTGTATTGTATCTTTTTTTTAAAAAAAAAAATTTTTTTAAAAAAAATTAAAATGTATTCATATATTTCTTTTCAGAATTAAAAAAGGCTCTTCCCCCAAAAAACAGAAAATAAAAAAAAGAAGACATAGAAACCACCTTATTGAAACATCAGAGCACTGCAGATTTAGTCAGATTTCTCTCGGCTACTCTCTATGATTAGAGTTTCTGATATTTTTATCCCAAAGAACTCCATAGTATTTAAAAATCAACTGAAAGACAACCACAGAGAACATTAAGTCCAAACAAGCACAACTACTTATGTCCAGAGAGACTGTAATGGAATATTATAACTTTCATGGAAACAGCTTTAATGAAAAAGACTTTGAGCAAACATTATAAAACTCTGCCAACTTCTGGAAAACCCATTGCTAATGTCCCTAGCAGATTGTCTTCAAAACAGGCCCCAACAACCATTGGGTCAGAGCTTCCTGCATTTTCACCAGATGTAGTGAGTTTAAATTCAACAAATCCTGGAAAGAAGAGGCCCAAGACTGTGACAGTATCAAAAAAGCAAAGTACTGGAAGCATGTCTCAGGATCAATGGGATCGACCAGTTATTCCACCAAGAAGACCAGGCTTAAGGGTGTGCTATATCTGTGGCAAAGAGTTTGGTTCACAATCTCTTCCTATTCATGAGCCAAAATGCCTGGAGAAGTGGCATATTGAAAATAGCCAACTACCGAAACATCTCAGGAGAGCACCACCAGCTAAACCTCAGGCTCTTACTGGAAAGTCTTCTAGTATAGCAGCTGAAAATGAAGCAGCAGCTAAAAGTTTTCAAGCTCAGCTCCTGCCCTGTCAAAACTGTGGTCGCACTTTCCTCCCAGATCGCCTCCTTGTACATCAAAAGAGTTGTAAACTGAAGTCTAAACCAGCTTCTTCAAACTCCAAATTGCTTACACCTGCAGGTTATGGGGCATCATCATCAGACAAGGTAAATGAGAAGGCATCGTACCTAGCTGAAAGAGGCCCCCATTGTTCTCATGTGCAGACTGCAAGATGAGATTCTACTGGAATTGAAGTTAATGGTAAAATCTTCACTCTTGATTTCAGTCACGCTAGGGTCTTATTCCAGAAAATATATAAACAAGTATTTTACATTATAAGCGAAAGGTAGCAACAACAAACAAACCTAGAAGTTCAGATCAAGAACTGTGTCTAGGACAAAGGTGGGCAATTAATTTCTCAAAGGACTGTGGTGTGGAGGGCTGATTTATGGGGCCACAACTGCAGCCCATGCCACCACAGCCCCCACCAACATTGTGGGGGGCCCTCCTGTTATGGGCCAGACAGGGACGCTCTCTGTCCCATGGCAAGTTGTAAAATGTGGTCTAGGACAAAATAAGAAGAAAGGTGCAATCATACTATTTCATTTTGATGGAATAGGCAGCATAACACTTTGCTCTTCTGTAACAATGGTATGAATTTAATGTATTTGAATGTAAAAATTAACATGAATTCCATATAACTTTTGCAATTTGAAATTGCTATAGCCATGCTAGGATAAGGACCAATACTTTTCAAAAGGCAGGTTAACTTGCAATGTAACTTCTCCTTGTGATGGAAATCATTTAGGTCTTTTTATGTGTCCTATTTATGTATCCTACGTGCTAGATTACTAGATATATAATAAGGCAGTAGAGAGGATTGTAAATTGCTTCTTGCAGGATATGCAAGGAATCCTTCATGAGCTTGTCCTTTAACTGTGACTTACAAAAATTTACATGGGAAAACATATTCGTTAAACATCATCTAGGAATGCAGCAACAGCTATGAGCATCAACTAAATATTGAATTTATTAAGGTTTCCATCTCTATGTTTCCCTCAGGCTGAATGTGCATAGAGAAAATTTTAAATTTAAACTTTCAGCTACTATTAAAGGACTTTTTTTCCTTCCAGAAATAAATTTCCTTCCAGAAAAATTTGCTTCTCCAAAGAAATAATAACTTTTCTTTGCAATGGAATAAGATATAATGGGATATAATATGATTATGTCATCTACTTCAAATATTACTACTACTAATATTATTATTAATAATTAATATTATCATCAGATGTAGGGAGTTCTTTTCTAAATAACAAATTTACACACTCAAACAGACCTAGTGAAGTACTAAGCCAAAATCAAGCAAGTAGAATGCACTTGTAGATCTAGCAAGGACTGGTCCTTAACTGAGAGTTTTTCTCCCAGAACTAATGAAACTGCACAAAATTCAGTCAGAAGCATAACATTTTCTTTTACTACCTTTGGGATCCTTACTCTCCATACCGAGTTAGGTTCTTAAATGTACATTCTTTACTGAATTGTTTGAAACGGCACCCAGGGCATCTATCCTAACTTGAAACAAGAAGTAATTTAGCTTATTTCACTGATTTGCTTGGGAAATTTTTAAGAATAAATGAGTTGGAGGCCTACCCACAGGGTCTTTCTATAGCAGTCTTTTTTCAAAGTTGGCAATTTTAAGATGTGTGGACTTCAACTCCCAGAATTCCCAAGCCATCCAGCTGAGGTATTCTGGGAGTTGAAGTCCACACATCTTAAAATTGCTAAATTGGAAATACACTGTTCTAAAGACTGGCCTGATAATGTCTCTCACTGAACAATAGAGGATCAACATTAATTACCGGATACAACTGAAAATATACAGTCTCAGTTGTGGGAATGAGTCAGCACTTTAATCAGAAAAGGGAGGGTAGCCTGTAGAGATTCTCAGTCAACCAGGTCATGGTTATTCTAAAGATGCTTTTTCAAGAGGCAACTGACTTGTTTTTTATCTTTTGAAGATGTTTTGCTTCTTGGATGAGAAGCGAAATGTCTTCAAAAGAAAAACAACAACAAAGTCCAGTTGCCTCCTGAAAAAAGCACCTTTGGGATAAAATGGAGGGTATTTAAATTCAGTTTTTGAAAGTTTCATGAGAAGCACTTTAACAGAAAATATAGGGGAAATAATTTCATACTCTTGGATTAAGGAATTAAAAATCCTTCTGCTTCAGCAATTTTTTGCAAGGTATACTTTTCTTCATTGCTTTTGTTCTGTCATTCTTTAATCTTCTCAACTCTTTAAAACCATAGATTACATTAAACTGTTATCAATCATTATTCTTAAAGATAATGATGGTCCCCATACAAGTCCAATAAAATAAAATAAAAATGCTCCACTGAATTTTTATCAAGATTTATTAGGACCTGATTTATTCCCAACTGAATCTTTTCTGATCTGTAGAGAAAGCCAGTTTCTCTATTATGTGCCATGTTAGTTCAATATAATTGCTTTGTTATGCAATTGCTAGGAATACATGGGCTCATTTGGATTAACCAAGCATGATTGCACCTCAATAAATAGTCTACAGTACTGTTTCTCAACCTGAGCAACTTTAAGATGAAAACTGCTGAATTTTTTTTTTTAAAGCAAAAGCTTGCTTGCCTAAGCTGTGCGTCTCTGTTTGGATATTCTGCTTCTTGAATCCTGCTTTGGACAGCTTTTTGGTATGGGAAACATAAGCATTCCAGAGATTAGTATTCTTCCAGTGAGGAAAAACAACTGTGATCTTCCATGGAAAATCTTTCCTACTTTCTGCTTTGGTTGCTCCTAAATGCTTCTAATGTCTTGTTTTGATGTTTTTCTTGTCAATCTACAACAATCACTTAATTCCCTTGGTTCTGCTTCTTGACTATCAGATACTGCCATCTGCTGCTTTTCTCTGTTGTATGTCCTCTTACAAAATAAAAATGCACGTTGTTTCTGGTATTTCCTCTCACTGTTCATCAAAAATTGAAGTATTTTTATGTTCTCACTGCGACTGAGGGGCTAATATAGAGATACTTCTTGCCCTATGTTTGCCCTATGTTTGCAGGAGTACTAGCTCTGTCTTTATTGTACTAGAATAATAACAGAACATAAAGTACAGTGCTATCTTAATACTCTAACACTTTGAAACTCATCAAATTTGATACTCAATACATTTTGATGTGAAAATTTTGTTCCAGCACTCATTGTGTGTTTGGTACTCAACATAAAAGTTAGAAGTTGTGGGTGTCATCTGTCTTGTGACTTGTTACATTATTCTTTATGGGGAAAATTGTTTGGTACCCATCATTTTTGGTACTAATTGACTTACTGGAACCAATTAACGATGAATACCAAGATACCACTGTAAATGAAGAGTTACATTAATAGAATCTTGCAAGGCTGAAAGCATTTCTCCTCTCTTTTCCTTTTGGTCTCTGGATATCTAGGAAGAGTCCCTTCTGATACATTCCTCATGCCCTCCCTCCTTCTGTGGGCTGACATATCTTTTACACGCTGATTGGGTAATGTGCAGCTCTCCCTCCTGTCTCTCAAGGTCAATCTCACATACCATTACACCCTGAAAGCCATATTTGAATTCCAGTACAACTACATCATTTTAAAAAATGAAGCCACAAAGCCTTCATTTTTTTCCAGTTTCCATGGGGATAGTTCTGTTACTCAGTTGCATTAAAACTGCCAAAGAATTTGGCAACATCAAAAAAGATTTATTAAGGCATGGGGTATTCTGGACATTATGATCATCAGATGTATGGAATTCTAAGAAAAGAGTCTACACACTCAAACACACCTAGGGAATGGATAATAAAAGAAGTGGACAGAGAGAAATAAAATACAGGAAGGTCAAGACTGACAATTCATAAAATCATTTTTGGTTCATCTAAATGACACAAACATTCATTTTCTATAGGGCTGAGTGAAATACTTTTCTGTTTAATCTTTAGCTAATAACTAGATGCTATCATCACTGGATGCAATTCTTCAAATCAAATTTCTTTCACTTTATTGTTTGCAAACTTATTTTCAGGGTCTGTTCTGGACAGATGTTGGAGTAAAGTTAGGAGGGTGGGGAACACAATTGCCTGGTCAATTCAGGGAGCACTAACAAAGGAAGAACCCTTTTCTCCAACAGTGCTAGGCAATCAGTTTTTGAAACTGAATAAAATTGAATAAAGGTGGAATCGTAACCTTTGGCTACTTACCAATTTCAACAATGTTTTCCATCCAAATCCTTAGTTTTTATTAAATCCTTAAGAAAAAAAACCCCCAAATACTGGACATGAAAACTGTGAGCTTTGAAGGAAAGCAGATTTCTAAGGATTTGAATACCTTACGTATATCTTTGTATATTATGCCTGAGTGGAATTCCCCACAGTATTTTAAACAATTGACCAGATAACTGCAAGGTTCTGCAATTTGTGGCAGTCCCATTATGACATCATGACACAAATGACATTCAGTACCCAATTCCCGTCATTTATGTGATGATGTTGTAATGCATGTGATTTTTTTAATCCCTCCATCCCCCCTCCCATTTGCCATGAAAGGGCTAAAACTCCAGGAAACCAATATATATGTTGAAAGTTCATCTGTGCATTATCCCCACATTTTTCTCAATATGTTTTTCTGTTGAAGTCAATAGTTCAATACTCAAGAAAAGGGGGAGCTGGAATTTCAAAACAAATTAACTCTTAGTGTTATATTTTAACCAATTGATTTGCTGCCTTGAATGAATAATATTGAGCTATTGGATTCTTTCAAATATTGAACTATTGAACTTCATGATGTGGAAGGCAGGATGATTATTTCTACTCTGAAAAGTCTCCATTATCAACCTATTAGCAAGTACAATACATTGGTGTGTCTTCACTTTTGCCACTCAAAGGTAATTTTGAATCTTTTCTATTTTTAATATATGGGAACTATTTCACATCTTGGAGAAAAGGGCCATATAATCCAGCAGAACTCCTTGCATTTATAAAATCTTCTCTCATCTCTCCAAGTTAAAGATTCCAGTTACGATAGGTAGATCTGCTCCAGCATTTATTAAATAGGTTTGCTATAGTTTGTTTGTATCAGTTAATGCAATACAGGGGCTATCAACTTTTTCAAATATCAAATGTTCTTGTCTTACATCATGCAATAGCATTGGCATATATGTCCCAACACATTTTAAATGACTAAAATCTGACCATATGAACTTTCATATTTTTAGGTGATTGTACCCAAGTTCAAAACCAAAATGACACATGGCAATTCTTTCAATCTGAATTCTCATAACTTGCCAAACCAAAGACCCTACTTTATGCATCTACAATACACTTTGTGAACTAACATAAATGAGATGTCTTTACCCTCTTTTTCTCATACATTATATCTGGACTAAGTTGTCTTTTACTCCTCTGGTATGTATCCCTTCCCTTCTGGGGATCTACCTCCTCACATATTCCATTATATATATTCTGAAATCTCATTTCACCCAAATTCTATGAGATTTGAGAATGCCAACGTCCCAAAAGACTGGATTACTTAGTGAGATTTCAGCCATTTTTATTAATGAAAATAGGTTTTAACTGAATGATTTTATTAAGGTAAAATTATTATTTCAGTTATTTTAAGTTAACAGGGAGGAAGCAATTGGCATCTTGGAAATGTTGCAGTAATGTTAGACAAATATAAATCAATCCAGATTTATTATTGTACATCAGAGAACATTTTTTTACAAGTTGTTACGCAGAATAAGGCAGAGTCCCCAACCCCGGGCTGTGGGCCACTATTGGGCTGTGAGCCATTTGGAAACCAGCCCTGGAAGTGGCAGGTAGGCATGCAGTTGTATCTCCACTTGCACAAGCAATGTGTGAGCACGTGCACATGTACTCCATTTGTGCAAGCATGCATGCTGGCCACTCACACGGGACCATCTCCTCTCTCCCCTCCCACCAGTCCACAAAACTAGAAAGGTTGGGTAACTGTGGTTTAGGAGCATCTTGACAGTACTGTAAAGCAGTGTGAAGTGATATCTTGAGGGAAGGTTCAAAAAAATCAAGAAGTCACCTCAGCTCACGACCAAAGCCTATCCTTTTTTTATGTGTGTCACATGTTTGACATCCATCAAAATGGGCTGGGGCTACAGTCACCTGGTTGCAGCTGTTAACCTATGTCTCCTACAGAAACCTCTGGAATAGACCCATTTCCAATATTTGTAAACTTTCCTTTCAACTGTTTTCTTATCATCTCCTTGATGAAATGTCCACAGTAGATTTCATAAAAAGAAATAATAACCCACTTAAAAGCTTGGAAAATCAGTCAGCCCCCAAGAGATTCATGTAACTGGTACAAATATGTATCTATGAATTAGAAATTACCAACCTCTGAATCCATGTTTTCTAGATATTAAAATACCTTATCACACACTTCGGAGCTTGCTTTTCTATCTCATTATCAGTAGAGTTTCCTTTAATGCAACATTACTCCCTTCCTGCAGTTTAATTTGTTTTAAGAGTTAAATTGTCATTTAACTGCATTTGTTGTTTGCAGTATCCCATGATAAGGCGACCTCCTACAGTTATTTGTTATATTTGTGGTCGTGAGTATGGAACCCATTCCATAGGCATCCATGAACCACAGTGTCTGAAAAAATGGCATATTGAGAACAATCAACTGCCAAAACATTTGCGAAGAACTGAACCTGTAAAGCCAGTTGTGTGTTCCATAGGAGGTAAGTTACAAACAAGCCAGCCAAGCAGATGCTGGTTAGGGATAAAGGATAACTCTTTAGGATGAAACCAATTTGAGAAAGGCTGCACCAAATTCTCTGGCATGCATGAGATCCATGGCCTCACAGTGCTAGTATTGCCATGACAATATGGCTTCTAGAATAGGTTTCAAAGGCATCAGCAAATTTTAACAGGTACTCTTCAAATTGCAGTCAATATCCTGGAATTTAAATGAAATGCTTCCATACTCTACGTTTGCAACCGCATTTGACAACAGTATTATAAAAAGTTAAACTTTTCATATGGAACAAGGGACCTTCGTATGGATCAGGAAGCAATCATGGCATAATTAAGAAGAACGTGTGTGATACAGATCCCAGAAAATTCCAGAATATTTTATTCAGTGGTTTCCACACACCCCCATAACTGTAATGTATATTTAAAACTAAAAAACAGATTACTTTTAAACTGTTATGACAGTTTTATAGGAGCATAGCAACCCCCCCTTCAAAATACTCAATAAAAACTATGGAAAGATTATAAATTTTGGGGAACTAGGGAATGGAATCCTGGCCAAAA
Source organism: Thamnophis sirtalis (assembly GCF_051295495.1). NCBI lineage: Eukaryota > Metazoa > Chordata > Lepidosauria > Squamata > Natricidae > Thamnophis > Thamnophis sirtalis. The sequence continues at coordinate 55,379,902 of NW_028261385.1, forward strand.
TTTACACCTTGAACATTTGCCCAGTTCTATGAAGTTGTCTGGACACTTGGAGACGTCCAGAAGTAGAATAGTGGAATTTATTGTAGATCCCATGGTCATCTTTGAAAAAGCAACTGTGGGTTTCAGCTAAGCATCTTTATTTAACAGATCTTCCTGCAAATCTAAACTATCCTATACAGACTGGTTTTTCTTTAAAAAAAAAAATTGAAGTCACATGAGGAGCTGGTTCTTTCTATGCCCCACTGTTGATACTTGAATTGTTTTAGCTGCTTGTCATTCAGAAGGTGGGCAGTTCAGCAGTTTGAATCCCTAGCACTGTGTAACACAGTGAGCTCCCATTACTTGTCCCAGCTTCTGCCAACCTAGCAGTCCAAAAGCATGTAAAAATGCAAGTAGAAAAAGAGGAGCCACCTTTGGTGGGAAGGTAACAGTGTTCCATGCACCTTTGACATTTAATCATGCTGGCCACATGACTATGGAGACGTCTTCAGACAGCACTGGCTCTTCGGCTTGGAAACGGAGATGAGCACTGCCCCATAGAGTCAGGAACAACTAGCACATATGTGCACGGGGAACCTTTACCTTTTAAGCATAGGAATGGAAGTTTAAATGGCTACAAGAAAGACGATCACAGAATTCTAGCAGGCATATGCAAATTCAGAACAATATTTGTGAAAGGATCAGTTTGAACTTTTGCATCAGTTCAGAAAAAGTACATTTGGACATGTGTTATCAACTCTATCAAACATCTCCATGTTGTTACCATTCCCCCGCCCCCAAAAAATTGATTCAGAAGTTCCTGACACTATTTGATACTTTAAATTACCATGGAGATTGAATTTAGAAATTTAAATGGATTTATCAAATTGCTTTTGGACTGAATCTCTGAACTGGATACTTGAACAGCTCTAATATCTAAGAACTTTTAAGATGGGTGGAAACAATCATGCAATATGTTACCCCAATTTTACTTTTTCTTTTCCCAAAAGGTTCAAACTATATGTGATGCAAGAGTTGTATGTAGCAATCCAAAACTCTTTTTCTTTTGCCAGGGCTGGAGCTGGAGGGTTAGTGAAAAGGTGTGGGGGGAGAGAAGGAGGGAAATAGTGTTAACTTAATGTTCTCCTAATATTCAGCCTTTTCTCCACAACTCCAGTGCTTCTGGATTCATACTGGCAAGATAAGTATAAATACGAAACTCTGAACTTTACACAAGACAGAAAGCTTTGGAGAAAACTTCAGTGGGGAACGCAACTAACAGGGAAAAGATTAAGCATTCACTTTCTCCACTCACTTTTTATCTGCAAAATACCTTCCCCCAGAGAGATACTTTTGAAAGGAGAAGAGGCCAACGTAGTGCTGCTTTACATTGCTTAATGTTAAATATATGGCATGCAGATTCATTTCCTGAAAAGGAGTATAATTGCTGCAGCCAAAAGAATACAGTTGACGGATCATCTAGTGAAGAGGTATATTATGAACATACACTTTAAAAGATGTAAAGCTTACCCTTATATGAATCATAGTTCAAGTGTATGGCTTTTTATGGGGAAAAAGATATCATTTTGTCTCTGACAGAAATAACCTTTGTTTTCAGGAATTTTGCACTTAGTATCTTCAAATCTAGCTAATGCATTAAAAGCTGTGCTTTCAAATGCCAGTTCTTTGGAGAAAAGCAAATTATTTGAGATTTCTCTCATCTTTCTCTGCCATAAAGAATGTGAGGTTCAGAGGCTACTGGCATAAACTTCAGCTAAAGGTAGTTCTTTGCAAAAAGAAATTGCATTCAATCCCCGCTTTAAGTCAAAAACAGGAGAAAAGATGTTGATGCAAAGGATAGCAATTAAAATGCATGTCAGCTGCCTTAATCCCTAAATAATTGCAGATAAAACTGTAGCTGAAATTGCTGTGTATGGGAAAGGATACAAAAATGGACAACCTTATGTCTGCTGATTTGGCTCTTTGGGTCATTGAGTTAATAGTACTCTGAGTCACACTGAAGACATTAAAAAAATATGAAATTGGAACTAAGCGGAATTCTTTATCCCAAACAGCAAAGGGTGAAAAAGTGAGAGAATACGGCACTTTTTTCCCTTCATCCCTTTGGTTGAATAATGTTGGTTCATTAAGCAGGATTTTTTTAAAAAAAAGACATGTGGTAACACAGTCTGATATTTGAAGGGTAGCAAATACGTTAAGAATGTGTAATACAGCACATGCTGAAATGGTTTCTCCAGAAGTACAAGATTATTCAGTTGTAGTTAGCTTTATGCGCCCCCTGAGACAACAAACAGAGTTTTGCTGGATTTTTCTTCCCTCATAAGGGCTATGATTTAGTTAAAACTGAAAGGCTCAGTCAACAGGTATTTCCTGAAACTATTTTCCATAAAAACCGAGTATGATTCTCTTGAATGAAAACTGATATTTTCTCTCTTTAAATTTTTTCCAGCCAAAGGTTACTATGATCTTGATGCTTTAAATGAGTCTGCATGGCAAAGTGCCCAGAGCCAGCTAGTTCCATGTGATATTTGTGGCCGTACCTTCCTGCCAGACAGACTGATTGTCCACCAACGGTCCTGTAAACCAAAGACACCAAAATAAAGTTCTCCTCATGTTAAGGATTTAAAGAACAAAATTGTTCTCTAACCTCTAGAATGAAAGTTATACACTGAAGAATCATTGAACTACATAGAATCAGCATAAAATTAACATAGTATTGATTATGTGAGTGACATATGGGACATGTAGCACCTGTGACAGTGTTTTGCAGCAATTATTGATGGAAGTGGCTCATAAGGACAAAAAGAACCTTTATAGAAACATCTGCAAGATGGAGCCTTCACAGAAACGACTGTGGCCTTCACACTGTTCAACGATTACCATTCTTCCAAGTATTGCAATGTCTGTTAAGAAATGGTTTTGTTTGAAAGACTCCTCATTTAGTAAATCATGTATAAGAATGTTTATTTTCAGTAATGAATTTTTGATTTAAGGGATCGATTGACAGCAATATAAGGACCATAAAAGTTTTGATATCCTTCATCCAAAGTGGATATAATTATTTCTAATCTTTTTCAAATATTCAATCATTGATTTAAAACTTTGCCTATTGGTTCTGAATGTCTTGGGACAAAGGTCAACTGTTCCCCATAATTTCATTCCTCCCTCCCTCCCTCCCTCCCTCCCTCCCTCCCTCCCTCCCTCTCTCTCTCTCTCTCACACACACACACACACAAACACCTGTTTAACATCTACATGAAATTTCTAGGTCAGCTTGAGGCCTATTCTGGTTTTTCACTTCATACAACTGCAGTTAAGGTAACTGCAGATAAGAGACTTAGCCCACATTTGCTGGTCTTCCTGTGCCATGATCCTTTAGCCATTGCCTTTTACATGATAGAGAAAAGTTTTGAAAGCTTCTACGTATCTGCATGGATGTGTGAATATGGATGGATGATTGAAAAGATTTGTATGATATAATGCAGAATAGTATCAACCAGTGGTGGGATTCAAATAATTTAACAACCGGTTCTCTGCACTAATGACCAGCTGGGTAGGTGTGGCTCAGTGATCATGTGACCGTATGGGCATGGCAAATTCAATGTCACTCACGCCGATGGGCGCTTTGTTTTAGCTGTTACAATATAATAAGGGTTAACTGGAGAGGCAGTTTCCGTAAGCAGGGCAATAAAGATTAGGCTAGAAACAACACCAGAATATTTCCTTCCTGCCTTCCTTACAGGATTAGCCCTGTAAAGTGGAAAAAAACAAAATAAGATTTTTTCCAACAACCGCTTTTCCGAACTGCTTAGAAAGTTAACAACCGGTTCTTCCGAATAGGTGTGAACTGGCTGAATCCCACTACTGGTATCCACCCTGAACCTAGTTTTGAATGCTTCTTCCCCATTACAAATTCAAGCTTCTTTTTTTTTTTTTTTACAGTTCAGGAGCTGTGGAATACCAGCACAATGAATAGGAACCTTGTTTTATGCTCGCAGGTTATAATGTTATGCAGAAGGTTTGCTGGTCTTTGAGATTGCCAATATGAAGGGTAGAAGACAGGACTCAAAGTGCCAGAAGAAATGATGGATGACGATGCAATTTTCTTCAGAATTCAGGTGGGAGGGGAATACCATTAATCCTCTGTATACTGTTTGCAGACCAAAGTACAAGTTTTGTCCAGTAGACATCTGTTTTCTTTTTAATTTGCAATTATTATCTGATCAAACAATGACCAAGTGACCATATAGTGTTATGTAGTCCAGTTACCACTATAGAAAGAATAAGTGATAGTAAGCAACAAAAGTTTTAACACTATTAGTGAGCACAGATACTCATTTTTAATCCGAAAACTTGCATCCATAATTAGTACTATGAATATTTCTGTTGGTCCATCATAATCTTTCCTCACCTAAGTTTCTTTAAGTAATCACCTCACCATATAACAGTCTGCTGACCACAAAACATGATGTGGTCCAATAATTATTGTAAAAAGAAAAAGAATAAACTGCCATCAAGATAAAAATTAAAATAACACGTTCCTACATTCAAATTGCAGTTATTTTAGTTCTCTTTCAAAACAAACCTGGGAGAAAGATATTTCAATGAACGGAGAAATAATAAAAAGACTCAGACTGACTACTCACTCTGATTTGCCCAGCATTCGTAGAACTCATATGACATAAGGCTATATATGCAGTATGACAGCATTGGAGAAAGCAGCATTTCGGAAAAGGTCAGAAAGAAAGCCAGTTACCACTATAGAAAGAATAAGTGATAGTAAGCAACAAGAGTTTTAACACTATTGGACTGCAAAATTATCTTGTTTTTAAATTCTACAACAAGACCCTTCTGGTGGCCAATTAGTTGTGATAGCAACCACATTTGAAATTTCGAGTGCCTTTACCAGCCTAAAAGGATTTGTTTATATCAGGTTTACTGTGCATGTAAATATGAAAACATGAACCTGATATCTTCCAACCACTGATTAAAATAAGAGAAAATAATGCTGCCCTTTGAGGGATGAGGATAGCCCTCCAGATATATTGGAAGTGCAACTCCCACAATTGCAACCCAGTATGGATTTTAGTTTCTAACACAGCAGGAAAGTGCTAGGTTGGAGAAGACTGAGACATGCTTCATACTCTTTAATTTTCAACAACTTTATAACTTCATATTTCATGAAGACTATGAGAAGGAAGTTTGGATATTAAAAGCAAGTCTCCTGTGGGAGTCAGTTGACCAATTGGTTAGATGTCTCAGATGAACCAGATGTCCTTGCTGACCTTAATGGGGACACTAATGTGACAGGTCAAGGTTGTCGCGATAATGATGACTCAAATAAACAGGGGATCGTGGTCCAAAATGAAGAACTTACTTCAGAAAGGCAAAAGTGTGAATCAATTATCACACATCAGTCACACAAGAAGAGCAAAGCATCCAAAAACAGAAGTCACCTTCTGGTTAGTGATTCAATCGTAAGGGATGTAAATTTAGAAAAAGATATGGAGGTTTTGAAAGAGGTCAGGTGTCTGTCAGGTGTTACTGCCAGCAGAGACAAGAGGCGTATTCTTAAGATAGTCAAGAATGCAAGTAAGGACTGTGATGTTGATGCTATTATACATCTTGGCACAAATGATCTGTCCCAAAAAGATGTACTTTCTGTGCAGAATGATTTCCAGAGCTTGGGGTATGAACTTAGTAGTATAGGTTGTAGGCTTATCTTCTCAGAGGTTATACCAGTATATAAGCAACAAAAAGGGAAGGGTAGAGCTTGTAGCAGAGTTTAATGTGTGGCTAAAGGAGTGGTGTAAAAGGGAAGGCTTTGGTTTTATTAGTCATGATGCCTGCAGCTGGTCCAATGAAAAACTGTACAAAAAAGATGGTTTGTACCCATCCAAGAAAGGGACTGAGTTACTTGCCATTAAATTCACAGATTTTCTGGATAAACCTTTAAAATGAACAGCAGGAACAGATAATTAATTGATACAGAACATTTCTGTCCCCAGCAATCTAAAATTCATAGGGATATCAGTGCATGAAACATAGATGTTTGTGCGGGTAAGATTATCACTCCTGCTGTCAAGCAAAACCAAGCATTTAATAGTAAGTGCCATACCATGTGCATGAATCATACAAGTGGCAAGAAAATAGGGGCAGTCAGGCATAATACAGGTGATGTAGACAGTAAACACAGGTTCAATCAAAATGGACTCAAATGTCTATACACCAATGGACAGAGTATGAGGAATAAAGAGGGTGAATTAGAAATTCCAGTAAATGAGGGCAGATATGATATTGTTGCCATTACAGAAACTTGGTGGGATGAAACCCACAATTGGAACATACAGCTAGAAGGATTTAAATCAGTGGTCCCCAACCTTTTTATCGCCGCGGACCAGTCAGCCTTTGATAATTTTACCGTGGCCCGCTGAGCGCGCGCAGGGGTGGGGGGGCGTTTGGGCCTCTCTTCCCTGGAGCCTTTGCGCACAGTCCAGGAGCTTTTGCGCATGGCCCAGGAGCCTTTGCGCTGCAGCGATCATGTTGTCCCCTGGCCGCTGCAGCGATCATGTCCCCCGGCCGCTGCAGCGATCATGGACCCCGGCCACTGCGCGGCCCGGTGCCAGGTACTCCACGGCCCGGCACCGGTCCGCGGACCGGGGGTTGGGGACCACTGATTTAAATTATTTAAAAGAAATAGACCAAATAAAAGAGGAGGTGGAGTTGCACTATATATAAGAAATAACTACTGTACATCTCTACAGAAATAGAGCACAACAATGATGAGAAATATCTTGAATGCATTTGGGTCAATATTAAAGGAGGGGGAAAACGACATTGCCATAAGTCTATACTACAGGTCACCCAACCAAGCAGCGGAAGTAGGTGAACTTTTTGCTAGTTAGCTAACTAAGGTATGTAGAAAGCACAACACAATAGCAATGGGGGATTTTAACTACCCTGACATCAACTGGAAAACAAACTCTGCACCATGTGGAAGATCCAACAGGTTCTTAACAAACCTAGCAGACAACTTTGTTTCCCAAAAGGTAGAGAAGGAAACAAGGGGATTGGCCATATTGGATTTAATTCTCACTAACAGAGAGGAAATGATAGAAGGTGTTGAAGCTACAGGAACCTTGGGGGCAAGCGATCATGCAATACTGGAACTCAATATTATGCAAACACAAGTAGCAGGACAAAGTCAAATTAGAGTATTAGACTTTAAAAGAGCTAATTTCAATAGACTTAGAGAGAGCTTGGGAAGGATTCCATGGATGAGAATCCTCAAGGGGAAAGCAACTCAAGAAGCTTAGGAAATTTTAAAAAATGAGATTATAAAAGCCCAGGCTAGCACAATACCAATGAAGAAGAAAAATAACACCTTCCAAAAAAACCCAGAATGGCTGCATAAAGAACTGTCTGACAAATTGACAGCAAAAAGAATAAATATAAAAAGTGGAAAGAGGGGGACATAACTAAGGCAGAATATCAGCAAATAGCCCAAGCCTGTAAAGATGAAGTGAGGAAAGCTAAGGCTCACAATGAAGAAAGGCTTGCCACAAAAGTAAAATAATAAAAAGAGCTTTTTCCAACATTTTAAAAACAAGAAAAAAGTTAAAGAAACAATTGGTCCATTGCTGGGAGAAAATGGCAAGAAGGTGACAAGCAACAGGGATAAAGCAGAACTATTTAACTCATTTTATGCATCTGTCTTTACACAAACGGAAAAAAGAGTCCAACCTACCAAAACCAACACCACAAAAATCAGATTAGGAACACAAGTTGAAATACGGAAGAAAATGGTAACTTGTCTACCCTAGACGAGTTCAAATCACCAGTACCAGATGGATTACACCCTAGGGTTCTGAAGGAACTGGCAGATGAGATCTCAGAACCACTGAACTATATCTTTCAGAGATCCTGGAGCACCAGGGAACTGCCAGAGGACTGGAAAAGAGCTGATGTGGTTCCCATCTTCAAAAAAGGGGAAAAAATAGATCCAGGAAACTATAGACCTATCAGCCTGATGTCAATACCAGGGAAGGTTCTGGAAAAGATAATCAAGCAATGAATTAGCGAACACCTAGAAGTAAACAAAGTAATAGCCAAAAGCCAACATGGGTTTCTCAAAAACAGATCATGCCAGACTAATCTTATTGTATTCTTTGACAAAGTGACAAAATTAGTGGACCAGAGGAATGCGGTTGATATAGTTTACTTCGACTTGAGTAAGGCATTTGATAAGGTAGACCATAACCTACTACTAGATAATGTAGAGAAATGTGGATCAGACAGTATCACTACCAGATGGATTCACAACTGGCTGACCAGCTGCACTCAACGTGTAGTCCTCAATGGAACTGCATCTACATGGAGGGAAGTATGCAGTGGAGTACCCCAAGGCTCTGTTTTAGGCCCAGTACTCTTCAGCATCTTCATCAATGATCTGGATGAGGGGATAAATGGGGAACTCATCAAATTTGCAGATGACACCAAGCTGGCAGGAATAGCGAACACTCCAGAAGATAGGCTTAAGATACAGAAGGATCTTGACAAACTTGAACATTGGGCACTATCTAACAAAATGAAATTCAATGGTGAAAAAAGTAAGGTTCTACATTTAGGCAAGAAAAACAAAATTGCCAGGTCCAGTGTAGGTGGTACCTTGGAATTCTAGTGGACAACCATTTAAATATGAGCCAGCAGTGTGCAGCAGCTGCCAAAAATGTTAACACAGTTCTAGGCTGCATAAACAGAAGGATAGAATCAAGTTCACGTGAAGTGTTAATACCACTTTATAATGCCTGCATTTGGAATACTGCATTCAGTTTTGGTCTCCATGATGTAAAAAAGATGTGGACACTCTCTAGAAAGAGTGCAGAAAAGAGCAACAAAGATGATTAGGGGACTGGAGGCTAAAACATATGAGGAACAGTTACAGGAACTGGGTATGTCTAGTTTCATTAAATAAGGATTAGGGGAGGCATGATAACGGTGTTCCAATATCTCGGGTTGCCACAAAGAAGAGGGAGTCAAACTATTCTCCAAAGCACCTGAGGGCAGAACAAGAAGCAATGGGTGGAAACTAATCAAGAAGAGAAGCAACTTAGAACTGAGGAGAAATTTCTTGACAGTTAGAACAATTAATCAGTGGAACAGCTTACCTCCAGAAGTTGTGAATACCCCAACACTGGCAGTCTTTAAGAAGATGTTGGATAGCCATTTGTCTGAAATGGTATAGGGCTTCCTGCCTAGTCAGGGGGTTGGACTAGAAGACCTCCAAGATCCCTTCCAACTCTGCTATTGTATTGTATTGTATTGTATTGTATTGTATTGTATTGTATAGTATTCTAAGCTTAATAGGCAAATCAGCATCCTTGCATCTGATTATGCAAATCTAATTCTTTCCTTTCCAACTTGCCAGATCAAAATTAGAATGCATGCTCTCATCTCTCCATATTCTGGAAAATGTTTTGGCCACAAATTCGCACTGTGCTGTGCACCAGTCACATCACAATACTAAGGAATTATTGTTTCTAACAGCACATTCCATATGTTTAGAATCATGTTTCCTGCAGTGGGTTGAGATGTCTTAGATTTCATGTCCAAAAATGCATTTCTAACCCTAATTATGAAGAAAAGACTAACTGTGTTAACACATATGGTGTACCATATGATGTCTAGTAATCTAAGAATTGTTGGCGTTAGTCTTGTTCCTTTGCAAATCCAGCTTCAATCTCCAACCTACTCCTCTTTTTTCATCCTGAATCAGTAATAAGTGAGATCTTAGGAAATGTGCATAAAACAATACCGTGTACTTTTAAAGGAAGTGATTAGTACAAATTTGCTCAATTAATATTTAATTGCAAAATATCTAGAAGCTATATGAAGTTGGAAGAATTGTTGGTGAATAGAGAAGTGTACTTTATCAGGCAACTGGGATTTGGGAACTCTGTTCATTTGGAGCTCCAAATTGAAAAATTCTGGTTCTGATAACACACTAGGACTTTGATATAACACTTAGGATGACTTCAAAAGTGATAATATAAAGCATTTCATTATCAAGGAAGCATCCAAGGACCTGTTATACGTACAGCAATTAGTCTTCAGGTCAGCTGAAAACTAGTGAGTGCTAGTGTAAATTAAATCTGTGATTCAGTCAAGCACCATTTAATCATTTTTTAAAAAAAAGCCAGAATATATCTGCTTAGAGAAAATGTTTATTGGAAACTGCATGCTGAAATCCAACCCTGGGTATTAAATAATGCCATAAAGATGTCTGCAATATAAGAAGGAACTATATCTTTTGAGTTTTCATCTTTATGCCTTACAGCTGATTGTAGATATTTATAACAAATTGGACAATTTTGAGAGAATTGTCACCAGCATCTGTTTCCAAATGAAGTATGCTGGAGGTCTCCATGCAACAGGAAGCTAGCTGAGAGCCAACTGTTTCTCATTGCCAAGCTATCATGTTTCACACTTTGCCTTCTAATGAAAACAAGAACAATATTACTAGTTATGATAGATAGATAGATAGATAGATAGATAGATAGATAGATAGATAGATAGATAGAAAGACGATAGATAGATAGATAGATAGATAGATAGATAGATAGATAGATAGATAGATAGATAGATAGATAGATAGATATGTTTTTTAAAAAATAAATAAAAAATCATCAATCTTGATCATGGACCTGAAAAGGGTTAATTTAAAATGGCATTTAATGCTCCCAATTTCCATATTATGTGAGAAAAATACTTTTTAGGTCTATTAATGATATTTCAGTAAACCTTTTAATCTGTATGAAGGGGGAAACAGATTCAATGTATTAAGTCAGTAGGCCAGTCCTCTTCTAAGTTTCTGCCTTGCATAAATCCAAATGAAATGCCATGACTCTAAGGCAGGGGTGTCTAACTCATGTTGTCATGGCGGTGTCACATGATGTATCAGGAGTTTTCCCCCTTCGCTAAACTGGGCAGGGGCAGGGGCATGGCCAGCATGTGACGCATCTGGCCCTGGGGTGGGAGTTTGACAGCCCTGCTCTAAGGCATTCATTTCAAGCCAGGTAAGAATTTTCTGAGGGCTATGAGCACATGAGCACTGAAAAGAGAAAGCAGAGGTCTTATGCTTTTTATGCAATCATGCAATTAGAGCTTAGAACTAATAGGCTGAAGTCCTGGATATTACAGCTCGGGCACCCTGGAATTCACATAATGCTTTCGAGGGATGCAAAAATCTTCTTTGCAGATAATAATTCTCATCTGTCTTCTCAAAAACATCTATATAAGGTGGACAATGCTATTAAGAAAGTCAAGATGATGTCAGTCCTGCCCTTTTGCTATGTGCATCCTAAATGTAGCACATTTTACAATCTCTGTCTCTTCTCTAAATAGATCCTCCCTCCCTCCCTTCCTTCCTTCCCACTTCCCAACCTCCACTATTCTGTACAGTCTGCTAGTATGAACACCACAACTATTGAAAACTATTTTCCAATTTTGGTATTCAACAAAAGACAAAGAAACAGGAAAAAAATCTGCAAGATAGGTTGATTTCAAGAGAATCACAGCTGAATAAGGATTTCAACAAGGGCCACATCAAGAATGTTCAACAACATAACTCATGCCACTAGCTGTGGAGATAAATAAATACCACAAAACATTCAATTATAAAGAGAAGCATCCCATTGTAAAACTTGCCACACTGGACTGCGACCATAAGATTTAAACAGGGATTCAAACTCATTAATCTTATCAAGATGTATGAATAAGCACAAAATAATTAAATGCAAATTTTGTTAAGTGAATTTCTCAATGTTTGTGTACATTTAGTTGTATCTTTTCTTCTGCTGTAATTAAATTCTGGCATTTTCATTATTGTAATTAACTTCTAATCAACAACATGTTCTTAGGATTCAGGAGACACTCAGGAACAATTCAGATAACTGAGTTTGGGAAGAAAATCATGCAAACCTTGTTGGGCGTTCAGTAGAATCTCTGGAATTGTATTAAAAGCTGTAAATGCTAGATCACAAATGATATAGTTGCCTGTTAGACATATTCTTAAGACTGGATTTCATTGCATTCAGTAATGTTTGACTCTCAAAATTTAAGATTAATTTTAAGAAAATTAATAAAGAAATAAAATAAGATGTCATTGTTTCTGTTAACATGTTCAACATATTCAGTATAATATAGAAAAAAGAAAACATGAACTTGCTTTTAAGCCAGTTAATAAATGCTTAAGTGTGATATATCAATTTAAATAAACATGTTTAATCAACTGAATTCAGAAATAATAAATTTGCTGCTCATCAGTGTAGAAAAATTGTGCAAGGAATTAATGTTCTGGCACAAAATGCTAACATAATTTAAAAAAATATTTTAAGTGCAATAACTAAGGACTTAATGAGGGCAGTGGGGTGGCCTAGAGGTGGAGCTCTAGCCTTACAATCAGGAGGCTCTGAGTTCAATCCTAGATAGTGGCAGATGATTACAATGAGAAATTGCTTGCTGTGAACTCTACATAGGCATCAGGAAGGGCATCCAGCAAGTAAATGCTGAGCTCCATTCAGACTCCACCCTGATGCAAGGGATTACAGGGTCATTGGGGGGAGGGACCCCACTAGAGACTTAATGTATACTTGGGGTGGCATGATAGCCTAGTGTTTAAACTGCTGGAAAGCCTGTTTTTGAGATCCAAGTACCACATCACAGATAGAGCTCCCATTAGTTGCCCCAGCTCCTGCCCTTCTAGCAATTTGAATGCATACAAATGTAAGTAGATACATAGATTCCGTTTTAACAGGAAGGTTACGATGTCCTGTATTTTCATGCTGGCTACAAGATGATGGAAATGTGTCTCAGACAATGCAGGCTCCTTCAGCTGAGAATTGGCAATAAACATCACCCCCTTGAGTTGATCATGACTGGACAGAGGAAACTTTCAATCTATATACTATTAGATATGTTACCCTGGCTCAATTTCTTTTAAAGAGGCATTAGTTCAGAATTGACAAAAAATAAATAATATCTATCTATTATTTCTTTCATTTCTGCATGCATGCACACACACAGGCACACACACTCACATGGAGTAGACAGCATGTGACAAAAAATTGACACTAATGTACTTGTGTAAATAGTGCATGTCATAGAGTGTCCTTTACATTCCTTTTTTGTAAGCATTTAATCATCTGGAACATTTTATGCTCATTTGCTAATTGCTGCATTTAAAGTTTCTGAAATGTCTATCTTTCCATTCGGAACACTTGAGGCCAAAATCTGCAGACATTTACTAATACATTTTCCAAACATCTTGCTATAGGGCTTAAGTTATCATTATATTTCAGAAATATTCAAAATTCATTAAAGAATCTAGAGTTCACAATATTTGGGGAAATAATTTTGGGAAGCAATTGTAGAAAGAAAAGCCTTTTGTTAACACCAATTAACCTTACGCTATTGCTTTGCTGGCAATGGCAAGAACTCAATATCTCCAAGGTTAAATTGCACACTGGATACTTATATAGCATTCTGAGCAGCAGCCTAAGCTAATGGCATGTGTTCCTTTCCTGAGAAGTTTATAGTCTAAGTGCAGTGCAGTTGCAGGAAAGAGAGATGGGAGGCATAAAACAAATGCGGTTGCCAACATTCACGTTTCATTTTTAGCAGCAAAAAAGGTGAGTTTTAAGCACCACCTTTAAGGAAGAGACAAAACAGATCTGATATTATCTCAACAAGATGCCATGCTCCAATGCTGCACTCAGAACAACTGTTGGTTGATCAACTGAATATTGTTTTGTCCATTTGGACTGAAATAAATTGTATAAATAAAATATTTTTTTCATCATTTTAATCAAAGCAAGCCATTTCCATCTCCACTACCCTCTTCTATATTTCCAGATCACTAACATATATGGTAAAAATAGATAAGAATTCACAGAGGGTTTCTTATTTAACAGTCAATATACAGTAACTAACTTAGTGTTGCTGGCCTATGTGATATCAAACAAGTTTGAAGTTATTGCCACTTAGGATTTTGAGCAAATGATACTTAAGATGAAAATTCTAAGGTAAAAGAAATATAATTTATTCCTATTATTTGATATAAGATATACAGACTACCATTCACATCTTCCAATAAATGCACTGCCCTTTTATTTTCAAGTTCAATATCCAATGTTGATTTAATATCATAGTAAGTTCAAACAAAGAGATTCGAGTCTTGCTCCTCATTTTTTTCCTTTTTCTATTATTCAAATGATCCTGATACTCTAATGATATGATAGTTATATTTTGCTCATGCTAATTATTACTTGTGTGTTTTATATCTTTATGAATCATATTTTAATGAGTTTATTTGTCTTCATATTGATTATCACAAGCTTGTATTTATAGTGCTACTAATAAAAATAAATTGTTGAAAAGCATCTCCCGTTTAGTTAAACTGCTCACTAGTAACTATTCATTCGAATATCTTTTTCTGTATCTTGGATTTATAAATGCTTATTCTTTGGCATTTATATATAAGGCTTCCAACAGAGGGAAACCAACAAATCAATGTGTAAGTGGTCTAAAATTGTCCTTTCCCCATCATGAAGTTTCTACTTATTATTACTTAAAGTGGACAGGTAAACTCATTGGACACAGTTCCCTAAAGCTCTGTATCTATATCTTTTCATACCTCCATCAATTCTATTTAGTTTAGAATTATATCTGAGGTAGCAATCCTAAGCATGCTACTAAGATAGTAGAAAACATTATAAAACAGAAGGATGGAAAATAGAACCCTTTTCATTCAGCACACTCCAACATTCTGTATAACCTTTTCAGGGGGCACTCTGCTAATAATACCGGACATATGTGTGTCCCAAATAAATACACTTAAACCTAAAGGGAAAGCATGATTGATTAGTTAAGAGAAAAAACATTCCACTTGAAAAGTTAGTTGAGACAAGAAATTCTCAGCTGTGTGAGCCAACATATGTTTTAAATATTTGCAAGAGATTACCACTATAAATTAACACCAAAAGCTGATGTTCCTAATTCTGATATAGTCCCAGCCCAATCTGAGAAATAGATCATTTGCCTGCTTGTTTATACAAGTGACATTCCAGACAGCAATAGCACTTCCAACTTTGTATTTGGAAAGGAATCAAATTGTCCTGCTCATGAATCAACAAACCCCAGCAGGTGGCAATAGAGACACTTCTGCTTTCCAAAATTTTGAACCTTTCTTGTATTGACTTAGGTGTGTGTGATTCTTTCTAGTGCTTTATAGCTTACTATTAAAAAAATTGTCCAGGCTTTTGTTCAATAAAATAAGACTGGGTGTGATTTCTTTCTATTTGATATATTGTCAAATAAATTGGGGAAAAAATTAAATAATGAAGATGAAACTGAGAAAAAGCAAGGATATATTCATTAATGAACAATTTCTATGTTAATAAATTTATCCAACATATTTTTTTAAAAATGGTGAAATACTAGCAGCATAAATCAAGAAAATAAAATGCAAAAATCTTAATAGTCTAAAAAGATGGGGTTTTTTATTATTACTTTTGTCAGCAGTCTTCAGGAGTAGAATTCCTCTCCTCCAACACTTTGGGAATTTATTCTTTTCCTCTGCGTTTATTCAAATAATTTAGTAACATATGTAAGAAATAATGGGATTAATATATATCAACTATCTTGTCTTAGATCTTTTTTATTATACTACTAGAATTATTATTATCCAAGACAACAACAATGAAAAGCAGTAATTGTAAGTAAGTAGTTATTTCCTTTGTGTTCTTCTTTTTTCTCTTTTCCTTAACCATCATATATCCTCAATTTTCTGCGATCAGTGGTCCTAGAACATGGGTATCAAACTCATGGCATCATGTTGTCATCATGTGACGTATCGTGGTTTTTCCCCCTTCGCTAAACTGGGGGTGGGGATGGCCAGTACATGATGCATCCGGCCCAAAAGCTACAAGTTCTACACCCCTGTCCTAGAAGGAAGGTATAGTAACACAACATCTTGGAATGAAAATGACCATGTCAGGCTTCCAATTGATGCCCTAATTAAATCATGAGTCTTGAGCCAAACTTCAAAAGAAATCCAGTTATTTATTAGGAGCTTCATTTCGACATGTTCCAAGTGAAGCGAACTCTGACCCCACTTAATTTACATTCTGGCTCTGACCCTGTGCAATTTCGCGGGTTGTAGAGATCACTCCCCTCCAGCCACTGTGGGTAACTAGAGAAGATGGCCTTGACAAAGATATGGCTGGAATGTGCTTTTGTTTTGACTTAGATATTACCTCACTGCAGCTGCAAAGTTTGTTTTTCCATCCCCCTTGCCTATGGCAACTTGAGAGCAGGCCAGAGATGCTTTGCGGCTTTACAGACCATATATATTTCCAAGAAATTGGACCTTTAGCCCACGTACTTCTAGGTCTCTCTTTTCTGTAGGATTTCACTCTCTGGCCCTATATTATATCTAATGCATTTTTTAGAAAAGGGAATTATTCTCACATCAAGCCATTAAGCAGTTCTCTAGGATCATTAGGAAATGGGCAAAATTTTCTAGTGATCCTAACCTGTTAAATCTGTTCTTTCTTAGCCCAAAAATAATTGTTAGCAAATACCAGAAGAATGGTCAATCAAAACAAGGATGGTAGAGTTCATTTGGATGCTAATAGAGTTGTGAGAAGAAAATTGGGAGGATAAAAGAAGTCACAGATGATAGAGATGGGAATAAAGAGTGGAACCATATTCTAAGAAAGAGTTTCATGTAAACATGTCATTCTTATTTAGCTACAATTTATGGCTAGTTTATAATACCTGATTTTCTTTCAGGACTATCTCTCTTTATTAGAAAGTAAATCCTGTTAAGATGATGGAATGAGCCAGGGGCAATTCTGTTATAAATGTATTATGTATGGTTGCATAAAGAACTCTCTGATAAACTGAAAGACAAAAGAAGACATATAAAGAATAAAAAGAGGAACACATAACTAAGGGAGAAACCCAACATATTGTCTGAATGTGCAAAGATGAAGTTAGGAAAGCTAACAATCTGACGTCAAAAATAATAAAAAGAACTTTCTTTCAACATGTAAAAAGAAAAGAAAAAAAGTCAAGGAAATGATCAGTCCACTAATAGGACAAGATGGCAGGGAGGTGACAGACAGAAGGGAAAACACAGAACTACCTAATTCATTCTTTATACTTGTTTTTACACAAAAGAAAAAGCAGTCCAATCCAACCTATCACAATCATAAAAGACAGATTATGAATACAAGTCAAAATAGGCAAGAAAAGAGTAAGACCGCACCAGAGGTGGTATTCAGCAGGTTCTGATCAGTTCTGGAGAACCGGTAGTGGAAATTCTGAGTAGTTCGGAGAATTGGTAAATACCACCTCTGACTGGCCCCACTCCCATCTATTCTCTGTCTCCCGAGTCGCAGCTGATTGGGAGGAAATGGGGATTTTGCAGTAACCTTCCCCTGGAGTGCAGTGGGAATGGAGATTTTGCAGTTTTTTTTCCCCTGCCAGACCCACCAAGCCATGCCCACCAAGTCATGACACACCTACCAAGCCACGCCCACAGAACCAGTAGTAAAAAAATTGAATCCCATCACTGAACAGCACCTACTCACTCTAGATGAGTTTAAATTCCAAGAATAGATGGAATCATCCCATAGTTCTGAAGGAGTTGGCAGATGCGGCCTCAGAGCTACTGAACCATATATTTCAAAGATCCTGGACACTGGGGAATTACCAGAGAAGTGGAAGAAAGCTGATGCAGTCACCTTCTTCCAAAAAAATCAATCCAGGAATCTACAGACCAACCAACCAGACATTAATACCTGGGAAGATCTTGGAAATGATAATCAAGTAATGGATCTGCAAATACCTTGAAACAAGCAAAGCTATTAGTAGAAGCCAATATGAGTTTGTCAAAACAGATTGTGCCAGAGAAAGCTTATTGCATTCTTTGACAAAGTGGCTAAATTAGCAGATCAACAAAATGCTGTCAACCTAGTGTGTTTGGACTTCAGTAAGGCATTTAAAAAAGTAAAATGCAACCTACTTCTTGGACAAACATAAAAATGTGAGATAAACAGCATCACCACTAGATGGACTAGTAACAAGCTGACCAATTGCACTCAACGTGTAGTTCTCAATGAAATTATATCTACATTGAGGGAAGCATGCAGACGGGTACTCCAAAGTTCTATCTTAGGACCAATACTCTTTAACATCTTCATAAACAATTTAAATGAGGGGATGGATGGGGAACTCATCAAAGGTATGGGATAGGATAGGTGGTACCTGGCTCAATAGCAGTAACTGTGAAAAGGATCCAGGAGTCCTAGTGAACAACCATTTAAATATGAGCCAAAATGTCTGCAACTGCCATAAAGCCAATACAGTCTTAGGCTACATCCACAGAGGGAAACTATGCAAGCCACATTACTATTGCTTCATACTGCTTTGGTGAGACCACACTTGGAATATTGCATCCAATTTTGGTTACCACAATACAAAAAATGCTGAGACTCTAGGAAAAAGTGTAAAGAAGAGCAAAAAAGACGATTAGGGGTGGAGGCTAAAATATATGATAAAGGTAGCAGGAACTGGGTATGTCTATACTAAAAGAAGGACTAGGTGTGACATGATAGCAGTCTTCTAATATTTGAGGGTCTGTCACAGAGAAGAGGGGATTAACGTATTCTACAAAGCATCTGATGGCAAGCCAAGAAGCAATGGATGAAAACTCATCAAGGAGAGATCCAACCCAGAACTAAGAAGAAATTTCCTGATAATGAGAACAATTAAACCGGAGTTGTGTTTTGAATTGAGTTCTCCATCACTGGAGGTTTTTAAGAAAGGATTGGACAGCCATTTGTATGGAATGGTATAGATATAACTTAAGCAAAGGTTTGAACTAGAAGATCCGCCAAGGTTCCTTCCAACTCTGTTATTTTAAAATTCTTATTTCTTAAAGCCCTTTGCTCCTAAAGGGATTTTTAAGTGCCATTCTACTGAAGAGGATCATATTGAATAGAGCAATAACTGGAGAAAATGATAGGAATTTTATATACTGAAAATGTTTGGTTATTACCATTATCCCACCCCAATAAAGATGTACAAATGAGGCAGATAGATTATAAACATCTTGTCATAGAAACAATTATTTACTCAAATTGTTCAGTCAAGTGGAACAATTTTCTTCTGACACTAAAACCATATCTATTACTTGATCTATAGCTAATTTTTGTTGGGGGGCTTTAAAGAAAGGAAATATCAATATAAATGAATAAAACATATTAAGAAATTCCATATCTCCTATACAACAGACATACATGGTAGGCAGTTTTAGTTGCTATCTAAGGTGCTAGAGAATTGCTAACAGATCAAAAACTAAAAGAAGAAAAATTACCATGTTAGATATAAATGTATCTTTGAAGCTACTGGGTATTAAGTAACCAGAGAGTCTCTTTGGATGAAACTAAGAAGCAGGAGAGTTATGAAGCTGTAGAACTTTCAGTATACCATTTTAAAATCTGACAGAAGGTAATAAAAGTACTTGCGCTTCTAAAGCACCTTTAATTGCCTGAAGATTCTTACAACCAATTATTTATTAAGACTTTTAGTCCCAATAAGCCACATTCTATTAATTCAAGTAGATAAAGATAAGAGTCAAGTGGCAGGAGTGTTTCTTGAAAAATTCATGCTGACTTCAAGAGCTGAGCAGAAATCAATTACAGCAGGAAACGTTACTACGAAAATCCCACAAGTGTCCCTCCCTCCTTCCTTCCTTCCTTCCTTCCTTCCTTCCTTCCTTCCTTCCTTCCTTCCTTCCTTCCTTCCTTCCTTCCTTGGCTTAGAAGGAATCTTAGAGTAGTCATAATAAAGAGTGGGCAAAAGTAACTAAGAATATCATGATTTTGTAGTGTAGTTGAACATGAAAAGCTCACTGAACCTTTCAGTTCCTGATATCAAATTATTTTTATTACTATTTATTTTTATATATCTTTTTGGTTATTATACTCAATGTTCCAAATCCTGTGGATTTTTCTATCATTAGTCTGCATACTGTTAGACAGATGGGAGAGATGTTTATTTGCCTAAAACAAATAAAACAGAATGATTGACATAAGGAGTTTATGGAGGCAATTTTTCTGCTATTTGTACTGTTCAGTTTCTCGGGATTTGTACCAGGGTATCTACAAGGGGAACATGGCTAGGGAAAGAACATTGATCAATTAAAAAAATACACAAGTTTCCTTTATTTCCCGATGAGAGCTGCTGCATTACAACTTATTTTTATTCTGATGTTGCATGTGTTAATTTTCCCTCCTCCATTTAGCATCTTCCAGTCAGAACAGGAGACGCAATCAATAGTTACACTTGTAGATGGATTCAAGCTACAAAACCTGGAAGCAACATATACTTCTACACTGTCCAAGTCAGCATTTGGGCTTTGAGAGTTTGTAGCTCATTAAAATAAGAGTTGAGAAGATTGTCCAAGCAAAGAATAGTTAGTTTTTGGCTCCTTTATATCCTCTGACATTTGGGGCCTTTATCCTAGAAGATGATTGTGACAGCTGGGATGGCTCAGCACTTCTCACGATCAACTCCATCATGTGACTCCACAAACATAAAATAAAGTCCCCCCTAAATGCATGCATATCAGCAAGAAACCCCCATACACAGCAGGAATAACATTTACAGTATCCTTCTGACCTCTATTTCACCTCATCGTTTTTTCAGTACATAAACTACTGTGCGTAGCAGATGTGACATATCATAGCTTGATGCAAACCAGTGCAACATCAGACACAGTTCATTTAGACAAATACCTTTGTAAAAGGAGGGGAGAAGCCCACAAATGTGCAGAATTGCTTGCCATAAAGGAAGTCCAAATTTCTTGTGTTTCCTGTGGACACCTGATGAGACAACTATATGATAACAATATGCTTTCAATTAGATTTGGGCAATGTTCCCTTTGTTAACCATGTTTTTTTCTTGTAGACAATACACAATAACATTACTATTCCATTGGATTCTCTAACTCCAAAGTGAGATTTTTTTTAATGCTACACAATTGCTTCTAGCTATCAAGGTGCTAAAATTGTTATAGGCAGACGTGTTCAGACATTGAAGTTCCGGTGTTTGCTGCACTACTTTGTTTACATCCTTCAGCAATGGCCTGTGGAAGAACATTAAGAAAAGTAGTTTAGCTAGTACTAAGGAGCCATAAGTATGTTCCCCTGCTTTACAAAATACGATCTTTGGCATTGGCAGGCATTCCATTGCTTCTATGATAGAACTATAGCAGAGCTATTGAGCATTGGAATCATCTTGATAGCACTTAAGCTATTTCTCATGTCTTTTGAATGATTGGAATTCCCCAGATCTACTTCAGGAGTTAGAATGGATTTAAAAAAAATAGAAATAATTCAAGAAAAAGGAACAGGCATGGATGTTAAGCATGATGGTTTTAAAGGGCTGTTGCACAGAGGATGAGTGAACTTATTCTTTACTTCCACCATATGTGCAAAGTGCTTTCATAGCAGCAATGTCTTCAATCACAGATAGCCTGATGAAAGTACTCATCACCTAACAGTTAATACCATAAGAAAATTTGCCTCTACATAGCTGGAAAGAACCCAAATCTTTAGTTGCAGATAAACGAATAAACAACTCTTCATTTAAACTAACATAAATTCTACTGAAATGTTCTTGGTTTTAACTATTCAAACATTTTGTTCAGTTGTCTTCAAATCTCTAAACAACTTCTGAGAACATTGTACTGAATGCTGGAAGAATCAAGTTCTAGTCCCCTTGAACAGGGCTATAATCGGCTGCTTATCTGAAAAAAAATTATTAGAAGGATTGTTAGTATCTTTAAAATTGTTAGTATCTTTGAAATTTTTGTGTCATCAAGATCTGTCCAAGACCACTAGCCCTTTGATAAGATATATTTGGCATTTTGTGTGTTATTTCCACCTTGGCATCATTTTAGTTGTTAAAATTGATGAAATATCCTAAAAAATTAATTTAAAAAACATCATAGAAAATCTATTTGCTTTGACTTCCCCCCTCTAAATAACTTTTTTAAGATATGCAGAAAAATAGTTATGACTAACCCAGAAGAACAATAGCTATGGGGAAACGTATGACTCACTTGGGTTTCTAGGTTATAGACTCCATAGAATAATGTAGTTGTACTTATGTTATTAGAGGAAAAGGAAATCTCTCTCAAAATGACAAAAGCTTAACTGCAAATCTATTGAAACATTTCACTAGCTAAGAGAAATACTGAGATGATGCCAAGTTGCTTTTCAAACTATTTCAACTTGATAAGGTTATGGATGAACACTGCATCTTCTCATTTCCTTCCCCTCTCATACTATATTGTTTCACATGAATATAAACTGAGCAACTTAAATGAATTATTCTCAAGCAATGTCCCCACTGACTTAGATTTGTTTGCTTTAAATGCAGGGTTTTTTTCCACCCCTGCTAATCATTTTAGTACATATGGAGGAGCTTGAATGGGTCTGCAAAAGCATTATGTGTACTACAATTTCCATATTTTCTATTAAAATCAATATTAATATACCACAGGGATTTCCTAGGTGAAAAATACTTGATTCAGAAAGAATAGAAACTGTTTTTGTTATTGTTATTACTTTAACTAACTAGAGACAGTTTGGACCAGTGGTTAAGGCACCAGGCTAGAAAGCAAGAGACCTTGAATTCAAGTCCTGTTTTGGCCATGAAAGCCAGCCAAAATCACATGGGCCAATCACTGTCTCTCAGCCCAACTCACTTCACAGCAGAGGTGGTATTCAGCAGGTTCTGACCAGTTCTGGAGAACCAGTAGCGGAAATTTTGGGTAGTTCAGAGAACCAGTAAATAGCACCTCTGAGTGCCCCATCTATTCTCTGCCTCCTGAGTTGCAGCTGATTGGGAGGAAATGGGGATTTTGCAGTAACCTTCCCCTAGAGGGGGGAGGAAATGGAGATTTTACAGTATCCTTCCCCTGCCACGCCCACCAAGCCATGCCACACCCACCAAGCCACTTCCCCAGAACCTGTAGTAAAACCTTTTGAATCCCACCACTGCCTCACTGGATTGTTGTTGTGGGAAAAACAAGAGGAAGAGGCTGTGGTGGATATGTTTGCTGCCTTGAGTGATTTGTAAAAATAATAAAAGTAGGAAATAAATATTTTCCCTCTTTCTCCTCTGCCTTTATTTTCTAGATGGATAGCTACACTAGACTAGCACAACAACAATAACAAAACAAAGGCACTTTAAACACTAATAGATTTTCTACTGCATAAGTTTCATGGAAGTTGGTATAGTCTTTGATATCTTTAAAGACTACTACAGGCTTTTGTGTTCTCTATTGCTGTGTAAGTGCTGTTCTGCATATTTTCTAGACTATCTTTCACCTTCACCTGCTTACAAAGTTCAGATTTTTATGTTCGTCAATTGACGGTAACAACATTAATGTAATTACTTCTGCACATGAACAGTTATTGACCTCACCTCTGTATGCTTTTCATGAGAAGCAGCTCTAATAATTAATTAATGGAGCTTCATACGTATCTAACTAAATCAACTCCGCAAGTTTCTTAATTACTACTTTAAACAATGGAGATGTAGAAGTTGGAAGTTGGAGAAGGCCTGCTATAGGTGAAATTCATTTGCACTTTTTACTTTACCCCATTGTCTACCTTGTCTAACCTCTATCTTACAATGTATATTTCCAGGTCTTCTCTCCTTATCACTAGATTACCAATGCTGATAAATAAATTATAATCTTTGCATCAAAATATGAGATAAATAATAGGTTGTGCATTGCTCCAGATTCAACGTGGGCATAAGAAAAATGCCTGACTTTACCTGCATCTTTCCCCAGCATCACATGGCTGCCTCTGTACATGCCATGTGATTCTGGGAAAAGACACGGCATTTTTTAAAAAATATATATATATATATATATATATAATTTTAAAAAGATTTTATGCAGATAGTAAGAAATACCTTAATGAAAGAAAAAAGTAGTAAATATGAAAAAGAAAAAAGAAAGAAAACAGAAAAAGGAAAATAAAAAAAGAAAATATGCACAAACATGCACGCACACACACACACAGATACACATATACACTCACACACAAACATATATGTATACATATTGACCTCACCTCTGTATCCTTATCATGAAAAGCAACTCAAATAATTAATACCTGGAGTTTGATACATATACAACTAAATCAACTCTGCTAATTTCTTAATTACTACTATTACTTGATTAATTACTTAATTTTATATATACAATTCTAATCAAACGTCTCCAAGATTTCATCAATTCCTGCTTTCCATAGCATATAATTTCTAATCATCAAAACTGTAAGTCACAAAATCATTTTCTTTCTTACACAAAAAGTCCCAAAGTGGTTTCTAGTCAATGATAAATATCAGTAATGATCTCTCTCTCTCTCTCTCTCTCTAATCAAGAAGTCAATTTATCCATCTCAGCAAATTCTGTCAATTTCATCAACCATTCCTCCACTGTGGGTAATGCAGAATCTTTCCGTCTTTATATATATAGTTATCTTGTCACAGTAATCATATGTCAAAATAATCTTCCAGACTTCTTTCCTGACTGTTTATCCATCAGTCTTAAAAGGCATAGTTCTGGCTTCAACTGAATATTGACTTCAATTGGATTTTAATCTTTTAAATCCTCTGTATCAATGTATGGATTTGAATCCATTTTTTAAAGCTTTTTTACATGTCACCAAACATAAAATATCTCTTCATATTTCCAGCATACATTTGAAATGCCTTTATAAATTCTAGATAATTTCTTTGGCTTCATCTACCATGAAACCTCGTTTTATAAAAAATCTTTTTAAGATCACAGCATAATGTAAATTTAAATTCTTGCAGCTACATATTCTTCCACTGATCCATTTGTATATTATGACAAAAATTATTTAGCCCCTATTATACACTCTTTAACCTATTCTTCCATTTCAAATTTCAACAAAAGTTGATATATTTTAACAATTATATGTACATCATTCATACACAATTGTACTTCATATTCTGTCAAACAATGCACCTTAACATAAGTCTTTTTATCCATTTGAAATCTTTCTGATAATTATAAATGTGAAAACCATTGACAATTCTATCCTTCTGTCATTACCATAATTACTCTCTTGATTTAACTTTTAACTGCCTCTTGTTGATATTCCAATACTTACTGGTATGTTAAACAGTCTTTGCCTGTTGATGTTTTTCTATACAATGCTTCTTGTGCTGAGATCAATAAGGTAAATGCAAAGGTTTCCCTTGCACATATGTGCTAGTCGTTCCTGAATCTAGGAGGCAGTGCTAACCTCTGTTTCAAAGCTGAAGAGCCAGCGCTGTCTGAAGACATCTCCGTGGTCATGTGGTCAGCATGACTAAATGCCGAAGGCGCATGGAACACTGATACCTGTTTTTCTATTTGCATTTTTACATGCTTTCAAACTGCTAGGTTGGCAGAAGCTGGGACAAGTAATGGGAGCTCACTCCATTACATGGCGCTAGGGATTCAAACTGTCGGCATATCTGCTCAACAAGATCAGTGCCTTAGCCACTGAGCCACCATGTCCCTGCTGAGATCCATAGAAGTGTTTTAAGACAAGGCAACTTTAAAGAGTTGCAGAGAGATGCTAAATCCATGTGGCTGTAAATTCTGAAGAAACTTTTTGAAATCAAATCCAAAGCAGGGTACAGTTTTAATGATGAAAAAAAGGCAAACCTACATAATAGCTCCAGGTTTTGTTTTGTTTTTTGAGGCAATATAGGCTAGCTTTTCATCTGGCTGTGGCTACTCAAGTCACACAGAAGATATCTGCAATGTGTTTGATAACATTATTGCATCTTTATTATTCAAAGTGGGTAAGTGAAAAAAAATATGCATTTCAATATTGCAATGCAGATCCCACCTTATGCACTTTCTCATGACACCACAAGTACAAAAAAGCAGGGCTCACATCATGACATCATAACATTATTTGGCATCAATAAGCTAGCCGTAGATGCTTCAGATCACATTTGATTCTATTGTGTTTTTCTCCAGATATTCTAATTAGCCTTGGGGGGGGGTATATTTTTGAATAATGTGATTTCCATTCTTGTGATATTCTGGAAATGTTTTTAAGGATATAGCATCTGGATTACCATATTTTCCTCATCTTCTCTTTAGACAATTCAAAAGAGATTTGTAAACAGGAAATCATTGATTAATGATGTAAGGGTGCTGTTTTCTTCAGTGTACATACATAGCTGGACAACTATGAATATCCACATACTATTCTCTTAAAGGTGCATTTTAAAGAGGGATGTAGGTACACATACCTGCTGATTTATTAGATTGATTAGATTAACAATGTCATCTCTAAAACTGAAGAGTGGACGTGGTAGTGTCTGGAAAGAGCAGAAGAGAAGAGAAAAATCTGGAGAAAGTCACAAAATACAAAGATCTGCAGACAGAAGTAGAATGCTTGTGGCAAAAGAAAGCATCCCTTGAATACCAATGGCATTGACAAAGTCATCATCAGTCAATTCCAAAAGGCAGCCTTACTCGGAACAGCTTACATCCTGCGCCGATATGTTTAGTACTATCAAATAACATCTGGCTATCAAAGGTCCTTGGGAAGGATTTGATAAAAATGCCAAATCCAGTGTGACATCTGGCTGTCGGTGCAATGAAGCATAATAATTATTTAATTCTGCTTTTTTGCACAGCAATAATTTTACCTTATCCAGTTGCATTTCAACTACTTTTTTTTCTTACAGTCATCTGACTTCTTTTTTTTTTACTGTCTCAAACCCTTCTCTCTATACCCAACCTACTTTGGATTTTTTTCCCCCCAGTGTTTTTTCTTGCATTCTCCTTTAACCCTCCTAAGAGGGCCACCCATCATACTTTAGGAACTCCAGCATTTGGAACAATCACACAGTAAACTAGAAAATAATAAAATATATCAATGACGGGGGTGGGGGGCACTTTCAGATAACCTAGAATCAGAATCAGAATTAATTAGTCACTTACAGCCTATGTCCTTATGTTACAGTTGTTACTTTGGTATGTCTCATGGGGTTTATTAATGCCAGTTTTGTATCTGTTATTTTTATGGGTAAGCTGTCTGCTGTGATGTTTTTTGTTTAGTAATCCTAAGCACAAAATACTTGGCAATTATCAATTGCTTCTAAGCTTCTGTGATTCTCGGCTGCTCTCAGTAGGTAGAAGCCTATTAAAAGAAGCCTATTAACTAAACTAGGCCACATCCAGCTGGCAACTTCCAGGCTACTAATTCATCCCTGCATCATCATGGGAAGTTTAAACTTTCCAACTGTACAATTTTTCAGCAGCAGCTTTTGGATATTCCTACTGATCCCGTCCAAAAGTAGACAAGCATGTCACATCTTCCAAGGCAGTAGTGCTTGCTCAGCAACAGGAGAGCCAGGGAAATGTGGTCCAGAAAATCTCGCTTAAACTCTCCCTGGAAACTGGGAGAAATTCTCAGGGAATTTAGATTTGTGATATAAGACTGTGAGAGATAATGCGCCATAAGTGGAAAATCTGTTTTCCAAACTAATCTCTCTACCTCTGCTTCAGACTCCAATCATAACATGTCTTTTCTCCTGTTTCATGGCTTGACTGTAGGATCTGGTTGCTCAATTATCAGGCAACCATTTAAGAAAGATAGAAAGAGGTGACGTCTCTTTGTTACTCCCCTATATATCATCAGAATGACCCTAAGATATATTTTTCTTCTCTGGTTCAAGATTATATGTGGAATCCTTGGTGCTCTCAGAGATTGATGGCTTGCTTGCTTGCTTTCAGATGTTTCATTATCCTATTAGTTAACATCATCAGTAATAGTGAGTGTGGAGTTTTCTCCCTGCTTATATATAGTAGGTTCCCTCCTAGTGTTGGTGAAGGGGCAATTTTCTTTTCTTTCAAGGAACTACCTTGAAGACACCTATCTTAAGGTAGATACTTCAAGGTATGCCATCAAGAAAATACCCAGGGAAAAATCACAGCCCCACCAACACTGGCAGGGCAAGCTACTATATATAAATGGAGAGCAAAGCCCCCACTCACCATTCATATAATGTTATCTAGTCAGCTAATGAAACGTTTGCAAGCAAACATCCAAACTCAGAGAGCATCACAGACTCCACAATTCAGTCCTGAGCTACAAATATTCTTTTCTATTGGAACTAAATTACATATTCAGAGGTACTTGTGCCTTGAGTGTTCCTACCCATTTTAGATAGCATCCTTGAATTTATAGCAGGATTGTTCCAGGAGTGGATTGGCTGCTTTGCAAAGAAAGAAATCCCTTTTTAAATGAGCCACTGCTTACCTTGTTACTCTAACAACTTTTAAAACCTTTTATTTTACCATTAACCATGTAAAAGCATACTGGTTTAAATTGCCTTACAAATGCAAACTTGGTACAGTTTAAAACTGGACTGACTTTTTAATTACTACCTATATTTGATTTTTTTTTACTTTTCCCTGTGCCTTTTTCTTTCTTAAACAAACTACAGTGGTGCACTATTTCAGCATTTTTCCTGTCATCTGTCATTCCACCCACCAGCTCTCAAATTGGGAAAACTTTGTAACCTCAGGGGAAAGTAGACAATGCAGAGAAAATAAAATAGCTATTGGAAAGAAACAGTGCAGCGAAAATTGGTTTTTTTAAAACAAAAGCTCTGTTTGCTGGGCTTGTTTGTGTGCATTTTCATGTTTTAACATCTATGTGCACAACAAATTACACTTTCTGCTCTCTCTCTCTCTCTCTCTCTCTCTCTCTCTCTCTCTCTCTCTCTCTCTCTCTCTCTCTCTTTCTCTCTCTCTGTGTGTATACACACACACACACACACACACACACACACACACACACACACACACACACACCAGAGGTGGTATTCAGCAGGTTCTGACCAGTTCTAGAGAACCAGTAGCGGAAATTTTGAGTAGTTTGGAGAACCGGTAAATACCACTTCATACTGGCCCTGCCCCTATCCATTTTCTGCCCCCTGAGTCCCAGCTGATCGGCAGGAAATGGGGATTTTGCAGTAACCTTCCCCTGGAGTGGGGAGGGAATGGAGATTTTACAGTATCCTTTCTCTGGAGTGGGGTTGGGATGGAGATTTTACAGTACCCTTCCCCTGCTACGCCCACCAAGTCAGGCCAACAGAACAGGTAGTAAAAAAATTTGAATCCCACCACTGACACACACACACACACACACACACAAAATGTCCCTAACAATAAATACTATGTACCAAAAGATGTGAGGGCACAGTAAGATAATTGTCCATTGGAGGACATATAGTTTTCTGTTTTAGCCAAATACCTTGTAAGTTGTTGCTTAAGTTGTTGCTCCTTCCAGACAGAATTGTCTTAAAGTGGTTTATAGTCAAATCAGCAAATGCACACAACACAGGCAGCAAAATTGTAAGTGCAGATGTAACCATCAACTTATCAATTAGTTTTGTTCTGGGATTACAAGAATAGTAAAGAATACAATTGCTTCTACGGACAATGTACTCCCAATTTAATGTATCATTATAAGTAAGCTGATATTGGTACTTTCCTATCAATTGGAGCAGTGAAGTCCCTTATTTGAGAACTTGCTGATGACTGAACAGCAATTATGGAAATCAGACTAAAGGAAGAATGAAATGGTAGCAGAAAAAATGAGCTGCAGGGGAAGTAAGAAGTGAAAATGCAAATTCTTGAAAAAAGAAAAAAGATTTTTTTAAAAAACCCTAAAACTTGTTTTTTTCTATGAAAAAGTGCAGAGAAGATTTTTCATATTCTGTTATCTGCTTTTTCCAAATAAATTCTGTCTTCCTGATCTGCAGAGGAGGAATGTCTGCTAAGAATCCCCATATACCTAGAGGGATGGCATAAATATGCCAATTATATGCATTCTTCGTGGATAGTCCCACAACCTGTTTCCTAATCCCAGGTAAACATTGTCCCTATGCTATCATACACCCATTTCTTGTGTTACTATTTTTTGGACCTTTTCTTATTTTTGAGAATGCAATAAATGTTTTAGCAAACAAAAGTGCAAAAAGAAAAAAAGAAAATTAGGCCATTCCAAGATCATTAAATTGTAATTATGGTTTTCTACCACATAATAGGATGTTATTATCATCACAAAACAGTCATTCTCATGGCTGAAATGATGGATTAGGAGAACAGGGAAGCAAGGCTTGAATCCACTGTGAGCCTTGGAAGCTTACTGTATGACTTTTGGCCAATTACTGGAGAAAAACATTGGAACACAACATGTTACATTGCTTTGTGTTCTTGGCAAAATATCAAGATATAAAGGTTCCAAGGTTTAAACCTTTCATGGCCGGCATGAAAATAGGGAATGCAGTAACCTTCCTGCTAAAATGGTATCTATTGATTTACTGTTATTTGCATGTTTTCAAACTGTTAAGGTGGCATGAACTGGGGCAAGTAATGGGAGTTCACCCCATTGGGAAGTGCTCAGGTTTGAAAGCCAGACTGTTAGGTTTCCAGCCAAGAAACTTAGCATCTTCGTTGTTGAGCATTAAGCCACTCTGCATCAGGATATGAAATTTAGTTATTCAATCAGAATAATTTTAGTATCCAGACCTCCCCAGATAATAAGCCCAATCGAGCAGTTGAGCACATGCACTAAAATAAGCCCTCCCCTGAAAATAAGCCCTTTCCTAAAATATTTAAATGCATGCATAGCTGGTCCCTGCCATTTCCTGGGGGGAAAGGGGGGAGAGACATGCCCCATGTGCCCCACATGCACCTGCCATCCATGCAGAACAGCCTCACAGAGGCCACTACCACAAACCCTAGCTACTGTGCCCCTTCTCTTACTGGTGGCTGCAAAAAGATCAGCAGGTCCAGTGACGTTAGGGCTGGCAAGAGTGTGCCAGAAACAGAGACAGAACTTCTAGCCCTCTCTGGATCAGCTGATCTGTGGGCTGCAGGCTGAGGTTAAGGGGCCTCCTGCACCTCAAAAATAATTTCAACCTCCCCAAAAATAAGACCAAGCACTTATTTCGGGGGTCAAAAGAAAATAAGACTTAAGACTGTCTTATTTTTGGGGAAACATAGTATATGGATCATATAAATATAATTATTATCAATAAATAGGTTGAATCAATGAGTTAACCATCATTCCCCAGAAGCAATTATACATTTTCACTATGTAGAATTTTTTTTCTTCTGCATTCCTTAAAGTGGCACTTATTTCCAAATCAACTCTTTCTGCATAAACTAACAGCTGGCCATGCAAAAGTGCCTGGAAATCAGGTCTGGAAATCTATACCAAATTAAGTTCCACTGAAATTAATGAGTCTCAGTTCTGACTAAAAATAGATATAAGTTTACTATATAATCATGATTTTATTGAACACATGTACACATGAATGAATAGTGAAGTAAACAGCACGCAACATCTTGAAGGATGGAGAATAAAATTTGTTACAAACAGAATGCAAGCTGAATGAATGTCACCCCTCTTTCCTAACCTATGAACAAAGACTGGAAGGAAAACATCCTGAGGAATAGTTGGAAAATATCCTTCAAAGGCGAAATAGTTTGGCATCAATCTTTGCCAAATATTTGGATGCCCCTGGCTATTCCGACAAACTAGGTTGTGCTGAATTATAGGCACAACAGAGTAAAATACAACTGAAATTTGTTTCTAATTTCATCCAGGCCCTCAACATTATTTTAATGTGTTTTTCCTCCCCTGTGGAGCACAAAAACAATGTTGTTGACTTTGTACCATCTACAAAAATCAAGTGGATGAGATGGGTTTTTTGAAATTGCAATTGTGTTTTAGAGATTGCTCATTGTCTGGATTCCCAGATCTGACAGGCTAATATTGTAGAGCAATTAACATACTCACAAAAAATTCTCTCTGATATTCAGACTCTTTCAATCAAGTAGTAGTGAATATGATACTGTTTGTAACATTTTACTGATATTATTTTTCAATCTTAAATTGTATTTCAACATGTCACCAGAATTACTGTACAGTGATGGTACAAACATTATGTTTTTCATTTAAAAGAAACAAGAGCCAACCCACATGAAGAAGATGGAAACATACTTCACATTTCTCTTGTTGTTGCCAATAGTAATTTCATGTATGCAATAGGCTACAGTATGCTATTTAAATGCTGCTGGAATGTGTGGTTTATTAGGAATAAACCCCTAATTATAACAGCGCTACTGGGCATAGCACTAGGGATTTATTTTGTAAGCTCTAGAAGTGCTGACTGCTTCATTCTTTTGGAAGAACTGAAGCTTTTCAAGCAGGAAAAACTTCTCCTCTTTTACAAAGTAATGTTCCTGTTTTTATGCCATTTTGCATTACTCTATTCTGCTCCTTCCTCTCCCAACTTCCCCCATTTATCTTTTCCTAAATTGGAAATCCAATGGATAGGTCAATGAATAGTTTTTTCCAAAATGAATGTAACTCTTATTTTCTCCAAAGGAGCTCCCCTATGGATTTCTTGTGTGATTGAATGCTTCTTTACATCCAGCTCTACCTCTTGCTCTACCCCTGAGATGTCTTGTTTCATATTTCAGAAAGACATTCAACAAGCAACAGCAATGACACTTAGACTTATACACTGCTTCACAGGGCTTTTTAGCTCTCTCTAAGCATTTTATACAGTCAGCATATTGCCCCCAACAATCTGGGTCTTTGTTTTACTGACCTCAGAAGGAAGGAAGGCTGGGTCAACCTTGAGCAGGTGAGAATTGAACTGCTGGCAATTAAAAGAATTTTTCAGAGTATAAGATGCACCCTTTTCCCTCAAAAAAGAGGCTGAAAATCCCGCCCCCTTTGCAAAAATGGCCATGCATAGCCTTTAGGAGGCTTCCAAGGTGTTCCTGGAGGCTGAGGAGGGTAGAAATGAGAAAAAACAGGCCATTATTTGCCTCTCCAGCCCCCAGGAGCTCTCTATAAGCCTCCTAAAGGCTATGCATGCCCTTTTTTGACAAAGAATGGGCCCGTTTTTGCAAAAAAGGGCTGATTTTTGCTCGTTTTTCCCCTGTGCCCCCCCCCACCTCCCAGGAGCACTCTATAAGTCTCCTAAAGACTATGCATGCCCTTTTTGATGAAAAATGGATCTGTTTTTGTGAAAAACGTGCCATTTTTGGGAGGTCTACAGAGTGCAAAAACTTTTTTTTTAATTTGCCTCTTCAAAATCTTGGTGCGTCTTATACTCTGAAAAATACGGTAACCTGCAATACTGCATTCTACCCTCTGCGCTACCACAGCTCTTTTAGGCTAACATTAGGCTGTGAGTTATCTGCAATTGGTTTCTCAAGTTGGTAAATTACATTTGGTACTGAAGAGCTTCATATACATTGCTGATTAGCATGCATGACTATAGATATATTCACAAGAGTCCAAACAAGAAAAACACAACATAAATTTTACTTGAAAAATGGTCACAAACAATATGAAAACCAATAGAGCAATTTCTGGCTACAAATAAAACAAATGCCTGAAAGAGCAAACATTTAAGCACATCAAGGCAAAAATAGTCTGTGCTTTACCAAAATGATGAAAGAAATTCAAGGGGAAAAATGCACCCCAAATTTACCTGGCAAGTTTTCTAAGCAATCTAGAGAATTCAGTTAAGATTGTGGATATTTTAAATGCATATAAATATGTTTATAATAAAAAGCAAATCCTTTATGAGTATGTTTTACATATTTTTAAAGTTATCTTAAATTGTCATATTAGTTTTATGCTATTATGCTTTTTATATATACATATGACAGATTTTATCATGGATAAAATCTACCTATATAGCTATTAAGAGATGAAAATGATTTGACGGTACACAACCAATCAATATGACAGATTATTTGACAGTATAGAAAACAAACAGTACAATTATGCATATTCAAACTCCACATATCAACAATTTAGTTTGATGTACTTTTTAAAAATAAAAAGCAAGCCAAGTAAAAAAAAAGTCACCTAGATTTCCAAGTCAAGTCATTTTTAATTTAATATAAAAACAGTTGAGATTTTCAGTGTCAAATTGTGCCTTGTTTCATTACTATAAGTAAATCAGTGACCAAGTCCACATTCTCTTCTACAACAGGATTTTTTCAGTTATCTCCAAAGCTTGTTTCAAGCACTTAAGAAGTATCATATTCAATAATTTTTGTGTAACCAACTCAGTCTGTTGGGTGTTCAGCTGTATTCGGCTACATTTAATGAAATAAGTAAAATTACTTCCATCACATTCTATGATTATTTTTAATAGAATATGATGGAAGTAATTTTAAACCTAGTTCAATATTCTTGACACAATCACAAATTTCTCTCCTGAACCTTTTTAGTGATTGGAAGGCTGAGCCTGAGGGTGGAGTGAAAACAAGGATCAGTCTAGAACCCCTCCATAGAATCAAGTAAACTAAGTCCCGCCCACCTTTAGTGATTCTGACCCTTATTTGACTCTAACCAGGTGCTGACCTTTAGGTGAAAAGGTTCCTATGCATAAACCTTTAGCAATAAATCAGCTTAATTGAACCTTCACGTGTGGATCTGGTCTTTTGTGCCTGACATTGTAAGAGATGTGTCTGTTTCAAATGAATTATTCCCAATCTTGGAACTGGAGATGCATGAGATGCTTACCATCTTCACTTGGGCAAGAAATGCTACATATACAGACATCAAAGTCCAATTATGCAAAATAATGATTCTCCTTTCCTACTAGTGACTTTGTAGAGCAATACATTTCATCAATGACATCATGGAATAAAAGAAGAGATTTTACAGTTTGTGACTGCAGCCTAAATGATGTCATGGCCCTATCAACCTAAGCACATGTTAAATTATGCTTTGAAAAAAGCTATTTGTTACTTGCTGGTACATTGTAGAATAAGTTAGTTTTCTTAGTGAAAAACAGTTAGAAAGATTTTTGGCCAGGCATTTGACATAAACCAGGAAATGTGCCTGAGACTTACCCTGTATTTTACATTTATTTTATGACATTAAGGTTATTTTTATGCAAAAGTAAGGATAGTGTGCCCCATCAAAAACAAAACACAAAATGGCAATAGGAATTTAATCCTTTCCTGTGCAATCACTGTCCTCCAGGAAACAAGCAGCTGGGAAAAACTAGTTTAAAACTCCCTTCCTCATTCACAGCTGTCCAGAATTGGATTGGAAAGCCCTGCATTTATTTCTGAGTAAATACAAATACTCAAAACCTATATGGATGTCATATATTAAAAAGTAATTTTTCTTTATACAACAAATTGAACTCCAAAAAAAGTCAAACTAAAAAAGAAACTGCACATAGGGAAGAAAACCTACATTTTTTTCATACAACAATGTTTCTCGAGCTTGACAACTTTAAGGCGTGTGGACTTCAACTCTCGAAATTCCACAGCCAGCAATGCTGGTTGTAGAATTCTGGAAGTTGAAGTCCACATGCCTTAATGTTGCCAAGGTTGAGAAACATTGTCACAGAACACAACAATGTATTTGGTGATGGTGTTTCTCAACCTTGAATCCTTTAATTGGGACTGATTTGAAATAAGCTTCCCATCTCCTCTCTATCATTCTATTCTGTCCTGCGTATGGCACTCACCTCACAATGAAATATTCATTAAAAGAGTCCAGGAACCTTTTTGGCAAGAAGTAAAAAAGCTGGGTCCAAAGTCAGGAAGACGAAGAAAGTAGTTAGATTCAGTCTTCAGGCCAAAGGGTTACAAGAACTAAATGCAGAACTCAACAAACCAGTCCAAGTCAGGAAATTGTAAAGAAATGAAATAGGAGAGAGAATCTGAATAAAAGAACAGGTCATTTCCAATATTTGAAAACTACAGACTGATTCCTTTAATGCCAAGATTCAGGGGGCTCTCTTATGGGTGTAAAAATATTTAATCCTGACAAGAATTCCTTAAATGATATTTCCTTTTACCGTCTAGTTAGTCAAGTGCTCAGGAAGCTCTGAGTTCTGACTTTTTGATTGCATTTTCCGTTAGCACAATTTGGCCCGGTTTCCTTGCTATTTGGAAATTAATATCCTTGATTTCCTTCCCCACAGAATCATCCATTAGTAATATGTCACTTCCTGTTGTGCAAGCCTTTCCCCCTTCCTTTTCACAAAGGAAAACTTCCTCTAACCTTG
Source organism: Thamnophis sirtalis (assembly GCF_051295495.1). Taxonomy (NCBI): domain Eukaryota; kingdom Metazoa; phylum Chordata; class Lepidosauria; order Squamata; family Natricidae; genus Thamnophis; species Thamnophis sirtalis. The sequence continues at coordinate 55,416,166 of NW_028261385.1, forward strand.
GGAAATGGTAGAGAGTAATAGGCAGAAAAATATTGGCCAAAGCCTACGTTTTCTGCCATGGTTAATGGGATTTTTAGTAGCAATCCCAAATCCCAATAGGACATTATGCCTGGAGCATGAGATTTACAGCCAAGGAAATGCCCTGCAGGCGCTTTCTCGAGCTGAATTTGGCAGCCAGTTTGTTGTGACTTTCCAGGAGTTGGCTCCTCAGTCCAGGAAACTGCATATACTCTTCCTATGTGCCAGCAAGAGAGCGGGGGGAGATTATAGAAGTGTATTTCATATGTTGGAGAATCAATTTGTATATCTGGAAGGAGGAATATGGAATATCTCTCTGCCCCTTATCCATATATGCTTACATTTCAGTATCAGAAATAAATCTGCCTTTATTTTACATACAAAATCCAGCTGAATGAGATCGGCAATATTTAACTTCTCTCTGCTGAATAACAATAGAGCAATGTAAGTCCGGTGTTGATCACTATAAAATTGTACACTCCATTCTTTGAAATGTGCCCACCTGGTTTTCAACTGGGACACCAGCAATGACTCCAGAGCACAGGTAATGGAGTAACTATAGTTATTTGAGAGACACTGATGGTCTTCAGAGCCACTGCTTTGCTGTGTATGATAACCTTATAAGCATGGGGTCTCTTGGAAGCAACTAGGTCATTGTTTAGCTCAAGTATCTGGGAACAATTTGAAGTGGTTGTTCTTGCAAAATTAGTCTGCAATTCTCTGACTTCAAATGCCTAAGTATTAAATCCATGCCCTTCCTGGTTGGTCAAAGCTCTGGAGAACAACATCCATGGTAAATGCTTCCTTGTGGGAAAGAATTGCACCTTCACCTCTTAAAGATGTTGTAGCTCATTTCCTCTTTGGACAGCCTTCCTTGGATCCAGCAGCAATAGGCAATTTTTGTCCAGTCCCCAACTTTCCAAGAGGAAATAGATTATCTAAATCCCTTTCGGTTGGGTTTCACATCAAGGTATAATATTGAGATGGCATTGATCACATTTGATGCTCAATCACAGGATTATAACCATCTAGCCTTCCTTAATCTCCAGATGATTTTCAATACCTTAAGTCATGATATCTTTGTAGACTAGCTTTGAAGTTATAAGAGTGGGAAATATAATCTAACAATAGTTATTCTTCCTCCAAGGCCAATTCCAGTTCCATTTGTTGGTGAGTGTACCTCAGTATTCTACTCTCTCTTCCTTATTGGTTTAACACTTACATGAAACCACTAGGTCATCCATTTGTAGGCTGTCAGGTATTATTGATAGGCTGATGATCCTAGCTATACATAGCTCCATTCTAGATTGACAAAATATTAGGTTCTTTCCCACTGTCTGAAGGCTGTGGCATTCTGTATATAAAAAGAATAGGCTTCAACCCAATCCAGTGAAGTCCATATGGATAGTTTTGTTATGGTTTTCTTTAAAGCCCTGATTCTGGGGCCTCTCTGTCTTTTGTTCTATATGTGTCTATTGTCTTCCAGACAGAACTGCTGTGCAGTGTGGGGGTTCTCTTGGACAATTGAACTATTAGCTGTTGCTGAAAGAGCAGGTGGTGGTCATGGCTAGGAAACCTTTTTGTGGGGCGAATCTACCATATACCAGTTGCACCCAGTCTTGGATTGAGCAACCCTGTTCAGAGTTATTCATACCTTACTCATTTTCTGTTTGGAATATTACAATGCACTTTGCCATAAGCTGCCCTTCAAAACCAACTGGACTTGGTTCAGCTGATATTTTAAAAATGCCCCAATAGATCCAGGTAATGCCATCATTTCCTAAGCTGATTTGCTCCCCATAAATTTCTGAGTGCAATTCAAGGTCCTAGTTACCATTTTAAAGCCTTGCATAGCACAGGGATAGATTATGGGACTACTTACCTTCAATTACTTCTGTTTGTTTCTGGACACCTGGCTACATAAACATGGTTTGAGTCCCTTCTACAAAACAATGTTACCTAGCAGGATTTAGGAGGTGTTCCTTCTTTGTAGGAGATAGCGTGGGTGGGTGGGGGGAGCGTATGGGCTTGAGATAACCAAATAATGTTGAATTTTGCGCAGTGTCCTTTATATCTGTACCACGACTTCCTTATCTGACATGCTTCAGAATTAGGGAAGTGTGGATCAGTATAATGTGTTTCATTAACTGCTTTATGGGCCAGAGATTCAGTTCAGCAGTTTTGCCTCTGAACTTTTAATTAAAAATCCAGACAGATTTAGCAGTCCAAAGGGGGATAATGTTCAGAGCTGAAAATTTACAATGGGGTTGGGTTGTTGAATTTTTCTTTCCATTTAGTAACAAAAATGCTGCATATGCTGGCAGCATCACAAAACTCTCTGAAAAAATGTGTGTCCCCCCCCCATGCTTTCTATAATCACCAGACAAATATGAGATATCGCTTGAATATTTTATCTTCTGAATATTTTAGGAATTAAAAATCAATGAGCTCCTTGAAAACCCAATGGCAAATTGATTATGCATGCCTACTTTATACTTCAAGATCTCTATTACAACAGAAGGCCTATCATAAATTTTCTCTGACCTAAATAATAAATTTGGTAGAACATATTTTTATCTATTTCCCTCTTCTTCAAATAAAAGAAAGATGTTTTATAGATGATATAATCTGGTGTGCTATTAATGGATTATTATCATGGTTTCAATATTTTGCACAATGAATGATCAAAATTCAAGTGCATCCACAGTTTTTTTCCCTTACATTTATAATTAGCCTGAACTGGATTTAGCATATACCATATTTTTGTAGTTCAAACCAAAATTGAACATGTTCATTTAGAGAGCTACTACATATCCGTAGTTTTCTAAAAATAAGTGCACGGAAATGGTTTATCCTTGCTTATCCTAAGCATTTACAAATTAGCAGGTGTATTTTGGAAGTCCAGTCGAAAATCCACTTATAACGTTAAACATCTTAGTTCTCAAAATAGATTTAAGTACGGTGAAAAGGTTACTGCAGGCTTCCTTTTCTCTCTATTAATTCTACTTACAAAGTAAAAACCAAGGGCTACTCTGTTCCAGCAACAGGATCGCTAAGACTTAGAATTCAATTAACATTTCAACATTTAATTATATTCAACAGATCATAATCAATCTGTTATCAATAGAAAATACCTAATTTAAATAATGCGCAATTTAATATAAAATTATACTAACATATCAGTTCAATAAAAATTACATTCTATGTTTTCTGCCAGGTCTCTTATTATAGCAGCCTTCTCTATGGGAGTGCCTTCCCTCTGGAATGAGCTGCCCCCGGAGCTTCGTATAATCCCCGACCTCTGGTCCTTCCGACGCGCCCTAAAAAGTTGGCTTTTCCAGCAAGCCAGCCTGGCCTGAACAAAACAAAATACAGTATTGATCACTGTTAATTTTAATTTGATGTTTTTTAAAAAAATGTATTGTCAATTTTAATTGGGTTTGGGATATTCCATTTAATTTTTTTAAAACTTTTATATCATGTGTTTCTTTTAATTGTTGTACGCCGCCCTGAGTCCTTGGGAGAAGGGCGGCATATAAATCTAATAAATCTCAAATCTCAATCTCAATAGCATGCGATTGATATACATTCCCTACCTCCTCAATGCTAGCAGTATTTGGACTCATTTTGATGCATAAAATCTAAAATTAAACAAAATTTGTGTACGCCAAAAAAAAAGAACTATTCATCAAAGTTCTTGTATAAATCGGTGATAAAGGATACGCAAATCTGTTCTATTGGTTTACTTCATGTTTCCACTTTTAAGTTTGTTGCATTCTTATTTTCTGTAAATTGGAATTTTTAAAAAAACAATATTACACTGTTTTCATATTTTGGGGAGGTGCATTTCCCTGTAATAATGTATTTTTGGGGCCTTGAATATTTTTGCAGCTAATGTACCCAATATTCTAGAGCACACATTTCTCTAAAATGCCAGAATATTATTTTCTAACTAGTAAACTTTATTGTAAAATTCAGAAATTAAATGTTCAAGCTGTGAACGAGTTAAGAATGAGTACATTGTTAATGAATACCATAGGCATCTTATGGAAACCACAATGATATTGCATGTGTCATGATATCAGCCTGAAAGTTACATAATTTACATCGTTGGCAGGATAATGTCAAGATGCACATGATATCATCTGCTTACAAGTACCCTCCCCAGACACTCATTCAAGGATATAACAGCCTTGGCAGGAAAAAGAGTCAAAACAGGCAACATGATTGTCAAAGCAGTACAATTGAAACCCTGCCCCTCGTATTGCTGCTTTGATATCCCATTTTGTACAAAGGACAGGTGTTTCATTGCCCTGCTGTGACTATATATATATTTTTGACAGCTACTATTCAGAGCTCCTAGTGATCCAACTGGGAAATTTTACAATTTCGAATTCATCTGTTATGGAAGCTAATTGCTGTAGATAATATAGATTTTTTTCCCCAGGTAAAGCTGGAAGTGTTTGTACATTTGACCAGAAAATCCCAAACTTTGAATCAGATGGAATTGTTTCCTTTGGGAAATGGATATTAGTATAGGGTTTATGCTATGTTTGCCTACATTAGTTACATCCGTTTTGAAAAACTGAACCTAGCATGCTCGTATATCATTAGCATAAGCTGGATCTGTCAAAATTAAAACGTAGAATTTTCCATGATATGGTAATACATTCTTTTACCTACTAATGCCTCCAGTTATGGTACTGTCAAAATATTAGGAGTAGTGTAGATAATGCAGATGTTCACTCCAAGGAGGAATACAGTTGCTTTGGGATCAGCACAGTGTGTATCTATGTCTGTTTGCTTCCTACCACCCATCCTGTATTTTATTTTTTGAGCAAACAGATGGATATTCTCTTTCCCAAATATTATTTGGCTTCTTCAACAAGCTAGCTGGAATTTCTAACTGCTTGGGAAATCAAAGTATACAATCACATATGAAATGGCTCCAGGGAAATCTCTTCTTTTGGCTACAAAACAGAATAGTTAAGAGGATCAAAGATTAAATGCATACTGTAACTCGGACAGAAGTTATAGCCTGCTTGAAAAAGTCTTCATATAAGGGCTAAGAAGCAAAACTCAAATCACCTAAAAATTGTCTCTGCTATACAATGCCAGGATTAAGAGATTTACGTACTGTAGATGCACATTATGCTTGGCTGTTGAATATAGTCAATGCACTGCTTTAGCAGGCTGGCATGAACATTTGTCATTGTGAGCTTGGGCATGAATACACTGACTGCTATTAACCTGATGGGATATAGAGTATAACTCTGAAATATTAGACAATACTTAGATAATACTGAGGGAATGTTCATACATTCATAGATAGGTTAACTTCAGACCAACCATCAGGTAAGCAATACCTCAATCAAGAAACTGCAAAAGAGCTGTCAGTAAACAGCCCAACCAAAGAATCTTTAAGAAACCATCAACCCCCCCCCCCCCATCTATACAGACAGACAAGAATATAAACTGACAGCATAACAGAACTCCTTACTAGCACTGATGGTGTTACCTAGTTAGGGTAATGAAACATTTGCAAGAAAACAAGCAGGCTCATAGAAGACCAAGGACCCCTCACAAATGTTAATACAGCACATCTATCCATGGTTTAAGCTTACTATTATTTCCTTTTAGGTACTCAGCAAATAACCAGGTAAATTGTTGACAGGATCTCAACCACCTACATGATAGATTCCAACACAACCTCTCATTTGAAAAAAAAACAAAACAAAACAAAACCAGCACATAGATGTGAGTCTGATTGGGACCAGAGCTAGGGCAAATGGGATGGAGGAAGGTTAATACCTTTTTCAGTCCTGTTTATATGTTAACTTCTCACATGTCTGCAGGGATATAACAGAGCTGGAAGCCACAGACACACTGTGGTAGGTTAAATTCTGATTGTGACTTCCCCTGCCATTTTGTTCTGACAGAAGGGATTTTTGCTCATGTATTTTGCATGTACAGAAATTACTCTGCTGGCTTCAATACCACAATCATTCTTGTTTGTGGATTAGAAATACAACGCTTTGTAAAGGTGCATGAAGGGAACATTTTTGTGAAACTTCAATTCTTTAAAATCTGAACAAACCTGGCTCTACCCCTGCTGATCTCTATGCAGGACTGCTCTGACCAGTCCTGATGTGAGTAGATGGTAAACATATCAAGGAAAACTGTTTGGGGGAAGGGGGGAGACTGCACAAAAGCAAGGGTGAAATCAACTCAACTTCACTATCGGTTTGCAAATGTGAGCGCATGTGCCACCTCTGTGCATCCTCAGGACCTTCCGCCCTTGTGCAGAGTGTCAAAAATGGGACATGATGACATCCGGGTGGGTGGGCAGAGCCAGGTACTGAGCGCGCCTGCAAAGATTAGCTAGAAAGCAGGAAATCTGACAATTCTATCTAATATAAATCACAGCTGATCATCGGAAATACTGGTTCACCAGAACCGGTAGCATTTTTTTAAACTATTGCTTTGGGTGAACCAGTTCAAACCAGTAGCATTTCACCCTTGAACAAAAGTGTTAATTCTTTTTAATACCACTACTAGGAAAACATACAATGTTATTTAGGAGATCAGAGACATGAAAAATCTGCCTTATTTAAAATGGAACAGCAAATGCAAAATTATAAACAACTTGCATAACAAACAAAGCTAGCCAGTTGTTTTGGTACTGGAGACAAAATAAGCATTCTCTCAACCTTGGCAACAAAATTGCAATGACAATAAATTAAACTGCCCTTTCAAGACACTAAAACCAGCTACTTGAAGTAACTATAGCATTCTGTATAACATAGTTATTGCTGTAACAGGATTGATTCAGAGAATAGAGGCTTGATTCCTTTTTACTTTAATCATGTGTGATATTTTAACTTTACAACACATCCACCAAAATACTTTCCTAAAACATTTCTCAGCACTAAGAGCAGTTTGTCTCCAAGTATTGAAATGCTGGATGGATTAGTGTCTTTCCCAAACTTTATGATCACATGAATATGAGCACAACAGAAGAATATATTGAATGAATTCCTTTGGTTCTCCTTTTGGTGATGGAAAACAGAAATAGATTGAATGAAGAATTGTTTAAGTACCTGTAACTACTGTGATTGCTATTAAGATGCATCTGTAATTTAATTAATTATGATGACTTTCTAAATCAGGGGTGTCAAACTTGATTTAATTGAGGGCCACATCAGGGTTGTGTTTGGCCAAGGGGACTGGGGTGGAATGGCTGGGGTGGGCATGTACAGCTTGACTGCACTCATGTCGGGGGTGACTGTGGTGGCCTGAGTACTTTGCCAGTCTAAACAGGCTCCCGACCTCCATTTTTGGCTGCCATGGCTTCCTGCAAACCCTCTACCAGCAAAAACAGAGCTCCATGTTTGCTGCCAGAGACACCATGGGCCAGTCTTTTGCTGTTTCTAGGGTAGCCCCACGGACCAGATCTAAGCACCTCACAGGCTGGATCCAGCTCCCGAGCCTTGAGTTTGACACCCCTGTTCTAAACGAACAGTTTACAATTCAAACAACTACAAATAAACATTTTTTCTTTGAATCTTTTATTAAAGTCTAGAGAAATGAAGGTGAGAAATGAAGATGTTCTAGTTTTCCAGATTTTTTTAAGGATATTTGATTCATATTGGAGAGTAGCATGTGATTATTTGCAGTGATTCAGGAATCTAGGGATTAAATAAATTATCTATGGCATCATATATCCAGAGGTTATTCATCAAGTATTCATGCTACATAAGCCAGATTTACAGAGCAATCCTATTGTTCTTGCAGTCAGAGTGTTTTGACATTAACAGAGGTCCTGCCAGCCCTGGCAGAAAAGAATTTAAAAAAAGAGAAACAGAAACATTTACAGTTCCTCCCTTCTTTTCTCTTCCCCTGATTTCAGATAATTAGAAATCCCACCATCAAGAAAAATAGGGAAAAAATAAGGAGAAAAGTAGGATTTCAACACTGATTTTCTCTTGCCTAAGTTGGTTCCTGGTTTCAAACATCAGTAAGGAAAACAGAAAAGCCAAAATCCTTGCTGAGTACTTAAAAGAATTGCTCTGATACATTAATTCCTGGTTTCCTTTTTTTCTTAGAAAGTCAATCAAATAATATAATCAAATCGTATAATTATATGTTCTGTCTATATGCATTGAAAGGATGATGGATGCACATACTTGGTCTTACTCGATCCCACTTTTGATTTCATTCCTTTGTTCTTTTAGCTTCACATATTTTCTATCTTGTGGAAACAGAATTTACATCAGCCCTAGAGCATCAATAGTTTGTCCCAGATATATCTTTGGTAAGCCGGGAGTAACAAAGAAGACATCACAAAACTATCACAAGCAAACGACGGGTCATAGATTAGCTTGCTTATCTTTCTCCTTAGTGGCTTTTTTCTCTTGATAGCCAATATATGTTTTCACCCCAAATCCAATTGGAGTTGCCATTAATGTCTTATCCCAGAGCCTGGAAGCTGTTAAGGTCTAGACAGGCCAAAACAATTTACAGTTAAACCAAGAAAGAGAGTTTGTTCATGCCAGCTGTCTGCTGGCTATAGGGAGTTTGGTGATCTTCCTGAACTCATAGTTACATGGATAAGTAGAAGTCCCACTTTGGCCAATGCATACACTGTAGATGTTCCTGGCACCAGAGAACTTGGCTTTAATGATTTATATACTTACCAATGCCTGGTTGGTTTTCTATAATGAGCTCTATCTACAGCTGCTTTCCAAGACTGCTTGGAACCCGTCATTGATTCAAAATGCAGCAGTCTACTGGCAGATTTGTTCTCGTCACTATTATCATTAGGATTACAGGTATGGTTCAAAATGCTTGTTTTGACTTCTTTAACAATATGTCTTGGCACCAAGATACCTGCTTCACCACTGCTCTAAGCTGAATTAACACATCCAGTGAGATCTTCCTGGGAGAAACTGCTGTTAGTGTCTCGACTTTGCGAGATAGAAGAACTGAGGCCAGAAAACACTGCTTTTCCATCATAGTGCAATTCTCTGGAATCACTTCAAAGCAAGATTGGCCCTCTTGATGACAGCCTTTCAAAAAAAGAATATACCTTGGAGAAACTTTTACGGATTGATTGTTCATTACTGGTATATTTTTGGACCTTATGTAACTTGAGATTGGAGGGGTTGTTTGCTTTTATTTTCTTTTTGTCAATAGTTTGGAGATTATTATTATTACTATCATCACAGAGTGTATGTTTTTGCACTGTTCCCATTGGGAGTACAAAGGATACAGCAACAGACGAATGTAATGGTAATAGTGCATTTTTATTGCATAGGCCCACCATATCTGGACTGCAAGAAGCTAAGTAGTCAACAGAGGCGAAGTATTACAGTTTTCTCTATGTGCCCATCCATCTATATCTATATCTATATCTATATCTATATCTATATCTATAGCTATAGCTATAGCTATAGCTATAGCTATAGCTATAGCTATAGCTATAGCTATAGCTATAGCTATAGCTATAGCTATAGCTATCTATCTATCTATCTATCTATCTATCTATCTATCTATCTATCTCTATCTCTATCTCTATCTATCATCTATAGATAGATAGATATCGATAGATATCGATAGATATCGATCGATCGATCGATCGATAGATAGATAGATAGATAGATAGATAGATAGATAGATAGATAGATGATAGATAATAGATATAGATATAGAGGGATGGATGGGCACATAGAAAAAACTGTAATAGCCTCTATTGACTACTTAGCTTCTTGCAGTCCAGATATGGTGGGCCTATCTCTCTATCTCTCTATCTCTCTATCTCTCTATCTCTCTATCTCTCTATCTCTCTATCTCTCTATCTCTCTATCTCTCTATCTCTCTATCTCTCTATCTCTCTATCTCTCTATCTCTCTATCTCTCTATCTCTCTATCTCTCTATCTCTCTATCTCTCTATCTCTCTATCTCTCTATCTCTCTATCTCTCTATCTCTCTATCTCTCTATCTCTCTATCTCTCTATCTCTCTATCTCTCTATCTCTCTATCTCTCTATCTCTCTATCTATCTCTCTCTATCTATCTATCCATCCATCCATCCATCCATCCATCCACCCACCCACCCACCCACCCACCCACCCATCTATCCATCCATCATCCATCTATCATCTATCATCGTACTGATTTGTATAATTGCTCATCTTTCAATGACCAGTCTTTGAATCCAATTACCGTAGTTGTTAATTGGATTTTGGCAGCTTAAATATGTTAGGCTTAATATTACAGGAAAATATAATAGGGCATAAGCATCCTTTTTATGCATTACTGTAGGAAATGAACAACTGCCCTGGTTTTCTTAATTGCAGATTTCAAACCATACCATCATAAAATTTTCATGGATTGTGCTTCAAGGATTAAAATGAAGAGGAAACAGAAAACAAGAAACCAAATGTATTGTGAAGGTATATTTCATGCATAAGGAGAAAGGTTTATCCAGCCTGACCCTACTTCAGACTCTATTATTCCAGCATCTAGTACTGCTCAGGCTGTTGAGCCTAATACTGCTGCAGTTAAAAATGTCATCACTGGTCTTTTTTTAAGGTTTAAAAAGAATACATTAATTTAAAAGTAGCATGAAAGTATACTCTAATGGATTGAACCCTAAGGTTCAAGCTAATACTGTTACAGTTGAAAAATATGTCATCACTGGTCTTTTATTAAGGTTTAAGAACAATATATTAATTTAATTGCAAGAAAGGGTATGTATATTTTCTCTAAACAATACCTTAAGGCTAAAGAAAGCACAAATTATAAATGCTACTGTATATGTTTGGAAGCTGCAATTTTCGCCCTGAAAAAAGCAGCACAATCCAAAATATACATCATAGGAAGAGGTAAAATGTCCCTGGATCTATGTCTATGTTTGTGCCAAGGGCACATTGAGAACATTTCTTTGGCCTATATTTCTTTCTGCCTTGCCACCGTATATTCTAGAACAGGGCATCTCAAACTTGGCCACTTTAAGACATGTGGACTTTAACTTTCAGAATTTCTCAGTCAGTATTTGTATAGGAAATGGGCCAACTCACTGCAGTCAACTCACCATCGCCAACTCACCACCGGACAACTCATTGTGGGACAATTTAACAATTTTATATAATTATTTAAAATAAATAAAAATATTTTATTTTTTGTCATTCACATTTCATTCTGTTCCTCCTTTGGCATCCTTTCTTTAATGATTCTATTCCACCATTTATTTGATATTAGTGTAGCTTTTGTCCCACAACAAGTTGTTCTGCAGTGAGTTGGCCATGGCAGAGTTGGCCATGATGAGTTGGTTGCAGAGAGTTGGCCATGGCAAGTTGACCCATCTGTGTATGCTGGTTGGAGAGTTATGGGAATTGAAGTTCACCAGTCTTAAAATTGCCAAGGTTGAGAAACCCTGTTCTATAAAAGTGAATAGACATGAAAACTGTTCTTTAAATGCAATTTGTTCAGGATGCTAAATAAGGGGGGAAATGACTAACTGTCATCCCTTCAAGGTAGTCCAGACCAGAAAATCAAAGTCGTATATACTTATATTCCCTATATTGTCAGGTTACAATAAAAGAATCTTGCAAGTCTGAAAGTGCTGCCCCATTCCCTTGCCTTTAAATTCTAGAGAATTAGGGAAAATCAATTAGGAGACCATTTGTTCAACTCTACTCCAACAGTAGTGGGTTGCCAATTTTGTTACTACCGTTTTGGATGTGCTCCCACATGACATTTATGCATGTGCACAGAAGTGTCCGGGCAGATGGGCAGAGCCTCCCTCTGCCGCTACTACCAGTTTGGCTGATCTGGGCCAAACCAGCAGCAACCCACCTCTGTACACCAGCTTTGAATTCAGATTTCTGCCATCAAACCATTGTCTGGGCTGCAGCTCTTCTTCCTGACTCTCAAGGATATTCTGACAGCCCATTACAAGAATACATCAACAATACAACAATACATCAAAGTCTATAGACATCTTCACCATGCCTACCTTTAGGTACGTTTGTAAGGTGAAGTCATCAAAGAAGTCAAGAAAGAGGACCTAACTGCAGTCAAAGTCATAGTGCTTTATGAGTGTGTATAAAGCATAAATAGCATGGAGCTTCAATCACAGATCTTGATGACAGCCATGTAGACTTTTAAAAAGTCTCCTTCTCTCCCAAAACATCTCCCTATCTTGACATTATTTAATATCCTTCCCTCCCCAAGACTCTAACACCACTTCATCATCATTGTTACCCTTCTTTTTCTTAAACTGCATAAAGATTCACAACTATTACAGACATCAAATCCAACTTATGATTTGTATATAATTAGCTTAATGTAACCCACAGCTGCAACCTAACAGAATTCGTTTTGTTATAACACCACCAGGACAAAATAATATACACACTAAAATTCCTATCTATTTAGACATAGATTTCAACCAACTAAATGTGTCAAGTATTTGTTTTATTTTGCTATTCACATTAGAAGAGTAGGATTTTTAAAAATGCATATATAATTTTTTGCTAGGCTGGATAAAGTATTGCAGAAATTTCACAGAAAGTGAGAAAGTTTTTTGTTTTTTTTTTCTTGTAAAAAAAATTTGGGACTGCTATGAATGCACAAGGCTTTTTAAAGGTTAAAGAAAGTTTGAAAAGACCCCTGGGCTATGTTGCAAATTTTAAACAGTAAGCATAATCTCCCAGCGGATTGTTTTAAAAGAGAAAGATGAATGCTATCTAAACTTTACTCCTGCTAGTATGTTCCTGCCACAATGCATTAGCAAGGGAGTGAAAGGCCAACATTTGCTCCCAGAAGAGACAGAGAAAAAAGACTTTTTCATCCCAGTTTCAACTATGTTAAATTGAGCTGGGTCATAGAGCAATGTTTAATGATGCAAATAAAACCAACCCTATTCAGGTTTAAATTTACAAGGCATACCTGTAACTGAGATTCAGGTCGCTGTTTCACCTATTCATGGAACAGATTTACAAAGAACTTATTCTCGTGAGTTTTAAAACCCAGAACAAATGACTAGAAGAAAAGCAGATTTTTACACCCTGAAACCTAATGACTTCACTGCTGCTGGTGGGAATGTACACGTTTTGTAAATTAATATTTGCAGTGCAAAGTTTTGTTTTGTATGTAAAGCAGGGTGTTTGAAAGTGCCGTGTTTGATCTTGGATGATTTGAATATACACTTACCTAGTACAGAAGGACAGTTCCTGTTAAAATCACAAAATAGGTACTAATCAAAAATAGTATTTTAATTGAAGGTCACACTTAGATGTTAGCCATAGGCATTCCTGTGAAAATAAGATGACAAGAGATGAATTGTAAAATGAGAGATGAAATGTCTTGTTTTCAGTTCTAAATGAAAAGAGTCCACAAGTTCAAACCCATCACACAATTTAAATCTTTATCTTTAAACATTTAGGAGATATGAAACAAAGATCCAAAATAGCGAAAGCACATTGGCCTGATGCCACTGGTGCTATTACTAAATGCAGGCCAGCTAATATGTGAGATCTGAACATGTAGATTGTTAAAATATATCCCAATCCATATTCCCCAAATGTAAAAAGGTATGAAACTTCACATGAAATACAAAAAGCCTTCTTGCATCTGAAAAAAAGCAACGGAAATTTACTTTACTTTCTGAATCAGATTGCAAAATACTGGAGAATTGTACATTGCATATGCTTTCATGTGGAAATTACAGAATAAACTCTGAAAAAGGGATGGTTTTTTTCAACAGAGAAGGAATGGAAGTTCAGAGAGGTCTGAAGAAAGTAGGATTGTAACCACAGACTCCATAAGAGAATGCATCAATAGATGAATCATAAGTCAGAACGTGGGACGTTAAATAGTAGGGCATATGACTCCACTTTTGTGGTTTATATGCTGTATGTCCTTATCCACATCTTACTTTCCTTTTTAAATTGTGACTTTAAGCTGTTATGGGAAAGCAGTTTTTAAGGGTGGCCTGTTATTTTGTCAAATAAAAGAATATTTTAATATTGAACAAAATGAACTAAATACAAGCAATTCAGTCTTCCCCAATCAATTCGCTCTCATGATGGGTTAGGCAGAACCACTCAGCCATTGGCCTCAGTCTTTGCAAAGAAATGATATGTTTTACCAACTAATAAGTTCTAAGGCACAGTCACCAACTGGTGGCCCATGAGAAAATTTTGGTGGTCCACAGAAAAATTATATGCATTTTTATATTGCACTAAATCAGGGGTCCTCAAACTATGGCCCCTAGGCCGGATACATACAATGAATGTTTGTGTTGCTGCAGAGAGTCTCAACCCTCTGTGTGTGTTGGAGGGGGGGTCTGCATCAGCCTCCTGGTGCAGGGCTTTGGGAGAAGGCTGGAGGGAAGTGCCACTGGTGACGAAGAGTCGGAGGGCCTCATTCCAGTGGCACTGCATCATGGTCTGGAACTGGCTGACTATCTTAGCCCACTGAGCTTCCAAGAGCTGGCAGCTGGCCCTGCACTCCTGCAGGTCTTCCCTCTGCTTGGAAAGCCTATGCTCATAGTCCTCAGTGAGGAGCTTCTGCTGAGCCTCCTTCTCGATGAGATCCAATTTGAAGTGAGCCGGCTATTTTGCCAACTCTTTCTCATGGTGGCTGCTTAGCTCCACCAACTGCTTCCTATTGGGGCCCCAAAGAGCCTGGGTGAGCAGGCGAGGAGTGGTGAGTAGAGGCTGGCAAGGCAGCCCTCAACGTGAGTGACACCGAGTTGTCCACGCCCACCCTGTTACATGACCACCTTGCCACCCCTACCCAGCCAGTCATTAGGCAGATCATATCAGTGGTCTGCAGGATTTAAAATTATGAATTTAGTGGTCCCTGAGGTCTGAATGGTTGGTGACCCCTGTTCTAAATAGCTAATTGAAGAAGCTTAACTTAAATAAAGCTTTCACTTGATAGAAGCATCATTAGGAATGCAACATGGATTTCTTAAGAAAAAAACCACCTTATCTGGTTAACACAAGGTCACTTTTTAAAATTGGGCTAGCCTACTAGGAATGTGTGATTCATAAACATAATAAACAAATAACTCCCTTAATGAATTTTTGGGAATTCTGAGGACATAATATATTTTGCTTTCAATAAAGCCTTTGACAAGAGCCCTCACTATATTCTGATTAAGAAATGTGTCAGGTAGTTTATCTATTATGTTTAGTCATATCTGGCATGCAAACTATATTCAGTGGTTTATAAAACTGAATTGAGTTATTGGCCATGTACTTTACAACATTGCTACTGATGTTTTAGACAAAGAGGTAAAAGGAATGATCTTCAAATTTGCAGATGATTGGCCAGGATACTTAATGTTCTAGAAGACAGAATCAACATTCATAATGGAATGGATTGATTAGACTTTAAATGATAATGAAATTTAATAGAGATAAATACAAAATTATTGAATTAGAAAAAAAGAAATCAGATGCACAGTACTATATAGGATATGGAAAACCTAGTTTTGTGATGAGAGCCA
Source organism: Thamnophis sirtalis (assembly GCF_051295495.1). Taxonomy (NCBI): domain Eukaryota; kingdom Metazoa; phylum Chordata; class Lepidosauria; order Squamata; family Natricidae; genus Thamnophis; species Thamnophis sirtalis. The sequence goes on from NW_028261385.1 coordinate 55,431,707, forward strand.
GTTTGCTATAATGGTTAAGGCATCATACTTCTGTGGATTTGAGTTCCAGTCCTCTTTTAGGCATTAAACCAGCTAGGTGATCTTGGACCAGTCACTCTCTCTCACTCCTAGGAGGGAGCCAAGGGCAAACCACTTCTGAAATATTTCCAAAAAACCTGGGGGAACTTGTCCAACACTTACCAGGAGTTAACCATGACTTGAAGAAATTAAAAATGTTGCACTTACAACTCTAAGAGCTGTATGTTCTAAGGAGTGAAACGCATCAAGGTCAGCTTTTTATTCTGTACCTTTTTTCATCAAACATCCTAATTCAGGATGGTTCTTTTCTGATATTTGCCTCTTAATTCAGTCATATCAGGAGTAGATCCAAAAATTATTTCTGTTTAGTAGACTCAGACACTTGCCTTCTCTTCTATCCCAGCACTTGAGATGTATTTTGAGTGTGGATCCAAGAACATCTGCTGCAGCAGTTAGAGCTAAATTGGGAATTCATACAATTCATGCACTATCCAAAATTAGAGCATATGCAGTAACTACTGGTGCAAAGTCAATGAAATGAAGACTGATAGACTCCCCAAGTTATGTCTACTAGAGCAAATCAAATTACAACCACAAATCTCCCGGATCACCAAACTAACAAATTTTGTAAGAAGCTGTTGCCTTCCTGTCTCTTGTGTAACAGGAGAACAACTCAAAAAAAGATCAACCCAAAGAATTAAGGATATAGAAGCACAAAATGATATAGCTATCCTTAGTAAGGTGGGTAACTTGAAATGGCTGAGTAAATACAAATGTACTTTTCAAGTAGACAGCTACTTGAAGTTACAACTGCCAAATCATCTTAGGGAGATATTTACACAAGTGAGATTTGAACAGCTTGACACAATGGTCAGATATGGGAGATTCCATTCTATACCCTACAATGAGCGGAGGTATATATCTTAAATTATTGTATTCTATTCCTATTTCATTTTAGGTTGTATTTCATTCCAATTCCATTTTAAATCATACTTTATTCTGATTCCATTTTAAATTGTATTTTATCATGTTCCGTTTTATATTGCTTTTATCAAATTTTAGTAATAATTTGTTTCTGGAACTTTGCACTTAGATATGGCCCAAGGGCTAATCTATAGAGACTCAATAAAGACTCTATTTTACAGTCCACAAATTTAATACAACTGTCTGTATCTCTCTGTGTATTCTCCATGTGGTAAGGGTCTCCCTTTGTTTCTACATATTCTACATGTCATTCAACTTTGTTAGCTCTGAAAATGTTCTGTAATTAAATAGCCATTTCCCACAAAATAATTGATTACTTTTCCTAGTCATGTAGAACAAAACTAAGGGAGTCAGAAATGTGTGGAAGTCTGCATTTAAGAGTTCTCCCAGATGCATCTAGCAAACTTGGGTATCATATTCTATTTTTCTCACTCACATGCTTGCTCATTCCAGAGAAACGTGTTTTTTTTTCCTCCCACTGTATTCTTTGGAAGAATTCTTCAGAAACCCAGGAAAACCTTTTTAAATAGGTACAATCTTGGGTCCCAGAAAATAAATTAGCAGAGTTAATAATTGCTGTTCAACACCACCATTGAGTTGGCCATTAGTAACTAGTTACTTTTCTGGACTTTCTATTTTTAGCACAAAGCACTTTTTAAGCTATTGTTTGATGATAAAAGGAAACACCATATTCTAATCTTTGGGAGTTTGAAATGTGGCATTAATTCTCTTATGTTAATGATGTGAGAAGATACACGCTTTCCCCAAAGGAGAGATCTGTGAAAATTATTCCATTGTTGTTTCCCTAATTGAGTTGGAACCTCCAAATAGCATAAAGCAGGCAAGCACACACTGTAGGCTGCATGACACTGTACAATAGATCCTTCCGATTGACCAGCTGCTGCCCCAGCAGCTGCTGTGTTGAACCCTAGTAGTAGAAAACTAACAATAACGTTATTTACTCACATCTCCCTCAAGGCACTGTTCACTCATAAACCATGACATGAGCAACCATGGCTGCGTTAGGATTATTTTTTGATGCTCCATTTGCCATACTTTCTAGTATCTGAAAGGCACTGTCTAGTTGATACTTGCCAGATACTGCCTGAGTATTCTGACACTGTGGCTCACCTCATCTAAAAGCAGAGAAAACTAGCCAAACTTATATCCCTTCAGACTAGGAAACCAGGGTCATGAATGCTAATACTACTTTTACAGTAACAGAATCTTGCAAGTCTTAATGCACTCCCCCCTTCCTCTCTTTATCTTTATGAGGACTAGAGGGGGTCAGGGACAGGGACAGCTGGAGATAGTTTGGTGCCCTAGGCAAAATTATATTTGGGTGCCCTCTGTGGTTTGGCTCATTCTCCATTTTGTTAGGAATTTCCAAAGGCACCCTCTTCTTTCCTTCTTTGTCTTTCTTTCTTTCTTTCTTTCTTTCTTTCTTTCTTTCTTTCTTTCTTTCTCTTTGAGTTTTTGAGATTTCTACTTATGGTTTTCAGCCCCAGACAATTTCCCCCATTTCAGACATTTTCACTCAGTTTACACAGTAAGTAACTTTAATGACATCAGCACCCTTTGTTGTCATATGCCATATGACAAGAGGCGTCAAACCCGAGGCTCATGGGCCAGATCTGGCCTAGGGGTGCTTAGATCTGGCCTGAGGGTTGCCCTGAAACAGCGAAGGCCTGGGCCAGGGTGCCTCTGACAGCAAAAATGGAGCTTAAAAGGGCCAGCCTCCATTTTTGTCCATGACAGTCTCTTGCAGCCCTATGCAAGTGATTACGAAGCTCAGGGAGGCCCTAGGCTCCGTTTTCACTGGCAGGGGCTTCAGGAGGCTGTCGCAGCCAAAAATGGAACCTCAACAAGTGACATTGAGTTGGCTATGCCCACCCTGGCCACCACTACTCCAATGTAAAACACAACCCTGATGTGACTCTCAATGAAAACGAGTTTGACACTCCTCTCATATGGCAATTAATCCTCAAAATTACATTTAACCCCCAAATGGGTATATAACACAGAGTGCTGTGTTACTGCTTTTTGCTTTTTATTGTGTTTTTCAGAAGTCTTTTCCATTTGCTGTGCCTAAAATTGGGTGCTCCTAGGCTGGTGCCTACTTGTCCTTAACCTACAGCCAGTTCTTGAAAGTGTCTGGGACACTTTCTCAGATTACACTACATTTTTGCCCAGAGTCAGATTTATTTTATTTGATCATTGTCTTGATTGTGGCTCTTCTTACTGGTTCTCAAGTTCATTCCTATGGCCCATTACATCACTTTATGAAGACTATGCCAAAAAACCAACAATTGCTGAAAAGCATCGTGTTAGAGGCATGGCATGCGAATGTTAATGAAAAGACAGACATTATGGCACTGCTAATAACATCCTTTGCATTGATGGGGAAACCAATTTTTGTGGAAGGTTATTTCATCGCTGTGCACTATAGCAAATTGCCCTGGGAGAGTATTTCCTATGAAAACATATGCTACAGTCAGATGCTAAAACACATTTCATGTAACATGCAATTTGGCCTTTGGACTCTGCAAAATAATAAATGAGGAGGTATATGTTAGGAGAGAAGTAAATATTCCATCGAGTGACACAAATTCATTGACTGAGTTCTTGGAAAGTAAGTCAATATCTGGGAGAGGGAAGGAAAGAGATCCAAAGTGCCTCAGACTAAAAATAAAGTTTGGCCTTTATAGGTTGCTGGGTAATAATTGATCTCTATATTTTTATGAGTATTTTAGTGTAAAGAAGCCTCGAGGAAAGACTTTGAGAAAAAATATCAAATTGTAAATTATTGGTAGCTAGAAAAAAGCCAAGTCCAGCATGTAGCAGGGCATGCAAATGACAAGCTATTACCATAGATGATTGTCTGCAAAAGCTAACATATCTATTAACTATGTTGTGTAAAATTTATCTTGATGGAAAATTACTATAATATTTGGAGGTTTATCCTATAATTGTCAGAATGTAACATTCTTTTCTGGAACTCCACTGAAAGCAAAGACTGTCAAATAAAATTTGATGGTATTTCTGTCTCCCCTCTCCCCTTAAATGTCTAATAGACTTTGGCAATGGGAGAAGGCGAAATCCCTTAGCAAAGCATCATAAAAATGAAGCTTCTGCATGTTTGATTGCTATAAACATTTTTTGGGGAAGATGGAGGACAAAATCATGTGTCCAGAAAACACATTGATAATATGCCGTTGACATTCATGGGTGAAGACCAAGCTTTATTTTTAGGTTGATGCAAGTGCCTACCCAGCTGCTAGAAGCAATCTCAATATGATGAAAGTTAACAACCCAGAAATATCATGTCTTCTGTATATGTAGTTTATTTAAGAAAGATTGAGAAGTAGCATGATATCTTATATTACTTTGGAATAGATGTAAGGAATGGTTGGCTGCTTTGGATATAATGTTCAGTCAGTGTAAAGTTAAAGGGGGAAAAAAACTTCATACTTATACTCTTCAGCTCCCAAATGCAAAAACTTCTGAATGTCTCTAAAATGTACCAGAAGTAAATTGGGATTTATGCACATAATCCTAATCCCAATATATGTGTTTTTTCCTGAGGCATAATGAATAAACTGCACATAATCTTTTCAGCTTCTAGAGTTTCCATTACCTATTTTCTCTTGCTTAGGAGTAACTATGCTGTAGGCCCACAATAAAAAATCTTCCTTAAAGCTGTATATTAATAATTTATGTTGCTAGCACTCACCCATCCAAATGAATAATAAAGGCTTAGCAGAAAAATAAATCAAAGGTACTTTATTGCAATCATTGAGAAATATTGAAGTAGTAAGATAAAATATAACACTTTGATATGTACACGGAGACAGCTTATAGTAAGATGAACTGCCAATGACATTACACTGAAGTTACTACTGTTTTATATTAGATCAGCAACATAAGGTCTTCTACTGTATCACAGTGTTATTAATAAGGAGTGAATCCTGTGAGTTTCTAATGTGGATTTTGCCTCAATAACCATTGTTCTAGAATCTTAGTCTCATGCTTCTGTCTGACAAAAGGTGATTCCACGTTTTACCAGGGAATTCTTTAAAAACAGGTGTGAGGAAATTCTTATTCTAATCTACACAGAAATGATCATAGGAAAGAATTTTATCCAGTGACTCAGTATACCCAGACAGCAAAAGTTGGTTCACTCTTAATCTCCCCTTGAGATTTGTTAAGGGTTATATGTCAAGCTATACTAATATGAAAAACTTACATTGTTTGTCAACCATAAATTGACCAGAGTACCTTCCTGGTTTAAAACTATTATGGTTTTCAAAGTCAGCCCTAATGGAAATTCTATTAGGTTCATTGTGGGATTCATAGTCCAGAATCCTTTGTTTAAAGTTTTCCATGATCTGCTAATAACTCAAGACTACTGATATTTTAGGAAAATATCCATAGCAATGTACATTTCCAAGGGGTTCAGTAGCTATTAGCCAAACTTTGTGGTAGACAATTTAAATCCAGTCAGTAATTGAAAGTACACATATTCAGGTTCCACTATAATCCATCCTGCTTCTATGTATGCAATAAAAATGTGCCGAACTTGAAACAAGTTTCTAAAAATGTGAATGTGAACCACCTTAGCTTTGACTAAAGGGTTGTATGGGGTTAGTGGTGCCCCATAGATCCATGATGGCAAACTTATGGCACGCGTGCCACAGGTGGCACACGAGCCATCACCCCAGCTCAGCTCCACTGCACAATCTGCACGAGCCTCCCACCAGCCAGTTGGTTTTCAGGTTTCTGCTGTGCATGTGCAGGGAGCGGGGTGCACATGCAGGGATCATGTGAGCATGTATGAGGGGTGGGGTGCACATGGGGGTTGCATGCACATGTGTGGGAGTCATACATGCATTTAAAGGGGGTGTACACAGGGGTGCACGCATATGCACAGGGTGCAGCGCACACGTAGGGTTGTGTACACATGCACAGGATGCACGTGAGGGCATCCCACACACATTGCATTATGGGTGTGTGTACATGCACTTTCGTGCACATGCATGAGTGTGAGCATTTTCGGCACTTGGTGCCGAAAAGGTTAGCCACCACTGCCATGGATTTATGGCAATAGTGCCTTATTTTCAAATAATTTTAATACTGCTTGAGGCCATCCTACTGAGTTCTTTTACATGTATTAGGAAGTATGAGCAATTTGGGGATTTATTCCCATTGGATTGAAATCCAAATCTTAATTCTTTAAAGCATCTTCCTCAAGTCTCCAAGCTAGTGTTTTATTGCTGCTATTGTTATTATTTTCTTTTGTGTTCCAGCTTTTCACATAATTGTGATTTTATTAGTACAGAATAATCACTATGTGAACTGAAACTTTCATTGGTCCCCTTAAATGAAGGAGGGATCAGATGAGTATCATTTAGTGCTATACTTTAGATGTGTTGATTGACTCCAAGAGAAGATGTTCCTGTTCAGTTAGATTTTTCTGTAACTGAGTCGATTACAAGGATGCACCCTTGTTTGACTCTTGCTTGACTCTTGTTGCAACAGCTTCTGAAACATGGCCTACTACATTACACCTTCCCCTGGACTCATGTTATATATAATGCACATTTGAAGAAAAGAAGCAATAGACCATCTGAGACAGACTTTGCGCCAGAGTATTTGCCTAGATTTTAAATTAAAAGCCTGCTTAAAGTCTACAAAGACAGCATTGAAAGCTGCTTTAGGTAATTGAGTTTATTTTTCAATCAGATGGTAAAGCACTAAGCCTCCATCCAGAGTGGATTGGCCTGCTCTAAAGCTTTCTCTCTCAACTGCCAAGATATTCTCCCCCTCCAGGCAGTCTAGCAGCTTCCAGCACAAATGTCTGGCATACAGCTTGCTAATAATACTTAGCCGGATGACAAGATGGTACTTGACTGACTCATCTTTCTTGCCCTTCATGAAAATTGTAGTAATTATGGTTAAATATTTCTTTTTTAGGTATACAAACTGGTTTATAAATATAAGTGAAGAGTGAGACTAGGATTGGTGCCAACTGGTCAGGAATATTTGTCCATTTGGATGGGACTAAACCTTTTACTACATTTTCTGGTTTTCAGTTGCTTACTCAGCTTGTATGTTTCTGAAACCATGAGCGGGGTCTAATCAAACAGCTGTTTATCAGTTAATACCAGCCCCAAGGAAAAGGCAATCTAAATTAAAATTGAAATTTAACACTGCTCTTCCTAATAAGTGTTTCTCATTCAGAAGTCTCATTTTAAAAGAAGCAAAAAGAAGCAGCAATCACACAGCAGCAATCACATACATTTGGGAGGTATATGGATATCTTTAGGTTTTTTTTTCCTGATGTCAAAGTGGTCATGTAATGATTTCATCATATACACTACTTGTAATTTTATCCATATCTACTATGACACTGTTCGTATTTTATTGGCATGCTAGTTAAGCACTGCAGAATAGAATGAGCCACCAAGAATGGAAATCAGACTGTGTATTTCTTAAAGGTCTCCTTCAAACCAATTATGAATTGTCAAAATGGAAAAAAATAGAGCAGTTGCCTTAGAGCAAAGTTCATCTGGATCAGAAACTGGATGATCTTGTTTTCTGTAACTGTTCTTCGGTTAATAAACTGGGCTTGGTTGATGCAATAACCCATGGAGATTTCATCTATTTTACATTATGAGTACTTACCTATTTGTCAGAAATTATAATTTGCTCCAATCCCAAGGAACTGTAGGTAGCAAACAACAAAGGAACCCATCACAAAGAAGGTGTGTCATCTGATAATTCTACATGCATGCTTGTTTGTGGGGAAAAAATAATAGATCTTCCCTGAAAGACTAGCTTGGACCTAAAGAATCAATTCTGGCAAGATGGTGCCTGACATATCCTAGTGCCTTCTGCACTGGCTAGGTCCAGAAAGAGGGATGGATGGGTAGCTCTTTTAGAGATATGCTCAGTTGAGGTTTAGATGTGTCACTAGCCAAGGGGTGGAGGGGTGATGATTGTCATCTGAGAATCTCTTATTGCTTTTAGGGGTATTGCACCATAGATCACTGGATGTGAGTCCCTTTTCATTAAGTTGAGCTCTAAGGTCCAGTTAGTAATGTTGCTGTTGTACCATCCTCCCCTGTTGCATAGCAACCTCTCTACCTGAGCTCCTTGACTTCATTTCTGGGTTGCAGTGGAGTTTCCCTGACTTATGGTCTTGAGGGCTTCAATATGCCTTCTGTAAAAGTGGGGCCTGAGACAGTTCAGGAATTTATGGCTACCACGACAGTCATGGAGCTGTCCAAATTTATCCAGAGCCTGATATTGGACAATGATCATACCAGATCTGGTGTACATGTTGGAGCAGTGGCTGAAACCTGAGACTTTATGAACTCTTCATATCTCCCATTTCATGGTCAGATCCCATCCTGATTATCACAGGATTCTCTAGCATCAATATCTACTGCAAGAGGCTGGATCCATTAGATTGTTCCAGCTTGGCAAGTGATGGACCTGGATGGTTGCAGAGGGAGATGGGGATTGTTCCTGCTGGTCTGCTGCATAGTCCATCCAAAGCCTTGGTTGCTGTTGGGAATAGGTGAAAACTGAAGCTTTGGATTGAATCGTGGCCATTCAACTCCTTCTCTTTGGGGAATCCTTCATTCCCCTTGATTCACAGAGAACTTGTGAATGAAATGAGAGGACATGAATCTAGAATCTAGCTGAACTCAACAAAGCTTGAACTCAACTGAACACAGGTTAGAACTGGTATTTAAGCCTGTCTTATGGTGGTAATGGTGGCAAAGCATCATACTCAGCTCTTTTTGATTCACATACATCTGTCCTACAGCCCTGTTTTGGGTGATATGAGCCCTCCTGGGTAAGGGAGGAGGGGCATGTGGAGGAACTTGTCCAGCATCTTGGATGCCATTCTTTTTGTAGGTCCAAGGAAGATGCATGGGGAAGATTCTGGCCTAGTTATCAGGGAAAAGATTGAACCTTTGGATCTGAGGGAGTAGATGGGGTGCTTAGAACTATAAGTTCAGCCACCTTGTCTTTAGAGCCAAGCTGCTCCTAACTTGTTAAAGCAGCTGAGGGGGTATCACATGGGTAGGTGATCAATTCTTATCTGAATGAGAGGGTTGTTTACCTATTAAATAGACTTTGATTTGTCCTTTCCTCAGGAAGCCATTGGAAAACCTTACTATACTGGACAATTTTTCTCCAGTTTCTAAGCTCTCCTTCTGGGGAAACATGTCTGAGACAGGAGTGTGTGGCAGCTTCACAGGACCTTGGTTGAAGCAAATTGTCTGGATCAGTTTCAGTTGGAATTATGGACTGGGTATGGGAGAGAAACAGCATTTGTCACACTTTTGGATGATCTCTGGCAAGGAGAGGATGGGAATTGTACATTCATCCTTGTCCTACTTGACCTCTCTTCAGTTTTCCATACCATCAACATAATAACCTTCTGGATTAGTGCAGAGGATTAGGGGTAAGTGGCACCGTTTTATGGTTGCAATTCAGCCTGGAAACCTCTCCTGAAGCTTCAGAAAAATGCTTCTTGTCTCCCTTTAAATGTTTTCTGTGTTTATTCTTAATTATATTTTACTCCATTACAATTCCTGGTGACTTCATGTGGTTGACATTATGACAAAAGGCAGGGGTATAAAAGAAATTGAAAAGAAATACAACAACCACCTCAATAACAACACAATAAGCATAGCAGTGACCACAACATTCCCCAAATGACCTCTTGAATGACCCAGCCTTAAATCATTTACAGAAGGCTGTCAGTGATATTGCTCGCCAAACCTAAAAAGAAGGCTATTCCAGAGTGCAAGGGCCACAGTTAAAAAAACACAACCATACTGGTTCAGGATGAGAGATCTGGTTTCTCAGAAAACCAGGCAGATTAATTTCTGTGGGTCAAAGATGCCTAATAAATATTGGTATGAGTTTAAGTCAGTGTTTCTCAACCTTTGTAACCTAACGTCTGTACACTTCTGGTGAATTCTGGGAATTGAAGTCCACACATCTTAAAGTGACTAAAGTCTAGATTCTTTCAGTCAGTGTGTCATATCCATCAAATCCCATGAGATTTAGTGACGTGCTTGCACCCAGTGGTATCATTAAAAGGGACTAATGATAGATAGCTTATAATAGACTTGTCTCATTTTAACTTGTCCACATTATTACTTTCCTTTCCTGAATCATAATCTGACCACTCTCTTAAACCATATCATTTCATTCTTCCTTTTTGGATCTATATCTGTCTGGTTCTAAGGTGAACACAAGTTCACTTCAACCACAGCATCTATCCTTGGCCCTTTTGTCTTTGGTCTCCTTATGGTCGAAATGGATTTGTAACTGGAACTCTCAACCGCTTCATGTCATGGTTCATGATACAAGACTATCCATTTGTTTATTTACAAGGATTATAGGTCATTGCAATATGCAGATCCTGCTCATATGTAACTCCCCAATACATACTTACAATTAAAATAATACAGTCAGTTAATTGAGGACTGGGACCATTTGTTCTGTAAATTTACACCCATTCTTGGCAGCAAGGGTGCTTTTAGTGATACCGCTCTTAGTAGCAGCTTTCATGCTGAAAATTGTTAACTAAAAAATTTCTGTTCAGCATTGACCTATACAATGAATTCATCGCCTGTGACTAACAGATGAAGAAGTGGAATTCTGGCCAGGCATTCATTTTTATTTCCATGAAGCGTGTAAAAAGTGCCCTCTAGATCAATTAAACTCCCACTTTGTTCAGTACTGTATTCCCTTTCCAACAAGACCTGGCAATCATAAAAGCAATATTTATCCCCTGTTTATTCCCAGTAGGAATGTTCAGGCATTCGGAAGCAAGAAAGGTGCTTCAAATGTGACCTGAGAAGTTGTGAACGGTGAATGAGCCTACCACAGATCCAAAGCACCTTTCTCACTACAGTTCAAATAATGCATGCCACTGGTTTCTGGCAAACAGCTTACAGAACTATACCACCTTTAACCAAACATGTTTCATTTAACATTCATATTGATTGGATTTCTTAATATCTTTATTTATGGCCTCTTAGCAATAGCATTTAGACTTATATACCGCTTCACAGCCTTCTCTAAGTCAACATATTGCCCTCAACAATCTGGGTCCTCATTTTACCGACCTCAGAAAGGTGGAACAATGGAAGACATACCAATTAAATCTCTTAATACCTATATTTATGACAAGGAATTATGCGAGCTGAAGTCTAATACCAATGGATTAATATTGGTCTAAGCCATGTTAAAACTACTTAAGCTTTTAGTGAACATGTCTGAAGATGTTCTTAGTGAAAAGCAAGCATTTGAAGATCCGTTTAAAGTCTACTAAGCTTCTCTGACTTCACGACATACACGCATACATACACATAAAAACAGTCAGTAGATCTATGCTGCCTACAAGCTCGTGTCAATAAACACTTTTCTCTTACTCCAGACATTAAACATCGTCTTTTGATCAGGTGGGTAATAACAGAACTCACATTAATTTTCCTTGTGTTACTAATCTCATCTTCCATACTCCTGAGCCTCACCTTGCCAGTTTGACTCAGACAACACCCACCCCCCCGAGTTGTCAATGATTAGTGATTGCTTAAATGATGAATGCATTCAGATTTCTTGTTTATAATACCAATTGAAAATTCTGCAACACTGAAATCTGTGTGGCCAAGGCAAACCATGGTATGGCATATAATTCATTTTTATTGCAGTCCCAGGAGTTTAATCTCCTAGCTCTCTTCAGATGCAGCAGTTTCATTACTCTAGAATGGTAGATTTATTTTTCAGTGCTTTCGTGGTACTGCTTGCTGTAATGTAAAAGAAAAAGAATGACTCCATGCTGAAACATCCAGTGGTTTTATTCAGTAACAGCCTTTTTCAAACAAATGTGTCATCTTTGTTCTCTTAATCTAATGGCAAAGACAACAGGGAGCCTGCAAATATACTCTCCCTCTAGATCTGTATACAGTTTTCAATATGATGTTACAATTTTGAAATGGGCAAAACCTGCATTTGTTCCAATAAGCTTTGATGCTCTTCTCTAAACCAGACAACATATTTCACTGGCAGGGGAAAAAATGCTGAGCAAAGAAAGAACATATACAATAATACAATAGCAGAGTTGGAAGGGACCTTGGAGGTCTTCTAGTCCAACCCCCTGCTTAGGCAGGAAGCCCTATACCATTTCAGACAGATGGCTATCCAATATCTTCTTAAAGACTTCCAGTGTTGGGGCATTCACAACTTCTGGAGGCAAGCTGTTTCACTGATTAATTGTTCTAACTGTCAGGAAATTTCACCTCAGTTTTAAGTTGCTTCTCTCCTTGGTTAGTTCCCACCCATTGCTTCTTGTTCTGCCTCAGGGACTTTGTAGAATAGTTTGACTCCCTCTTCTTTATGGCAACCCCCGAGATATTGGAACACTGCTATCATGTCTCCTCTAGTCCTTCTTTCTCTTAAACTAGACATACCCAGTTCCTGCAACCGTTCTTCATATGTTTTAGTCTCCAGTACCCTAATCATCTTTGTTGCTCTTCTCTGCACTCTTTCCAGAGTCTCCACATCTTTTCTACATTGTGGCGACCAGAACTGAATGCAGTATTCCAAGTGTGGTCTTACCAAGGCATTATAAAGTGCTATTAACACTTCACGTGATCTTGATTCTATCCCTCTCTTTATGCAGCCTAGAACTGTGTTGACTTTTTTGGCAGCTGCTGCACACTGCTGGCTCATATTTAAATGGTTGTCCACTAGGACTCCAAGATCCCTCTCACAGTTATTACTATTGAGCAAGATACCACCTATACTGTACCTGTGCATTTCATTTTTGTTGCCTAAATATAGAACCTTACTCTTTTCACCATTAAATTTCATTTTATTAGATAGTGCCCAATGTTCAAGTTTGTCAAGATCCTTCTGTATCTTGAGCCTATCTTCTGGAGTGTTGGCTATTCCTGCCAGCTTGGTGTCATCTGCAAATTTGATGAGTTCCCCATTTATTCCCTCATCCAAATCATTGATGAAGATGTTGAAGAGTACTGGGCCTAAAACAGAGCCTCGGGGTACTCCACTGCATACCTCCCTCCATGTAGATGCAGTTCCATTGAGGACTACACATTGAGTGCGGTTGGTCAGCCAGTTACAAATCTATCTGGTGATGATGCTGTCCAACCCACATCCTTCTACTTTATCTAGTAGTAGGTTATGGTCTACCCTATCAAATGCCTTACTGAAGTCCAAATAAACTATACAGAGGGCGGAAAATCTCGATTAATGTGAAGCACAATATTTTCATGTACAGAACAATACATAAGTGCACCAAGGTGTGTTTTTTTAACATCAGAATAGAAAATCTGCATAGAATTTATAGAATATAGACGCTGGCATCTGCTGCCACTTAAGTTCATTGACCAGTCATGCAAATGTCAGGGAGATATTGACAAGCATGCAATTACCAGTTTTTCTCTGGAAGATAGAAATGAGCAATGTAAAATCAGTAAAATCAATCCTGCTTCCCAAGGCTTGTCTTTTCCTTCCCAAAATAGAGATGCAGAATCTGAAACTCCAGAATGGGATGTAGATCCCACCTCTCACTTCATAGTTGTTACTGAATAGCAAATGTTGTTACTAAATTGATAATGTGTAAAACAATAAGTGGAAAATGATGAAATATGTGAGCAGCTATTATGTAAAATCACATTTAATCCAATGTAAATCAAATGGAATTTGGTCTTGGTGCTGTCCATTCTTTTGTCTTGGACCCATTTCTTCATTTGCATTTAGCATTTTGTGACTTTAGGCCAGTCATTCTCTCCAGTGGTGGGATTCAAATAATTTAATAACAGGTTCTCTGCCCTAATGATCAGATGGGTAGGTGCGGCTCAGTGGTCATATGACTGGGTTGGCATGGCCAACTCAATGTCAGTTATGTCAATGGAAACTTAGCCTTAGCTGTTACAGTGTAATAAGGGTTAACCTGGGAGGTAGTTTCTGTAAGCAGGGCAATAAAGATTAGGGTAGAAACAACATCAGAATGTTTCCTTCCTGCCTTCCTTACAGGATTAGCCCTGTAAAGTGGGGAAAAAAACAAAATGAGATTTCTTCCAACAACTGGTTCTCTGAACTGCTTAGAAAGTTAACAGCCAGTTCTCCCAAATAGGTGTGAACTGGCTGAATCCCAGCACTGATTCTCTCTCAACCCAACCCAACAGAGGTTTGTTTTTGTGGGAAAACAGGAGGAAGAAGGAGTAATAGGTATATTCACTGCAATGAATTATTTATAAAAATCCTAAAGGCAGGATATAAATAAAAATAAATGACCAAGTGTGATCCTGAACTATAACAAAATTGAACATTCCTTCCCTCGAATATTGTGTGACATGCCACAAGTTGGAAAGAAGATGCCTAGGGGGTTAATAATGTATATTCGTCTTTTCAAGGACATTCTTCCTTAAAAGAAAAAAAAATCAGAATGCTCTTTTTCCCCACAATTCAGTATGTCAAATCTGTTTCAAGTTAGAAATGGAAGAAAAGAAAAGAAAATATTGCAGCATCCTCAAAAATGCCACTGTAAAACAATAAATAATGCTACAGAAATTAAATAAGAAGCTTTAGATTCATTGCATATAAATTTTATTGGAGCCAAAAATAATATGCATTATAAACATTAAGGAAAAATAAAACAATGAAGAATCCTGAAATTGTAAAGATTTACAAGATTTATTATAGCATAACTTTTTATAGACCATTGCAATGCGATGCAATATTAATTGATTTGTCTTGTCTCATAGAAATCACTTTTAAGTGCCAAATCTATACATGATTGTATCCAACATTTCTCAGATTACAGCTTTTGCTTATTTTATAGATTAAAAATGTAATGCATATGCTTAGTATCGTTTTTTTTTCTGTTATTTTCTAAACTGTTGACTTAACAATTTATAAAGTGTGCACACTGGGAGATTAATTTCTCGAGCTGATGTATATTTGCTTTCTCAGAGTAATGGTTCATTCTGACTTTAGTGTTGGATCAGTAAAATAAAGTTACACTGTCCTCAAATTTCTGTAGTACACAATCTTGCAGGGATTCTCTTTTCATGCTAATATAATGAAGACAGGACATGCAGATATAAACTGTTATTCTCAACATCAGCCAACCTTGTAATTTTCCTCTCTTCATTGAATTTGCAACATCACCATTAGCATCACCATTGAAAATGAAATACCATTCCTATGTGCTTCAAAACTCATCTTGCCAAATAGCTCTTGTATCCAAATGACTTGAGTGATATCCAAAATATTTGAGTAATCAGATGTTTGAATAAGGAGGAATTATATCTAATGAGGTTAGTATGACCTGGAAAGCAGATAATATATTCAAGTAGAATAAAAAAATCTGAATAAGTACATAATGGATGGCAAAGTTCAGTAAATTAGGGGAAAAGAAATTTTGTCTTAAATTGAGCATGTCAAAAAAAGACATATATGAATATATATGATATGAGCTGTTACTCCTTGGGATTTCAGTAAGCAGATCAGAAACGAATATCTTGCAGTTGCTTCTATCATTCAGATGAAAATTTGACTGCAGTAAATTGTTATTAACCATATGAGTAGTAGTTCTGCAACTGTCACTGAAAGATGAAACCATGACTACTAGTTCCTACTGTAATTTAGCAAGGTAGCATATGCTTTAAAACAATTAGCATGTGCTCTGGGACTTGAAGTCTACACACTTTAAAGTTGCCAAGTTTGAAAACCATGGCTTTATTGTTTTATTTAGAAAAATAAAAACCTCAGCACAAATTTGCATAAATGACATCATTTAAACTGTATTGCATTTTATAGTTCTACAATTATTTTCTTTTCAGCCCCTCCTTAGTTCTTAGGGCAGGCCTCCCTATTTGTCACATGCTGTTTTGTAGTTGACCTGCATTCCTTTCAAAACCAGTTAATCACATACAGCTGGCCAGCATTCCTTCCCACCCACCTACCCACCCAAAAAATCCCTTTCCATCCCACCTAATCAAATGCATTTCAAATACCCCCAAATAGTTATTTAGACTTCATATATGTACAAGTGTGAAAGTGTGTTGTCCAAATATTCCTGTCAAGGAGTGCAGCATTAGTTGGACGTTTCCAAAATAAATCTTGCAGAATATTTCTGTACTCTCCATGTAATAACATTCTCAGGATGAATTTTAGCCAAGCATATATTTTCTTCTTTCTCCCTCAAAATGCACCCTTAACTAATTCCCAGCACTTGGGTTTTTGAAAATGTAGGCAGCTTCCCATAATAGTATGATTGTACATTAAATGCAATGGGTAGTTAAAAGACAGTTGCTTTTACTTCTCATGTTACTAATACAGAACATACTTCTATGATCAAACGTGGTTGAAGGTTCAATTTAGTGATGTTCAAAACACAGTGTGAAATGAATTAGCTGCCAGCCTCACTTATGCAGCATGATTTACCATTGCCTTTATGGTCTTAATTGTACTTTTCAATAGGAAGGCCAAGAAATGAAATGCTAAGGCAATATGGAATGAAGAACAAATGAAGCAAAAAGATTGTTCCTAGTTATATGCTATATGCAATCTGTGTATGGTAGTCATTTCATCTATTTGTATTGTCAGATCAAAATTATGCATAACATTAACTTTAGCTCATCTCTCTTTGTATAGAATTTCAGCAGCATTTGCTGGTCAGAATAGCTGATTTTTGTTTTAAAATGAAAACAAACAATAACAAAGAACAAGAAAATTTAAGAAAGGATTAAAAAAACCATGAGATTTACAGAAAAATATCTGGCCTCTAGATAGGAAAACATGTTAAATCAGAGAGTGTAATTAATGTATAAATCATGAGAACATAGTTTAATACATTTTAAAAATCCATTCAAGCCAGCCAAAACACTTATTAACACAGTATTTTCCCATTTCCATATGATTTTAGTTTGAAATGATATCAGTTACTAAGTTAACTCCACTATGAAATTTTTTTGTTACTACAAACCAAAGAGTGGAAGATGTAAGCACATAAACTTCTTGGCTTACATTTGACAATGCACAGTGTATATATATATATGGAAAAAAATGGGACATAAAGTAATGGTTTCTAATTTTGGGTAATTCTCAGTGCTCTGCAAATATTGTTCCCTAACGAAAGAGAATTACAGTTAAGTTAATGGAAGTATGCTTTCTCTTTTTGAATGGTGCCCCCAATTCCATCTGTATCTTCTGGAAGGAAGCAAAATGCACACTTTCCAAGGTTTTAACAAAGCCAAGAAACATGGTTTTATTTTAAACAGATGTGCATAAATTCTGTTGGGCATTTAAAGGTATTTTTAGTCTAATGCTTATAGCAGAGTAGTTCATGTTTTATAATATTCATACAAGAATACAAGAATATTCTTATAATGTAAAATTTGTCTTGCTGAATTAGACCATATACCTTCTTTTGAACACTTGTTTCTATGACTCTGCCAGCCTGATGCCTGTGGGGAAAGTCCTTTTGAGGCATAACAAATCTTTATTGTTGGTTCCCATTTTATTTTTTTTATAAAAAAATCACTCATGCTTAATAGCTTCTATTGTACTTGCATGTTACCTGTCCTCCAATTGGAGATTATAGATTGCCATAGTCAGGTGTTCATGCTGTAAAACACTGAATTTTGTTTCAAAATTACTATAGAAGTAATGGTGATCTTTTAATTGCTGAGAGTCACACTTAACATTTTTGGGTGGGGAGGCTGTACTGGGCGTGGTGGTTATATATAGTAACCAAGACCAGGATATTTTGGAAGGGAGTTCTTGGATCAGAGGAAAGCGTGTTTTTTTCCTATTTTTAATTGTAGCAGCCTATTTTACCACTGACAAAAATGAGTACCCATCCCAGGAAGAAGCAGGAAAGAATAACTGATTTTCACTAACTATGGTCAGAAGCAGTTTCAGAGGTTTTTTAAAAGAGAGAAAGAGAGATTTATGGACCAAATGAAGCTTTCAAGCCTTGTTACTTATTCTTGCCCTATGGCTTGATCAAAATTTCTTATTGTTTTTTCTGAGCTGAGTAATCTAATTTTAAAAGATTGTTGGTTCTATTTAACTTGATTTTTAAGCCTTTTTTTCCTTTTTAGTTTCTGAATATCTCATAAGATTTGAATGGTGTGGCAGGGTTTTTTTTAAAATAAAAGTCACTCTTGATTAGTGCAGTGTGATCTAATAGTGGAGGGCATTAATATCAGTCCCTTGTCATGGACAGACTACTCTCTGGTTGCCTTCTGGCTCAGTAGTGTCACTCTTCTTCATGCAGAGATGGTACCCCTTCAATCAGCCCACCCTAAACAACTGATGGACACAGTTTCAGAGGCAGTCTGGAGTTTCTCCCCAGAATCTGGTGGGTCTTGGCTGAGGCCCTATCATCTGCCTATATATGGGCAGATAACTAAGCCACATTACCCTCATTGGCCTCTCTCTGTCATGGGGCATACCATGGTTTACTGAGGAGTTCTGAGAGATGAAGTATAATAAGAGAAGCCTAGACTGATGTTCAAGAAAGATTTGGAGGGAGTCTGACTAAACACAAGTAAAGGCCCATATTAGGAATTACTTCATTGCAATAAGAACAGCAAAACATCAATATTTCATCACCCTTATTGCATCAAAAGATAGCCATTCATTGGTCTTGTTTCAGGTGACCCAATGCCTACTGGGAAGGAATGGGTCACAGAATCATTGCAAAGCTATTGTGAGGAATATTCTGGCCTCTTAACAGAAAAAAAAAATCACTCAGAATCAGACCCACTCCAAGTTGGACTCCAATTGGGTAAGTCCAGCCAATGTGCCTGCATGCAATCATGTGGAATGATATGGGATGAGTTCCAACCAGTAACTCCTCTGAGGAAATAGTCAGGATTCTCTACACTGTGAGTTTGACCATCTATTTATTGGACACAGGTACACTGGGACATGAGAGCAGCCCATGCAGTTATGTCAGCCTTTTTGTGGGAGGCATGATAACTCTGTCCTTGAAAGAAGGGGTGATACATCATTTACTCAAGAGGCTAGTTTTGGACTCAACTGTCCTGATTAAGTCTTATCCCATCTCCAATCTCCCCTTTGCTGATTTCTGGAAAATCTGGGATGGAGGTGTGTATTCATCCTTGATTTCTTAATTGTTTCAGTATTATTAACTGTTATATCCTTCTAGATAGGCTCTAGGGATTAAAATCTCAAGTACCATTCTTCAGTCATTCTTTCTTCTTTCCTTTGGGACCACTTTCAGTCAGTGTTGGTTAGGGGGAAGAGAGGTCACTCCCTAGGCCCCTCCTTGTACTTAGGAATCTCTCCCCTCCTTTTCAATATCTACATGAAACTGCTACGTGTAGTCATCTGCTGGTTTAAGATTTGGTACTGATATGCTGATGCTATCCAATTATGTCTTTCAATTCTAATATGAATTTATGTATATAAAATATTTATTTAACCACCCACCTTATTCAAAACTCTGGATGGCTCACAATTGAATGAATCAAATGAATGAAGCTGCCAATGATCATTAGGACTCCCTAGATCCTGGGAGATTCCAACTTTGATTTTGGGTGGGGTTGTACTTCCCCTCAAGGGTGATGTGATATTTGGATTATTCCTCCTAAACAGGAGACACCTATAGCCAAGAAGGCTTTTGCACAGTTTCATTTGGTGCACCAGGTGTGCCCTTTTCTGAATTAGGTTGTTCTTCAGACACTCACTCATGCTTTAGTCATACCAGGGTTTGACTATGTGACTATTGCAATGTGCTCTATGTGGGGCTGCCCTTTAAAAGACTCAGAAACTTCAATTGGTCCAGAATACAATGGTGTAAGATGTAAAGAAATGTCTTGATTTGCGCCTGTGATACCTATGCTATGCAAGGATAGATTAGCTGCCAGTTTTCTTCTGCAACTGTCAATGAAACTGTCACTGAGAGCCTCTTGATGTGAGTGAAGAAGGAGAGTGCAAAAGTTGGCTTGAAACTCAACATTAAGAAAACTAAGGTCATGGCATCTGGCCCTCTCAATTCCTGGCAAATAGATGGGGAAGAAATGCAGGTAAGTGACAGATTTTATTTTCCTAGGCTCCAAGATTGCCGCAGATGGGGAATGCAGTCAAGAAATTAAAAGATCCTTGCTCTTGGGGTGGAAAGCTATGGCAAATCTAGACAGCATACTAAAAAGCAGAGAGATTACCCTGCCAACAAAAGTGCATATAGTCGAGACTATGGTTTTCCCAGTTGCAATGTATGGCTGTGAAAGTTGGACCATAAGAAAGGCTGAGTACCAAAGAACTGAGGCCTTTGAACTATGGTGCTGGAGAAGATTCCTGCAAGTCTCTTGGACTGCAAGGTGATCAAACTGGTCAGTCCTAGAGGAAATCAACCCTGACTGCTCTTTAGAAGGCCAGATCTTGAAGATGAAACTCAAATACTTTGGCCACCTAATGAGAAGGAAGGACTCACTAGAGAAGACCCCAATGCTGGGAAAGATTGA
Source organism: Thamnophis sirtalis (assembly GCF_051295495.1). NCBI lineage: Eukaryota > Metazoa > Chordata > Lepidosauria > Squamata > Natricidae > Thamnophis > Thamnophis sirtalis. The sequence goes on from NW_028261385.1 coordinate 55,452,265, forward strand.
GGGCAAAAGAAGAACGAGATGACAGAGAATGAGGTGACTGGATGGAGTCACCGAAGCAGTAGGCATGAGCTTAAATGGACTCCAGAGGATCGTAGAGGACAGGAAGGCCTGGAGGAACGTTGTCCATGGGGTCGCGATAGGTCGGACACAACTTCGCAGCTAACAACAATGATTCAAGTTGCTGGCCATGACCTATAAAGCCCTATCATTCAGTGACTATCTATCTCCTCTGGTGTCTTCCTGATTGGTATGAACTAACAGAATGGATATATTTCAGGTCTCTTCAATAAAACAGTGTCATCTTTTGTAACACAGGGAATGTACCTTCTCTGTCATTATGATATGAAGTTCTCCTTATAACGGCTCCCATACTAATAGCATTTCAGAAGGATTGAAGATCTGGCTCTTTTCCCAGGCCTTTGGCTAAGGTAGCTGGATACTCTTGTGATTTCCATTTTTGGATGGATTTGCCAAGTTGTTTTTTATCTACTTTTACTTATTTGTGTATGGGAAGGGGGTTTTGTTTTTTGAACTGTACTGCATTTTATTTTCTTTGTAATACTAAAATCCCCTCAGGGTTGTTTGGACTCAAGCATCATTTTAATGAATTGAACTGAATTGAATTGATTGCTATTGTCAATATTTGCATGCAGTAAATAGCCTTGGTATTTTAGTGCTTCTTCTGTAAAGGTTTCAGATATCATGTTCTGCACCAAAGTTGACTAAAAAGGCAGAGAAGGACCATATGTTTTTCATATCTACTTTCCCATTTTTCATCTATTTTGCAATACATATATTATACAGTAAAATGTTCTTTTTCTGCATATTCTTGTTTACTATTTTATTGGATCCACTGGACAAAAACAATAGATGCAGTGAAAAATGAGAGGTTTTTTTATATTGGGTAGGAGCTGGGGAGACAAATAATTATCATTATGTTAGAAATATTTTGGTCATACATTTTTCTCATAATCAGCTGATGTGAAATCATTAGAGATAAAAAGTAATAATTATTTTTACTAATTATATTATATTCACCTAATAATGGTAAATATGGTTGTAATTGCATAATTAGTGCAAAGGGAAGGTACGAATCCACATGGTATGACTTACAGTTATTTATCTTAAATAGTGTAATATAACACCAGAATAGGCATTGCTGATTTCCTATAATCATTTATTGCATGCCTATCTCAAAATACTGAATTTAAAAAAAATCATTTCTATAGTGAGAAACATTTAGACGTAAGTATCCCCCAAAATAGAATAGCTCTGCGTTACAAGCCAACTTATGGTTTTTGAAATAAAAAATACTTGACATGCAACAAAAGTAATCATGCTATTATCAATTCATATGTTACAGGGTTATTGTATCCTCCTGTATTTTTGGAATCAGTTTCTCAAATTCAACTTTGCAATTTCCTTATTTGCACAGTTTTGTCAAGCAAGTTTTGTCCATATATGTTTGATTCCACTTGTGATAATGCCCAGAAGAAAGTTGTTTAAACATATCCATATTATAAGTTCTGATACTAATGCTATTGGACAAACATAAGATTTCTATATTTACTGTTTTAAATCTGAAAACCAAGCTGTTTTTTAATGAATTTCAAACATATTTTGAAATATTGTACTACATTAGCTTATTCTTAGCTATTCCCAAACTGCAGAAAAAGTCATTTCAGAACCTTATTCTCTGTCAGTTTTTGAAAGAATTATTTTGGTATGTAATTCCGTTGAGCATTTCGAATAGTTCCATTTTTAAATCTCTTGCTCGTTAATTAGATGTTAAAGAAGGTTTAATTTGGTTTTATGTTTTCCTTTTTTAATTAAATGTTGGTTTTGATTGGAGAGGTATGGGTTATACATCCAATGAATAAATAAACTGGCTAGAGTCGCTCAGGAAAATGGTATAAAATAATGATGGTGAAATTTAGATAAAATCAAACTTAGGTCTATAAAAATCCCATGATTTTCAACAAATCTGCTCTAAATAGAGTTACATTAAGGCTACCATCTCAAAAATGATTATGCCCATAGCATTTAGCAATAGCATTTGCTATTATATAATGTTCCATAGTGTGTTACAACATTTTCTGAGCAGTTTACAACATCAATAGCAATAGCAGTTAGACTTGTATACCGCTTCATAGGGCTTTCAGCCCTCTCTAAGCGGTTTACAGAGTCAGCATATTGCCCCCACAGTCTGGGTCCTCATTTCACCCACCTCAGAAGGATGGAAGGCTGAGTCAACCTTGAGCCGGTGAGATTTGAACCGCTGAACTGCAGATAACAGTCAGCTGAAGTGGCCTGCAGTACTGCACCCTAACTATTGAATACTGGCTTGCGGGCGGAGCCGGTTCAATGTCTTCCCTGATTGGCCGAGACACTCGACGCCTCATTGGCTCATTGCTCAAACCCGGGGGTATAAATGTTTGGCGCGAACCACGCCAGGTTAATCATAGTTTACTCTGCTAGAATAAAGGTTGCTGTTTTACTACCTTCTTGTCGCGTCCTCCTCCTTCCGCTCCAAGATGCAAAACTGGCGACGAGGATGGGATGAGATTCCCGTGACCACAGAGAAGAACAAACCAGCTTGCCTCCGCGTTTGAATCATACCTTTCAGGTTAGGAACGCCGGCAGCGAACAAAAATCTTCTCTGTTTCTTCTTTCCTTTTCCCTGGCTTTTGCATCAGAATGGCAACAGCGCTTCCTCCTTTCGCGCCGTTTGGGTCTGCGGGAGAATCCTGGGACGGCTTCATGGAGCGTTTTGAATGCTATTTAATCGCGTCAAAGAACAGGGCACAGACTGACGAGGAGAAGTGCAGCTTTTTCCTGTCTTGCTGCGAGCCCTCTATGTTTGCTTCTGCGAGAGCCCTGGCCGCTCCGAGGCCAGCTTACAAACTTGGGTGGGACGAGCTAATGTCCAGGTTGAGGGACCATTACGCCCCCTCACCTTCTTTGATTGCTCGTCGGTTTACTTTTCGCCGCCGAGTGCAGAAGCCCAGCGAATCTATCAGTCAGTTCCTCGAGGCATTGCGCACAGTGGCCGCCCAATGCGATTTTGCAGACCTAGAGGAGAATCTTGTGGAGCAGTTTGTATGCGGGGTCCGCGACGTACAATTGCGCAGCCGTATGTTCCGGAACCACAAGATTACTTTGGCGCAAGCTGTGGAGACTGCGCGAGCAGCAGAACTTTCTGAACAATCCACGGCCGACATGGAACGCCTTCAGCTGAAACCTTTCACGCAAACCGCTGCGGGGCCTTCCAATCAGACGAACCTCGTTGACGACCTCTCCCCCACGGAAGAAGAGGAGGAGGAAACCGTCGGACAGATGAGGACGCAGCCGAAGCAGAGGCCACACCAGCAACCACCGACGTCCGTTCAGCCAGCTTCAAACATGCCTTGCCGTGGATGCGGCGGCCGCCACAGCCGCGTATCTTGTCCGTTTCGTTCCGCTGTCTGCCGCCGTTGCCGAGGAGAAGGACACCTCGCCAAGGTTTGCCGGGCTCTCTTGCCAGCCCCATCGTTCATGCAGCCCAGCAACCAGCGTCAGACATTGCAACGCCGCCAACAACCACGTCCAGCGAGGCGAGCTGAGGACTGCTATTCAACCCACCAGCTCCCTAGTGCTGAGTGCGTAGTCTATCAGGCTTCCCACGTCCCTGCCGGCGGTCGCAAAATTAGCACCGTCATTCGTCTTGAAGGTCAGCCTTGCCGAATGGAGGTGGACTCCGGGTCTTCCCGTTCCCTTTTATCTTGGGCTTTGTTTTCCCGCCTTTGCCCTAGGGTTCCTCAGAGTAAATTGCGCCCTGCCGGGGTCTCCCTCTTAGATTACCAGGGAAATGGGATTCCCACGGCAGGAATATTCCACATCCGGGTGGAATATGGAGATTTTAAGGGGAAACTTCCAGTTTTAATTGTTAAGGATAACCTGCCCGCTCTTCTGGGGTTAGATTGGTTCCCCGTTTTGGGCCTCACTATAGAAGGGGTGCATAGGGTAGTTCCCCGTGCCGTAGATAGCGTTTTGGATGAGTTCGCAGATGTGTTCGACGGGAAATTAGGTTGTTATAAGGGCACCCCCATTTCCCTTTGCCTCAATCCCCAGGTCGCGCCTATTAGGCTGAAGGCACGTAGGGTTCCTTTTGCATTGAGAGCAAAGGTAGATGCTGAATTGGATAAGCTTATAGAGCAGGGGGTAATAGAGCCCGTAGATCATGCCCTTTGGGAAACCCCTATAGTCCTCCCGGTCAAACCCGACGGATCGGTGAGGATATGTGCCGACTATAAGTCGACCATCAACTTGGCCCTGCAGGCAAATCCATATCCTGTTCCTGTAGTGCAACATCTACTTCACTCTTTGGGGCAAGGCCGCATTTTCGCCAAGCTGGATATGGCACAGGCCTATCAGCAGCTTCCCGTAGACGATGATGCGGCTACAGCCCAGACCATTGTTACCCATCGCGGGGCTTTCCGTTGCCGCCGCCTCCAATTTGGCGTTTCGGTTGCCCCAGGGATATTTCAGAGCCTCATGGAGCGGTTGCTCCATGGGATCCCAGGCGTCGTTCCTTATTTTGACGACGTCCTGGTTGCAGCCCCTAGCCACCTGGAACTCCTAAAAACACTGCGGGAGGTTCTTACACGTTTTAGGGAGGCTGGATTGAAGTTAAAGCGCAGCAAGTGCGAAATTGCTGTTCCCCAAGTAGAGTTTTTGGGATTCCTTATTGATGCACAGGGCATCCACCCCACTCCCTCGAAAGTTGCGGCCATAAAAAACGCTCCTGCACCCACCTCGAGGGCGGAATTGCAGGCGTTCCTGGGGCTTTTAAACTTTTATGCCCCTTTTATTCCCCACAAGGCGTCGTTAGCTGAACCGTTACATCGATTGCTTGACCGGTCAGCGGCCTGGAAATGGGGTAGCCGTGAAGCGCAGGCGTTCGCGGCTATAAAGGACATTTTAACCTCGTCAGCAGTCCTAATTCAATATAGCGACAGGATGCCCCTAGTTTTAACGTGTGACGCCTCTCCCTATGGCATAGGGGCGGTCCTGAGCCATGTCCTCCCGAACGGCTCAGAGGCTCCTATAGCTTTCTACTCCCGGACGCTCTCGTCAACGGAGCGAAATTATAGCCAAATTGACAAAGAAGCTCTAGCTGCAGTGTCGGGTATTAAGCGTTTTCATGACTACCTTTACGGTAGGAATTTCACCCTTGTTACGGATCACAAGCCGCTTTTAGGCCTATTGGCGGGCGATAAGCCAACCCCCCCCATTTTGTCTCCCCGCATGACACGTTGGACTGAGTTCTTAGCGGCGTATTCATATGCGCTGGTATACCGTCCGGGTAAGCAGCTAGGGCACGCAGACGCCCTGAGTCGTTGCCCTTTGCCACAGACGGACACAGCCCTCGTGCCTTCTCTCTCCATTTTGTCTATTGCTGAATCCGATCTCCCCGTTTCAGCCGCGGATGTTGCAGCTTGCACAAAGGCTGACCCCATTTTGTCCCAAGTAGCTTCATGGGTGTTGAGGGGGTGGCCCGAAAAAAAGGTAGCGGAAGAATTTCGACCGTTTAAGGCACGACAAGCCGAACTTGCCCTTCACGGGGGTTGCCTTGTTTGGGGGGATAGGGTAGTGATCCCCAAAGTTCTACGGGCACGAATCCTGCCCGCGCTCCATAAAAATCACCCAGGTATAGCGCGAATGAAAGCTTTAGCCCGTAGCTATGTGTGGTGGCCCTTGTTAGACTCGGAAATCGCAGATTATGTAGGTAGATGTAGAATATGCCAAAATTCTAGGCCGAATCCCCCCACAGCTGCACCTCGTGAGTGGGAAATCCCTAGAGGCCCATGGTCCCGTTTACACATTGATTTTGCCGGTCCCTTTCACGGCCGAAACTTTATGATAGTGGTTGATGCTTACTCTAAGTGGGTGGAGTTGGTAATCATGACCTCCACTACGGCAGAGAGTACCGTGAGGGCTCTTCGTAAGATGTTCGCCACACACGGGCTACCAGATGTGATAGTTTCAGACAACGGGCCCCAGTTTACCTCCACTATGTTCCAAGAATTTTTGGCAGAGCAAGGGATTAGACACGCGGCCACAGCCCCGTATCATCCAGCTAGTAACGGTAGGGCGGAGCGCGCAGTTCGCTCAGCTAAAGAAGCTTTGGGCCGCATGGACCAGGGTGACTGGCAGGAGAGAGTGGCGGCCTATCTCTTGAGCCAGCACTCTACACCCTGTCCAACAACTAATAAAAGTCCTGCGGAGCTCTTGATGGGTAGGAGATTGCGAACCCCCCTAGATAGGCTCCATCCACTCTATGCAGGGGATTTACCGAGCAACTTGGGGGCCCTTCCGTCCCATACGTTTAAGTTAGGGGATCCCGTTTGGGCTCGTTCCTTTTCAGGGGATCCACGGTGGGTTCCCGCAACAATCACAGCTTTGACTGGCCCCTGTTCCTTCAGGGCCGGTCTGGCCGACGGAACGCAATGGAGGCGCCACCTGGACCAGTTAAGGCGCCGCCTCCCTGCGGAAATAGACGGCCCGGGCCCCCCAGACATTCGCCCTCAGCGTGAGCTACCCTTGATGACCTTATCCCCAACGGACTGCCTTTCCTCGGGGAACGGGGGACAAGCCGATACGAACTTTTCGGACAGACGTGCCTCATTTGGCCATTCTTTCCCTCAAAGCCTTTATCGAGACTCTGACCATATATTCCAACCAGATTGTACGGGTCCATCGTCGGATGCTCCGGCTGTTGCGGAGATACCATCTCAGACAATTGGAGCGCCATCTCTCGGGGCCGCATCACAGGATCACCGTTCCGCCACAGACTTGCCTCTGTTGGCGATTCCCCCCCCGACGACAGCTGTCGGGGAGCTACGAAGGTCGGGACGAGAGCGGCACCGTCCCACCTATCTACAGGACTACGTTTGCCCTTCATGAGGGTACTTGACTAGGGGGGGAGGGGTGTTGAATACTGGCTTGCGGGCGGAGCCGGTTCAATGTCTTCCCTGATTGGCCGAGACACTCGACGCCTCATTGGCTCATTGCTCAAACCCGGGGGTATAAATGTTTGGCGCGAACCACGCCAGGTTAATCATAGTTTACTCTGCTAGAATAAAGGTTGCTGTTTTACTACCTTCTTGTCGCGTCCTCCTCCTTCCGCTCCAAGATGCAAAACTAACCATTGCGCCACCTCGGCTCTTTACATCAGCATATTGCACCCAATAATCTGGCTCCTCATTTTACTGAACTCGGAAGGAATGAAGGCTGAGTCAACCCTGAGTCAGTCATAATCGAACTCCAGGCTGAGGGCAGTTAGCATGCAATACTGCATTCTAACCACTGCACCACCACAGTTCCTTACATCAGCTGTCACCAAACTTTGCAGCTTGGTGGTGCAGCTGAGAGGGAGAGGGAAACTGGGCCACATGAGTGGTGGACTGGTACACTTGCAGCTCAACTTACGTGAGTGGTGGGTCAGCGTAGCCACGCATGCACACGCAGTTGGACTGCTGCTCGCATGAGTCAAGCTGTATATGCATGCATGTGCACTGACCCGTGGCCCGGTTACAAACAGGCCATGGCCCACTAGTGAGCTATGGACCAGAGGTTGGGGACCCCTGCCTTATATTGACCCATCCTGCCAGATGATCTCAAGAGAGTGTGGTCACATTCCATCCTTCTAAAGACAGACTTCTATGATAGCCCCAATATATTTGGACACCTTGCCACCAAGAGTACATATGTGCCTTTTGTTGCTGGCAATCTGGGAAATCTTTATTTGGCTGGGTTTTTGAAGGGTAATGGTCCTTGAGCTGTTGCTGTTTCTTCCTTTTTATTTATGTTTTATTTAATTTATTTTTTTTATTTTAAACACATAAGCACAATAATAAAGACATAGACGACATTTATACAACACACTGGAACATCATGTTCCTTCTTATAGCAGTTTTGAATCAGTACATTTTTATATACACTATTTTCCCTTCTAATACACTTCCATTGAATATCATCATTTTAAACCCTCTTATTTCATTCTCTTTTACTAATCTATCTATTTTTTGGCTATATACATCAAGCAAACTTTGTCCTTCTTCTGCTTGTGTAGCATTTTTCCTTGGTTTGTAACTTTTACCTTTCTTAGGTTATTAACATAAATTTTTGTTTCTTTCCTCCAACCACCTGTACCATTTTTCCCTATACTGAATAATACTGTCTCTTCCTTTCCTTGAACTTCTTTAGTTAACTTGTCCATCTCAGCGCAGTCTAGAATCTTTTTTATTATTTCATCTTCATTTGGTGTCGTCTTATTCTTCCATCTCTGGGCGAATGCAATCCTAGATGCTATAATAATATGTAAGATTAAATATAAGGTCCCTTTTTTATATTTAGTCATCGTTATACCTAATAGGAATGCCTCCGGTTTCCAGTCGATTTGCATTCCTGTTATGGTTTCTTTTTTATTTATTTATTAAACCAATTTATATAGCCATCCATCTCACAAACAACCACTCAGGTGACCCTGATGATACAGATAAACCTCCAGGCGGCCTTAACAACTCACTAAAACAGGTATGTCAAACTCGCATTGTCACAATGTCAACATGTGACGTATCTGGACTTTTCCCCACTTCACTAAACCAGGCATAGGCGCGGTCAGCACAGGACGCATCCGCCCCAGGAGTTTGACAGCCCTGCGTTAAAATAATGCAAATGACCATCTGTCTGCAAGGAGTATAAATCCTTCCAGTCCCCACCATCCAGTCAGAGCTGAAGAAGCTTCTTGGAAGAGAAACGAAATGGTTGTCAAAGAAAAACCAGAAAGTCCAGTTGCCTCTTGAAAAAGCACCTTTGGGACAATCTCGTAAACAAGCGACTCTGGGCAGCACACAAGAAAGCTAAGAGAGTTAATAAATAATAAATAAAGCATAAAAACCAAACTAAAACATTGAATAATAGAAGAAGGGATGTTAAATAAAGTGGAGGCACCTCACTAGTTCACATAACCCCTGGGGTTCCTGCTGTCTTATCCAAGTCTTGAGTGACCTCCAAAAACTCAGCAGCAGTGAGGCCCGGCCACACCTCAGGGAGGAGAAGATGCCACAGTATTTATGCCTCACAGTAGAAAAGGCCCACTGCTTAGACCCTGCCAAATGGACCTTTATATATATTTTTACATTGGAGAGGGATCATTTTACACTGTGGTGAGAGGGATGATGTTTTACTGTATGGATTGTTTTCATGCTTTGTCCTTTTCCAAAATCCATTATTTTTCCAAAGTGCCGTGTAATTTATTAATCCAAAGTAAACTTGTAAGAATTCTCTCTTTTCTTTATCATGGTTTTTCTTCTATTTTGTGAAGTGGATGGGTTATTTTCTTTGAGAACCAAATGGAGCCAAGAACAGGAAAATTACTTACATTTTCTATTGTCTCATAATAGACGGAACAATACAATGTGCATGTACAGTATATACTTTATACCAGAGGGAACTGACAAATTACAATCTTTAGACCGATTTAGATACTTTAATACATAGCATGCATAGCATACATAGCATACATAACGCTCAGAGGCTTTACTCATTTTTTATTCTACATCTAATGTCAACAGAACTGGAGTCCTAACCCTCTCTGGGAATTTAAGCGCCCCTTATAATTGAACTGCCTGTTTCTCTTGCCTGCTGATTTCTTCTATTCCTGCTGTTAGAGCTAAGGAACATGGGAACTGATGCATGGAATAACATACACTTCTTGTTTTTTGATGTTATTTTCATCTATGAGTCCCATTGGCATATTTCTCTCTCTCTCTCTCTCTCTCTCTCTCTCTCTCTCTCTCTCTCTCTCTCTCTCTCTCTCTCTCTCTCTCTGTGTGTGTGTGTGTGTGTGTGTGTGTGTGAAAGGTGTGTATCCTCTTTTTCTTCAAGACTAACAAATGGTCTGTTTCCTACTGACTCCCTACATTTTGCAAAAACTTAACACTTATCTGGAAACACCATACAGACCACAGCAAAATAAGTCAGCATGAGCTCATCTGGGATGAAAAACCAGCCCCATCAGATACTCCTGGGCTGCAGCCCTTAGCCTCCTTCACTATTGATCATTCTGGCTGAGGCTGCTGGATACTTGCTCAGCAATATTAAGGTGACACAACTACCATTCCTATGATCTATATTTTATTTTCGCCCCATTAACTGGGCTATGCTTAGAACTGAACTCATGCAGATTCAAGAAAAAAAGAGGGGAGGTGGTTCCACCTTTTGCTCTTGTAGTTAGTTGAAACAGATCTGACACCAGCTAATTCCTGGTGACTAAATGCCTTTGGCAAAATAAAACCAAAAAACTTGTAGCTTTTTCAAGGACAATCTTACAATTTCTTCAACCCATTTTATCACCCATTGTCTTTCCTTCTTTTACTCCTTCTTCTTTCAAGGAGTTTACTTCCCTCATCTGTTCAGATCACATGGGCCTTAATAGCAAGCATTTTCACAATCAAGTACAGCACACTTACCAGGATCATTTCCAAGTTATCGTCTGAACACAAACAAAGTTAGTTTATTATTTACTATAACCAAGAGAGATGATTTATCTGCATGCGTTTATTTGGTCATCTTTGCCTTAAATGACTACATTAAAGCAAGAAGAGATGTTCCAGATAAATTGTATTAATAAACAAAAAAGGCAATATTTATTTAGAGACAAACAAGACAGTACCATTCTCCTGTCCTCTTAATTGAGCCTGAAAATAAACTCCTTTTTATTTATCCTCTGAACTGGCCCAGACAACACATTTTGTTCCGCACAAAAGTTTATTAACCCTTTCGATGCTCAGAAATGCCAAGGCTACTCATTGTTCGGAATAGTTGGTTGTTGCTTCGAAACAGAAGCAACATTGAAAAGCAGGAGAATGTTTTGAAGAAGAAAAACGCCTAGGAAAGTATACCCCCCCGCGCGCGCGCACGCACACACACACATACATACAAACGTGCAGGAATAAAGTCAGAGAGGATGAGGAAGAGAAGCCCCAGAGAAAGAAAAGGGACGAGGAGAGGCAAAATGGGTCGGGAAGAACTGGGACTGGGCGAGAAATGAAGGCGGGAGACGGCAGCGAGGCTGGCAGGAGAGCCAAGGAACGTTCGCCAAAGGGAAGGCGAGGAAAGATAGAAGGGAAGAACGGGAAAGGAGAGAGCAGAGGCGCCACAGGACCTGTGAAAAGAGGGTGGCGGTGGGAATGAGCGGCAGGGTGGAGAAGAGTGAAAAAGAAGTGAGACTGAGGCGAACGAGTACAGTCGGGGAGACGGGGACGCGTGGTCGGTGAGGAGCGGCCGGAGGAGGAGAGGGCGTGAAGGGGCTATTTCAACATCAGGAGCTAGGTGGGTGGGGAAGCTCCAGCCGTTCAGCCTTCAGCTTTGGGAGAGCTGCCTTCGCTCGACCGCTGGCCGTCACCTCTCCGCCCGCTCTTCCTTCTTCTCCCTCAGGGCCTCCCTTTGAAGTCACGTGGCAGCCCCCCTCCCTCCTTTCTCGGCAGCCCCCCGAATTCCCGGCGTGGGGAATGGCCTCGGCTTTATTGTGACGCAAGCAGCCGAGAAGCCGGCGCTCCGCGTCCCCAAGCCCTCCCGTGCCGCGTTCTGCTGGAGCCAGACGGCAGCAGCGGCAGCAGCAGCAGCAACAGCAACAGCAGCAGGAGGAAGCCGGAGCTTGTCGAGCCGCCGCGGCGAGAGGTCCCCAGGAGCCGAGAGCCTTGAGAGAGGGTGAGTGCAAGCAAGTTCCACCTGAGGGGAGGCGAGAAGGCGCGGGGAGGGAGCTCGGGCGGCTGCCACAAGTTTGCTGCGGGGACTCTCCGCTCTTGACGGTTTTAGAGCGGGAGGGAAAGAGGCGGAGAAGGCGCCTCGCCTGGGACTCGGTCTGCCCCGGTCTCGCGGGTTGCCCTAAGGTTTGGCGGCGGTGTCTCTATAGTAACGCCGCAGCTGCGGGGCTCTTTGATCGGGAAGCTACACGCCGGCAGCAACAGCTCCCAAGCAGCCGCCTGGTCCCTCTTGTTGCTCGCGTCTCTCTGCGCTGTTCGGCTTCCTCTTTTGTAGCCTACCTTTTTTCGCCCCCTTTTTCCCTCCAGCTTTCTGTTCAAGGAGCAGTTTTTTGCCAAGCGGGAGCCCCCGGGTAACAAAATGTGACGAACGCTGCCTGTAGTAGCAGGGAAACCTCTTAAATGTGTGTGTGCGCGACAGAGAGAGACGGAGTGTGAGAGAGGGAGAGATGTTCCCATAGCCAACTAGGGAAAGACCACATCTTATCCACTGGAAAAGGGGGAACAGAAGGTGTCTTGGACTACCGTACTTTGAATGGGCGGCTATCAAACAACGTCTAGAAACCAGCAATGTATAGTAGTAGTACAGTACCGAGGATGAGAAAGGGAGAGAGAAAAGCATGCGAGCGAGCGGACGAGATCAATGAGAATTTTTTTAAAAAGGCAACAGACCTGAAACTCCTATTTATAATTCGATTCGGAGATTTGCGAGCTGCTTTTATGGATGGCTAAGAGACTCTCTGGCTTCTTGCCTCTGATGATATGTAAATCCCCACACTTTTTTTTTTCTTTTTTAGTTTTCTTGTCTCCTGGTGCTTTCTGAAACAAGTCAGGGAGGTGGTGAACTGTGCAAACATTTCATTGTGGTTATTGTCAGAATGCTCACAGTGTATCTATGTTGTTAAAAACATTTTTTTTAAAAAAGAGCGAAATTGGTGGGATGTTACTGCCCCCCCCAAAAAAAAGTTTCCACAGGAAATGCTAGCATTCTTTGCTGAAATCCGTGCAATGAAGAAATGGTCCTCAGAAATAATCATTGTTGACAATTCTCAATGTTACTTTGAGCAAAACTCTCAGATGTAATTGGTTTTTCCTGTTGCATGTTATGCTTGCATAGAAAAACTGGTGAGCAGGATGTCATTGCCCTGCTGTTAGCTTATGCTTCCTGATCTTGCTCTTACAGTGAACAAGGATCTAATCAAGTTGCAGTTGACAGGTATCCATCAAAGAACATGAGTGTTCAGGCTTCTAAAGGATTAAAAAAAACTAGAACTAGTACACTGTAGTGTATTTTTTAGTGAAATTTAATCTAGAAATCAGTGGATGTATTACTATTTTAACCATATCCATATCAGATCTCTGAAAGGTCACCATTATCTTAATTTCAGTGACTCTTCTAAATAAATTATGATGTCAGTGCAAATTGCTTACTTGTGAGCCAGGTATGCCTTATGCTGGAAATATTTTAAATGACAGATATTCAAATTGCATGTAACAAAATTTAAAAGGAATTGGAGATGGATTGGGTCCAGTCTTCTGGTTTTTTTAAAAAAGACTTTGGAGGAAAACTCTGTTGTCCTACAATGCTCTACAAACACTTTGTCTTTTGCATTTATGATGTAAGTTCTATTTGGTGTAAGAACTACTTTTTTAGATCTCTGTCAAATACATGATAAGGAATTTAAGGAATAAGTCCTAGAGATTAATATTGCCGTTTGCTCATGCAAGTATTGTAGTAAAATACTTTAAACATTCAGTTGCTGGTGGTTGATTCTAGAATCAGGAGGATACCTTTATGCCATATTTCACGTGGAAGAGAAATTGGGTGTGAAAAGCACTTTACTTTGGAGATGGGCTCAAGGCCAATTACAGCAGATTAGTTGCCATTCAGTACATTTTTCATCATTATGTTCAACTTGGAACATAAGGCCAGTGGCCTGCAATTCAGCATTTAACTTCTATACAGTTAGCAAGTAGAAGTCTGCAAACAGGTTATGAAGGCTACAATATCCTTCCAGTATTCAAGAACAAGTGGTGTATAGAGGAGAGGCATACTGTCTCTGATATTGAAAGTAACGCATACTGTAATAAAGTTGAGCTGCTTCTTTTTCTCTGCTTTTGTGAGAGTATTATTTGCACACAGAAAAAAGGCATCCACCTTTTCTCTTTATCTTTACAAGCATTAAAAAAATGTGGGAGCACTGATGGGAAGGACAGGATGGTTTATTTTTGAAGGTTAAATGTAATCCACTGGGGGAAGAATACAGGGGTTCTCTGTCCTGTTGATACTTCCTTTAAGACAGGGGTGTCAAACTCTATTTCATTGAGGGCTACATCAGGATTGTGTTTGACTTGGGGGGCTGGAATGGGTGTGGGCAGCTCGACGTCACTAGTGTCGAGGGCGCCAGTGATGGCCTGAGACTCTGCCAGTGAAAACAGGCTCCTGAGCTCCATTTTTGGCTGCGACCACCTCCTGTAACCCTCCGCCAGTGAAAACGGAGCTTGGGAGGGCCGCCCACAGCTCCATTTTCACTGGCAGAGGCACCATAGGCTGGTCCTTCACTGTTTCCTGTTTCCCTGCAGGCCAGATCTAAGCACCCTGCAGGCCAGATCTAGCCCATGGGCCTTCAGTTTTACACCCCTGCTTTAAGAGGATAATAATCTCACTATGCAATGGTGTATGGTAAACAAATGGCTTGACTTCAGAAGCTGGGGTGCTCCATCACTGGAGGTTTTTAAGAAGAGATTGGACAACCTTTGTCTGAAATGGTATAGGGTTTCCTACTTGAGCAGGAGGTTGAACTAGAAAACCTTCAAGATTTCTTCCAACTCTGTTATTCTGTACTGTCAAGTATACCCTCAAAAGAAATAAAGATGGAGAGCTGTCATAGGAATGTTTTGAAAGGGAAAGAAGAAAGAAACTTTCAAACACTTAAATTTTGAAGGATTTTTCATCCAAATTCCAGAAGGGATTCACATCCCTTTCATTCTCTTTTCTCCCAACCTTCAAGAATAAGATTAATTAAAGGGATTGAACAATCAGAAAGTACACTAATTTATAGCCTTCATAATTACTAACTTGTAGTAACTTTATAGGACCCAAATTGTCGGGGGCAATATGCTGACTCTTTGCTTAGAGAGGGCTATAAATCACTGTGAAGTGGTATATAAGTACTATTTCTATTACTATATTTCATGAATTTGCCTATTCTCCTTTTAAAGTTTGCAAAGTGGATGCCATCACTGCATCTCTGGCATCATCCTGATCGGAGCTTCAGCAGATTGAAATGCTGTCTTTTTTCAAAGGAACAACTGAAAACCTAATTATTCACCCATACACTAGTCCAAGACCTAGCATGTTTGATTTCCTGTGATAAATACAGCTTTTTAAATTTAAGGGTGACTGATTTTATATTTTTATTCTGCTCTAGGCTCTTTTGAGAGAAAGTTCACTTCAGAAATAAATTACGATTCTCATAATCTTGCAGTAGCAAATTTCAATTTACCTGAACGCGGGGTGAGAAAGGATTTCCATTTGTTTATCATGTACCTCTCATTATTCAGCATAATTGAATAACCTCTCATTCTTGCATTGTATTGTAAGAGGGAAATAATCCTATCCTTATTTTTCTGTTCCATTCCTACATTTTTCCATTTTTTGTGCAATGGTCATAACTGCACACAGCATTCCAAGAAAGATCATAGCACATATTTATAAAAGCAGCTTTATTTTTTATTTTTTGCCCCAATCAACCTCAGCATTGTTCTTACCTTTTTATTGTATCTTTACACTAGATCAATGATGGCAAAACTTTTCGGCACCAAGTGCCCAAACTTGGTGTGTTCAAATGCGCATGTGCGCATGTTAGAGCACCAAAAACCTGAAGACCAGCTGGCCGGATGCATGTGTGTGCCAGCCAACTGGTCTTCAGATTTCTAGCACACACATGTGTACTGGCCAGGTGGTCTGAGCACCAGAAACCCATGCTGGCTGGCATGCCATGCCTGTTTTTTAGCATTTTTTCGGGCATGGAAAATGGCCTGAAAATGGCCCAAAAAGTGCCCTGAAAATTGCCCCAAATCTGCCTGTTTTCCATTTCATTTTTCAGGCTATTTTCAGGGCATTTTCCAGAGGTCCAGCACCCACGAAGACCAGTTGCACACCAGAAACCAGACAAGCAGCTGGCGGCAGCATGCATGCCCACAGAGAGGGCTCTGCATGTCACCTCTGGCATGCGTGCCATAGGTTCGCCATCATGGCATTAGAGCAAGGTTTTAAAAAAGTCAACCACCACAACCTATGTCTGTGATGTTAAGAAGAGCTGTGGTGGTGCAGTGGTTAGAATGCAGTACTGCAGGCTGCTTCTGCTGACTGCCGGCTGCCAGCAGTTGGGCAGTTCAAGTCTCACTGGTTCAAGGTTGATTCAGCCTTTCGTCCTTCTGAAATCAGTAAAATGAGAACCCAGATTGTTGGGGGCAATATGCTGACTCTGTAAACCACTTAGAGACGGCTGTAAAGCACTGTGAAGCTATATATAAGTCTATTGCTATTGCTATTTTTTTTCTGCTCCTATAGAAATAATTTTACACATTCCTTTGTTGAACTATATTTGCCATTTTCATTTCAGTCCGGCTGTTTTGACGGATTCTCTTAGCACTTTTTGCTGTTCTATTTTGTGTTAGGTTTTCTAAATAATTAAGTGTCATCAGTAAGCATGACCTCTTGATTCCAAATAATTTATAAACAATTTCAAAGCACTGGTCCCAATTTAGGATGAGCAGAAAGTATTTGTTTTGACAGATTTCCAGTCTAATGGGAAAACGTTGTCAGGTTGATTAGAGGGTAGAGGATGTTCTTTGCAAAGAAGCCTCTCATGCAGTATTTTTGGGGATAACCACCGATGTCATTGGGTAATCTAGGAATCATTATGGGAGAAGCAGTCTTTCTACAAAAAGTCTGTGCTGCAGGGAGAAAAAAAGAAAAATCTCCCTGGACCTTAACTGGGGGGAAAAAGTCTATTCTCAATCCTGATTCTCCTTCATGCATTTTTATATGTGAAATCAAATGACAGCCAAAATTTGCTTGTAGCTAATATTTGTACAGGGATGTGGTGGTTCAGTTGTTAAGACACTGAGCTTCTTGATCAGAAAGGTTGGCAATTCGGTGATTCAAATCCCTAGTGCTGCGTAATGGAGTGAACTCCCGTTACTTGTCCCAGTTTCTGCCAACCTAGCAGTTCAAAAGCATATAAAAATGCAAATAGAAAAATAGGAACCACCTTTGATGGGAAAGTAACAGCATTCCATGCACCTTTGCCATTTAGTCATGCTTCATGACCATGAAGACTTCTTTGGACAGCGTTGGCTCTTCGGCTTAGAAACGGAGATGAGCACCACTCGCTAGAGTCAGGAATGACTAGCACATATGTGTGAGGGGAACCTTTACGTAATATTTGTGTTGTGTCTTTCTAGCTACCTACCTATCTAATTTCTAGGCCACCCAACTCCAAAATGCCTGTAAGTGTCTTCACAGGATTTATTAGATCCATAGGCCTGTTGATATTTACTTGACTCTGCAAAATCAGAAACCGTTCTGTTTTTCCAACAAGAAATTTCATTCTACAGTGTTAATCATTTTATCTTTATGTTTTGTTCTGGCAAGGATATGGATGACTAGCAACCTGGTCTGAGTTATCATAGTCAGCAACAAAGTTGGCATCCAGTCCAAGGTTCAAGCAAGAAGTAAATAGCAAGCAGTTCCAAAAACAAAATCCAATGTCAATCCGAGAGTTAAGTGACAGTAAATCAACATCAAGGATAAATGTAGACATATTATCAGAACCTAATAGGACATTATTTCCAGCATAATGGAAACAATGAGGCTTAGAATCAAGGTCTTATCAAACGATTGAGTATATCCAGTACCCAATTCTGATATAGTATCCTTCTGAAAAACACTCTTATGAGTTAGAGCTCTGTTCCCAAGTAAGTTCTTTTAAAGAGGACATCGAAAACAGGCTTTATCTTTGGCTCTGAACCAACAAATTGTAAGCTTTCTATGCTTGGTGGGTTTTATCCTATCCAACTTTGAATCCTCAGTATGAGACTGAACCAGTTGTGACCTTGACATTCTTTCCTGCCTCCAGATTTAAGGAAAGCAAAAAGTGAAATTGTTCAATGATTCCTCTGTGCTATTTTACAAATAACACATGAATACTTCCCACAAATCTATCCAGAACTGATGTTCACCTAATGAAGAATAATATCTACTAATCTCCTGAATCTTTCTTGATTTTGTAGTGTAAAAGGATAAATGGGGGTGAGTGGGGGGGAGTGTTGCCAGACCTCTATCTAAGAACATTGACTTAGAAAATGTTACATATTTCTGAACATTTTCACAGTTGGGTTCCTTAAGAACTTTGAATGATTTCCATTTGATCTCATTAATTTGTTTCATAATATAGCAAAAAAGGGGGAGTACTCTAAGCTGATAATCAGCTTGAGCCAAAGAAATATAATTATTCTCAAGTAATCAAGATTATATATTCATGCAGATTATTCTTTTGAATTATAACTTAAATCATGCAATCCTAACCCATATAGCTTTTTTTGTAACATTCCCTGATTTGGTCTGTAGTGTAACAGTTTGGCTTAAATAGAGGAGTTCATGATACAAAGGCCTACTCAGTTTTGCAGCTTGGTTAGTAATTTAAGTCTACCCAGGATGCAAAAATCCAGATGATAGCAAAGTAACTGAGAAAACTCTCTTTGCTGCTATTTATTAGCTGTGGTACTTTTGTAGCCCTATCTAACTGACATGCTTGCAGTGGATATCTGCATAGCTCAGTTAAAATGCCAGGATTTTTGAGATGTAAAAAAATCTGACTGAGATAAATCACTTCAGGATTTCATCTCGATATTTCCAAAATTGTGGATAGACCAGGGTTGGGGCAAATGCAGTCATTCAGTGTGCCTTATCATCCAGTGAGGCTTCAATTTACTGAATAGGAGCATTAGGTTTATATCTTAATTTTATCTCTTATAGATAACTATAAAAGTAACCCTGGGTTTTTGGAAGAAAGATGATAACCAAAATAAGTAATTGTATGGTAAATATTTAACAAATTTTCCTTACACATTTCTTCTGTTTTCCATCAGCCAAATGGTGATGGGGAAAACAGTAATAGGCAGCTTTTACAGCCCATATTTTTGCAACTAAGGGCTAGAGGTCTGCTATTCTTGCCTTACAGCTCTTCTACATAATTACATATAACATTGTCAGAAGACATTTTTGTCCATCATGCCAATGGCATAAACCATTGTTTACTAACTCTAGTGGCTGGTTTCACATAGTGTGCTAAGCCACAAGTAAGCCAATAATATCCACAATCTCAGTCCCTCACTGAAAAGTTGTTATAATAGGTCATATTGTACAGGCCAATTTTTCGTTTGCCCCACTACTTAGGTAGTAGTATCTCTATGGATGCCATAATGCATTGCATCTCTGGAAATATCAAAGAAGCCAATCAATGCTTCTCTATAGCATTTTCTATTTCTTCACATGTTAGTGCTGTGAGCCTGCATATCCTTGCTTGTTTTCATGACTGTGATTCTTTTGCATCCTTAGTCTGTAGCTGGATCCATCATTACACACAAAAATGTTTAACAAACTTCCACAGGTTCAAAATTGGAATGGCAAAAATTCTGGATGATTAAATTGTCAACAGGAGGCAGGAAGAATCTAAGTTACAAATGCTTCACAAAAAATTATTCAATAGGTACCTATGATTCCTTAATATCCGTATTTATATTGCTTCCTTGATTAATGAAGTATATTTCTTCATGTATTAGATATGGTGTATTTAGTATATACAATATACAATAATACATAGCAAGATCAACCAAAACATCATCACAACTGTTTGCCAGTTTACATGTGATCAGTATGTCTTTTATTTACTCAAATATCCCTTTTTTGGCACTTGTATAAATATTCAAGTTGCATTGTTAATTTTTAAAGCTTGTTTTTCAGCACAGTGGAAGCAGCTAACATGCAAAAGTATGATTTGCAGTTGTTCTGCCTTGAAAACATGTACATACTTTTCCCCAAGTGAATATGGTTGCCCAAGTCAAGATTCCATCTTTTTCTTTTTCATGAGGAGAAAATTTGGCAGGAACTTTTATATATAATCTACAAGGGCGCACTGGCATGATTGTCTTTCAGTAGCATGTAAAAAATGTGCCAATTGTGTACAATATTTTGTTTTAAGTTTTGATATCATCCAACATTGGGAAATCCCTTGAAATCATACTAGGGTAAATTTCCCTGGAGAAATACTGAGGTTTTCTATCTGTTACTTAGTCGCTACCTGTTGATTAGTTAGCTAAGCACTCACATTTAGCTGAAATCAGATTTTCCCTTTTATATTTTTATTGAAGTTGGGCTATGTAGCCAGATGTCCATTAATTTGAATTCAGTTGTTAATGACTGAGCCTCGTCAAAGCTTTGGGAAGACTGAATAACAAACAGTTTACCTCTTAGAGGTTTGTTTTTATGCTTATTAAGCAATGGCCTCATATTTCTTATACCTTTCATGTCACATAACATGTGCATATATTGTAACATTTGATATGAAAATGCAAAACTCAGAAGCAATTATTTGAGGGATAGAAAGGCCTACTAGGATTTCTCTCATCAAAAAAATAGCTGCAGCTAAATTCTTAACAATCCTGACCTTAAATATTGACTTGATAGCATCAGAAAAAAAGTTTGATAAAGAAGAGAAAAAAAGATGTAGATTACTGTAAGAGATGATTCCATCCATAGTTGCAAACAATTAAACATTAACTGAAATAAGAGTAGTGGGTCTGGAATATACACCTAAGAAATATTTGAATTTCCTTGTACTGGCTTATTCAGCTCAATATGATCATATTTAATTTAAATTCATTGTTGACCTTCACTTTATATATCATTTTTTCCTCCACAGTGATAAGCTTTGGCCTTCTTCCAGAAAATCCTATAATTGTACATATACAGCCTCAAAATACAAAAAAAAAAAAAATAGATTCAGTTTGTTAAAAAGAAAGCCAAAAAGGAGGGTGGGAAGACCTTGAGAATCCAAGTAGTTAAGCACTGGTATAATATAATAATTTTATGAGACATGTCTGTGTGTATAAATGAAGAACAGCCAGAAGGGAAAAAAGTGTTAATGCTTTGAAAACTGCTGTGTTTAATGACATACAGATTTTTTTTACATTAAAAAACATCAGGAAATGGATTCAAAGAGCTGCATACATTATTTGTACAACTTCTTTACAAATACTTGTAGCAGGTTGCATGAAAGGAAGTTTGTCTAGATATACCCTAAGCTTGAATAAATTTATATCATTTTATAACATGTGGCATTTGGCCTCTCTTCTTGCACAAAACTCTTCTTCTGTTTCATTAAGAAGGATAGTTATCCAGTCATCCATGACTGTGCTTGCAGTTTATCTTCCATGACCAATTGTTCCCAGAAGAAAATTAATGCCCACCCAATAACAGACATAAAGACAAAAATATAAAAAATAACTGCTTGGGAAGTTACAGGGGGAGGGGGGTATTTGATAGGGGATAATATATGTTTTTGGTAGGTTTTTAAAAATTTTTGTCTTGTTTTAATCATAGTTGGTTAGAGAATAGCTTTTTGAAGTCATGTTTAAAACGTTTATTAGTCATTTTAATAATGTTTTAAAAGAGTTGAATATTACAACTTTTGCAGTTATATTTTATATGAAATAATAAAATGACATACATGTGTTTCAATTATTTTTTTATAAAAATGAAAACCAATAGTATTGTTAAGCTTATTTCAGTCCCATTGACCCTAATGAGAAAAAAGTGGATAACTGTATTGTAGCAATTCTGCTATAGAAATTACTGTTCAATTCAGCTACATCCAGATGTTTTAAGTTCTTCCACATATAATCACATGTGGCAGGATATGTACAACTAATGATGCATGCTTATAATAACTGGTATTGTTTATTGGCAGAGATAATGTAAATATGATCATTATAAAATATTTTACTTCACTGGCACAAATAATAATTTGAAGGAATGACAAACTGAAAATAGGCAAATCTGTAAAGTTCTCTATTTCTTCCAAACATGATATCTTTGTTCTTTGAAAATCAATTTCCAATTTTTAAATTATATATTTGTAACAAAACCTTATTTAATCTTCAAAAAAGAAATTATAAAGTACAAATTTACAAAGATGGAAAAGAAAACAAATATATATTTTAATACTTATCAATATTCACTGGTTTATCAATTAATTCATTACTGTTATATTTATTTATATCTCACCTTTATTATTTGTACAAATAAGGTGGTGAACGTATCCAGCACACCTTCCTCCTCCTATTTTCCACACAATTGCACTCTGTGAGCTGAGTTGGCTTTCATGGTCAAGGAAAGACTAGAATTCATGGTCTCCCACTTTCTATCCTGGCAACATAACCACTAGATCAAGCTGGCTCTATACATGAACAATATAAACTATTATTATATAATATCGCAGAATCTCTGCCCTAGTAACACATATTGATACATTCTTTGATTAGTAGAAAATGTTGCCTTTTCTAAGCAAAGACCATAAGCCATTGTTATGACTTTCTCAGAAATTCTACTTTTTTAGTCCATGTTTAAATTATCCCAGAAATGTCCATTTTAAAACTGTTATTGAGTTTTTGATAGAAATAGGTGATAGGTTTTATTTAGGTAATGCTTCCATCAGGCAAGAAAGCAGAGTTGCCTTTGAGGTGGTCAAAGCACATGATGCTTATTGATCTGTTGCAGCATGCTTTAGCTAAAGATACTGCCACAGTTGTGAATTAGGAAGACCAAATTCCATTTGAAATTGGGAAAACTCCTTGAAATAGTCATTACATAGTAGTTGGAGTGAAGTGATAACCCGAGCTTCTGCTCAAACTTTCCAATGAAATGATTTACCACCAATTTTCAATTTAATTTTTTTCCGAAATGTTGGATGTTACTGAATCATATTATCAAAATTCCATTTATGTCCCATTGTGGTCCAAAGATTTCTCACTTCTCAGACTCCTAGAAATGAAATACCTTTTCTGCTATATGTTGTCCCATGCCATGATCACAAAGGAAATAGACAATAACTTTCCAACTTAGGCCATAAAGGACAATCCATTGTATTTTTATTCCACCAACAGGCAGCTGGTAAAACATTACCGGTAGTCCAACAATATCTTTGTAGACAAAGACCACCTTCCTCAAAAGAATCTTGGTCCATTTTCCCAAATAAATCTCCTATAATCAATCAAAATGAAATATTTATTAGATTAGATTATAGGAATGCCTCTAAGAACATAAATCAAATAAGGGACAATGTTCATTTTAATAACATTAACTTTAATAACATTAACAGACGTAAATAAATTTTAAGCCCTCTATTAACATCTATTTCAACATATTTATTGCATGTATTTAGAAATACCTTTGGGTAGCACCAGATATTTAATATAATCAGTAGAAATCACAAATCCCATCTCTTTACAAAACCTTATTCTCCTTACTAGCTTTTCCCACAAGTGCAGGGTCTGCTTCCCCCACCCTCCCAATCAACTGATTGGTTGCAATAGGAATTGACTGACCTGCTTGTCACCCAAAGCTGATGTGAATGGAAAGAAGGTGATGAGTCCAAAGTCACCCAGCTGACTTTCATGCCTAAGGCAAGACAAGAGTCCACAGCCTCCTAGTTTCAAGCTCAGTGTCTTAACTACTAGACCAAACTGTCTCACTGTCTCTTTACATAACTGTATTGATTAATTAGAACCCAGGACAAGCAAACTAGATTCATCTCAATTTTTCTTATAACCCAAATACTTTCCAAAATACTGTACAATCTTAATAAAATTGGGAAAGGAGAATATTGATCCAAAATTGCCAAAATATCATCAGCATACAGAAATAACACAGTTCTGCTAAATATCTAAAGAGTGCCTTCTCATGATGGCCAGAGATTTAAGAATCAAATTAAATAGCAAGGATGAAGGTGAGCAGCCCTGCCGTGTACCACATTGTAATGGAAAGGAGTCTGAAATAATTCAGTTTGTTATAACTCTGGCGCAAGTTTGCAAACATAGTTTTTCTCTCAGACTGTAAAAAAATTGTGGAAGAGAGGACTGGAATTTTTTTAAAATCAAAGTAGTCATATTTAAAAGGAGTGGAAGAGTAAGGATGGTAGACAAGCTGTATAGAGGTACCTTGATACTCAATTTCTTCAAAACTCATTGAATTTGGTACTCAACACATTTTGACGTGAAAATGTTGTCCTACTACTCATTGTTTGTTTGGTACTCAATGCGCTGTGATAGGAAAAGGGGGATGGCCATGGAGAATGGACAAGAAGTCAGCCTTGCTGGAAGGGTTGCTGCAAAAGGAAGAGGGGCAACAGCCTCAGAAGGTGGAGAGAAAGTCTGCCATGCTAAGAAGGTCATTGACATAGGAAAAGGGACAGACAAAAAGTCCTTCCCAGCAAAAACAAAGGGCCCACACCTGGTAAATCACATGGTTTGTTTGGCGCTTGTCATTTTTAGCAAGAGCCAAGGTGGCGCAGTGGTTAGGGTGCAGTACTGCAGGCCACTTCAGCTGACTGTTATCTGCAGTTCAGCGGTTCTAATCTCACCGGCTCAAGGTTGATTCAGCCTTCCATCCTTCCGAGGTGGGTGAAATGAGGATCCAGACTGTGGGGGCGATATGCTGACTCTGTAAACCGCTTAGAGAGGGTTGAAAGCCCTATGAAGTGGTATATAAGTTTAACTGCTATTGCTATTAGTACTTGTCATGTCTCCCAGAACCAATGAAAGATGAGTGCTGAGATAACACTGTACTACAAAAGCTACAGTAGTACATGCTGACTAGAGGCCTGGCAGCATTGATGGAGTAAATATTTCTGCAATGAGATTCAGTGGTTCTCTCTTTTTATTACCCTTGATTTTAGCAAAGAACTGATAAGTGGGTCGATTTTTGGTACAAATCTAATTATTTCTTAATGTTGATCCAGGGTCATTGTGAGAAAATAAAACAGTTTTGAACAAGATCACTTCAAATGTGATCACTATCAAAAACCAATCAGGCAACAACAAAGCCAGCAATAGAATTTTTCCATTGGCTTATTTAATGACCATTACATTTACCTAACAGAAGAAGTCTTGAAGAGTGTGAGATAGGATAATATTTTCAGATCATTCTTATCTTGCTTACTTTTCCATTCAAATGGGAAAGAGTTGTCACTCTAAATTATTAACACTGCTGGATACACTTAAATACAAGCTATTTTACTAATTTCTGGTTTTTAAAAAGTCTTATTTAACAGAGAATGCAATAGTAAAACATTTGCTAGTAAATCATTCAGCTCAACTACAGTATTGCAATTTGATTTGCATACAGTGCCACATTTCTGAAAACACATGGCTAAAATTGTTAAAAGCCAATCAATTTGTACTTAGCTATCTTGGATTTACTTCAGATATTCTTGTGGTCCGTGGAAACACAGTTTTGGTGATAATATTAGCACATTGTTTGGAATACTACTTAGTGTGAAGTCTACGATGACAATTTTTATATTGCTCTTGACAGTTTTTAATTTCAAACAATGAAAAAATAATTGTAAGCTTACTAATTGTATCCTCTATTACATGCATCCAAGTGTGGTATTTCTGATTGCATTCAGGGCTGCCTGAATGTTTTAAACAATACGGACTATACTATTTTACAAATGAAACATGAATGAATTAGTTGGGCATTTAAATGCCATTAAATACATTTTATACTGTTTCAAAAAATTCTAAAAATAGTAAAGATTTTTTGAAGTCTATTGTAATAATATATTGGTATTATTGCTATCTGGGAATTATATATTGCTTTTGACATGGGAATGAAATCTGACTTTTGTGGTGATGCTTATTTCAACTTCTGATTGATGTTCTTGTTCTTCCTGAGAAAAAGCTGAACCATTTTGAAATCTGAAATATGAGAATAAAATAGGATTTGGAAACTTTAGGACCAAACGGTCATTATCAAATGTTATTAAACTCAATTCCACGGTTCATTCAGAATGATACAAGTTTTGCATATGGGATAAATTGTTAAAATATTTGTTATCCTGCTTATTTTTTCCCCCTTAATATATTATTTTCCCATTGTGTAGGTACCACTGCATCTTCTTCTCACAACAGTTCTGTGAGGTAGGCTGAACTGAGAGATAATAACTAAGCCAGTCACCAAGTGAGCTTTTATTTCTGAAAACGAATCTGCACATGAGTCTCTTTAGTCCTAGTCCAATATATTAAATGCTGCAGCAGTCTGGGTCCCCGTCCCGCAATATAATTCAGTGGTAAATTGATGACTTTTTGATTAAGTTGTTTTGTAGTTAATTTTTCTCTGTAAACATTATTTCAGCTGTATGTCATAGAAACAGCTTTCACCCTTAATGGTATGAAATTCATTGAAAGATTCATTCAGAGAGATATTTAATAGTATTATTCTCCATTCAGACTGCATGATAATCTCTGCATTGATTATTAAAGCAGACATACTCTTTGGGGGGGCTTCCATGTAATTTTGAAAATTGATAATGCTGCTTTAAGTAGTTGAGTTTGCAGAGCACTTTTTTCAAATCATTTTCAAAGTGTCCCTAGCACTATTTAGCAATAGCAGTTAGACTTATATACCGCTTCATAGGGCTTTCAGCCCTCTCAAAGCGGTTTACAGAGTCAGCATATTGCCCCCACAGTCCGGGTCCTCATTTCACCCACCTCGGAAGGATGGAAGGCTGAGTCAATCTTGAACCGGTGAGATTTGAACTGCCGAACTGCAGCTAGCAGTCAGTTGAAGTGGCCTGCAGTACTGCACTCTAACCACTGCACCACCTAGGCTCTAATATTTTCCAGTTCAACCTCAGTATTTCTATTTCAAAGATTTTAAAGTACTCCAGAATGGATTATATAACCTCTCCCAATACCAAGTTGAGATACTGTGAATATTCCAAACTGATAGGAGAAAGGTTTTCTTTTATCTCTCCTGCGTGTCATTACATACTTATACTTGATTCTGCAACATTGTTTTATTTTGCAAAACAGTACATCCTTTGATGTTGGCAGGGTTTTTTGGACAATGCAGCCCAGCACTAATTTACTTAATTGTTTTTATTCCTGGTTTTAAAGAATTGCTGGTAGAAAGATAATGGAATTGGCATGAATGTCATATTGTATCCAAATGCTGTTATATTCTTCATTAGCTGAGGGATTCAATTGTTCCTGAATATATTATTTTTGTTCCTACAGAATGTTCCATGTATTATATAGATTTTATTCTCCCATTTTCAGAAAAGATGTGAATGGGTAATAGTTATCCAATTGCAAATAGGGTTTGTGTGTTGATTACTCCACTACATGTTGTCTTCTAGCTGCAATGTGATACTAAGAACACTTAGCCGGATAATCTATTCCAGAAAAAAATGATAGGCAGAATATGATTCTAATTTTTCTGATTATTCATATAATTTTGATAAAACCAATCATGATATTCTGTCATTTTAACTGCATATTGATCAATTGCTTTGATCATTTAAATGTCAATAGGTAGAATAGTCCACTTCATGGAGTGAATTTATTTGTTGCCAGAGTGACAGGCAACATGAGAGGAAGGATTTGTTGTGCTCACATCCTATTTCCAATGTGGATCTAGTGACCATTATTGGGAAGGAATGCTAGGATAGGTAGGACTTTGGTCTCCGCCAGCAGAAATCTTCTCTCTATACAATATTGGTACTTTTCTATATGAGAGAAGAGAAGAATCATTTATGCATTATAATCATTTTTGTATTATAATCATTTATTATAATCAGTATTAAACAAATGGAAAATATAGGACTAGGAGATGGCTGTTGTGTTTTTTCTACTGATCAAGAAAAAGGACACTGGACTCAACACTTATGCTGCTTGTTTATTGAAACTGCCAGAAAAACTAAATCCAGTGAATCTGAAAGAATTACAATATAAACCAGCAGTCCAAGGTAACAAGTAACTGCATAAGGTCACTGGCCTGTTTAAGTAGCCAATTAAGCCGATACACTGCAATGATAAACAATATGTGATGCAGTAAAGGCAAAGGTGCTTCTGGACAGTGAAATTTGTTCTAAAAGTAGTTGAATTTGCAGTTCACCATTAATCAGGATAGTGTTGTAGAAATTATAGAAAACCATATACCTCGTTCAGGTTCGCCTGAACAGGTAGTAAAAATGCTTTAAAAAGTGAGAAAAAAGGGTTCCCTGATAATCGGCTGTGCCACATGATCATCTGAACTTTTTTTCATTTTTAAAAGGATTTTTTACTATTTATTCACTGGAACTAGTTGTAAAAAAATGCTTTAAAAGGTGAAAAAAAATAGGTTCTGATGATCGCACAGCACAGCTGAGGGTCGGGGAACCTTTTTTTCACTTTTCAAAGCTTTTTTTTACTACCAGTTCAGGCGAACCTTAGCATTTTTTTTGCTACTGGTTTTAGCGAACCAGTCAGAAATGGTAGCATTTCACCCCTGCTCTGATGTGCTTACCCTACAATCATTCCTCGTGTGCCTTCTCAGTTCCAGATTTTTGTGAATTAAACCTAGGTCTGAAAATGAAACTGTAGAAGGAATAAAAGTGCCTGAAGTATCAAAAGTTTCAAATCTAGCGCTTTAGTTACATTTTTTAATTAATGTAGAAAGCTATATATGGGACTTATCTTTTAAAGAATACTTGGAAATGCAGATCATACTATCTTATATTAAACTTATTTCATAGAATCTTATCTATTTCAAAGTAAGAAAGGAAGATGATCTTCAGGTTCTATAGTTCCTTGTTCCATTCTATTCTTTTTCTATAGAACTTTCTGATTCTGGAAGACTAATATAATAATCGTATCCAAATTGGTCCCTTATCTAAGAATGTAATTCCCCAATAAATGTTCAGTTCCTCTTTGTATCTGGAGTAAGGCTAATCTCCATAGAGGTATTCATAAGATTTTTCTAACTAAGATTTGACTAAAATTGATTTTACATGAGGAATCATTAGCCTCATTGATCTATCAATCCTATGAGATAGACCAAACAGAAAACATGACCTGATAAATTAATTCTAATTTTTTTAAAGATTACATAACAGAATCCTGCAAGTCTGAAAGCATTATAGCCCCCAAATCAAAAATTTAAGTCTTGGGTGTTGGAGCAGAAGGGGGCATGCTTAAGTAAAAAACCACCCATCTAGCAGAAGACAAAGTTGAATGGATGCTCCTCACTGTGTCCCCTCTGGTGCCTACCTACCAACTTTAGGTTTATCATTATAATGGTCAACTGGGCATCCTTATGAGCAAAATGAATTGCAACCACCTATTTTGCTTAACTTTAGGAAGGCTTATGAGGCTTTTGGAGCACCGGGGAACTGCCAGAGGACTGGAAAAGAGCTGATGTGGTTCCCATCATCAAAAAAAGAAAAAAAATAGATTCAGGAAACTATAGACCTATCAGCCTGGCCTCAATACCAAGGAAGATTCTGGAAAAGATAATCAAGCAACGAATTAGCGAACACCTAGAAGTAAACAAAGTAATAGCCAAAAGCCAACATGAGTTTGTCAAAAACAGATCATGCCAAACTAATCTTATTGCATTCTTTGACAAAGTGACAAAATTAGTGGACCAGAGGAATGCGGTCGATATAGTTTTCTTCGACTTCAGTAAGGCATTTGATAAGGTAGACCATAACCTACTACTAGATAAAGTAGAAAAATGTGGGTTAGACAGCATCACCACCAGATGGATTCGTAACTGGCTGACCAACCACACTCAATGTGTAGTCCTCAATGGAACTGCATCTACATGGAGGGAGGTATGCAGTGGAGTACCCCAAGGCTCTGTTTTAGGCCCAGTACTCTTCAACATCTACATCAATGATCTGGATGAGAGGATAAATGGGGAACTCATCAAATTTGCAGATGACACCAAGCTGACAGGAATAGCCAAACACTCCAGAAGATAGGCTTAAGATACAGAAGGATCTGAACAAACTTGAACATTGGGCACTATCTAACAAAATGAAATTCAATGGTGAAAAAAGTAAGATTCTACATTTAGGCAAGAAAAACAAAATGCACAGGTACAGTATATGTGGCACCTTGCTCAATAGTATTAACTGTGAGAGAGATCTTGGAATCCTAGTGGACAACATTTAAATATGAGCCAGCAGTGTGCAGCAGCTGCCAAAAAAGCCAACACAGTTCTAGGCTTCATA
Organism: Thamnophis sirtalis; assembly: GCF_051295495.1. NCBI lineage: Eukaryota > Metazoa > Chordata > Lepidosauria > Squamata > Natricidae > Thamnophis > Thamnophis sirtalis. Next base: position 55,482,419 of record NW_028261385.1, read on the forward strand.
AACAGAGGGATAGAATCAAGATCACATGAAATGTTAATACCACTTTATAATGCCTTGGTATGGCCACACTTGGATTACTGCATTCAGTTTTGGTCACCACGATGTAAAAAAGATGTGGAGACTTTAGAAAGAGAAGAGCAACAAAGATGATTAGGGGACTGGAGGCTAAAACATATGAGGAACGGTTGCAGGAACTGGGTATGTCTAGTTTAATGAAAAGAAGGACTAGGGGAGACATGATAGCAGTATTCCAATATCTCAGGGGTTGCCACAAAGAAGAAGGAGTCAAACTACTCTCCAAAGCCCCTGAGGGCAGAACAAGAAGCAATGGGTGGAAACTAACCAAGGAGAGAAGCAACTTAGAACTAAGGAGAAATTTCCTGACAGTTAGAACAATTAATCAGTGGAACAGCTTGCCTCCAGAAGTTGTGAATGCCCCAACACTGGAAGTCTTTAAGAAGATGTTGGATAGCCATTTGTCTGAAATGGTATAGGGTTTCCTGCCTAGGCAGGGGGTTGGACTAGAAGACCTCCAAGGTCCCTTCCAACTCTGCTATTGTATTGTATTTTATGGGGACAAGAAAGATGATACCAATTGCTTTGCACTGTGCCCCAGTTCCTTCTGATGTTCTCAGAAAAGTATAATGAAGACACATTTGAGGCAGTCTGCATACCAAAAGGCACAGCTAATCCCCAACCTGACTGTAGAAGCTAGAGTGCAGAAATTACATTCTTATCTGAAAGCTATAGTGGAGAATTTGAAGCTGCATACTAGTAAAGTGGACAGTTAGCTTTCAATATGATTGTTATCTGTGACTTGGCAGTTGCCTTTAGTATTGTATGGCAGGCATGTGCTTTCCCCCTCTCTTGCTGGTGTTATTTGGAAATTCTTTGTTGAAAACAGCATGAAAATTAGCATGCTTTTATCACTGCAGGCTTTTCATTCTTTTTTAGTGTTCAGCTCCAGAGAAATAGCTTTAGATTACATATTTTATTGGCAGTTTTTTTAAAGGCATCTTGGTCCAATATACATATCCTTTTTTATTTGCAAGATATATTTTTCCCTGGATATTCAAGAATCCTTCTTGAAAATGTAAAAATCTCTGCCTTATCTGTGGGTAGTCCTTTTTATTGCTGTCTGATTTCAGACTAATATTTCCCACTAGAGAGAACATGATTGCACAATATTCCAACCTAGGCACTAAGACATACACAGAAAAGTATGATTTAGATTTAAAGGATTTAAATAGTGTAATTTTTATTCAGAATCAATATACATAGATGCACAAATAAATTTTGATCAGATTTCAAGATAGAAATTTGAAAATAAGTGACAATATTTAGTCAGTAACTGCTCCAGATGCTGTAGCTGATGGGTTATTGTTTCTCAAAGGCAGCAAATAAAATGGTGTGTGTGTTTGTGTGTGTGTGTGTGTGTGTGTGTGTGGAGAGAGAGGGAGGGGGAATGCACTTGTACAATATCCAATAAGGGATACAATTTATATACATCAACAATTCTGATAATACTCTTTGTGCATCATGGCATTTGTTCCAGAAGCATTTTGTTTCGTGCATTTAATTTTTGAATTGTTTTATTTTATTTATTTTTTACAAGCTACTTTTTGCCTCAAGAGGAGGCACAGCCAGTTTCTCTCTTGTTTATACAAGCGGTAATGATAGATTAAGAACATCTATAGTAATTTCTAGCAACAACATCAGGAACTCTTTAAAGGTAAAGGCATAAAAATCTGAAAAATAGTAGCTTGTTCTATTACAGGATGGTTTAATAGGAAGTAGGAAGTAACAAATTAGCTAAGAACAAAAGGAGTTAAACAGGTGTTATCTCCCAATGAAATTATCTTTTTTTAGCTTTCAGCAATATTCAAGATTTGATTTCTGTTAGCCTATTATGTCAACACTCTTGAATTATTAACCCCAAATGAATAGGTTACATAGTTTTCCTATGCTTTGAGTTTCAGGTTTGTAATAACTGCATTCATATGTTTCTGGTTCAGAGTTGGGTCTAAATTTTTACTAAAGATAATTGAACGATATGAGTACTTGTGTAGAGTGATGCTATGTTCACTATGTTGGATATTTCTTCACCATAAAATGGTTTGGCATTATTAAAAACAGATGATTATGTATAGTTGAAGCATTAGTGTATATGAGTATGTGAGTTGGATATAGATAAAATATCATGTGATCATTGTCAAGCCTATCAAAGGGTGATAATTGTCAAGCCTATCTATTTTTAAAGTTTGTTATTTAATATTTTTACTTTATTTTGATATTTTTACTTCAGCATCTATAAAGCCCTCCTTCCTCTTGCTATTTTTCAATTCACCAGATTTACAAAGTTTTTCAGACCATCACAGGAAATTTTTAAAGAAGAACAGCTGGTAAAATCCGAAAGTTTATTGCTTGCATGCATAGACATCACATCATTGGATTGTGGCCATTTCATATATATATTGTATGTATCAGACTGTTAAGTCTCACTGTGAGTTTCTTTTAACACTTAGAATTTTTCTTCCAATGCAACAATTACAAGTACAGTGGAAAATGATGTGCAGGCAGCCAAAAATATACATTCATAATGTATATTCTTTCTCACATGTGCAACGTTAATTTTCTTTCAATGTTGCTTTTAGACTTCAACATATTTTTTTTACAGGTTCTTTTATGCTATTGCCTATATAGAAAATGAATTAACCAGAGGCTTTGTAAGATGTTCAAAAATTAAATTATGTGGCAAGATCTACCATATTTCCCTGAAAATAAGACAGGGTCTTATTTTCTTTTGACCCCCGAAATAAGCACTTAGCCTTATTTTTGGGAGGTCTTATTATTTTTGAATTGCAGGAGGCGGCAAGCATGGTCACCTCATGGCTGCTGCTGTGTTGCAATTTTTGGGGGAGGGCTTATTTTTTGGGGAGGGCTTATTTTATCCCATGCTAAAATAAACCCTCGGGCGCAAAAGCTCAACTGGTCTTATTATCCGGGGAGGTTTATTTTTGGGAAAACAGGGTACTTATCTCTTGACTTTCTCCTTGTCTACATATCCTGTAATAGGTAGCCAGTAATTTAGTATTTCTCACACTCATACCTGATGTATTTCTTCAGGGTCCTGTTTCCAAATTCCCTGTGTTGACTAGCAAATTACTTGGGAAAGTGAGAGGAAAAAAGATCCGTTATCTTATCCCAATCTTGAAACTATAGTTCACAACCATAGAGTGTACTCCCAGAGCGGCAACTGCCGGAAGACTCAGCATCCTACCTCCGTGCTTTGGAAGCCACAGAAAAAGCAATGCAACGGGCGGCAGCAGCAGCAGAGATGCCCTGGCTCTGCACAGAGACTTAGGCAAGGGCATCATGAGCCTGGGAGTCACATGAGCGGGGAGCGGAAAAGCTGCTCATGCAACCCCCCTTTCCAGCCATGCAGAGCCCCATTCACTGACTTAGGGACATTCCGAAGGCACCGAGCCGCGTGAGCCAGAGGGCGGTGAACAGGTGCTCCTGTGGCTTGGCGATACCCCTAGGTCAGTGAATGGTGCTGTGCCCGGCTGGAAAGGGGGTTTGCCAGGTGGGCTGCTCATGAGGGTGGTCACCTCATGGCTGTTGTGTTGTTGCTGCGGCAGCACAACACAGCTGTTCAACACTGAGATTGTGCCTGGCTCTTCGGGAGCCCACACGCAAGAGAGCAGCCTCCCAGCAACCCAAAACAATAAGCCCTCCCCTGATAATAAGGTCCAAGCTATATTTTGTGGGCCAAAAGAAAATAAGACCCTGTCTTATTTTCAGGAAAACACAATATCCATTGATGGTGCACTAGCAGTTACATCATAGTAAGCTAGTTAATCACCATCATATTACATATTTGGCATCCATGTACTAATTAACTGATGACAGGTCTGTAGGAACTCATTATATATTCATTGCCAGACAGAAAATTGGACAGATAGTTGCCATACATAAAATAGACTGATCAAACAATTTATTAGAGGGGATGTGGCTGCTCACACCAGTTTCATATTTGATAATAGCTCTAATTAACAATTTTGGAAGAGGATTTGTTCCATATTGGAAGTGTTCTTCTTTCTCCACCAAGTGATAATTGGGGATATTGTATTAAGTTATTTAAATTATTTATATGGTTGTCTTTATCTGAATAGTGGTATGTTTTGCTTGTCTTTGTGGACAAGAGACCCTGTGAATACAATTTAATTCATATGCATTGTAATAAACTTATTTTTGTAAATCCTACAGCATAATTACATTTGAGTGTTCAGCCTATTTCCTAGCCAATATATTCAGGATTATTGCTGTAAATGGTCCAATTTAAAATGGTCTATTTAAAGTACATATTTTTCAAACTCATGTTTTGTTTTGTTTTGTTTTTGCATTTTCAGTATGACTTCAGTAAGGATTTGTGGTTTAGAATTGTTATTAAATTATCAGTGTGTTATACATAGAATTGTTTTTCAATATGTTAAAGAAAGTTTTCCTAATCAGAAAAATATTATGAACTAGGATTAAATTGTTCCCAATAATTTTTATCAATATTCACATGTAAGTATTAACTATATTACTACAATGGTAATGATTAATGTTTTCGCATCTGATAGCAATAAATGAATATTGAGATTCCTTTCACGTAAACTGGAAAATCTTCTAACCAAAATGATTCCTATTATCAGTTACATTGTGGTCAGGAGAGTCAAACTTGGTAAGGAAACATAAAACATATAACAAAGAGCTTCCAGCAAGGATCACTTATTATAGATTCAGGTAGTGTGAAAGTGTATAGGAGGTGTCCTTGTGTATATTTCTACTTGAAATAGAGTCTTGCCTACATCCTTGAGCCCATGAATTATTTCACTAATCAAACTGAGATTTATTGTAACACTAGAAAGTTACGAGTATAGCAAGATCATACATAACATCATCTTCCTGAGAGTACAGGAACTGTATTTTAATCAAAATAGCCATTATGAGTACAACATATTTCAAGAGCTCTTTCAAATTTAGCTGAATGCAATTGACTTTGAAAATGTACCTCTCTATATGTACAGATCTGAGCATAAACTGAAGCCTTCTACTATTCTGAGGTGCCAAGAGAAAAGAAAATGGGCTATAAAATCAGTACAAATGCCCATATTTAAAAGAATAATCTCTCTCATTTCAATTATTGTACATAACTTTAAATAATTTTAAGTCATCTGTATGGAATGGTTTTATAAATTTGTTAAAAAGTTTATCAGCTTTAGTCTCAATAGTTTTCATGGGAGAGATTATATGCTGCTCAATAAGATAAATGTCAACTGTTGAATTTTGAGCAAATATAATTTTAAGTAAAGAAGGGCACAAAGTTTATGAACATAGTCTTCAATAGGAAGCTCAGCAAATAATCAAATAAACTAACAAATCAAGTCACATTAAATGAATTAATGAGAAGGCAGGAAAACAAATATTGTGTTGACCTTTCACTTAACCCTAAGTTAGAAAGGACAAACCAATTCATTTGTTTTCTTCTATTGCAATGTGACTAATAGCTGTAGTATTTCTTGTTAATTGCATTTTTCATTCATATTTCAGATTTGACTAAACAGAGTAATTTGAAGCCAGGGGAGTGAATGCCAGAACTACTAGTTCATTCTCTGGCTAAAGTGTAGAGACACTCAGCACCTTGTCTCTTTTAAAGTCAGAGCTAGCTTTGAATTTAGATGCACATAGATCTAATGACTTGTCCTGTCTGAGTTCTCTGATTTTTAAATGTTTCTGTTTGAATTGGCAGCAACATACCACAAGTCTGTTAAGTAAATTTCAACAGCATTAGCAGCCAGTCTTTTGTAACTTCAGTTGCTCTAGATCTGAAGTTCAGACGTCATATATATTCCTCTCTCTCTTCCTCTCCCTCTCCTCTCCCTCTCTCTTTCTCTCCCTCTTTCCCTCTCTCCCTCTCGTTTGGTGCAACAAGTTTTCCTTTAAAAATGTAGACAATCTATTTTCCAGACAACTTGACCAATTAGTTGTTGCTCAGAGAACAAAAGAACATTATATGAATATGTAAACTCAATCTGGTGAAAATAAGCATTCTACTACCAATGAATGGTTGAAACAAATAAAAAAGTTTGAGTAGAGGGAAGTATTTTCTTTATGTTCTCATGTTTTTTCTACTTCACTATGTGGGGAGAGAAGTTCCAAGACATTGGATACGCAAGCAAAACAAAAAACACCCCCCCCCCAATGTTTTAGAATACATGCTTTTTATGCAGATATAAAAGCAGCAGAATTGTTAATCCAACCCACCTGTATCAGATTGCAATGAGTTTATGCAGACTATAATACAGCTTCTAGCTAAGTCTAACTTGACACCCTGAGCTTTTTGTCTATGTGCTCCTCTTTGTTTCTGCCCATTGAAAATTACATCTTTTGCTTCTGGAAAGTGTTCCTTTCAGCTTCCACATCTGTATGTAGTTGTCCACTTTAGCCTTTTGTAAATTGCTTTCTTCACGTTTTGTACTACAACTCCTATAATTCTACTGACTGCTGGTGGGTGCTAGATCATGTAATGTCACACATCCACAAGACATCAAGTCACACAATCCTATAGTACAGGGGTCCCCAAACCCCGGTCCGTGGCATGTCAGAAGTTGAGCCACACAAACAAGTGAAGCGCCGTCCATGGGATGCAGGCAGCACATGAAGCCATACCCCCTATTCTGTGATGGGCAGTTCAAATCTGCTGTTCCATCTTTGCCTGGCAAAAGACAATGATCTTTAGTTTTTATGACTTCCTGTTTTAATTGTGTGAAATGTTTCTATAAGAGCCATGGGTTCCCAACTGTAACTTCCACCAAACAGCAAAGGAATAGGAACTGGAATTCTATACAATGCATAATGAATTCAAAATGAAAACCACAGTAACTTGAACAGGGAGATACTGTATTGTTTATTCATGAGGTGTCAACAACATGGGAAGTAACCCAACTTCTTATTACGATTACTTAACTCTGGCCTTTGGGTGGTATTGAGAGATCTTAACTTATTATGAGGAACATATGATTACTTTCTTTAACATGAATAGGTTAAACTTTTGGTAAATACTAACTTCCTCAAATTATATCCTGGGAAAAGAATCTGTGCCACCTGGACATGTAATTATATTAAATGAACAGTTGTAAAAAAAAACCTTTTAAATAAACATGGCTTGCCTTTTTTGTCATAAAAGATAGATACACATGCATTTTATGATGCTTTAATGTATAATACTTTATTGTCAAGTACTGTGTTTCCCTGACATTAAGACAGGGTCTTATTTTCTTTTGACCCCGAAATAAGCTCTTGGCCATATTTTTGGGGAGGTCTTATTATTTTTGAGGTGCAGGAGGCGGTGAGCATGGTCACCTCATCGCTGCTGCTGTGTTGCAATATTTTTTGGGAGGGGTTATTTTCAGGGGGAGGGCTTATTTTAGCACATGTGCTTAAAAGCCTGATTGCTCTTATTATCTGGGGAGGTCATATTTTCAGGGAAACAGGGTAGTATAATAACCAATGTTCAATTTTGTATATTGAAAGCTATTCTGATTTAATGGTTAGCATATTGGACGGAACAGATTTTACTCTTCTGTGTTAAACAGAGAGCTGGTGTGGAGCTCCCAATGGCAGTCTTGCTTCCAGTCTTGTTTATTTCAAGTGTGTTGTGAAAGTAAAAAGGAGAGCTGGAGAGCCATATATGCCCTTTGAATACCTAGAAGAAAGTGAAATTTAAAAGGAAGGAGGAGGAAGACAAGCCCAATTGTCTTATTTATTTTAGTATTTATGTCGCTGCTTCCTTTTTAATGCCTTCATTATAACTGAAATGCAAGTTGTGCTACTACATAGAGAGGAGAAACTTTGTTAAAAAAATTTATTTTATCTTAAGATACATTAGCACAAAACTAGTTTGGAGATGCAATGCAGATTATTGACAGCATTCTGCCTTTAAATGAAGCCTCTATATTGCATTCATTGTTTATTACCAGACACAGGTTACAGGTAATTACTATCTCCATCCATTGGGAGTTTCTTGGAAACTTCTTGTTGTCCACTGTTGCAGAAAAAATGCTGGTTATATATTCTTAATCATCCTTAAATGATTGTGCCAGCCCACTTTTTGTTATAGCAGGATTGCATCACCAAAGGGATTCAGATATTTAAAATTGCATGTATTAATTAGTCTTATCACTTAGTTTTCTTCAACAGTGATAGATTTATGTCAATATCTAAGGGTATTTTTGCCTATTGTATTCCTATATTTGAACATATACACAAAGATATACAGTGGCTTGGACTACAAGATTTCCTTAATGTATATTATATATACATATTCATATACGCACACACACACACACACACACACATACACACAAATACACACACACATATTGGACAAAGTTCACATCTTATTTTCAATTATATGCAATTAAATGTTTTATATTCAATCTAAGATTTTGGTTACACTTGTGGAAAGATATAGGTGGCTTACTTGCTTGAATCATTGGGAGCTATTACACTGTTCTTTTGGGTAGTGTTTTCATGAAACCTCCAGAGTTTGGGATTATTTTCATTGGATTTAACTAAATTGGATTAGGTTTATCTTCTGATTCTTCTATCATGTTAATCTATGTTTTGTTTACTTTGTTCTTATAATTTTCAGGAAATCAACTAAAAGTAAAATGATTCTCAACAAGTTTATTTTGTCATGAAAAATCAAGAATTGTGTGATGTGCTCTTATAAAGTGATACTCTATTTTTTCTGTAATGATGAAGTAATCTTAAATATATTGCAAGAGTACAAAAATTCTATTATGACTTTTCTCTAACCTTGAATTTTTCCTATTCTCATTGTTTTAATTCTATGGGGAGATTCCATTCATATCAAACTTTTAACACCTATAATCATATGGACTGTCTCATGGTATTTTATCGTGATACCTTGAGTTAATACAGAATGTTATGATCTGATGTTTTCAGAGAGATTATTGCTTTGAAGAAAGAGAGTGAGCATGTGTGTCAAGGGGTCCATTTAAGAAAACTCTATAAAGATGTACCGGAGAAGAATCATATAAAGAAAGAGATGGATCTGTGCCAACAAATTAGATTTTAGAATGCGGATAAAATTGCTCGGTATGTCTCATTGTACACATCCTTCACGTGGTTATTTCTGTGCATCCAACCAAAAATAAAGTACGTATTCTGCCATCTGCTGAACGGATACATCTTTGTTCTATTTAAGCGTAGCTGTTGGCATAAGATATTGAAAATGACATGAACAAAGACTGGTATGTCAGGGAACCTGAATCACAGCCGATGCCATTAGCAACCAAGATTATGTAGTTATTTCCAGCTGAGTTGGATTTACACTTGCACTCAGGCACTTGCCAGGTCTTTTGCTGAGTTTCAAAGATACAGAAAGTTCAAACTATTGAGCTACTTATATACAAAATCAAGCATTTTCTGTGATGTTCTTGTTTATTTGGAAGCGAAACAGGATTATGTTGAAACTATCCAGTGTGCTGAGCCTTTGAATTAAGAGCCAAAGTAGAAGTCATATGAAATGTTTCTTTGCATTTAACATACAGCATTTGTAGCAATGTAAATGCAATTATGTTGGGGGGTTGGGGATAGTCAACAATAATAATCAGGAAATCAAAAAGAATAGAAGAACTTTTCTTTTTCTTCAAAGGCTTGAATCCTCTTCTGAAGCATTTTTTTTTTTGCACAGGAAAAGATCCTGCTCCGATAAGGATACAGGTAGTCCTTGACTTATGACCATTCATTTAGTCACCAGTCATAGTTACAACTGGCACAGAAAAAATTAGTTATGACCAGTGGTGAGATTCAGCCAGTTTGCACCTATTTGGGAGAACTGGTTGTTAACTTTCTGGGCAGTTCGGAGAACCGGTTGTTGGAAGAAATCTCATTTTCTTTGTTTCTGCTTTACAGGGCTAATCCCATAAGGAAGGCAGGAAGAAAACATTCTGGTGTTGTTTCTAGCCTAATCTTTATTGCCCTGCATATAGAAACTGCCTCTCCGGTTAACCCTTATTATATCAACGTGAGTGACCATTGAGTTGGCCACACCCACCCAGTGACATGACCATCGAGCCCCGCCCACCCAGCTGGTCACTAGGGCAGAGAGCCAGTTGTTAAATTATTTCAATCCCACCACAGCTTATGACCATTTTTCGCACTTACGACATTGCGATGTCCCCATGGTCATGTGATCAAAATTTGGATATTTGGCAACTGGCCTGTATTTATGATGCTTGCAGTGTCCTGGGGTCATGTAATCACCTTTTGCAACTTTCTGACAAGCAAAGTTACTTAACAACTGTGTTACTAATTTAACAATTGCAGTGATTCATTTAACAACAATGAAGTTGTAAAATGGGGCAAAATCACTTAATAGTTGTCTCACTTAGCAATAGAAATTTTGGGCTCAGTTGCGGCCATAAATCAAGGATAATCTGTATGTATTTCATCTCAAGGCAAGCAATGGCTTTAAATTTATCATTAGGCGAAATGCTTGGAGTTATAGGCATTCAGTCAGGGAAGACTGAATTTTTTGCTCAGAGGTAGGCAATATTTTAGGGGTGATGGAAGCCACAGTGTGTTGTTGTGCATTTTGGGGTAACAAGATGTATGGCTAGTAATATTATCAGGAGAAGGCAGGACTGAAATATTCATAACTGATTGACCCTATGGGGAGGAGGGACAAGTGGGTGGATTTAAAGCACAACATTCAAAGGCTGTAATACAAAACATTGCAACTAAAGCTTCTGGGGCACACTAGTACTCTATCACCTTGCTTTCTTTTCCTCTTTCCTGTAAATTGAAAGTCTGAAAAATATTTCCTTTTAGATTCTTAGGATCTCTTCTCTCTTTGCTTGAATACATCGATATGTCCCATTTATTGAACTCCATTTTTCTAGCACTTCTAAATATGTTTGTGTTTGCTTTTAGTAATCATAGTTTTTTTTCTTAGTAATCCTAGTCTTTCTCACAGATGAACTACATGGATCATTTCTCCTAGAGATAAACTGGATCATTTGTTTATCTGTAGTTGATTTTAACAAAATAGTTGACATTTTATTATTTGTATAAATGCCTAGCCTGCTTTCCATTACTATTCCCAGTACCTTCAAACTGGGAATAATGGGATGTGCAACAGATGGCATGAGTAGGAGAACAAATCTAAATGTGGATTGTGGGCATTTGAAAGAGAAAGAAATTGTGTGCCGTCATCAGATCCAAAGCAAGCAAGGATGCTCTCTATCTGGTTTAGCCATCCTGTTAAAACAGCAAGAGTGTTTATCCAAGATCTGAAGAACCTTTGCCTGCTTTGGATCTGAAAGGAAAAAAAACATAGGATTAATCTGATCAGAATAACCTTCATTTGCTTGTTGCTCAGAGTGGAAGAAAGTAGCAGGCATGGAGAGAGAAACTTTCTGCTTGGATTGTAGAAGTTAGAAAAGCTAAACAATGTGCATCGCGGGTCCATGGTAATAAACTCACACATGGAAAAATTAGAGATGCTGTGCAGTGGATTGCAGACTAATAGATAATCTACCCAGATGCTATTATTGACAAAATCTTGATTTCCTTGATATGTCCAAGGATTTCTTTTAATCTGTGAAGGGTAAAGAGATATATTTTAGATTCATAATCTGATCCTGTTAAAAAGTACCATGGTATATAATAGATATATGGATTTTATGTTAATCTTGTGCAATTCTAATACAAGCATGGACATATAATAAAGAGTTAGAAATAGTGCTTCTTGATATTCAATCTCTTCTAAAATTTTAGGAAATAACAGTGTAACCATAAATATGGAAGAGAAAATAAATGTCGTTATAACTATTTGTTTTAATAATTTATGGTGTAGAGTTTTCACTCCCTGTAGTATGATGAATTTAACAGCTGGACATCTGTGATCTGCCTTCATTTGTACTAGGAAAACATGGTTCTTGGCAAAAATGCAAAGCCTGACATAATGCTACAATATTTATTCATTATTTTATAGAAGGAATAAGAAATGAAATGCAGTCTGCACAAAGAGAAGGTAAAAGCAGATTTCTATAACTTTATGTACATACTAAGCATGTTTCATACTATTCTATCCTGGATGTGATTTTTACTCTTTGTATAATGACCAAAGCAGAATTGCTTGAATGCTGAGATACAGAGAACAATATTGTCAAGAAAATGTTAGACAGATTTAATCAAGGAGGTTGTCCAGAGCATCAAGTTAAGTAAGGTGCCAAATTTCAAAGATGTAACAATAAAAGTAAATGTTATGAGGGTGAATACTGATTGCATGATTCTCCAAGAGTACCAATTTCTGGCACCTAGTATTAGAGCCTCGACTGGCAATGCAGCAAGAGAGCCATTAAACTATCGTAGTTCATTCTGGTAAGGCTGAATTGGCTGGTGAGATTGTTACATTTAATATAATATATAATGATGAATCCGTTTCAGAAACACATTTAAAAAATGGACAATAGACTTTTCAAATACATTAGAAATGGCTGATAGAGATTCAATATATGACTGGATTCTGGTCATGAGAATATATAAAGAAACTCATGCTGAGGGTATGCATTATAAGATTGTTAAATCAGCTAGTCTAGTTCTTTGGTAACTGGAATCAATGAACCTGTAATTTATAATGTATGAGTTAATTGCAATGCTTCATAGATGATTTCCTAGCAACACTAGGGAAATGTAATTTTTTTAACCTCATTGTGACTATTTCACATATTCAAAGTATAAAACAAATTGCATATTTTAAAAGCTTTGTTTTGAAATAAAAAAACCCACTATTTTGAATAGTTTTCCTTAAAAAATCCAGTTGTTCTAAGCGTTGTGCTTAAGCTGGTGATTTGTGATTGGACTAGGGCTTTTTTGTTTTTGTTTTTTTAACATTGTTTCTAGCCTAATCAGTATACTGGCAAGAACCAATCATGTGCTGTTAAGTGCATAGTCAGACAAAAGAAATGATAGTTTATAGTTGCATATTTGTCAGGTAGTAATACGCTTCATGTCAACAACCTGCTAGCTAAGTTATTTCTATTTTTAGCAAGCTTCCCTATTAGAAAATTACAGGTGAGCTGCAAAATCACTGGGCTGTATTGCATTTGCAATCAGCGACTGCAAAATTCCGTCTCCTTTCTGAAGTATGATGGCTCTGCTTTAGGCTTTGTCACTGTGAGAGGAGAGGAGTGAGAGGAGAGGAGAGAGGTGGAATGGTTTCTGGAAGTAAATTCTCTCAACTGAATATGCTTTGAAAAACTCCAGATAGAGTATTCTGGGCCAGATGATTCTTGAAACTACTTCTAGCTTGGATCTTTTACTTCTTGAAACCCACTGAATCATTTCAATAGAAGAGAATTTGTACAGTTCAGACAGCACCAAGGACCCATTGAATTATTTCAGAACAGCATGGTTTGGAAGGAGGATGCATGGCCTGGAGGGGGAGCTTAATGTTTTAAACTTGTGCCAGCTGATGCAAAACAGAAAACAAGCCAATATTAGTGTAAAAAGCTTTATTGCCATGCAATAAACTTACTGAGAGCAACTGAGGTTAATTAGCTGGAGAACATGAGACTTGCCTTGAAACTTAAAACATCAGTGATCACTTAGCAGGAGAAAGACACACATGGATAGACAAACTTTGTCCATAACCATCCTGGGTTTTAGCACCAGAGAATTTCCTGACTTGATCTCAATATCAAGCCCAGGGACTGAGTGCAGGGCAAAGAGCAAGAATAACAGGATATGCAGGTGCAGAGAGTTGTTTTCAATGGAAAGGCAAGAGCCTGGAGGCTGCTTCCCTCTCCCCTTATGAAGATGTGCTGATTGCCCTTTATAGCTGCAGAATGTTCTCAGAGCAGGTGCTATGCTAGAATATGGCCTTTCATTACCTTAATGATGCCCCAACTGATAGCTGCTAAGGCTGTCAAAATTTTTCTCGTCTGCCTCTTCAGTTTCTAAGTCAGAAGATTCAGAACAAACCATAACAGGAGTTCTTGACTTGAATCAGTGATAAGCCAGAGCAATCACAACATGTAAGCAAAAAATAAAAGTATAGATAAAGGTAATGGTTCCCCTTGCACATATGTGCTAGTCGTTTCCGACTCTATGGAGCGGTGCTCCTCTCCATTTCAAAGTTGAAGAGCCAGCGCTATCCAAAGACGTCTCCTTGGTCACGTGGCCAGAATGACTAAATGCCAAAGGCACACAACACTGTTACCTTCTCAACAAAGGTAGTTCCCATTTTTCTACTTGCATGTTTACATGCTTTTGAGCTGCTAGGTTAACAGAAGCTGGGACAAGTAATGGGAGCTCACTCTGTTATGTGGTGCTAGGGATTCAAACTGCTGACCTGATCAACAAGCTCAGCATTCCTTAATAAAATCCACTGAGTCATCACATTCCTTAATAAAAGTATACTACTGCTTTTTTGTTGAGTTTATACCAAGCAGCTTGATTGCAAAGGGAAAAAAATGATGTCTTAAAAATATTAAACATATTAAAACTTACTTGATCTAAGTAAGTGGAATGCCAACATGGAAAAATTGTTCAAGGAGATCTTTGTTTTAGCGCAAAAATAAAAATTGTTAAAGAAACTAGCTGCTCCCTGACTTTTATTTGAGGGCTACATGTTCCAGAAACTTTATTTAAACTGAAAACATATTATGTTTTCTCTGTTGAGAAGGGATGGAAGACTTTAAAAAAAATAGAAGAATCTTAGCAGAATATAGCTTTGTACTCTGTTTATATGGGGATGTATTTTAATGTTTTATAAATCATCGCCTCACCCAAATTTTCTGGAGTTTGATATCACTCAACATAAGCTTCATGTCCACATACTATTAGGGCACTGGAGTGAAAAACAATAGACCAGAAGCTGATCCCAAACTTCCTTAGTTTTCAGTGGCAAAAACACTTGAAATGTGTCAAGTTACTGTTTCAACAAATTCAAGCCCGTCAAAACATTTCAAGTTGTGTTCCATCAAAATAAAGCTAGATTCCAAAATTGAATATTTTTGTTTTTACATGAAAACTAAAATGTCTTTAATATGCAAAGGTTCCAGAAATCTGTATTAATGCCCTTTCCATTTTTACAATACAGAAGAGATCTGCATATCTAAATGTAGTTTATCTTTGTTTAATACAAGAAAAGGGGGCATATTGCAGTCCCTTCTTTTTGGTATGTCTTAATTGCAATAAAAACTCTGACTGATAAATGTTAAAATCCCTGACCAGATTTTTAAAATAGCATAGCTGAACTTGATGGTCAGTAAAAACATTCTTAATGATAAATGTGTGGAATGTGCATTTAACAGTTTGTATATGATTTGTCAGCATCGTTCCACAGTTTGTACCACAAGGAGGATTTGAGGTACATTAATTGAATCCATGTTTTTTTACTAGGTTTTAAATTTCTTTGAAGAACAGTTTTGCATAGCACCTTTTCATTTCAAGAAATACAGGTGAAACTCAAAAAATTAGAATATCATGCAAAAGTTCATTTATTTCAGTAATGCAACTTAAAAGGTGAAACTAATATATGAGATAAGACTCATTACATGCAAAGCAAGATAGTTCAAGCCGTGATTTGTCATAATTGTGATGATTATGGCGTACAGCTCATGAAAACCCCAAATCCACCATCTCAGAAAATTAGAATATTACATGCAATCAATAAAACAAGGATTGTACATAGAACAATATCGGACCTCTGAATAGTATAAGCATGCATATGTACTCAGTACTTGGTTTGGGCCCCTTTTGCAGCAATTACTGCCTCAATGCGGCATGGCATGGAAGATATCAGCCTGTGGCATTGCTGAGGTGTTATGGAAGACCAGGATGCTTCAATAGCGGCCTTCAGCTCTTCTGCATTATTCAGTCTCATGTCTCTCATCTTTCTCTTGGCAATGCCCAATTTTCTGCCCAATAATTTTCTGAGCAACTTTTGCATCTCATTTGGAAACCAAGGACCCAGAGTATGGAGGAAGAATGGAGAGGCCAATCAAGCACAGTAATCCCACGGTCATTGAATCAGTTTTTGGTGCTTTTGGCAAAAGTTGCTCTCATCAGAAAAGAGGACCTTGGACCGCTGAGCAACAGCACTTTGTATCACTGTGCTTCATTAAGACCAGGGTCAATGCAGCCGTCTACCAGGAGATTTTGGAGCACTTCATGCTTCCTTCTGCAGACGAGATTTATGGGGATGCTGACTTCATTTTCCAGCTGCCCACACTGCCAAAAGCACCAAAACCTGGTTCAATGACTGTAGGATTACTGTGCTTGATTGGCCAGCAAACTCGCCTGACTTGAACCCCATAGAGAATCTATGGGGCATTGCCAAGAGAAAGATGAGAGACATGAGACTGAACAATGCAGAAGAGCTGAAGGCCGCTATTGAAGCATCCTGGTCTTCCATAACACCCCAGCAATGCCACTGGCTGATAGCTTCCATGCTACGCCGCATTGAGGCAGTAATTGCTGCAAAAGGGGCCCAAACCAAGTACTGAGAACATATCCATACTTATACTTTTCAGAGGTCCGATATTGTTCTATGTACAATCCTTGTTTTATTGATTGCATGTAATATTCTAATTTTCTGAGATGGTGGATTTGGGGTTTTCATGAGCTGTACGCTATAATCATCACAATTATGACAAATTACGGCTTGGACTACCGTATCTTGCTTTGCATGTAATGAGTCTTATCTCATATATTAGTTTCACCTTTTAAGTTGTATTACTGAAATAAATGAACTTTTGCAAGATATTCTAATTTTTTGAGTTTCACTTTTATATCCCTTCTTGAATATATTCCCTGAATTAATACATCAGATATAGAACCTGTGGTTGGTTTGGTTTTAAGTGATTATCAATTCTTCATTCACAGTTGGCTCACAGAATTCTTTTTCTATACCCTAGGTATTTCTGATTGCCCTCAGGCATATATTCACAAAATTGATATCACAGATTCTGATTTCCTCAGCAAATCAAAAACTGTGATTTAATGTAATCTACCGATGCATTTTTATTATTGCTTTGCGGGCAATATCAGGTTAGTCAATTCCTTTTGCATATAATCTTATTCTTTGTTTCAATAGCATTATTTTATCCTGCCAAGATGTTTAATAATACCTGTCATAGTCCGTGTTCCCTTTGGGGATCGTTAATATATTTTACTTATATTCTCTGAACCACCACTATTATCAACAAAGAGCAGCTTTTAAAGGTTGACCTTTTGCCAGAGGACAAATTTCAATTGGTTTCCTAACCACTCTTTGAGAAGTTCCTGATTCCTGTTATTTTGCACTGACTCATGACTCTTTCAGTCATGATTCGTCTCTGATCAAACTCTGGAATACAGCTTGTACCCTTTTGATTCTGTTGCTGTTAAATATCTTTTCCCACTGAAGAACTTTGGGTATTGAGGAACTCCTCCTTGGCTGATTTTATACAGAGTCTAAAGGTACACTTGTTTTACTTAACCCTTTGTGGGAAAGTTTTTATTCTGCCAAGTTGTTTTTCTACTGCAGTTTTTAACATTGATTGGTTTGCTTTCATAAACAGTGTATGTGTATGTGTGAATCCCCTTATGAGAATTTGGTCATGTGAAACCCCAAAAGAAAGTCTAGTACAAATGGAGCAAATTAGCTTATTTCGCTAGCTTTCATGGAATGTGATGTAGCAGTGCTTTTCAAACCCTGTTTGGGGGCTGTTACAGTGAACATTTTGGAATTTATCCCAAAGGTGCTATTTCAAGAGGCAACTGAACTTTTTGCAACCATGAAAGAAAGAGACAACCATAACCTGGGTGACTGAGAATCTCCATGTTCATTTTGGAATTTACAAACTCTGAAATCTACGATGATACATTTGAAATGTACTTTGCGTGCATTGTTTTCATCCAGGTTTTTTTAAAAATACATTTAATGTTCTGATTTTTCCCATTATGTCTTTTTAATGAAATTGGTTGGATCCAATTTGGTTTTGCAGTATGGTGATGCAACTATTTAAAGAAATAGAGCCTTGTGGGCTTTATGCCTGGACAGACATGTAAATCTGTAGAAAGTAATCTGCTTAGTCTTTAAAGGAAAAGGCCCTTGTTATGTATAAAAAGACCCGCAAACTGCAAGCAGGCCATATAACTTTTCTCTGAATGAATGTTAAAATGTGGTGATCAAATTGCAGACTTTACTGAAAGTTTCTGATTATCTGTCATTCTCAGTGACCTCCACATTCATATAATGGAGTGTGATCAGTTATTAATTGTACAATACATTTTGATAGCGCTAGTTTTAAACAATGCTTTTATTCTGGCTTGCTTCAAATGTACCAGGTCTCTATAGGCAGCTATGAACTTTTGAACTTAGGGAGACTTCTGAATAAACATGATAAGGGATAAGGTAATCTCAGTCCCAGAATTCACCCTTCTACTGAAATCAATCACATTGTTTTACTCAGTGGCCCAGCTGCTAGTCTTTTGTTTTTCTTAGAAAAAAAGTGTTGCTTCTAATTCATGTATGGGCTTTGAAAATGCATCTAACCCTCCCATTTAAATTTTATGTAAGATGACTGAACACATAATTTATCCTGTAACATTTGTTTTTCTTGGCACACTGTGTTAACAAGAAGAGGAAAAATGAAAGGGGAAAAAGAAAAGCTGGTGCTACAAAGATGCTCAGTCAATGAGAGAAAAGCCAGACTATGTACATGACATCTAATAGAAACAATGTTATTTTAGTTCATTTAGACAGAGGAAAAATGAGCAACAGAAGTTCTAGCAGGTAGAAATAATCAGTGCTCCTGAGACTATAATACAATCCCTTATCTAGCTTATTACTGTCAAAGTAGTGTCTTGATATGTCAGATTGTCACTTTGTTTGGATATGTGAATTTATAGCATGATACTGTTAATAGACCATCTTTCTAGCAAAGGGTTGTACCAAAAAAAACCCTACGTTTCTCAGTTTTGTTTTTGAAATGTTTTCCATAAAGCGTGAATATAAGGAATGCAAATGTAAAATTTGAACAAATAGACTTTTAAGACAACATAGATTTTGACCCAAAAAAACCAAAACAGATTCTAAAAAGTGCAGATCAAAATTTTCTTCAATGATGGTTGGAAGATTTGGATTTTTAAATGTACCATTTTCATTTAATTTGTGGCCAAGTAGTAGCTTTACACTGAAAAGCATTTGACCTTAGACCAGAGTTAATTAATTGCCCAAATTTTGTTAAGAAAAAATATGCTTCTTGAATAGTGAGCTCCTTGATAAATTTGAATGGTTTAAGTCTGAGAAATATGAATATGTTTAAATAAAGCAGCTTATTTTGAATAAATTCTACTAGCAGATTTATATATTATAAGCTTCAGTAGAAAAAATAGCATAGAAAATAGGAACATAAAAACATAGCCACAAGCCATCAGGACAAAGCCAGTCATAGTCTAGCATTTTGTTTTCACAGAGGCCCACCAAATATCTCTGGGGTGTTTTCAAAAAAGAGGTGGAGACATAATCATCTCTCTTGGTTCCATTGTAGCTCATATTTGGATGCATCCTGCATGACTAGCCCTTGATAGACCTGTCATCCAACAATGTACACAACCCTTTTTTTTAAAAAAAACTTAGCAGGATAGCAGTTATTATTACATCTTGTAGTAATTCCACAGCTAATTATGTAGTGGATAATGAAATGCTTTTTCTCATCTGATTTAAGACTCCTTTCAATCCACTTTATTGGATGGCTCTTGGTCCTAGAATTAGAGAAAGAAAGAACCATCCAATGGATCAATATTCAGTTGATCCAAAAACCCTAGCCCTACTCTTAAAGAAAAAAATGCTAGGTGAAAAAAGTGTATATTTTAAATAAATGCTAAAAGAATCTATTTCAATAAAAGATTAAAAGCAACCAACTTTCCCCAAAGGTAAAATAATCTTTAAATAACAGAAATCCAAAAGTTACACCAATAGGCACATATTAGTAAAATTCAAATCATTTCTTTGAAAATATTGACAGATGCCACGCAACATAACATTTTGCAACACTGTGTGGAGCAAAAAAATTCTTTCTTCTTTCTGATAATAGGAAATTAGTATAAAATTAAATAGACCAACCTGGGAGATGAAATAACAAAAGAAAATTTAGGTTTCTTCAGCTGTCATTATAAAAGGAAAAATATAATAATATATGAATGGTGGATTCAACTGCAGTAAAGCTGCAAGAGCAAGTTTAGCAGGCTGTTAGGGACTTTATTAACCCCATACACAGGAAAGGATGTCAAACCTGGCCCCAGAGAATAATATTTGTTGGAAGTAAGTGACATAACCCAACTAACCAGTTGCCATATAGGGCTTCCTGTTCAATCTCTAGTGTGCTTTGAGATCAAACTGCCATGCTTAAAAGCCTTTCTCTGATGATTTTACTGGCCTAGATATATTCTAAAAATTGCAGAACATCTGAAGGAAGGCACATAATGAGACTTCTATAAACATTACTTGAAAATGCTGTATGAGAACTGAAATTGGTCCAACAGGATACAGTAAAAGGAAGTAACCCTATGGGGGAATAATGGCATTTTAACTAGTAATTAAATATTAACAATCATATTCTTCAAAGAACCAGTTTTTAATCTTAGGGCTGATACACATTTAGGTGCTTGAAATGCTGCTCATAAATTTAATTTGTCCTGTTTGTCCATGACTTATAACTTATAACCCATCTGAGAAACTATAAAGAAACTGAACTAAAAGGTCTGGCAACAAAGAGTTGTAGAGCTTAAAAATGTATTTTTATGCCTTTGGAATGGAAAGGTTTTAGAAACAATGAAGAGCTCTTTAAGCATCTCAACCTGGGATCAGCAACCTTCTTCTGCATAGGGACCAGAGGCCATGGTACTACAATTTTCTCCTTTACCTCACAACATAGACCAGCATTGGGCAGGGATTTGTTGCTCCACCTTCACCAAGGCAGCTGGTAAAGCCATCACATAATGGCTGCCCAAGGAGGCATTGCTCATAACAGCCTAATGAGTAGTTGTTCTCTCCTCTTGCAGGTTAAATGTATCTTAGGGATTGTGCGCTCAATGACTTCATATATTTAAAACTCACTTGCTCATTCTCCCTTCTTCATTCATTCTTGCAATGTCTGTTTTAGGTAGCAAGCATAAAGCTTTCTAATTTTACTCAGTGAACGAATTGGTTGATACTCAGCAGAATCACATGTCACTGCTTCTAAAGAATTGAGGCAATTATAGCCTCCCCCAATATTAAGGTCTCACCAGCTAGCATTAATTTCAGCATTTCAGATTATTGTCACACATCTTGCCTGGCTTCAGGTGAAACTGAAACTGGTAGCCAGTTTGGACAGCCTGCCTACCTGACCAGACAACCACAATTTCTTCCATCTGGGACACCTAAAGAGTTCCAAAATGAACTTCCCATGTCACCATATGAATCTGATTTATTAGGAAAAACAAACAAGCTGTTTTGATATGATAAGGGCTGGTGTTTTTTTTAATGCAGAAGATAGAAATTGCCACTGTTTCATAGAGGCCTGTTTTAAGTCTTCAGAAGGAATATATATTCCCTTCCCCACCCCAAGTAAACTGAAAGTAGATATTTGTGCAATATCTTTATATCTCAGATTAGTAACTTAATGTCATAATGGTCAAACCAACCTCTAGATCTTATTGCTGAACTCACATAACAAACCCTTCCTCAAAGCTTTGAATATATTTAACATTCATGTATCTGGGAATCTGTCTCATTTTTTAACTGAATTTGCATAATTGTTCATAATCTCAGGTGAGTTTAAAATTTTGAAATGAAAATCTTCCCGGTTTTCATTCCACTTAATGCATATAATTCTTGCCTCATCCTCTTACAGTGGGAGTATCTATCTGCAGATCACACTGAGTTTTATGTCCTTTTTGTTCCAGAGGGCTTTACAGTACAGAAGCAAACCCTTTATTTTCAGTCCCTTTCCAAGCCAAATGAATATATAAGAGAGGAACAAATTATGTTTCCTTCTACACAGCTTTTATATATTTTTTTTCCTGCTGGAAATTAAGATTTGTTTGAGACGTTAATCACATTAAAGATCAAAATAAAACAAGCTATCCCAATCTTCCCTGAGTAGTGCCTCTAAGTACACTGAGACTATAATTCTGAGAATTCCCAACATAGCCTTTTTTCCAGTGCAACTAGAAAATACCAAGTTGGGAAAAAATTGTATTGTATGTTTAGGTACTCTAGTTTAAGCCAGAATAAGTTATTTGTTGCCTTTTCATATTGGTGTTGATTGGATAAGAGCAATTTATTTACAGTAGATGAGGGCTGTGCCATAATCAGAATTCGAAAAGAAAAAAATAATTTGGAGTATGCAGAGGTAACATGTTGCCTCATCAGCAATTCCTAAAGAAGTTGCTTTTTCCTATGCTTTGATTTAAGGAGATACAAACAGAGGGAACATGTCTGCCCTTGTTGGCTTTAAATCACCTTTTCCTTTCCAAATCTAGATTGCTGCTCAACTGTACTTTACCTAATTGAAGGGCTTTTCCTAGTTTAGAGCCTTTTTTAGAACAATTTTATTTATATATAAAAGAGGAGAAAGACTCCTTCACCTGTAATATATAATTATATGAAGGCCTCTCAAATTAAAAAGCAGATGATATGTTCTTACTGGATACAGCAAGGCTTCCGTCCAAAACTACAATATATATTTCTATTGGCTTTAATGGATCCGATATTTTAAGACACATTTGTCTCTGTCACTGACAAATGCAGATGCCATGTGAAGCAAAGGACAATAGGCAAGGGACAATAATTCTTTATTGTCTATCAGGAAAAGGACAATCATTCATTATAAATTGATTGATTGAGTTCACAAACACATATAGCCACAAAACTACTTCATCGATTTTTGAAAATCTATGAAGTATGGTGGTTTTCTGCCTATATGTTTTTGTGAACTCAATTTAATTTAATCCTAAAATCCTAAAAATCATAACTGGCTTTTTCCATCTTAAAACATTTTGTATCCTCAGAGTACTTCATAGGCTATGATGGGGGGAAAAATCACCACTTTCTGCTCACAAGGTCCATGGTCAGCTCATGGAGTCCTAAATATTTCATCTCTTCCTCAAATAATTACCTGAAATATATTTTTACACATGAAAAGGCAATTTGTAGGGAATGCTAAAAAGGCTTGGAGTGATTGCTTCAAGCTTTTATTTGAGCAGAGAAAGAGGCTTGTTTCTAGTCTTTTCCTTTCCTAAAGATCCATCCCAGACACAACTTGGATTATTGGGAAAGTTGAGAATGGAGTGCATTATTTGATTTGGGTTTAAGTCCCCCTGCCTTACCTGCAAAATTACTATAAAGAACACAATTTTTAGAACTATATATTAACTCCAAGTACACCTCATTCAGTTCAGCTAATGCAAGGCATAAATAAATAGACCTAGTTCTCCATATAAAACAAACGATATTATTAAAGTTATCAATTAACTGTCATGACAGTCTTATCTTTTGATAAAGAATTATTACTGCTTTTAAACTGAATTGAAGATTTCAGAGTAGTGCACAATCATTGTCAAAACTCTCAGTTGACTCTTTATTATTCCTATTGCAGTTTACAAAAAAAAATCTTCAATGTTGGAAACCCCTCAGAGAAAATATTTTGCGAATTTAGCTTTAGTATCTAATATTAGAATATCAAAAGTTTTTGCCAAGAGAAGTCTGTAATTATTAGACTGGTTTAAATGTTGTAATCATGGCTTATCAAATAACAGTCCCAGTATATTTGGAAGGCAATCTTGACATTCCAGTGCCATTTATACTATGATCATTACACTGTGTTTTTCAGAAAATGATGGGATCATGTATATTTTGACTTTGATTAAATCTGAAGTCCATAATTCACTGCTAAGTATATGTTTTTATTTTATTTTATGCATTTAAGCTGTAGGTACCATCTCAAAAAAGTATTTAAATGCATAAAATAAAATACATAAATATAGCTTCTATTTCAGAGAAAACCAATTATGCTCAAATACAGTTATAAAAATAGAGAAAATGGAATATGAAAATATGAGTTTCTTTGGTAATTCATCAAATCAACAACAAACAAGGCAACACCCCTTTTAAGGATACAATAATTACAGATAGGGAGATTTATTGAATTTATGGTCTAGAGACCATAAATTATTTTGTTGCTTCTATTACTCAATGAAAAAAACCCACCTAAATTTGAGTTAGAGAATAGTGGAAATAAAATTGTAATTATTTTTTCTAGCCATATTCATAGACCTTCTGAAATCTATTTACCCATCCCCAAGATTTATGGACCTCCAATTAACCCCTTGATCAACATTATGTCTATCCCTACTTTATAGCAAAATAGATGAATCTGCAATGAAATGTGAATCTCAGCCTACCAGAAGAAAACTTCATTGATAAAATCCATGGGAAAGGAATAAATGTTATTTCTACCTCTTTGCTCCCTAGTCTGTCCATCTTCTAGCAGTCCCAGGCCTTCATATTTTATCACTACAAGTGGAAGAAAGATGGAAGAAAATGAAAGAAAATGTAGAATAGCATACTAAGGTTTAATATTCCAGGCTGCCAGCAAACCACATCCTTTTCTGTTCCCTTGACCCCAATCTTTCCATTTATTTTCTTCCTTTCTTCTCAGTTATAGAGCATGTTGTTCAGTAAAGACTTGTGTGGCTGAAGTATTTTTAGAGAAGCAGGCTTCCAAGTTGTTTCTATATTCCTGTAACCTTTCATTATAGGATACCCTTGTGAGCGTATATAATGATAGCACCACATGTGATGATGATGAAAGGTCACTTAAGTACATTCACTTAAAAAACATTGGCTTGGTTTTGTTTTTCATTTTTGCATTCTGCGAAGAGACTGACTATTGTATGTGAAGTTTCTTGGCTCTGTATGCATTTTGAAAATTCGCCAAAGGGGGCAAAAATGAGTTTGATAAGAAATTTTACCAGTCTTATTGAAGCTGAAAAGCGATAGATATCATAAAAATTCTGGACAGACCTACTGAATGGAAAAAATGGAACCCTGCATTAGGACACTGGAGATTGTTGTCTGCTCTATTTTCATCGCATGCAGCGTGATTGGAAATCCATTGCTGATTTACTTGACAAAGAGATGCATCCATGATAAATCACGAATCCCACTGATACTTATAGTCAACCTTGCGCTTGTCCATCTTCTATATAACCTGGTGGTGAATGTTTTGAAGATTGTTTATGCATCTGGCATCATGTTGGATTCAAATAGGTGCAAAGTTCTTGCGTTCTTCACGAATTTTACTACTACTCTTGCTATATGGTTCACCTTATACATTGTTGTGTTCTACAGTGGGAAATTGTGTCGCCTGGTGCATCATCCAGATGAAGCTACAACTACAGAGTGTTGCAGATGTCACTTGTTTATAGTTGGTGTACTTTGGATTGCCGCTTTTGCATTTTGTTGCCCATTTTCACTTTACATGGGGAAAAATAATGACAGGTATATGAAAAATGAATCAACGGGCAGTTTCATCTATACTAAATGTAAGACTGAATATAAAAATTACCAAGTAGAGTTTTTCTATGGAAAATTATTTCTGGTGGCTATTGATCTTCTTCCACTTCTAACTATGCTGTTTGTTGGATTCCGAATAATACAACTTCTTTGTGAATATAAGAAAGCAGCATGTGGATGCATATGGGTTGGGCATGATGCTAGTGAAACTGAAGTTCTCAGAGCATGTAAATTTCTTCTGTTATTAATACCAGTTATTATTTCACTTTGGATTTCTAATTTGATCCTAATTAGGTACCTGAAGAATTTTAAATTTAAATACTTTGCGCCACCTGTGATGACAATTCTATCTTCAGGATATTCAGCTGTCAGCCCTTATTTCCTCATGTTGATTAACTACAAAGTAATAGTAAAAGTGAAGTGTTTCTGTTTTAAGGTTGAGACTAAAACAGTTTCTTTATCGACTGTATCTTCTTCCGTAGATGTTTCTCCATATGCCTAGGAACCACAATTTGGGTTTTTTTTAAAGAGTATCTTTACAGGAAAGATTATGTGAGAAGGGGATCAAGAATTTGTTTGTATCTACTGATTATCATTCTTCCCCTGTTCTCCCATGGCTTCTGAAAACTACAGTGAGAAGAATTTTTATATGGGAAAATTATTGGCTTTAGCAGCAATGTTTATTTTTATTTATTTAAAACTATGTATTGTTTTTCTCTTTAAAAAAATACAAAACTGCTTACAATATTTGTTACAAAGCAGTAATTATATTTTAAAAAACAGCAGAGAAGAGCAAAAGAGAAAACACCCATAGCCTTACTGCTCTAAAAACATTCAAGAATACGGGTATTTTAACATGTCAAAAGGTTGAAAGTCTGGGAAGAGGCCACAGATTTCCAGCATCTGAGCTCTGGTTTTTTTTTTTGTTGTGTTTTTTTTTGAAATTGTTCAACTTAATACCAGCACTTTGAACTGAACCCAGAAACAGACTGGAAGATGAAGCTGATTTATGACATTTGGATGGCAGCCGCAATTAACCAAAGACTGTACTTTTTGTAAGCTATTGTTTTAGAATGATTTTCTTGCAACCCCTCAAAATATTGACTTATAGTAGTGTTAAGTTACCAGGAGGAAATGACTAAATGTAGGTGCAGACTCAGTTGAAAAATAGTCACTATGTCAGAAACAGTTCACATGTAGAACCACAACTGCATAGTTGCCGCACAGTAGAAAGAAAGAGTTGGCCAATCCTTGGTCGTCTCATTCAAGAATGCCTACATTCTTGACTCGTTATGACTTTACAGGAGGTTTCTTTCAGAAAAAGAATGAAGAAGCTATATGTGGACCCCTGGAACTAATGGCTAAGTGAGAAAGGGGAATTAATTAAAGAAATGTAAAGTAGGTACTGTCTGCTCAGTGCCGGTTAATAATTAGCATAGCTCAATAATATCACTTTGGGCATGTGTTAATTGATGGAAGTTACAAATACCATTGTGTAACATTTTTGCAACTAAATTATCACTTGGTATCTGGCATTTAATTCAGACTTAGAGATGCACTTCCTTGCTTTCCTTGGTATTTACATTTGTCAGATAGGTTGCTGCTACTGGGTAATCTGCATATTGTGATTGTTTCAAAAATTAGCAGGATCATGTCCATTACATTTTCGAATCTGAAACAAGGCACACTTCTTGTATAAAATATGACTTCTGGCTAAAGTATTTGGTTTCATTGATCCTTAAAAACTAATATGACACTTTCTGAAATCCTAAATGAATATCTGTGTGTCTGTCGGTCTGCCTGCCTGTTTACTTACATACCTAGACAATGCCTTTATTAAAACCAAACAAAAGGTCACAAGAAATATATAAGTATGTTTTAAGTTATCAAAAAAATTATCAACTGTTGTAGTATTTTAACCAATTCTCTTAACTTGCATAACATAATAAGATTATTTATTTTCTATGAGCTGGTACTACGGTAATCTTTTCTAGGGTAGCAGAGAACCTACTATCTTATTAATTTTTTATGCTATAAAGTACATTAGAATTGATCAAAAATCTGTAAAAGTGTTTGCAGGGGTAAATATTGTAGATAGCATTGTTGTTTGTATAAAAGAAATATTTAATATTTTGTTTTTTAATTTTTTTAATTCAAAATATATTTTTAAATCACAAATGCAGATAAAAATACAAATAATTAAAAATAATGGACTGCATTTTGCTTTTCAAATAATTTTTCACTAAATAATACATAATAGAGGTACCTTTCTAATTTTGGTGATGCTTCATCATACATATCTGAGTTTAACTCTAGGTATTCAATAAATATTTATAATGAACTTGCATGGGAATAACTATTGTGTTTGTCATACGGAACACAGGTTTTCACAAAAAATGCAACTAGTTTGGAGACTGTTTTGAAAGAATGGATGTACTGCATTCAGAATGTATATGAGTACTCATGCTGGACATCTATATATTTAAGATACTCCAAGAGAAATCACCACAATGATGAACTATGCATTTCTTTGTAAATTAATTGTGCATATATAAAAACAAAATCACTTTTGATCTTACATGAAAAGTGCCTTGAAATTGGAATTAAACTTCTGAACACAAAACATGTACTGTTATTACTGAAATGCAGCTTTGTTTATTCAGTTGATTCTTCTTCCACATCTTTATCTGATATGGTTCAAAATACTGATGCTATGAAATTAAAATTTCCTATATCTCTATTTTTCTTGCATTATAATTGAGTAAAAAAATGGAAATTAAAAACATGATTGAGATTTACATTGGTTCTTCTCTATGTGTACCCATGATTGTTTAACCTTTGAACATACTGCCTGTTGCCTAGCAGCAAGTTCATGATGTCAAAACCAAAACCAGCCTTAACTTGTGAGTGTCCCAAAACACTTTCTACATTACAGTAATTTTAAATTAATAGTATAATAGCAGTAGCACTTAGAT
Organism: Thamnophis sirtalis; assembly: GCF_051295495.1. Classification (NCBI taxonomy): domain Eukaryota; kingdom Metazoa; phylum Chordata; class Lepidosauria; order Squamata; family Natricidae; genus Thamnophis; species Thamnophis sirtalis. Next base: position 55,511,027 of record NW_028261385.1, read on the forward strand.
TTATATACTGCTTCATAGTGCTTTTAAAGCCCTTTCTAAGTGGTTTACAGAGTCAGTATATTGCCCCCAACAATCTGGGTCCCCATTTTACCCACCTCGGAAGGATGGAAGGTTGAATGAACTTTAGCCGATGAGATTTGAACTGCAGCTAGCAGTCATCTGAAATAGCCTGCAGTACTGCACTCTAACCACTGCGCCACCTTGGCTCTTAATGTCCCAATTTTCTCTAAGTTGTTGAATAATTCTTTATGTAATTCATTTCCATAATCTCTGGGTGGAAAGCCTGTACATATTGACATACAACTGACATGTTTTAACATATCTTAAAAGAATGTTCATTTGCCCTAATCCCTGCAATTGTTTTTCTTTTTGAAAAAAGGATCAACGTTACAGGGATTATACATACATTCTTTATCTTGATTCAGTTCATCTGCAATGCTAAACTATGGTTTAGTGTCCAATATACCACCCTCACCCTTCTCTTTCTAACAAGCCCACAAGGAAAAGATTAGAAGCTTAATGATGCTTTAGTGTTATGTCTGAATTCAGTCATCTGGGTTGCATTCATATGTCTATATCAGACCTTTTTTTTGTCAATTTATTTCTGCCTTTACAGGCTCAGAAAAGTTGGTTTTATAGCTAGCTTAACTGATCCAATTAAATCTTAATTGTTCAGCCTGAAACAAAGGGCTTGCCAGCAAATTGAGTTCAAGCCTATAGAGCCTAAGCAGACTTGCCAATACTGAAAAGCTGCAAATGCTGAAATTCCATTTTCACTCACTTGATTTAAAACCAGAGAAATACAGCAGCATCTGGGAAGACTGTATAATAATCATGGTTTCTGCTCCTTCCATTTCCAGAGTGAAAAGGAGCTTAGTTCAAAATGTGCTAACAATATGCATAATAAGAGAAAAATGTCTTTCTAAGGTTGGTAAGGGCAAAAAAATCCATCATGCTGGCATAATGGGGATTTTAAGAGAAAACAGAACAATTAGATAAAGTCTTCTAAAGAAGATTGTTCTGTATCTTTTTTTTAAATGGAAGACTGTTCAGACTAATAAAGTAGAATGCTTGTAGTTCAGAGTTGAAACATGGAGTCCTTGGTGCTCTCTGACTCGGATTGTTTTCTTACAGATGTTTTATTACCCAAACTAGATAACATAATCAGTGAGGGTTCATTCTCCAAGCTTATCAGTTGCTTTCTGAACATTTCATTGCCAAGCTAGGTAACATCTTCAACAGAGTTTAGGGGATGTCAATGTCAGTGTTCTTCTGTTTATAAGGGCTTCAGTTGTGGGCATGTCAAGTGAGGATCTTGGGATGGGTCAGGTGTCACAAGACCCATCACAAGACCCTCTATTGATACACTGACACCTGAAGCCCTTATAAACATAAGATCACTGATACAGACATCCCCTAAACCAGTGGTTCCCAAACTTGGCAACTTTAAGACTTGTGAACTTCAACTCCCAGAGTTCTCCAGCTAGCTCTTCTAGCTACACAGTGCAGATAGTATATGTACTGTTGGATGGGAATGCATCAGTCAGTAGGAAACATTCTTTAACACTCTCATTAGCCCTGTGGCTTCACTTTAATCCTTTTTATTTAGTTTAGTTTAGTTTTATTGACATTTATAGGCCGCCCTTTTCCCTGAGGGGACTCAGGGCGGCTTACAATTAATGGGAAGGGAGTGTAAGACAAAACACAAGAAAGGAAAAAAAAACTTGCACAGTATCAAAGAGACGTGACAAATCTTCACTTAGAACAGAGCTGTCAAACTCGTGGCCCATGGGCTGGATCTGTTAACGTGCTGACCACACCCAGTTTAACAAATGGAGGGAAAAATCCCAATGTGTCACATGACACTGCTGTGATAATGCAAGTTTGGCACCCCTGACTTAGAACATAGGAAAAGTTGGCCTTTGATCAAGCAAAAGACTCTTCTAATCCAGCCTTCTTTGTCATGTGGAAACTCTATAGAAGCATTCAGGAAGGACAAACAATGCCTCCTCCTTTATTTCTCCCTAAGAAGTGGCATTCAAAATTAGAATATTAACAAATTAGCCACTGAGACTAGTTGCAACTGGTAGCCCAGTCTTCCCTGAATTTGTCCACTTCTAAATTCTAAAGTAGGAGCCATTGTCCTAATTACACAATGTAAAAAGTTTGTTCATAAGGCAATATTTCTTTGTACTTGTTTTAAATCTTCCCATGTATAATTGAATAGATGGACCCCAGTTCTCACAGGGGAGACACAGATAAAAACACATACCTATCCACACTTTCTACATCTTACATGATTTTACACTTGATGAAAAGTCTCTACCTTGATTCCAAGACAAGCCCCAATTGCTCAGTATTATTAGTATTATTATTTACTGGGGAATAGCTTTAGCCTCTGAGTCATTTTCCTTGCCTTTTTTGGAAATTTTTCAGCTCTCCCATTTCCTTTTCTCGATGTGATTAGAATCCTGCACAGTGCACACTCTTGCAACAACCTTAGGGGATTGCTATTTTGCACATTTTGCTTCTAAATATAGAATTCACCTACTTAATTATTTTTTAATTTAAAATGTTTATATACTTTCCATTAAAATATTTTGGATTAGTTTACAATTTATTTTTTTAAATATAGCAATATTTTGTCAATATACAAAAATAGAAGTAAAATTAAATTATTGAAGAGATTCACCACCATTGACCCAGGAGCCATACTTTAATTGAATTAGTTGCCATGTTTCCATTTTTCCTGACCAGTCATGGCCATTTGAAATTCAGTTGCTAATATGTAAATTTTTGTTGTTCCTATAGACTTTTTAACCAGGAAACTATTAAGGCAAAATTTTCAAGGTGACATAATTATTTATCTTAAGCTTAAAGTGGACCTCTTGGTGTTATAGATGATAAGGTTTCCACCTTCTTCCCTAATAATGTTTTATGTCCTCATTAGCTACATAGTATTGCTTAGAAGTCTTAACCTCAGAATTATTTCCAACTAAGTAGCAATTATATAGAAGAACACATGAGGGGTTTCATATTTGTTTCATATTTATTTTGTGTTCTATTTTATTGTATAGTCTTATTTTCTGAGCCAGTAGGAGTCTTAACAAAATAACAGAATAGAATAACAGAGTTGGAAGAGACCTTGAAGGTCTTCTAGTCCAACCCCTTACTCAGGCCATAGACCCTATACCATTCTGAACAAAGGGCTGTCCAGTCTCTTCTTGAAAACCTCCAATGATTGGGCACCCACAACTTCTGAAGGCAAGCTGTTCCACTGGTTTATTGTTCTCATTGTCAGGAAACTTCTCCTTAGTTGTAGGTTGTTTCACTCCTTGATTAGTTTCCATCCATTCTTTTCATGCCTTCAGGTGCTTTGGAAAATAGGTAGAGCCTCTTCTTTGTAGCAGCCTCTTAGATATTGGAACACTGCTATCATGTCACCCCTAGTCCTTCTTTTCATTAAAATGAGACATTCCCAATTCCTGCAACCATTCTTCATATGTTTTAGCCTCTAGTCCCCTAATCATCTTTGTTGCTCTTCTCTGCACTCTTTCTAAAGTCTCAACATCTTTTTTATATCATGCTGACCAAAACTGGAGGCAGTATCCCAAGTGTGGTCTTATCAAGACACTATAAATTGGTACTAGCACTTCACATGATCTTGATTCTATCCCTCTGTTAATGCAGCTGTGTTGGCTTTTTTGGCTGCAGCATACTGCTTGCTGGCTCATATTTAAAAAATTGTCCATTAGGAGTCCAAGATATTTATATTAGGACTCTAATATTTGTATAATGATCATTTTAATAAATAAATACATAAAGTGATAATCTTGCATTCTACATTTTAGAACTTTTATAAATAATAGAGCCATGGAGATTAGAAAAAAATACCCAGGGCATGACCTATTCAATCATAATTAACCAAAATTCAACCCCACTAACTTCATTGGAAAAGATATATGTGCTTAGTGGGAATTAAAATAAATGGGAATTAAAAGTGCTTAACTTTGTTGAATTGTGGTTGTTGTAATCAAGAAAAGCAGGTTAGAAGAGATTATAGGCTATTCTTCTTTAAGACTTTAAGCTTGAAGAATATCATTATATTCTACTTGGTATGCAAATACTGATCCTTCAATATATCGTTAATGTATAAAAATGACATCTAAATTGCACTGGCTGCATTTCCCCAATGAAATTAATATTTATTTCTTCTCTGGGATCTGATTATGTTTTTGTGTTACTTGGTTTACTTTAAACTATACATTTGTTTGGTCTGTAAAGCTCTTCGGTATTTATAAATCAAATATCATTTTCCCCAGACATTTTTCTCTGGGTTGGAATATAAAAAGATATTGTGTATTGTGAATAGCCAGATTAATTTGTTGTCACAGCATATGAGTTACTTTAACATTAATTCCGTACAACTGATAATAAACAACATGGCTTACAAAGACTACCAGCCTATTTTATCTATTCCTGAAATCTTGGGCAGAAATCACAGCTGAGAAAGAACTATAAAAGCCATCAAGAATAATTCATGGCCTGCAAGCTAGTCAGCAAGAGGCAGCTCACAATTCTACTGGGACTTGAGAATAAAATTTCTGAACGCTTTCCGCATTTAACATAGAGCAACCTTCAGAAAGCACCATTTACTGAATGAACGAATGAATACATACACTCAGGCATGTTCTTGGTGGTTTTGTTTATAAAATCTTAGCACCCCCTGCAGCTAGTAAAAATCCCTACTGCAGCCCCACCCAGTATAGAGTGTTTCTGCCAGAAGTAAGGCATATGAAATATATTGCATAACCTTCTTAATCCTTAGCTGATTCATTACTCTGAGCTTTCCTTGAATGCTCAATATTCCTCAATGGTGCTTTTTTCTTCAAAAGGCAACTAAATTGTTTCTTTCTTGAGGAGGAAGAAGAAAACATTTTGGTTCTCATCCAAGAAGCTTCATTAGTTCTGAACTGACGAAGCTTCGTGGATGAACAATTGAACATAAACAGTTCATGAACTGATAAAGCTTCTTGGGTGAGAAACAAAGTGTTTTCTTCTTCCCCAAGGAAAAAACAGTCCAGTTGCCTTTTGAAGAACAAAACACCTTTGAGACAACTACGACCTAGATGACTGAGAATCTCCACAGACATTCGCTCAATACTCCTGGTCCTAAAATTTGAAAGGATCTTCTTAAATTTACACTGAAACTCAGCTGTTTCAAATAATAAAAGCCTTTATTGATATTAAATAATAGAATTTAGAGATCTCACTAAAAACGGAAGTTACAAAACTAAAGCCACTATTTCCACTTAGCTTTGAGATTATTCCTTTTTTAATAATTAATACATGTAATTAAGTTCATATGTCCAATATCTAATTTATCTGAGATATGTTTTCTTTTAAAAAGGGAGGTGGCTGAAACTCTAAGGAGCTCTTCTCCAGCTGATGCTGGTAACTACAATTCCCCAGTGATACTCGTGCACATAGGCCATTTTCATGAGCCTAGCAGAATTTCAAAATATAGATAAACCTCTGCTGAAAACTTATTGAGAACATTTACCCAGCGTCATGATCAGTGTACAGTTTTTTTGCAAACTGAGCAGTTGCAACTTCAACTATCATGTCTACTTTTAAGAACATTGCTTCAATTTTATCTTTATCTTTTTCTCTTTTGAAACAGAGCTTCAGTATTCAGCTAATCCAATGAAAATGTGCAGAGCAGAATAATGGAACCTCCTGAGTACCTAGATTTGGATGAAATAGATTTTAGTGATGATATTTCTGTAAGTATGAGATTTTTCTGTTTATTTCTGTGCAATTGTTGTTCCTTTAAATGCAGGCCTGAATAATCCAGCTATTTCATCAAATAACAAATGTTGGAAAAACTTCAATTTTTTTGGTTTGATCTTTGGTTAAAAAAATAAACTGTTACTCTACCCAGAGGTCACTTAGACCATTATGTCCACTGCATCATTCAATGCAGGAATCCAAATTGAAGTATCAATAAACAACTGTCAGGTTGCTGTTAGAGCACTTTATCAAAGAGAAGCCCACACCTCTTAAGGAAATATGGTGACATGGATATAAATTTATATTTCATTTTTTTTAATTAAAACATTTTAAAACTTGCAGCATGTTCCACATCTCCAGGAGATGAGACTTACATCAAGCCAGCTGTCCATGTAATGATTAATTTCCCTCATTGTTCCAATGTAAGAAGCACAACCCTCCCTATGTTAGTAGACAATAATTCTTATCAACCAAGTCCTGCTGATGGAATTGAGGTTGAGCAACTTCTACAAAGTCACGGGTTATTAAATTTAGATGGTTTGATATGTGCTGTGATACTTATTCTTGAGCTCTTCAAAATCAGTCAGGACTTTGCTGGAAGAGCTAATGTTACAACTAGCAAGAGCTGTGCTACAGTTCAACAAGTATTACTCATGAACCATATAATTCAGAAGACATTTGCAGGTTAAGCTTTAGCAGAAGAAAGAAACAATTTGAAATACCTGCTGCTTCTTCTTTATTGTTAATAATTCATAGATCAGATGGAGTCATTAGGTGCAAAAGCCCATTGAGCCTGGCACCTGGCTCTGAGGGTTCTGAGGCAACTGTCTTAATATACGATCAGCTCTTTGCTTCTCCTAATCCATCAACGTTATTCTTCTTTAAGGATAGCCTGAAATTCTGCCCTGATTCGTTATATCAGAACAGAATATAAGTGACGAGTCACAATTGAAGCCGTGATCCATGACATGTCAAGATTCTATAACTCTCTTAAGCTATGCTATAGTTAAGGCAAAAAAAGAGAGATTCAGTTGTAATATTGATGTGCTGGACCATATATGTTCCAAAACACACAATCCAATATTTAATTATCTACTTCAAATATGATTAAAACTTGCAGTGAGCCTAGACAGTGCTCTATTGATTCACTTGAGTAAAGTTTAAAGTTATTATCTTAATTTAGAGTACAGGCAAATTCTGAGGAGGCATCAGCCAATAAACAGATTAAAATACGAAAGAATCCAAGCACTCTTCAAAAACTGCCCATTCCAAGAATGTTTTTATTATCCATAAGTATGGGTGGGATGTTATGCCCTCGTGGTGAAACTGCCTAAGTTACTATATCTGACTACTCACTGTTGGGAAAAAGAATAAACTGAATAGAGCAGTTATGTGACAATCCTATTGGAGGGGTTTTTATAACTAAATTCAAGATGTGGAAATATGGAGCTGTATCTTGAATAAACAACATATATATTCTGTGGTTTCATTTCCTTATTCCAACCCCCTCCAGCAACATCCAAAGTTTGCAATTCTGAGAGCTCAGTGATTCACTTTAATAGGAATTAAGAATCCATTTAGCCTGTAGTACATTTAGCAAACCTAAATTCAGTAATCAATTCTTATTCCATTATTAAAATGCTATCATTCCAAGGCACACACTTTGCAAAATCTTACAGAACTAATGATGCATCTTATTTCATTGTTCGTAATGAGATTGTGACTACAGATTATTTTATGTTATGAATACTAGTAACAATTTTAAATCAAATAAATGTTAAATGCTCAATGTGAGGGTATTAGACATATTTGTTCAGAATTTCTATTTTTATTCTGGATTTTATGTGCCATTGTTCTCTTTTGTTTAATTTTCATTTGCTTGAATGTAGAACAAATTCTGAACAATTTTTCTTTCTTTATGTCGATGTTTAATTAAGGCAAGGACTGCAAATTTATTAGACAGTTATCCAGTGCTCATAGTATAATGTATTCAGAATAATTGTCAGTTTATCACTGTAGGATAAAGGAACATATCCCAGAACCTATGGAAGCATAAAACAAAGCAACCTTTTTTTCCTATAGCATCTCACTAATGAATGTTACTGTCAGTTCTAGAAATAGGTAATACAAATTTCCCAGTCTCATAATGAGTGCGTAAAACACCATTGATGACATGCAATTAAATAAGGCAGTCTTGTGTCTTCCCAAGAATGCCAGTGAGGGTGGGGTATTGTTTTCTCCTTGGTAGTTCATTGATTAGAGTATTTCAAGGTAATACCCTGGTCAAGAAACTACCAAGAAGAAACCCACATCCTCACCAACACTGGCAGGGCAAACTACTATATTTAAACAGGACGTAAACATCAAACTCACCAGATCTAATTCCTAACATTTCACCTGTTTAACTAAAAAATGAGAGTGACATGAAGTAGAAGAATCATGCTGGCTTGGACATTGCCCAAATTAATAAGGTCCATGTCACATATTGGGGAACTAGAAAAATCTGACAATGTGGGCTACTGGAATAAAGCATGCAGCACATGGATGAGCAAGAGAAACTGGAATTGATTGAATTCTACTACAACAGTAATCCTAATGAAAAGATATATGAAAGGTATGAATGAACTAGGGGTGGAAAGAATATTTGCATTCACACTTACTGAGAAACAGCTAGTTACCAATGCTTCAAAATTGTGAAGAAGATGCTTTCACAACCTGGGGAAAACCGACTACACCTTAAATCCCTGACTCAAGAATACCTGGAAAGACATCTGAATATGCAGCCAACACTTGATGCTGGAACATCACTGACACCTTCCTCCATCACAGAGCACAGTAGCTGATATGAGGCATAAGATGATGGACAAACTACCTACAGTCAACCCTCAAAACCAGTTACCAAGGGTCATGGAGAAGTACCATCATATAATACACCAAAAGATGCCAAGAGAGCCCTCACGGCAGTCCCTACTACCACTATAACTGAAATCATTGCATGCTATAATCCTGGAGATGTTTGGCTACACAGTCATGAAGAACAAAGGCTCACAGCCCTGGCTACCAGACTAAGAAGATACACTAAAAAAGACAGTGGCCAAGAAATAAATGTCCTGTTCTCCAAAGAACCATACAACAGCAGGGCAATCATACAGTAACATCAGAGCCACCATAACAGTACTGGAATAATATATAGGAGAAAAACAAGAAACAACATCAGTACAAAGTGGCTGTAGGATCTGAGAAGACCACAACAACCTCTAAGAACAGGAACCAGTTATCATCACAGTAGCAAACATCCAACAATGACTAAATACAGGTAGCCCTCAACTTATGACCACAATGGAGCCCCAAGTTTCTGTTGCTAAGTGAGACATTTGTTAAGTGAGCTTTGCCCCATTTATGACCTTTCTTGCCACAGCTTTTAAGAGAATCACTCCAGTTGTTAAATTAATAACATGGTTGTTAAGTGAATCTGGCTTCCCCATTGACTTTGCTTGTTAGAAAGTTGCAAAAGGGAATCACATGCATCTTTCATAAATATGAGTCAGTGGGCAAGCATCTGATTTTTTATCACATGACCATGAGGGTGTTGCAATGGTCATAAGTATGAAAAATGGTTGTAAGTCACTTTTTTCTGGGCTGTTGTAACTCTGAACAGTCACTAAATGAACTGTTGTAAGTCAAGGACTACCTGTAATGAAGGGCTGGACAGCTCCTGGTGCAGGAATGATTCACACCTAGTAGCTAAAGAAACTAATAGCACTGCATTAATATTTAGCAGTGCAGATAAATCAGCTTCTAGCAACTAGCTCCTACCGAGACTGGCTACCACAAGGAAGAACAGTTTTGATCATGAAAGACAAGGCAGCAGCTCCATCCAACTACCAGCCATTAGCCTGCCTTCCCATAACATGGAAAGTTCTGTCAGTTAGATAATCAGGACTGGATATGGATATAAGTTCAAGAGTAGAATTACCATTAGCCACCTCTTCTATATGGATGATATCAATCTGTATGCTAAGAACGAATGAGACATTGAATTTCTGATCCAGTTAAGACAGATCTACAGTGGGATGTCATTTGGACTGGAGATGTGTGGCCAGATATTAGTCAAGAGAGAATAAGAAATCAAGACTGATGGGTGGGACTACAAGCGTGCCACATAGTAGACATACAGACCATATACAATGAAGAGAGAAGCAAGACAGCAACATTTTGGATGTTACTTGAGTGTACCACAAAGGATAAGAAAGGCCCTGAAGAGCCAGCTCAATGGGACGAACAAGATCCATGCCATCAACATCTATGCCCTTCCAGTCACCAGATACTCTGCTGGTATAGTGTGTTGGTCAAAGGAGGACACCAAAGGTTTGGGGAGTGTCAAAGTCACAGTCCTGGATGAAATCAAACATTCAGGAGTACATAAGTTAGGTAACATTTGAAGAATAGCAGCTAAGAGAACACCTGAGGCAGCAGCAGACATGAGAGGAAGATTAAGCAGAGAATGCCAGGGCAAGACAAGACTCTGCATGGGATATACTATTGAAAGATAGGTGAGATGGCAGACACTGGAAATTCCTACCAGTAGCTGTAAGGGATTGGGTTAAAAAACAGCATAGAGACACATCATAGCAGCACAAGGACAGGCCCTCAGAACCGAATCCATATAAACAAAGATCTACTGTCCTAGTCTAAGATCAAAGCAGTGGTGAGTTCCTACTGGAATCAGCAGCAACCCAGGCCTGCCACACCCCCAAACTGGTTCTCTGGGTGGCACCATCTTGTTTTTTTGCTTCTGCACATGTGCGGAACAATTTTTATTGTACTGCGCATGTGCACACAGCGTGCATCAAGCACATATGCACATGGCGCACCCACGAGCGAACTGCCAGAACCCACCCCTGGATCAAAGATGCATATTGTGCAAGGAGACGTCAGAGACAACCCAACACATAGTGGCAGGGTGTAAGATGCAGGCAGGAAAATCATAAACTGCATGGTACAACCAGGTAGCTGGCATTGGGTACAAGAACATCTGTACAATGTATGGGCTAGACACCCCCCCCCGTCCAGATAGAAAATTCCACACACTTCTAGATCCAGATGTATAGTCAAGTACTGGCCAGTCAACCAGACATTGTGGTAGTAGATAAAGACCAGAAGACAATGGTAGTGATAGATGTAGCAGTGCCAAGCAGCAACATCAGGAAGAATGAATATGAGAAGCTGGAGAAGTTCCAGGGCTGAAGTGGGAACATGAGAGGATGTGGAAACTAAAGGCCAAGGTAACCCCAGTAGATTCCTTAGGCCTGAGATTCCTAAACTGGGAGAATGGCTCCAACATATCTCAAGAATATCAGAGAGCTCTCTCTCCAGAAGAATGCAATGCTAGAAATAGCTAAGATCCTGTGCCAATCTATCAGACTCCCAGGCCTCTCAGATTAAAAAAAATACATACTGCCCATAAGGACTTTTAAAAGATATTTCTTTATTTGTTTTCTGGATCATACTGGTGCTGTTCTGGTATTGTTTCTACTAAATTGAATTCTGTGCTGAGAAATAACTGGATGTTAACGAAACAGTCTAGTCAAATGTATATTCAGTAGAAGCAAGGAAAATAATATACAGGAAAACAAGTTTTGGCCTAACAAAATTCATTATAGTGGAATACTGTATATAAATTATATTCTAATGTGTAACATTACCTGCATTCAACAAATCAAAAGTTTTTATAAGGACATGATGTTTTTTTCTCTTGTAGCTTTTTCACTGGTAAACTATCAGTAATCAGTCCATATTCTATAGAAAACAAAGACTAAAAATCCACCACCTATGTATAATTTATTTTAAAATTGCTCTACAATAACAAAGCTCTTTGAGTAAGTTAAAAAGAAAAATATAATAGCCATACAGCATTTGCTGGGATTGTAATTAACTTCCTTCATATTGTGTGGAATCATTTAAATAGTGTTTCTCAATTATAAGATTAAGCAAATAGGGCAAAACAATGTTTTAAATTGTCGCAAGATAGTTTTTAGCCATTTCCTATGAAATTGGATAGAAGCTAAAAAATGGAAAAAAAGTGAAAAGTTGTTAGTTACCTAGGAAAGAAGTGAGTAATGTTGTTTCTTGGTTACTTAATAGATTTTCTAATCTGAAATTCTGTTACTCTGTTTACAGAAATGGCTGATATTTTAAATTTCATATGGGTGGAGGGTGGAGAGAGATTCAAGATCAGAACAGAATAAAATCTGTTAATGCAATCAACCACACATCATTAAAATTGCAATCAAATTTTATAACATGTTTAATAGATTTTTTTCCAGATAATTGTATATATTTTAATGCAGTTAAAATGAAATGGATTGTCTTTCCATGAGAAGGAAAACAATATACAGGGGGGAAAAAGTTTTGGCCTAACAAAATTGACTGCAGTGGAATACTGTATATAAATTCTATTCCAATGCACAACACTACCTACATTCAACAAATCAAAAGTTTCTATAAGAACATGATGTCCTTTTCTCTTGTAGCTTTTTTTACTAGTAAATTATCAGCAATCAGTTCAGTTAAGCAAGTATTTAACATATTCTTCAGTTATTAAAATCTACAAATGGAAACTTCTTTAATCCATTTTAAAAGGCTATGCTGTTTTGAGGCTACACTTTAACCCAATAGTCTCAAATTCTGTTTGCTAATCTGTTCATGAATGGAAAGGGGGAAATGCCTTTTGCACCTTTAACGGTGCCAGAAGGTTTTCTCCTCTGAACAGAGAAAATAACTTTCTATAGAAGGGGCTTTCTATAATATTTTAATTCTATGTGAACTCTGTTATAATTATATGTTTTAAATAAATTAACAAAATATTCATTTAACAATATCTCTGAAGTCTTTTGTTAGTGTTTTATTTCAGTCAAGGCATTTAAAGTACAATTAACTATTGTTGGGACTTACAGTTTTTTAATGTTGAAAAGGGTCCTTCATATTTGAAAAAATTGGGAAACATCGATTAAAAAAAACCTTATTGTTTAGGAACATGCGGATGTTTGCTTCATAATATTGATAGAATATCTGTGCTTATATTTGAGGTTTGTTTGTGCATGTGCAATGACCCCCAAACTCTCTGGACTGCTGGAAACACTTGGATGTTGAGAAAATATTGTGGGCATTTTTGCAAATTGCTTTCTTGTGTCAAACTTATCCATTCATAAAAGAACTGTCATGATGAAAACCAGTTACAAAGCTCTATTCTCCAAAATGATGCCAACATTTTAGGTTATAAGTATAAGGACAGAGTGGGATGGAATATTTACAAAAGGACATTGCTATCTGTTTATCTATTGGCATGTAGAAGTCTGAGAAAGAATTAACAGAAGAGTTAGAGTAAATGAATCTAATGATGCAAAAGACACTTAATAGAATTAATGGACTTCTTTCTTTATTGCCAACATCTGCTTTGAACAACATAAACATAGACACTTCATGTGGAAAACACCAGATGAACATCTTGTGAATCAAATAGAAATAGCAATTCAAATACATAATACAAAATAGTAGATTGGAAAGTGCAACCCAGGACATTTCTAGAGCCAATTTTAAAACCAACCATGGTTTATTAAGTGTCAAATATATGGATTTCAGTCCTTCAAACTAGGCCAGATCAGGACTCTACATGAAATATTGAAATTGAGATATACTGAAATAGGCTATAATAACAGAATCTTGAAAATTGAACAATATTTCCTCTTCTCTCCTTCTTATATCAAGAAAGATAGAGTAACATGCATTTTTTTTCTTGACTATTTCGTTTAACCAGCTTCAGTTCATGTATTGCTAGGGGTCTGTCTTTAAAACTTTCTCCAAGGTTATCACAGCAGTTTTCTAATAAAGGGTTAAATATAGAAAATTAAAATGTTGCGATTTCAGCAAGTTTATAACCCATGGAATACAGAACATAAGACAGAAATTAAGAATAAATTTAATTCACACAAATTGTCAGAATAGTATAGAGCAGGGGTGTCAAACTCACATCATCACGGTGTCATCACATGATGTATTGTGACTTTTTCCCCCTTTGCTAAACCAGGCATGGGAGTGGCCAGCACATGACACATATGGACCATGGGCTGCGAGTTTGACAGCCCTGCTATAGAGTGCTTGAGCCAGGGGTTACACTAGAAGACCTCCAAGTTCTTATCCAACTCTGTTATTCTGTACTCTGTGAATGCTATTGGACAAAACAAAAGGCACAATAAAAAAACAAAAGAGAAAAAAAATCCCCAAAAGGAAATTGACCAACTTTTGTAGACAACTAGCATGTTCACCAGAAAAACTGGAGGATGCAAGTTTAGGACAGCAAGAAGTGTGAAGAAAACTAAAAACAGACTCCCAGTATCATTGAGCAAGGATTATGAGAGGTATATCAAGCAAAACATTCAAAAGAGGTGGAATAGAACAAAAAATAAATAGGAGAGATATTTTCAGAAATCTCAAAAATGTCACAGGAAAATTTAGGTCTAGGGTGGTAATATCTAAGAATAATTATGAAAGAAAGGAGGCAGATAAAGGAATATGAACAATTATACCTAAACTCTTCAGATGATAAAACAACAATACTTGTAGACAGAGAATTTATTCAGACAACATCTCTATTACAAAAGGAGCCACAATTAATCCAAGTGTGATGTAATAAACTAAAAATAATAAATGAAATATTAGTATACTGTTAATGTTGCAGTAGAATAAGCCGTTAAAGTGCTTATGGTTCTGAGTTAATCAATGGAAAACATGACTGCATGACCTAGAGATTATCAAGTTCAGTGTATATCCATCCTACAGTGAGGAAGAAAGGTGCAGGAGAATGTGCAAATTGCCCAAATTACTCCAAAGTTTGCTTAAAGTCTTGCAAAAGTTACAGATATATACATAGAGAGAGAAAAATGTTAAAATAAATGGGAAAATTTAGTAAAGTGGAGATATAAATTCAGATAGCTAACATGAAATACTTGATGAGAACAAAAGAATGAAAAAAGGAGTTAGAACAAATGAAATATGGAGTTTTTCCTTTGATTCATTCACCACAGCAAAACCTTAGATCAAGGTTTTTAAACTGTTTTGTGGAATTCCCCAAGAACGTGATGAGGTTCCATGAGCGTCTAAGAGCAAACAAACAAATCACATGAACATAACCAATTTTCTGCCATTAGAAAAGCATTATTTTTATCAAGGTTTCTGGGATTATTATACCAACAATTTCCATGGGCTGAAAATATTTAAAGACCACTGATCTAGCAATAGCAATAGCAATAACAGTTTGACTTATATACTGCTTCATAGGGCTTTCAGCCCTCTCTAAGCGGTTTACAGAGTCAGCATATTGGCCCCACAGTCTGGGTCCTCATTTTATCCACCTCGGAAGGATGGAAGGCTGAGTCAACCTTTGAGCCGGTGAGATTTGAACCGCCGAACTGCAGTTAGCAGTCAGCTGAAGTGGCCTGCAGTACTGCACTCTAACCACTGCGCCACCTTGGCTCTATCTAGATCAGTGTTTTTCAACCTTTTTTGTGCAAAGTTGAAAAACACTGATCTAGATGATATGAGAATATGGAATGTGTTAAGGTGAATTATCAGAACACATGATAATTCTTTTGGAACTCTTTATAGTGAATAAAGTTTAGCACAGTATGTGAACAGCCTACATTTAATCTATATCTTACTTTTGATTATTTACCTATAAAGTCTTTTTCTATCAAAGTCAGCTTTGACTATTTTCCCAAGATGAATGTGTGGGGCGTTTATACCACAACTATATGAGTGGTATGTTGTGTGTTTTGTGTTTCTTTTTGTATACTGTTCTTAAGAAAGTTAGGATTATATACTGTAAGAATTGAGACATTTTTTTTCCAGGAATATGTGGGGTCTGGCAATAATTGAATCATCACTGGCTATGCCATTAGAGTTAATAAATAGGAACATTATTTTTCATGTTATAATTCAAGTATCTGTGTTGTGGTTATATTCCCCTGACACATAAACATACAAATTATTTGATCAATGATCAGAACAATAAAACAGTTGGACAGCAAAATTACATTTCAATAATATAGCATATAACCACCAATTTGAAATGGTACATCAAATTCTAATGACATAACATGTAATGTCCTTTATCCTGGAGATAATATTTATTCTTTGTTAAAACAGATCTAATTCTGCATTAATTTGTTAGGACACTAACAAATTGCTACAGAACAGCCGAAATAATTTTTTTAGCTGCAATGTATGTGATGTTAAGTTTTGTTGTCTGATAAAAGAATAAAATTAATCTGATTGTTGTGGTACATCATGTATATGCCAGGTAATCCGAGCCACACTTTTCATAGCATTTTGGTTAAAAATTTGAGGGCCTGATTATCTATGGAAGGGCTTATACATGATTAATATGGGTACTTTTAAAAATTACTATAGTATATACTTGTGGATCAGCCCTTCTGCAGATAAGCCAAATCCAATTTTTGAGATGTATTTTGGCATCTAAAAATTTCAGCTCATCCAAGAGTTTGTTATCTAATATTGACTCTTTTTCAAGTGCTGCAATTCCAATCTAGTAGGTGGGTATGCAGTTTATGTGCATAATGGTGCTTAAAAAGGAAGGATATCACAGAAACAGAGCTTAATATCTGTTTCTCCTCATATGCATTATATAAAAACCATTCAGATGTACGGCATTTCCCAACTATTCATAAGAATATGGTTATATAAAAAGGATTGGACCTATATCTTATGTTCTGAAATTAATTGCCACAAAAATGAAGACTTTTTAGTATTAACTAATTGGACCAGCCAATATCAGATCTTCTATATCTCAAAAAAGCTTAAACTGTTTGGTTGGTTTGCACTCCATTAATTTAATATATTTTGGGGTAAGATATAGTTGATATAGATGGAATTGTCCCTTCCTTCCTTCCTTCTTTTCTTCCTTCCTTCCTTCCTTCCTTCCTTCCTTCCTTCCTTCCTTCCTTCCTTCCTCCCTCCCTCCCTCCCTCCCTCCCTCCCTCCCTTCCTTCCTTCCTTCCTTCCTTCCTTCCTTCCTTCCTCTGTACTGGACTAAATTTAATATGTTGTATGTTAGCTACTATAGCAGTATTTTTTGCCCGTTTTGCAATATGCATAGTATAAGATTTGTTTTGTACAAAGATTAGTTTAACAATGCTAGTTACTATATGAGTTACTATGTTTCCTTACTATATGAGTAACTAAACACTTCCCAAAAGGAATTCTGCAATTTATCAGGTATTTTATTGTTTAAAAGTGAATCCAGTGATACTTCATGAACCTCAGGCTGTATCAAAAGAGAAAGAAATCTTTGTTTTAATACTTAATCCTTGAGAACTTGGTTTATTTTTCAGTATAAGATCATAGCATAGCAGAGAATGTTTCTGTATTTTTTCTATTTCTAAGACACACCACTTTAAAAACACAAACTATGTAAACAGAAATCAAAATCCATAATCAATGCAACAATGATCTAAGAGTTCTACAATGTATCCATTACTCATATTATGTCAGCCACAATCCCTGCTTGGATGTTTAATATGATATTCCTAAAAGACTAGATAATTACACTGCAATTTAGATGGATTCACTTTTTATTTTTTTTTAAAAGCAAACAAGCCAGGAAACATTTTGCCATTTGGATGTTCCCCTCATTTATTTCTTTGATCACATTGGGCTTATCTAGGAAATGTGAGTAACTCCTTTTGCTTTGTTTGGTTTTGAAATCTGCTGTGGGAAATTTACATGCACTGGATTAATTTTTCTACATTATAGTCAGTTGACCTGGTGTGGTTGAATTTCATGCAGACTTGCTTTCTTTCGGATAGATGAATCCCTATGTCTAAAAGCAGAACTTTGAGCTGCATCCAACTATGTTTGCCCACCAGCAAAATGGACGCATACACTGCATAATAAACCTCTGGATAATATATTATTCCATTAAAAAGAAGCAGTTTCTTTACTTGCAGCATGACTGGATTTCAATTAATAAGTGATGCTTAATTCTTATTTTTCAGTACTCGGTAACTTCCTTCAAGACCATCCCAGAATTACGGAGGAAGTGTGATTCACAGAATGAAGACAGAACAGGTATTCTACTTTTTGGAAACTTTACTTTTACAGTTGATATAGGGCAGGGTGGTTCCCCCCCTTCCCCTCATCCTAACAGTCTTCTTGCAGCTCATTTTGTGTGACAGCTTTCCGTAACAATGGGTTTCTTCGTTGCTACCATCCAACCCCAAACCTAACCTCAGTTTTTTCCCCTCTATTTTTTTAAGATGTTAGATCATTAGCAACGGCACCAACAAAAAGTTCCATAAAAGGATTTGGTGCTAGACAGAAAAACACAGAGTTTAATCTCAGCAACTCCAAACCACAGTATATGCAACAATTTACTGAAAAACCCGAGAAACCATTAGTGACAAGACATAATGATGCAGGCGCCAATGAAAAAATGTTGGATACATTTACTGCACAGATGGTCATAACCAGTTTGAAGCATAATGTTTTGCCAAATTCTGAAACTCTATCAAGAATGCTACAAGATAGAATCTACTCTGAAGCATGCTGTAACAGTTAAGATGAAAGCAAAGTTTTTGAGTTTAATAGTGTAAACTAAATGAAGAGTCATGGCACTGAGATGAGAAACAGCTGGAGACCTCCCCCCCCCCAAAAAAAGTGCATTCAGTGTTGTTTTTTAGTTTGTAAATCGGATTAAGCTCTTTTGTTTCTTTCCTACAACATGAAGCAAATGGTATGGATGAGGGTAACATAACTGCATGGTGCTTTGAAAACCTAATTATGCATAAATCAAATGGTGGTTTCATTAATATTTTAGAATGTGAAAAGTCCATAGTAGTGATTTGAAGCTTCAGTTTACGTTAGGCTTTTGCAAGTATTTTATTTCTGTATCAACTTTCATGTAGCAGAAAATTGCCAACAATTGTAACTACAGAATTCTTCTATTGAATTCTTTTGCCACAGCCATTAATGACTAAATTGCCCATCCCTTTTATAGTCTCTCACAAGGGAATAACAAAAACCAATATCTTCCTCTTTTCTCAAGTTGTTGTGAGATCTCCCTACCCTTATATAACTATAATGATTAAATCAGTTTCAACTGCTTTCCTTTTCTTTTTAAAGTGTGAATGCTTGTTGTATGGATCTGTCTGTGTATGTTTAGTTGGTGCATATGTGTGTGTGAAAATCACTGTGGTATAGTGAAGCGGGGGGGGGGGTACCCAAGTTCTTTCCCTCCCTTAGGGATGGAAACTGACTAGGTAACTTTGGGCCAGTCAATTTCTTTCAGCCCTAGTCTGGAAAGTCCAAAAACTTTGATTTAGCAACATGATCAGAGTGGTAGATTACTGTCCATAACCCTTCAATGAATAGGTCTTAATCTACATCAGCCAGTGGATTTACTTGGGATGATGATATTGCAGAAAACTTACAATATCCATTCAGAAGATAATTTCTTTTACACAGTTTGCTTCTTTATAAGGAATCATGAAACATTTCCACCTCAAAATGCTTCTCAGCCCAAGGGCCAATAAAATAGAGGGAGTTTGAGTCTTAATTTTTAAAAAATCCCATAAATATACACATAGAATAACAGAGTTGGAAGGGACCTTGGAGGTCTTCTAGTCCAACCCTCTGCTTAGGCAAGAAACCCTACACCATTTCAGACAAATGGATATCCAACATCCTCTTTAAAATGTCCAGTGTTCTGAAGGCAAGTTGTTCCATTGTTCCACATAAACCACTTTTACTTTTTAATTTATATCATGCCTTTCATTCAATATCTTAACCCATCACTTTCTCTTCACATTCCCCCCTCACCCTCCAAAAGCAATCCTTTGAGGTAGGTTGGACCAAGAGAAAAACCAGACCCATATCATTCAGTGACCTTCCTTGGACTTGAACCCAGGTCTTCCCAGCACCACACCACCCTGACTTCACTATCTAGCCAACTTCAAAACATGTTTTGCAAGATGATTGATCATGCTAAACTGCAATTAAACTAAAATATAAGCAGAAACTTCCAGTCTTTTCATGCCAGTCCAAGAGGGAATATTTCAAAGTTATGGGAGGCAGTTGCTCCTTATCAGCATCTGAAACATTTTTGCCAATTATGGCAGAAACTGAAACAGTTTCAGTAATACTTCCTATAATTGAAGTATGTATACACTTTCTCTCTCCCTCTCTCCCTCACACACACACACACAGAGAGAGAGACACACACACCTGTGTGCAAAGGCATTAGTTTCCATTCTGACTAGCCTATAATTGTGCATCAAGATGGTAAATGTATCTCACCATGAGCAGCAAGTTTAACCTGCTCTATTATACTATAAGTGCAGGCTGATTGCCCTCCAGGAAAAAAAAGATGAAGGGGCTAGAGGCAGAATTGTATACACCTAGTCTACTTCCCATGCAGCCACAGCACCTTTCAATTAGACTATAACTGGACATTTGAGGGCATCAAAAGAGGGGATACTGAGGCTCTCAGCCCATGGAAAAATCAGGTAGTGATCCTTCTCAGGGACACTCATAGAATAATCCTCCCTCCCTCCAGAATTATTCTTGCTATAGATCAGGATCATCTTTTATATTTCTAGTTCATAATTTGTATATTGAAAGATCAAAAGATGCTTATTTTCAGTTTCTTCAAGAAAAGATTTTATACATACAGACACACTTACACATCTATAAATAAATGGTAGGGTTTTTTTCAAAATAATAATAATTTGCTTTGCAGGAGTTCAGCAGGAAATTGCAGATCCAGAACTCAAAAGACTAGTTTTTTTCCTTCTAGATTTTGCCTCTTGAAAGGCTAACACCTGTACTTGCAAAGTTTTCATAGACAAGGTGGTCAAATTTATGGCTGAGGAAGGATCAGCTTTATGTTAGCAGTCCAAACAAATAAAGATATACAATTGGTTTTTTAACTTTGAAAAGCCGCCTGTGTCTTTTAATAGCAATAGCAATAGCAGACTTATATACAGCATATACTTATATACTCTCTAAGCGGTTTACAGAGTCAGCATATTTCCCCCACAGTCTGGGTCCTCATTTTACCCACCTCGGAAGGATGGAAGGCTGAGTCAACCCTGAGCCGGTGAGATTTGAACAGCCGAACTGCAGAACTGCAGTCAGCTGAAGTAGCCTGCAGTGCTGCATTTAACCACTGCACCACCTCGGTTCTTTTAAGAGGTGTACAATAAATAAATGTTCATAAAGTAAAGCTTTCTTTGTCATAGAGTCAGTAGGCAGAAAGAAAAGTTAGAGAATACATGTTTATTTTATTTACTGTACCTTCAAGTCAGTTATTGACTTCTGATTGCTGCCTGCAGTTTTTTTGATGAGGTTTTTCAGAAGTGGTTTGCCTCTTCCCTCATTGTGACCAAATCGCTGCAGGACAACTTGCCCTAGCCAATTCACCATGGGGACAACCCCAGGACCCTGGGGCTTACACTCTGGTTTCCAAAGCCAGCCTGGCTTAAGGGAGGCAAAAGTTCCCATCGCCTGTACTCTTCCTCTGAAAGTTTCCCCACCTTGCTTTCTAGCACTTCCATCCATGAAAGGCAAGCTAAGCAGGAGTCACTGTTCTGCATACACATAATTCCGAGCTTGGGGACTTTTATCTGCATCTGAGCTGCCAAGCTGTCAGTCATGCCCTGGCTTGGGGAGAAAGATTGTTCCTTTGGCAGGCTGCACTGGACCCTGGCAGCTCCTGACTGGGGAGAGGGACAAGCAGGGACAGTAGCAGAGCAACTCACTCTTGACAGCAAAAGTGGGCTACGCAGGAAGCATTGTTTCAGGCTGGACTCTTAAGTGGGAAGCGGGAAGGGGCAGGGGTGCCAAACTTGATTTCATTGAGGGTCGTATCAGGGTTGTGTTTGTCCTCAGGGGGCCAGGGTGGATGTGGCCAGGGTGGCCATAGCCAGCTCACCTTCACTTGTGTCGGGGGTGTCTGTGGAGGCCTGAGTACTCTGCCAGAGAAAACAGGCTTCTGAGCTCCGTTTTTGGTTCCAACAGCCTCTTGCAACCTTCTGCCAGTGAAAATGAAGCTCAGGAGGGCTGCCCACAGCCCTCACAAACTCTGTTTTTGTCTGTGATGGCCTCCTGCCTCTGCTGCTTTTGCTAACAGTGGCACCGTAGGCCACTCCTTTGCTGTTTCCAGGGTGGTTCCATGGGCCAGATCTAAGCACCCCATGGGCCGGATCCGGCCTCCGGGCCTTTAGTTTGACACCCCTGCTTAATGGCAATGTTGGGAGCAAGTCCTGTCACCATTCCTGCTTGCCCCTCTCCCCACTTGGGAACAGGTTTAGTGCAGCATACCGAAGGAGAGGGCCTTCTCCCCAGGAACAATTGGCTGCTTGCAGATCGGATGCAAATAAAAGTCCCCATACTTGGAATGGTGTGTGTGTGTGCGTGTATGTGCATGTGCATGTATGTACGCATGCATGTGTGTGTGTAACAATGACTCCCCCTTAGCCCACCTTTCACAGGGAATGCCAGAAAACGAGATAAGGAAACCTTTGGAGAAATGTGGGCTGGTAGAAACCTTCACCTCCCTTAAGCCGGCCCGACTTTGGAAACCAGAGTAGAAAGCCCAGGGTTGCAGCATTCAGCATTCTTTCTTATATTACATAATCAGAAAGTTTACTAGATTAATTAAGTCCTCAATTGTCATTGATTGTTGCTGACAGGACTTGTCAGTATGTTATTTCGTAGAAATTTTAGCTTTAGCATAAATTGTTAGTCTATTTTTTATTATATTTTTTATTCAATCATTTGTTTTTTTAATAAACCTATAGAAAATTTACCTGCTGACTGAGAATAACATTTCATCTGTCTTATAAATGAGACCCTAGTCTACATAACCTTATGATTTATCAAATGTGTCAGTATATAAGAAGTATCAATTTGCTTTTTTAAGGCAAGTTACCATCTTGCCGAATAGCCAGATTCAGAACTTTGTTCTGAAAATAAGACAAGATAATTATGTATAATGAATTCAACACCCTTTTGATAGTAAAAGAAAGGAAGCCTAAATATAGAAAGTAATATAATTGAATATATTGTATAGACTTTAGAGTTAGTCATGCCTAAAATCAATGAAACTAGATAATCATAAAAGTCCCATTCCATATTTGAAAAATCACAGCCCTTTTCAATGCTCTAAGTCAAAGCTCACAGTTTGGAAGTAATAGCTAAATATGTTCCTCAGAATTCATCTCCAGGAAAAATTTTGTCCAGGAAAAAGAAAAGAAAAAGATGAATTTTCTTCTTTGATTTCATGATTATGGAAAGGTGTTGTTGTTTTTTTTACCATTGCCTAGGAGTATGGTCATTCTCAATATAAATTTGACAGACTGTCTAACACAGAAGGTTTTTTTTATTAGTCAAATATTCTAAAATATGAAATATTAATTTTACCTTTAAAAGTGATGAAGAGTTAAGTGCAAACTAACTAAGTATTGATGGCTTGTCACATCTACTTGCCTAGATCCTTATGTCAAAAAAAGTGTTTTCAACAATGTTGGACAGAATTCATTTTTGCAAAGCTTAAGAGGCTTTTTTGTCAGAAAGGAACAGCTGGGAAACATGTGGTATCCATTCCCTCTATCACTTGGAAAAAATTTCACATGTAAATAAAGCCTTCATAAACGTGTTGCCCTTTGAACTCAAGATTGTACACAATATACAAATAATGTCTAAAATGAATGAGATCTAGGATAACTCGTAAGCTGCATTTTGTTGATGGAGTAATAAATACTATCAAGTTATATCATTGTAAATGCTTTTGGAGCCATAGTAACGTATAATCAGTTTCTGGTTTTAAATATGTAGTTTTTTACTGTTTGCTCTGCAAACAATTTTATTCAAATTGCTTCTTCAAAAATTATGTTCTCAGAGATTGAACATGAGTGCAAAACAGTTGCAAATGGAACATTACTATGCTAGTCGTGGATGTTAAATGTGACTTATAAAATGAAATACCCAACATTCTCAATTTTCATTTCTAACTATACCACTTTCAGACTAAATGCAAATATTGCTGTGATAGTACCTGCTGATTTTAACATTTAATCCTATGGCTATTTTTTTAAAAACGGCAATGTCTTATTATTTATTTATTTATTTTATTACATTTATATGCCGCCCTTTTCCCCAAGGGGACTCAGGGCGGCTCACAATTCAAATCAGGGGAGGGGGGTACAGACAAGAAATAAAAAAGACGGAACATAACAATACATAATTTAAAAACACACAGCAGTCATACCATTCGAGGCGGGGGGCAACAGCTCTTTAGCCCCAGGCCTGTCGGAATAGCCAGGTTTTAAGGGCTTTGCGGAAGGCCTGGAGGGTGGTGAGGGTTCGAATCTCCATGGAGAGCTCATTCCAGAGGGTCGGAGCAGCCACAGAGAAGGCTCTCCTCCGGGTAGTCGCCAGTCGGCATTGGCCGGCGGATGGAATTCGGAGGAGGCCTAATCTGTGGGATCTAATCGGTCTATTGGAGGTAATTGGCAGCAGGCGGTCTCTCAAGTACCCAAGTCCAATACCATGAAGGGCTTTATAAGTGACGACTAGCGCCTTGAAGTCTTCCACTATCACTTGCCCCAATATACATTGAATCCCTCATTTCCTTTCAAACTATCACCATTACATTAAAAAAAAGGAATAAAATCCGGAGTACTTCAAGTTACAATGTACATTTTTTTGTTTTCTGTTTTATTCAAGTCTAAATCCCATTCTTTAACCAGATTAGTTAAAGCATCAACGTTATTACTTCCTTTCAAATTTACATCTAATTCTTGCTTACAAATATATATGTATAAAGATATAAAGGTAGTTAAGGAAACCTATCCATAGTATTTTGCTTAAGAACAATTCTAGTTTTTGTTCAAAGTTTGCAGGATAATAAAGCATGAACCACAAAATGATGGAAGAGGATTTGTTCTAAATTGTCTTTGTGTCTTCTAGTGTCCACCACAAACTGGAACTCGGGAGTTTCAACACTCCTTGGAAACACACAAAAACCAACAGGCATTGCAGACATGTATAGCAAATTCAGACCAGTAAAGAGGGTTTCACCACTTAAGCACCAACCAGAAAGCTCTGAAAACAATGAGAGTGATGACCAAAAGAATCAAAAGGTGGACTACAAGAAAGGCGATGATTCTCCATCCATGACTCAGAATGATGATCAAACTCCAGATAATGGTGACAGTCTAAAAACTAAATGTGTTGAACCAGGAGTTTTGCTCGGCGAGCTGGAGCACTATGATTTGGACATGGATGAAATTTTGGATGTGCCTTATATTAAATCGAACCAGCAGCTTGCCACTTTTTCAAAGGCAGCTCCCGAGAAAAGGATTTTGAATGTGTATTCAACACTGAATGGTCTTAGCAGCAAGTCCGGCCCTGTAGGGGACACTGAAAAGGCCCCAACAGGAACAACGCAGTTCTGTGTTCTGTCCCCTGTGAAAGGCTCTCAGTTGAAAAAAGCACACTCCATTGTCACTGATCAGCATAAGCAATTAGTGGAAGAACATGAGTTTCCACAGCCACTCATTAAAAGTGGTTCAGTCCATGAACCTGAAGCCCACAGCAAGGGCTTCCTCAATAGAACTTCGGCTGAAAAAATGGAGAAGTCTGTATCCCACTGCCAATTGAGGACTTTCCATCTGCAAAGTACCGAAAGCAAGCATGACAAACTGAGCAGCAGTGTGAATTGGAACAGTTCTGGAAATTCAGAAGAAAAGAATGAGGATGTGAAAAAAACTAAGAGCATCTTAAATATTGTGAAAGAGGGACAAATTTCACTTCTGGTAAGTTTTCAAAATAATTCATAAGGCACTCAAGACAAAGCCAGAAATATACATTTTTCCCTAATTGCATACAAATGATGTATGCAATGTAATCTGCAAAATATACATTGATTGTAGCCTGCAGTGAAGGTATGTTTAGGTGGTTTATTTAGCAAAAGATATATTCTACCTTTGTAATTTGTATGTAACTCTGTTTTTCAAATTGGTACAGTTTCAGTTGTTTAGTTACTGAGTTCAATTTCTATTTAGAGGCCAGCGATAGAAACAGAGAGTCTTCTGTTTTGTTCTAATTATTATTCAGGAGTGCTTATCCCAGCTTATTGCAACAGCTTTCATGAACAGGAGTTCACACACAAGCCCCCATTGGCCTCTAACCCACAGAGTCCCAGCTTTATGATCAGACATTTCCAGAGTAACAGTACGCAAGTAAATAAGGTTGATGTAGGGAAAACAAGTTTTATATGCACTGTTCACTTTATACCTGGTTTTGCTTTGATTCCTCTAGATGATGATTTCAAAAACAGTACAGTTGTCAATTAGATTCAGCACAAAACAATAGATGCTATTACTTTATTAGACTGCAATTGTAAAAGCTGTGAGTTATTCTTTTCTCTGTGTTATTTGATACAGGTTGTCTGAATAAAAGTATTGAGTGTCACTAAGGGCTGATCCTAACCTTATCTCTTCAGCTGAAGCCCTGGAATTCAGTGGGACTTAGTCCAATATCAGTATATTTTACTGACAGCCTAAACCTGTCAGTTATCTGTATTTTCCTAATTTTTCTCCCTTTTGCCTTTTCTCTTTCCATTTATTTATTTAGCTATTTAGTGTTTGTGGGCTTTTTCTCTCTCTTAGCAGTAAGATCAGTTGTGATACCTTAATTCACTGCTGACTTTTCCCTGTTGAGATAAGCCAATGTTTTCTGTCATATTATTACTGAAAAATTGAAGATGATGTTAATCCTAAAACAGTAATGGTGTCACTAAATTCTAATGCAACTAGCAAAACTGCAGGATAAATGTTACAATCACAGAGTGGAATGAGCTTGTGCATTTATTTTTGCTTGATCTGATGAACTAGTAGACACAAAATAAACCACACAATGTAGTGTTATATTGTTCTAAAGGAATCCCTTAGGAACAAGGGTCTATTGTATTACAGTAGATCAATATTCATCCTTGCCTAGACCAGCTCTGCCTTCAAAAAATGAGTGGCATTATGCAATTAATTTTCAGTCTTATGCCTCACCAGCCTAGACGGAAACACTGTTTTTTAAATCCTCTAGGGCATTCCAATTATTTTCTGTCTTTTGTTTGAAGAGTTATATATGGATATATGTGGACACATGATATTGGACATTGTGTCCCAAGCTCTAGTTTACTATTTCCAATCTTTTGATGATGCTTTTTTTTATACTGTTCATTTAAGGCTAATTCCATCGATTCTTTAGATACTTAGACATGACTGTTACCTTAACAGTTAATTATTCTGATATACATGAAAGCTTATAAAAACTGTAACACTCTAGCAATGTATGCAGATCTAAATATTTCTGATATTGTCTGCTACAAAGGGAAAAATCAATACAGAAAGCCTTTAATTATTTTTGAAGCCAGGGTTCAAAGAACCTATGTGTAAGAAAAAAATAAATAAAAAGTTGTACCCCTATTGATCTATCTGGAAAAAAACCCCCACTGTTTGATTAGCTTTCTTTATTAGAATCATTCGAAATAATACAAAGATGTGTGAAAGCTTTCTGGTTTTTTAGAATGTTTCCATAGGTCAGCTATTTAAAAAACCAAATGATGGAGAGAAACCAGTTAGGAAACACTGAAGTTCAGAATCAGTTTGATTATGGTGAATGTTTATTAAATTGTTAATAGTAATTGGTAGTTGTAATAAATGTTAGGCTTCATCTAGTATTAGAAATAATATCTTATATCATTAAGAGTTATGGAGAATCCGAAAATGTTCTGTCTTCTTTGTTGTCATTTTGTTGCTCCTAAAAAGGATATTATGCAGATGCGGTTACGAATTTTGTTTGTACAATAAATTCTTAAATCTATTTCAAATAAAGAATAAGATTAGGGTGGAGAGGACAAAATGCTATAAATGAAGAATACACCATTTGGTCTTTTCTAACTTAGAGTATTTTTGAAGATTTAAATCTGCAAAATTAGGGCATTATTTCTTTCATTTATTAAACTTATACCTCACTGTAGTCAATTGACTGTAAGCAGCTTCCAAGTTATATAATAAAGTAGCAATTAAGTGAATATCAGTGATGGGGGAAATGCAAAAAGAATTTAAAATGGTGCAATACATTCCATCAAGAATGTACCCTCTGAAATAATTTGGTTTTCAATAATGTCTTAAAAGTCAGCAAGGAGGTGGTAAGTCTAAGGGAAACCCATTCCAGAACACAGAAAACCAGTTCAGCTTCCCTCACATTCTGAAACATAAGGTATACATAAATAAAATGACAATTATACCAAATATTACAAAAACAGTTTTCTAATCCATGTATTGTTCTTAAAATTCTTACTGGACCAGGCAGCCCAAACTCAGCAAACCCAGGATAAATTTCCTACTGATTTTTATTGAAAAAAACCCATTAAGAAACATGATGTATTAAATCTTGGACAGATACGTTTTTCTTTTTTTTAAAAAAAAAAAGCTTTCAAAGTGAAAAAGGCCTAAAGGTCCTATTCCTTCATATAGTTATAATATTATATCACAACCCTGCAGCTTTTGAACACGAAGGGTGGGTGGGAGTAGAAATTTTCGAAAGCATGGTTTTGGTCATTTAACATTATCCATTCTTGGTCTGACTCTCATTAATAACTTCTAGAAATTTAAAAAAAATGTATTTAAATTTCACAAATTAGTTATTGTTCAATTACATACAGGTAGTTCTCAACTTACACTGCTCACTTAGCAACTGACAGGGTTAGTCCAGGCAGATCTACCTGGGGTTACTTAAAACTCAGATTTGAAGTTTCAGGGGTTGAGCATCCACCCTCCCACCCGATGCTCACATGACTGTGATTCAAGTGATCAGCAACTGGGTCACACTTACACCTATTTGCAATGCCCCATAGTTACATGACTGTGCTTATGATGGTTTTGCCAAAAAACAGCATTTACTTCCAGTTTTTGGCAAAACCACGCCCATAGAAAATAATCAGTTCACATAACAAACATGGCATTCCCTTAATGATCATGGTGATCATTAACGCGAGCTGCACAAAAAGTCATAAAACCGGGCCTTTCACATGACCGACCAAACTATTTTACGACTTTCACAAGTTCTAACAGGATCCGTTACAGTCGTAACTTGAGGATCACCTGTATCAATATAAAAACATCCAATAAACATAATCTGTATTTTTTAACCTACCGTATATACTCGAGTATAGGCCGACCCGAATATAAGCCGAGGCACCTAATTTTACCACAAAAAACTGGAAAAGTTATTGACTCGAGTATAAGCCTAGGGTGGGAAATGCAGCAGCTACCGATAAATTTCAAAAATAAAAATAGATACCAATAATGCCATTGCCCATTGAATAACATATACAGCCTGCCT
Source organism: Thamnophis sirtalis (assembly GCF_051295495.1). Taxonomy (NCBI): domain Eukaryota; kingdom Metazoa; phylum Chordata; class Lepidosauria; order Squamata; family Natricidae; genus Thamnophis; species Thamnophis sirtalis. Next base: position 55,540,301 of record NW_028261385.1, read on the forward strand.
GTGCCCATTAAATATACAGTAGCCATTGTAAAAATTTGCTCTGCATAACAAATTATTATCACACAATACCGGTGTATTCAATGAAATACTTCACTCACCTCATGATGCTGATGTCCCGCTGTGATGATGATGTCCCGCCTCCTATGACACACGGCACAGTGATTCCTATCATTGGATCACTGTACCAGAGGAGGTGGGACATCGCTATGTGGCTGCTTGCCATAACAAGGAGGAGGTGGGACATCGTTGCAGAGCGGCAGGAGGGGGAGGAAGGGGAATCGTAAGATAGCCCAGCATTACATTAGAACGTGAGGAGGGGGGATGGTGAGGTGCACGCTGCGCGGCAAACTGACACAGAGGGAGGGGAAACTCAGGGGCGCTGGGCCATTCACGAGCGTCACCCAGCGGCATGGCCCCGCCCCTTTTTCTCCTCCATTTCGGGCAAATTTTTCACTGACTCGAGTATAAGCCGAGGCGGCTTTTTTCAGCTCAAAAAGTGGGCTGAAAAACTAGGCTTATACTTGAGTATATACAGTAATAAATTTAGGAGCAGCTAAAAAAGCTGACCTTGAAATGGTGTAGGGTCTCCTGCTTGGGCGGATGGGTTGGACTAGATGATCTCTACAAGATCATTTCCAACTCTGTTAATCTGTATGTTATCTGAATTAATGAATTAACGCTTCCAGTTTTTATCTTTTTGCACAGCCACACCTTGCAGCAGACAATCTGGACAAAATCCACGATGAAAGTGGCAACAATCTTTTACATGTTGCAGCATCGAGAGGACATGCTGAGTGCTTACAGCATCTTACTTCTCTGATGGGTGAAGACTGCCTGAATGAGCGTAACAGCGAACAGCTAACTCCAGCGGGCTTAGCAATAAAGGTAATATAAAGTTCTATGATGATATTTAAGAGACATGGTACCCATTTGTCAATAGACATTTCCTTAGACATAATAATATGGACTATATTATTGAATGAACCATAAGAATGAAATGAAAAACTGGTGTGAACATAAAAGTCTTCACTCATAATACCCCAAGTATAATTGTGCTTTTTGAAAAAGAGAAGTATGGAGAATTGGAAAATATCACAACGTTTCAAGATCTGAAAATAGAAATTGAAATGTTGTGGCATAAATTATTATTGACACTTAGTAAAGTCTTGGATGGTACTTAGAATATCTGTACATTGATAAAATTTCCATTTCTCAATCTCAAAAAGACACATTGCTTAGATCCATATACTATATATATTACATCAATATATTATGTCATCCTAGGTTCTTGGGAAGAACTTAATGGATATAAAGGGCAATGTTAGCTAAAGAACTGGCAGCTGTGACTTCACACTGATGGGTAGCAGATCTGGCTCACATTCATACTTTTCCTGATTAGGAATTCACTCATCTTAGTGCAGTTCCAGAGTGAATAGCTAAGTTTTAAAGTCTTTCTAAATGACAATAGAAAGATCATTGAAAGATCATTCCAAAGGATAAGCATAGCTAGACAAAAGGCATACCTTCTGGGTAACCACATTTCAAGGAGGGAATCTAAAATCTGCCTTTTAGAATGGGTGGGACCAGTAGATACCCTTGGGTAGGTGGTTCCACAAATAATCTAGTCCTGTGCCAGATAGGGCTATTCTAGATTATGGTCAGTATTTGGAAAGGCACCCATAAATTAATGGAAAGTCAGTCTAGTCTCTTTCATTCTTCAATAACATGCAAGAAACAAAACTACAACTAGGCACCATTTTGCCTATTGCCTCAAAGTGGAAATATGTGGGAAGGAAGCACCGGAGCATTACAGGAAGGTGCTGCAAATGGTGTGTAATCGGGTGGGCTGCTGGGTTTGCAGGGAAAACCTCTAACTAAGATTCTGTGCAGTTTGGAAAACCCCAAATCCCATTCCTGGCTGGCCCATCCCGCCTCTTCCAGGAGACCCCACACAGCCTGTTTTGGATGCAGGTAAATGCAGGGCATGCGCATAGGCTTGGGGAGGGTGGAAAATGGGCCTACCAGAACTTCTGAAGGCTGGAAACAGGCCTGTTTCTGACCTCCAGAGGGTCTCCAGAGCTTGGGGAGGCTGTTTTTGTCCTCCTGGAGACTCAAAGAAAGCCTCTGGAGCCCAGGGTGCAAACCCCTCCCCACACCATGGGGCAGGATGTCAGCTAGGCCATGCCCACCATGGCCATGCCCACCCAGCAATCAAGCAGAGAACCCCTTGCTAAAATTTTTGAAGTCCACCCTTCTGTATAATCATGACAGCCGCATGACTACAAAAACATCTTCGGACAATGCTGGCTTCCTCACCTAAGAAACAGAGATGAGCACCATCCCCTAGAGTCAGACACAAGCTGACAGGAGAAACCTTTGCTAATACCTTTTTACTAAAAACAAGAACAATATGAACTGTACTATAAAGGCACATATACTGTCAAATGGCCAGCAGTTAAGAAAATGACTTGTGCACAATGAGGAAGAAGCAACCTTCAACTTGCTGCTCTGTGGTCTTTATTACCATAGAGTGTTTCTCTTCTCTGGCTGCTCTTTAGCATCAGTGCTCACTGGACCGAGCAGAAAATATAAAATTAATTTGAAAACCACAATGTATGGTTATTCAAATAAATAATTCATATTATGTTCAAAGAATTTTACTCCTACATAAACTTGCATAAGAATGCAGCCTTAGCTTACAAACCATGAGGGCTTACTAGTTTTATTGAACTCATGGATAAACCTAAGCAGAAATACTAGTGTTTAATACACACTTAATTTGGAGAGGGGTCTGTATACTTAATAGAGTATTATTTTCAAGTACTGTAATTGTGCATTATAGGATTCTTAAAATAATGTATTAGTAAGGCTAATAAACAAGCTCCTGCCTCAAAATGACTAAATAGAATATCTAGAAAGATATGGGTATCCTGTCTTTGAATCACTTCTAAAACAATTGCATTTAATGACTATGAAAATGATGAATAAACTATGTTACCGAGTACAATTGGGAGATCCACCCAAAAGATTTCAATTTAATATTTTCCTTAAATTGCCAGTAGATGGGCTTTATGATTTCTTGACCTTATATTTGCATAAGACTTGACAGTGGTGGGGAGATATAAGCATATACCTCTAGTTTGTGCAGCTCAGCTGCATTATGATTCAGCCCTTATCAAGTAACCAATCTCCAAAATTACATTTTGCAATACATATAGCTCTTGGGAGGGGAAGGGCATTTTTAATGTTTTTATTGGATCTTAATGTTCTTTAAATATATTATATCATGTTTAATTGCTTTATTGTCTGTCTTCATTACAATACTTTACAAAACAGACATAGTCTTCTTCAGCTGCAGAAGTTGCATTCTAACATAGTCCTTCTGTGTATGCTGTTATATTTTACAAGTACTCAGCAATACTATAAAATGTAATTTTTTCTTGTATTTTATAGCTGTCAGCTATAAAGAAATGTGTTATTTTTCAATGCATTAGTATGCATGTCTACTAAGAAATAAATCCTTTGGACTACAGTGAGACTTGCTGCAAGATAAGCATACAAAGGAATATAGCTCTTTTTTGTTCTTATATGCCAGCTAGGTTTTGAAAGAGTATGTTTATTTTCATGAGATAATGCAAGAAAGCTTTAATATCTAAGATGTCTTAGTTTTAAATGTTGCACATTGAAATAAAGATGTATAAGAAGTACTTATTTCATCTTATTTATCCTTATTTATACAATCACACTGAAAAAAGCTTTACATTTTATTCAGAAAGTAACCTATTTTCATAAACCTGCTGCAGGATATCCTTGCAGGATATCCTTGCATCATATAGTAGTGTCACCTAACATTGGACTGTTATTAAAAGTATGGGGGAAAATGCTATAAATATATAATGAGAATTATCTAACCCTGGTTGTGGGTATTATTACTAGAATATCAAGATTAAAAACACAGTTGTCTAACCCTTTGATTTTTCTAACCACAGACCCTATAATCAAAATCAGAAAAATTGGAAAAAAGTCAAGTAAAAAAAGAGCAGATATTTTGGGTCTGAAATCCTTACCAGATAAAACTATTGTTCCCTTTGAATTAACAATTAATATCCTATGATCTATTATCTTCTTCTCCCTCAAAATCTGCATTTTATTAAACAATGTCAATTTCATGTTTACATTATTTTTAATATTAACATCATGAATTGGGAGAAGATGGTGCTTCCAGAATGTTAGAACTGTAGCAGCCATCCTGTCTGGGAAATGTGGGAACTGTAGTCCTAAACATCTGGAAAGCAGCAGTGATTGCTAAGGGTTTGCGTGAAATAAATATATATTTACAGAAGAATTCCTGCAAACATGCCATCAAGGAAACACTGATGCATTCAAGACTATTTTAATTCTTAGGCCACTTAGAAGCAAATGATGTTTGCACAGCAGAAATGACTCATAAATTGTAAATAAGTCTGCAGTCAGTGCCATTATGATAATAAGCACATAAGAAAGCAGCCTGGCGTGTGAACGATCAGGACAGATATTTATTTGTGTGTGTTTGTGGTTGTGATGATGGTATGCCTACAAATAAGCGGAACTGGGGTGAAAAAAAGTCTTCCTTTTCTTTCTTTTTCTTAGAATGGTCAGCTGGAGTGTGTGCGATGGATGGTGAGTGAAACAGAAGCTATTGCAGAACTGAGTTGCTCTAAGGATCACCCAAGCCTTATCCATTATGCTGGATGCTATGGGCAGGTACAGAAAGACAGATATCATATACATATGTATATAAAATAATTGATTCAGACTGTCCTCACTGCATTATGTATTCTGCTTATCAATAAAAATGGGAATATCTGTACCAAAAATGGGATATTTTTTTCTTATGATGATTGCAGCATCGCCCTGGTCATGTGATCTACATTCAGATGCTTTACAACTGACTCATATTTATGACGGCTGCAATGTCCCAGAGTCATATGATCATCTTTTGCTACCTTCTGACAAGGAAAATCAATGGGGAAATCTAGATTCACTCAACAACCGTGTTACTAATTTAACAACTGTGTAACAAATGTAGCAAGAAAAGCCATAAAAAGGGGCAAAACCCGCTGAACAAATTTCTCACTTAGCAATGTAAATTCTGGGCTCAATTGTGGCCATACATCAGGGACTAACTGTGCATTGTTTAATTGCATTTTATGGTAAGTGTGAAGGTTGATACTGGCACAACTGGAGCCAGTGGTTTCCAAGTTCAAGAGAACCGTTGTGTAAACACCCATCAGTTGTGTTCCACAGTCATTAAAAGAAGAGACAAGCACAAGGCCTATAGAAGACCGACTCTAACCTCTTTGAGCTGCTTGTAGGCAAGTCAGCTGCTCTGTTTAAAGCTTTGCTCTTGCTTGCAATGAAATTTCTAATCAAGCTGAGTCATGTCTTAGAATCCTCAGACAAATCAAGCCAAGAGCTGAATAAGGCAAATATCTTGAGAACTGAAATTTACTTTCAACCCTGAAGTGAAGCCTAAACGCAAAGTCTTTTTAAGTGTTGTTAACTGCAGAAATAAATGTAAAACAATTCTAACCTATAAGAATTGCAAGATACTTTTTAACATACTCAAAAGTTATTCAATCAAAAGATAACCCATATAAACATCAGAATTGGCTGCAGGTCAAGGGAAATATTTTTACAAGGAACTAGTGTTTTTGAATGGATTCAATACACAATTATTTCCTCTAGCACTTGGCACACATGATATCTGTTTTTTGAGTAAATACTTCCTATGATAGGAAAGGTTTTTAAAAAGAGTGGGGGTAACACTAAAGAATAGACCCCTTGATGTCAATGTTGCCCTGCAAAGCTTGTACAGGATGTTTTGGGGGGGTTGTGGGGGGAGCTCTTGTCTTGCCTTAGTTCAAGGTCTGAATTAAGGAATATCCTTGAACCCCAAATTTCTCAGAAAGCGTAAAGGAGCCAGGTGGATCTTTGCCAGATGGTGACATCAGAAGGAGATGTAGATTGTGCACTTCCCCAGTAATGTGGATCTTTAGACTGGGGAAAATGTTAATAACAAAAATGAGCTTTATTTATTTTCCAACTCTGTATGCCAAACATACTGGCTCAACAAACACATATTTGGTCTAAATAGTGGAAATAAATCCTGTGTTTTATTTTAATGTACAAGTGGGACCTGTTTGGTGGATGTGGAGTTCATCTTTAGTATTTTAAAATATTTTTATACTTCTACAAACCTCGGAATTACTCTGAAGTTGCTCAAATCTATCCCCCCATCTCCAACCTATGATCTCATTTTGGCACCTTTTTCACTGGCAACGTCTTCTTCAATTTGTTAAGAGTGATTAATTCAAAAAGCTCAGTGTATGTAGGTTATATATGATTGTAGAAAACTGACAAATAGTCACTAACTAAAAACTAGATTTTCTACCATAAAAGTATAGCTCTGAAGAAAAACTAACTTTAGATTACATAAACCTTTTCTTCAACATACAAATCTGTAAGAAGCATTCCATCTTAGTCATTTGGTTTCTGAACAATCTTAAGTACTTGTTCCAATGAATATTTTTCAAAAATCTGTTGTCTGACTGATTACAGATTTTTGGTGTAACAATTCTAAACTATATTGATTAACTCATATTGCTCTTCTCATAATCCAAACCAAATCAGCTTTCAGCTCTACCAAGTTTTTTCCAGGACTTTGTTTGCTGCAATATATTTTGACCATATATCATTCTATTTCTATATTTTATTATATGTCAGCAACAACTGTTTTGCTTCAATAGCACTTACAAATTATTTTATTTTATTTTATTTATTACAATTTTACTAATCTCATTCTTCCATTGCTTTAAAAGAGTTTATCTGGGGGAAAAGTATAGGTTTATTGCAGTTCACTGCCTTTATTTTGCCTGCTTCACTGATGATTTCTAGAAATTCTGGTTACTAGAACTGGTTATAAATATAATTAATTGTAGCATTTAGAAGCAAATTCATCAATTTGATCAATGCGTAAATAGATTTCTATGATTTTATTTATTTACTATAATTCTGTATTGCTGAATCTGCTGAGAACTCATGGGGAATTCTAAATCTAAACATAGTTACAATATAAGAAGTAGAAAATATTAAAGATACTAAGAGAACTGAATATATCTTAATGAAATATGAATAAAGAAACATATACTACCTTTCACAAATATTTGAAGGAATGTCTACCCTTCAGAGGCTCACTGTTTGACTTTGGGGCAAACAATCTCTCTCAACCCAACCCATCTCATAAGGAAATTGTGGGGGGAAATGGAAGAAGAATTTTTGAATTTTAAATTGGATTCCTTCAATAAGAACATGGTTGGCCTAAAAGGCCCCTTGCCATTTTATAATTTGAAGACATAGAATCATCATAATAACTATCTTTACTTAAATTAATTTTAATTAAATATGATTTACATCAAATTTATTTTTTTGCTATGTCCCTGGCCATGTCTTTTTAGGAATGTGGAGCTTCAGCATACTACTTAGATACGAGATAGGGTTTAAATATTTAAAACATAAATGTCACCAGAATTTGTGCATTCATTCATTCATTCATTCATTTATTAAATGTATATTCCATCCATCTCACTTAGAAGCATCTCTAGGTGATTTATAGCAGAGTTAAAAACAGCAAGGTAAAGCATTCAATATTAAGATAAAAAATATTAAGATTAAAATTATCAAAAGTAGCAAGGGCAGGAGAAAAGTGCCTTCAGAGTGCAGTAGAAACTTCCCCTCAGTTCAATAACCACCTCCGGTATGCCCCCAACGGGGACCTATACCAACTGGCAGAACCAGGTTTTAAGGACCCTACAGAAGACCAAGCAAATGGATGTGGACCTCACCTCAAAGGGCACGATATCCTGGAGAGCAGGAGCCATAGCAGAAAAGGCTTTTCTCCTGGAGTCCTCCCAGCAGAATTCCTTGGCCAGTGGGGTCTGCAGCATGGCCCGTCTGCCAGCAGTGGTGGAGTAGGCCAATCCCATTGGGGTGAGACAGTTCCTCAGGTAGCTTGGGGAAATGCCTTAAAGGACTTTAAAGGTAATAATCAACACCTTGAATTAAACCCAGCAGCAAAATGGCAACCAGCACAGCTCACAAATCAGCAGTGTTACATGGGTCACTCTAGGGGGCCCAAGAACTACCGTGCAGCTGTAAACCCATGTAGACCACATTGCAATATACAACTGTGAGATGATAGGGGCTGGGGATTCAGGAATATTTAGTCCATTAAGAAAATATCTGCTTTTAACGGTAGTTTTCCAAATTGATCAAGACATAGGAAGTGTCTATGTGAACATCAAACTTATTCATTGACAGTTAAAAGATTCAGCTGCTCACTACATCATAGGAAGGCTGTTAGAAAGAAGCCTAAAATGCCTCTGACATAATGTGTTGGCAGATAAAGAGGTTCTAAGTGGGAAATAGTTCAGCTTCAAAAATTCTTGTAACGCCATCCTTTTCTGCTGTGAAAATGATTGATTTCAGTTTAGGGCACCAAACAGCTTGATAATGCTGCCCCATGACATATTAAAGTTGATCCTATTACTCCCAACATTTAATTACTCTTTTCATTTAAAAAAAATAACATCAAAATGCTGAAGAGATATTACAATAATCCAAATAGCCAAATATAAATAGACTAATCAGTTTAACACATCATTATAGAACATGGATTGCTATACAAATAGACCAATCGTTATTTGTTATAACTGGGGAAGCAACATGTGCCATCAATGGATAGGTGCTAATAACAATCTTGCCTGAACTTGAATGCTATAGATAGGAAACCACAACTAATCAATAACACATGTTCACAATGCTATCTTGCATTTTTTTAACATTAATTTTTTATTGATAAATAGCCAACAATTTTTTCCTATTTAGTTCAAATATTTAATGCCAAGAAAAGAAAAAAATAGATATTTTAACTATATCAGTTTTGATTTCACATATATTTTAAAGAATCACCCTAGAAGTATCACAAAACCATATGCATATTGGCTCATACACAGTTCAACAATGCTTACTCCCCATATGGAAAAGTTGCCAATTGTAGGATAGGAGTATTTAAAATGTATTAATACTCAGTGGAATTTTAATAGCATCTAATATGGGTTTTCTATGAACTAAAATGCAATTGGTGTTAAATTCTGTTGTGCAAGTAGCTGCTAAACGTATTGTGCTATTTTATACATGTATATGTCACACCACTTTAATTATCAATATTTACTGTGCATATCTTGTTATTTACATAATTTATAAAATGTCTCTTTTTCCCTATAGGAAAAAATACTTCTATGGCTTCTTCAGTTTATGCAAGAGCAAGGGATTTCTTTGGATGAAATTGATCAGGATGGTAATAGTGCAGTTCATGTTGCTGCTCAGCATGGATACTTAGGGTGTATACAGGTAAATAATCAAAACAGGAATAGACTTGCCAAATTTGTGGCCTCCAGATGTTGCTGAGTTACAAATCCTAGGAGTCCCAACCAATATGGTAAGGGATGCTAGCAATTGACAGCAACATTTGGAAAGGCACAAATAACAACATTGTGAAATATTGCTAACTTGAAACATTAGATCTATTACATTGGATGTATGCTATGGTGTTCTTCAACCTCAGCAAGATATATTGACTTGAAGGCAGGGGTGTCAAACTGGTGGCCTGTGGGCCAGATACGGCATGTGCAGGCCATGCCCACGAATGGGAAATCCATCACGAAACATCACATGACACAGCAAGTTTGACACCCATGCTTTAAGGTATGTAGGCTTCAACTTCCAGGATTTGCAATCCACATATCTTAAAGTTGTTGAGATTGAGGAACACTGTTCTAGTATACTCAGAACAGAATGAGGCAATATGTTTGGCCTGCAGGAGAAATGGGATTTTGCATAAGATATGGACAAAATGGAGATATATTGTTTCTAGCTCAGAACACTTGGAATGTTATGTTGGAACTTTTGAGTTTCTGTTGATATCATGAAGCAAGATTTCAACTGTCTGATGTTGAGCTACATCCCCCCCTCCCCCCCCCAAAAAAAGAAGAAAAAATATTGGTCATCTAATTCAGGAAAAAAACATTATACAGTGTTCATATCACTGACCTGTACATAATTTTAAATGATATTCTGGAATAGATATTTTTCATTAAAAAGTGTGCACGGAACTAGGTGATCTATCATACTGAAAATGAAACAAAATGTTAAAAGTTATGATATTTAGGTAGTTACTTACCAAGCACATCTAAATTATATTAAAGTAACCAAAATATCTTTACAATCCCCAAAGCATGTCAAAACATTTGAGCACCCCTAATGTTTGGAAATTGAAAGTCGCAAAAATATACACACACTAAATTACTGCAGTTCTCTCTCACCTCTAATATCTTTTAAGTGGAATGCTTATGTCTGATGATCTGATTTCCTATGGATGCTGTGTTTATGTAAATGCTAAACATTACTATGATCCTGGAGCTTCTGAAACTCCCAATAAGGAAAGGGCAGTCAACTTTTTATTTTATAGTAGCGGTTATTTATTAATAATAGTTCGATCAAAGAATTCACCTTTAACTCTATGGATTAGTTATTGCACTAGTAACAAATACTATCAGGTTGGCTAGTGCTCTACATAGTATATTGTTCAATAGTATTTCAGCTAACAAAATAATTACAATATAGTAACTCAGTCGGTTGTATTTATTAAATAAATTACAACAACCGGAAAATGAAATTGGAACTTTTGTATCCCTGGTGAGCTATTTAACATTAAAAGCTTAAGGCCATCATTGACATGACGTTCTCTGAAGTATTACAAAGTATTACATCACATTCTCTGAAGCTTTTTAAAGTTAAGAACACATGAAAGACCTTGAAGGAACAAATCATTAATTCTCCTAGTTCATTCAGCTTCTAAAGATCATCTAAAAATTATGGTAACCTTCTCAGCACAAATGCTATATCTCATCCTTTTTTCACCAAATAACTAAAATATGCTGCTTATACTAGTTCCTTTTATGCTCCTTTCCCCTGAATCTTGCTGCATTCATCATGTCTGGCTTCATCCAATCAAGCAGGACTGAAACCGCTTAGAACCTCACACGAAAATCTAAGAACTTAGAAAAAGTTAATATTTATTGACGAAAGAAGACCATAACCCAAAAAATTTCAGCAACGTCAATTAGCTATATTCAGAAACTAACTTTACTCATTTTTTTAAAAAGCAGTTTGAATGCCTTTGTGCTTTATTTTTGTTCTTTTTCTACGTAATAATCCACTTGGCCCCCTGTTTGAAGGGAGCTGGCCTCGTTTCCCTCAGTGCTTTGTTTTTGAAATGGTGAAATGTGTGCTTATTTTGTTTTCCTTTTTACTAGCAGTGTGAGAAGTGTCACTCTCCCATATCTCTTCTTACAGTAATAGTTTGGATAAGCTAGACATCCCCAAGCTGGTTTCATTAACTTCTGTGGGGAATTACAACTCCCATGATTCCCAGACAGAATGTCTGTTGGTTTTGTTAGCTAATTCCTGAAGTTGTATACCTATTATATCTGGTGGGAATAAAACTGGGAAGGCTGCCATAGAGTTCTCTAATACATACTGAACTCAGTGCCACTCAACATAATAGCTGCTCTTAATATTTATATCTTTTTAGACTCTGGTGGAATATGGAGCAAATGTAACTATGCAAAACCATGTTGGAGAAAAACCTTCTCAGAGTGCTGAACGGCAGGGATACACCATGTGTTCACGTTACTTGGTAGTGGTGGAGACATGTATGTCACTGGCATCCCAGGTTGTGAAGTTAACAAAACAACTAAAAGAGTAAGTATTAATTAATTGCGGTATTCCAATTGTTCTCAAAACAGGGCTTTATTAATGTTGTATATAATTTACGCTACTTTATGGTTCGTGCATATCTTTGTGGTAGATTATGTAATACTTTTGAGTTGAAGATGTACTACCAGTCAACAGGTAGTGAGTCCTTAGCTAATTGCATATCTTATTATTTATGTTTATGTCCCCTTGGGACATCTGATGGACATACTGAAAACATGTTCCTTGCATAAGAGTAAACTGTGAAAAGGTTCTCCAGGAATGCTATGTGAGCAAGACATGTTGAAATAAACCTGAATTTCCTAGACTATGTGAGACTAAAGACACATAAAATGTCACTTGTAACATAGAATTCTTACTTTCAATTCTATTTTTTTCATAACTAATTTTATCCACCATCAAATCTCAATTTCTTTCATGATGCCACTGCACTCTCTCTCTCTATATAGAAATGTGGATGTAAAGCATTTACATGCTTATTAAATTATTCATAATTTTTCCCTAAGAATCTGCAATTTATTCAAAACTTTCCTATTCAGCACTAGCTCAGTGATAAGAATTGGAAAGCAGATTCATCCTAGTTGCTTGATTAAACAAGGAGAATGCCTTTCTAAACATAGCTCTACTGCTTTATTGACAAGTAGTTCTCTAAGATTGTTAAGCATACTAAAGAGACTGCCACAACTAACACTCAGGGTTGGGACTGATAGACAACAAAGTTTCTTGCGGGAAAAGAAGAAAGCACTGTTGATTCCAGAGAAGCAGTCAATCTAGTTCTTTAGATTGTTTGTTTGTTTAATTTCTATGCTGCCCAGTTAGTTAGATATGATTTTGTTTAATCAAGTTGAAGTCAGCTGCATGCTAAAAAAATTACAATGATGCCAAAATGAAGACACAGTGCAATGGCGCCATGATTATGTACCACAATAGTCAGAAATAATAATTGTAAATTATTCAGAAACCTGAAAAAGAGATAATCTTGGAACTTTGTGTTACAAACCAGTGCTGACAGATAGTAAGTGTACAAATAGCACAAAAAGGAAATAGGTAGGCAAGAGAAAGAAAGGGAAAATATTCTGTGTTTCTAGTTCTACAAACTAGGCTAGTGGTAAACCATTTAAAATATGTTTTGCCATTTCCAGATCCTTTGCTATGCTCTATGAGCATTTCCATTTGTAAGTACCACAGATTCAGCCTACATATGGTTGAAATCATGTGGATGCTTTCTAGCTTTAAATTTGTCCTTTCAAAAGCTCTACAACTGTGAAGCGAGTTAATAATCTATGTCCTTTGAGCCAGGAAATTATCCACTTAAATATACCACAGCTGGACTTGTGCTGTCAGTTTTGTTCCACATTTTAAGCAAATCATTCTGAAAGTGAAAGCAGTAATGAGGAGGTGGCTGCATTTTTATGCACACTCTGGCAGTATCATATGGCTTTAAACGGAGGGAAGGAAAAATATAGCTGTTCTGGAAATTTTCTATTTCAAAGGTAAACATTAGGCAAGGTTTTATAGGAGAGAGAGAAAAGGTACTATAGTGTAGAATGTAGCAGCCCACTAGCCAAATGTGTGATGGATGAAAGCTGTCAATTTCCAAACCATTTATAGGAAGCACAATAAATTTAAGATACTTCGTATATGTCTCTGTGTATTCCAGTAGAGCGATTACCTAAAGAAAATATGAGTCCTGTTACATCAAGCCAAAGATCCAACTGCCTTCAAGCTCATTACTATTCCTTGTTCCCAAGTATATCAAAATCCCACTCCTTGTAGTAAAAGTAGGATTCTGACCTGGTATACCTCCTCATAAATTATATGTCATTCTTTCCTTACAAATCAATACTATATTTGCATCTTTTTCATCAGAGATCAGATCGCCAATTAACACTTATAATAGTATAAATTATGTCAGATTGTAGCCCCTCACAGGATATCATTGAACATTAATCAATTTATCTTGCAAAAAATGGCAAAAAATCTAGTGGAGGAGGGAGGGGGGAAAGTAAATGAATTAAATTAAAACATTAACAAATAAAACTCAATTTCTTGACAGTAATTTTAATATTTTTGGTCTAACCAGGAACCGGAGGTCTCTAAGCAGATTGCAAATTTGTTTAAATTTTAGAAATGAGGTTTCATGTCACCTACCTTTATCTCCTCCAAATAGTTTTACAGTCTGTAAAAAAGCTTTTCTTTTCTTACTGTAACAATTGCAAACATTTCTGCTGCTTGTTACTCACTTAACATGAAGAAATAAGAGAATGGAAACTCCAAAATCTGACACCATATTTCCTCAAAATGCAAAGCAATTTTTGGAAGTGGGTGAAAAGAACTAAACAAAAAGACTTGAGCTAAGTGAATGGAATTAAAAATGAAATGGTGAAATTATTTGGGATACCAGCCTGAGGAAGGAGTGCTTTGGAGATTTGTATGGGAATGTGAGTTATGTGGTGAAGAGTATAATTAAAAAAAACTGTTATAAATGTCAAGAAAAGGTTAATGAGAAGTCATAATGTGAGAATGTTGACAGATGTAAAGCTGCAGGTAGAGATAGTGTAACTGTAGAAATGTTGAAATATGTATGTGGTTTGCAACTTGCTTAACATGTGTGCAAAGGCTGCATCTGTGTCTGATGACTGGAAGAATGCTTTTATTGTTCCCCTGTAGCAAAAGTGACTGTAATAACTACAAAGGGATGGGTTTGTTAAGTGTGCCTGGGAGGATGTTAGGCAGGATTTTGATTGAAAGAGTAAAAGAGGTGATAATGAGAAAACCTGAAAAATACACTATAGTTTTATGCCAGGCATGAAGTACCCAAATTTTTGCTCTTGTAACAAGTTGTTAAAAATGTAGAGTAGATGGGTCAAAAGAAAGGGAAAGATTGAATAAGATATGTTGGATGGAGTTTATAACATTCTGAAAAAGAATTTGAAAGAACAGAAAGGGGAGAAAGGGGTGAGAGTTTTAAAGGAGTTGCTGAAGGGTGTGCTTACCATAACTAGCCATTTAAAGCCTATTTTATTTGTTTATATAGCTATGGCATAAGTGAGTTAGTCAAAGTTCCATTTTGTAGTGTTTATTATTGTTGTGTTATTGCTATTATCCCTTTCTAAACTTCTGGAAATATGGCATCATAAGACAATAAAAGGTAAAGGTGTGCTACTCATTTCCAGCTCTAGGGGGTGGTGCTCATGTCCGTTTCTAAGCTGAGGAGTCAGTGTTGTCCAAAGACGTCTCCGTGGTCATGTGGCCGGCATGACTAAATGCTGAAGCTGGGAGAAGAAATGGGAGCTCACTCCATTATGCAGTGCTAGGGATTCAAATCGCTGAACTGCCAACCTTCTGATTGACAAGCTCAGAATCTTAGCCACTGAGCCACCATGACCCATAAGACAATAACTATACCTAAATAAGTAACAATGTCAATAAAATAAATAAAATGCTAGTGTTTTAATTTTACTTATTTTTTACATAACTAAATCTAAATCTTTCTAAAAGTATTTACCTAAAATATCCCATTAGAATGGATTTTCAAGAAATGTCTAAAACCTAAAATCATATTTATGAGAAAAATCCATATATAGTTTACTTTAAAAAGAAAGAAAAGACTAATTCATAGGCATACACACAGACACACACACAAATAATGTTATGTAATTCAATTATTTTTTAAAATTAGTCCTTTTTAACAGTAGGAAAAAGGGAAAATAAAATTAAATCCCTGGCAGTAAAATCTTTGTTTAAATACAGAAAAAGAGATCACTTCTCCAAAGTATTGTATAGCTAACAGCAAAAGAAAGACTTTCAAGGATTATAGCATCAGTTCTAATGCTTGAAACAGTTGTCATTTACTGGAAAAATGATTTTTTTTAAAGGATTTATATAGAAAGCTTGCTGTTTTATTAAACATAAATCTTATTGGAAAGAACCAATAGATTGATGTTTCTTCTTGATTTTGTGCCTGTTTTTTTAGTAATGTCTAAGACATACCAAGATACTGATCTGCTATTTGAGTATGAAAGTAACAGAGTTTTTTTCAGATTTGTAAAAATATGGGAGGAGAATGCAGATTCTGTCTTGATGTCACATGACATGGTCTAATCAATCAGCGCTGGTTTCTGATACAAACTTTATCCTCAGGCCTTTGTTATGGCTGACTGGAAAGGTTTGGGCACATTGCCATAGACATTTCACCAAGCAAATGAGCAGTGAATGGATTTTATTTAAATGTCATGCTACCTTGCAAGATAGTTATATAGTTAATTAGAATTGGGTACCTGTTTGGCTTTCTCAGATGAGATCCAATCTTCACTAAATGTGAATCATTATTATCCTTGCCTTCAAAATTAAAATTATGTGTTCCTAATTATTCTTCTGATATCTCTGAATATCTCTTTTAAATATTGTTAATGAAAGCTAAAATAAGGGTCATATTTTAAAATAAAATATATAATCTAGCACATGATACTTGACCACTTAATGTTAAATATGGAAATGGTAATAATGTATGAAGCAGAAAAACCTAGATATCGCTTCCGTGTTGCTGGCAACTCTATAAACTTATTTAGTATAAAGTACACTGTTTTCGTTTCTTTAGTTTTGACTTATAAGCATATAAGTTCATCCTCATTTTGTGTTTGTTGAGTCACATCATTCCAAATGAATGCCGAATAAGTGTACTTGCTTTCTACTAAATGACTGTCTACCATGAGGGAAATGGAGAAATACATTTCACAATTTTTTAAAAAAATGCAAGTCTTTCAAAAGTTTCTGAAGTTTTTACATTCCAAATAAGAATGGGACAATTCACAGCAGCCTACTCACCCCAGCCAATGGATCCCAGTTAACTTCCCTGGCCAACTCACCACAGGACCACTCACCGTGGGATATTTCAATGCGAGTAACTCAAGAGAGGCACAAGTAGAATTGCAGTTCACCCCAGTTTTGAGGACTTCTAACTTGATATGGTTCAAAACCAAAGCAAGACAAGGCTTGCTGCAATTCACTTGACCCTCTCTTGAGTTATCCTGTGGTGAGTTGTTCCTCCGCAAAATGGCCAGGTCTGATCGGCTGGGGTGAGTTAGCTATGACCCTTCCAAATTACTTTACATTACACTATAAACTATTTTACATGGTCTGTAGTTTTAAAAAGCAAGTAAAGAATTATTTACACCATTCTGTGTACAGGTAGTCCTCAAGTTACATTTAGTCATTTAGTGACCATTCAAAGTTACAACAGCAGTGAAAAAAGTGAGTTATGACTGTTTTTCACACCTATGACTGTTGCAGTATCCCCATGGTCACATGATCAAAATTCATATGCTTGGCAACTGATTCATATTTGTGACAGTTGCAGTGTCCAGGGACATCTGATTACTTTTTATGACCTTGTAGCAAAGTCAGTGGGGAGTCCAGATTTGTTTAACAATCATGTTACTGGATGAACAACTGCAGTAATTTGCTTAACAACTGCAGCAAGAAAGGTTGCAAAATGGGACAAAACTCACTTAACAACTATCTCACTTAGCAACAGAAATGTTGGGGTCAACTGTGGTTGTAAGTTGAGGATTACCTGTCCATCTATCAAGTAAAAAAATACTGCCTAAATAAAATTGGGGGGGGGTAACTTTTAAATTTAACTTTTTCCTCATGTCATTGATAAAAGTGTTAAAGAAAAGTATTGCCAAATTTCAGTGACTCCAGTTTAGTCAGACACCAGTAAATTCCTAGTTATGAATTCCAAAGCCCTGGCAATCTTTTCCTTAAAATTCTAATCTCACAGTTTACACCAGTGGTAGTCAACCTGGTTCCTACCGCCCACCAGCTTTCATGGTGGGCAGTAGGGGTTTTATGAGTCCCCTTTGGGGAAAAGGGCGGCATAGAAATATAATAAATTCAATTCAAATTCAATTCAATTTGTCTGATACTGAAGCACTTTCCTTTTTTAAAATTTAATTGACTTTTTTAAAAAAATCATAGCATTATTTAAAAACATTTTCATTAGGTTTTCATAAAATCACCATTACTGTGGAACCGATGGGCAATTAGAAAATTTTACTACTAACAGAGATACAATAGTAGGCGGTAGGTATAAAAAGGTTGACTACCCCTGGTTTACACCAACATCACTGCTAGTAATAAATAATATATATATATAATGCAGGCAACTTTCAGAGGGTTCAATAAAATGATCAAAGTGCTGTCACAAGGATTAGAAGCAATTTGTAAAACAGAGATCTCCTTTGTGTATGTTGGCATTTGTATATGTATGTTCTCTGAGTGCAGCTCTTAAATTATAAATGAGCAGGGCCCTTTTTAAAGGGGTGTTTACTAAAACAATTGTGCCTTCTTTAGTACCTTGATGGACAGCTTTTTTAGGAACAAAAAGAGTGTAACAATGTAATATTTCTTCCAGGCAGACAGTAGAGCGTGTGGGTTTACAGAACCAACTCCAGGAGCTTCTAGCAACTCAGAGGGCAGATGGAAAATCACAGTCAACATCTTCAAGGTAACTAGGTTTATAAAAGTGGGATTCAGTTTCTGAATAGATATTTCTCATAATTACTACACAACTAAATTATGCTTCAACTAAAATTTTAATCTGAGTTCTTAAAAACTATAACAGAAATATACAATAGAAATTCATATTGAAGGAAAAAGAAAGAGTTTCTGATATGTCAAATGCAAAACTATGATTATTTTGCTTCTACAGAAATTCATAATAGAAAAGGAAAACTTGAGAAAAAGACTTTCTCAACATTAATTGTAATCTCAATAGTAATTTCTCCAGTATCATGTATCTGTAGCATACATAAAGTTTTGAGAAGATCCAAGCTACTAAACTGAATCTAAATCCACATTATTTGGTTCTGTAGTGAATGCAGTTAGTCTGGTGAGATTAATGTCAGGTGCAACGAATCAGAAAACTAATTAACCACAGCAGTATGTCTATTTCTATTCATCTATTTACAAAAGCCTCACCAGACTAACTGCAATCACTATAGAACAACCAGATAAGCACTTCAGGGTTAGGAAGTTCTGCTCACCATCACTTCTTACCCTTCATGGATTGTAGGTTAGCCAGCTTCCTAACTCCCACCCACACACACACACACTTCAACTGCAGATTCCAGCATACCAATGTAGTTACCATCTAAAGTGTAAATTTTAACATTCTAGCTGAATTCTGGTCATTGCTAAGAATTCTGACCTGATACTTGATCTGCCCATCTGGAGGCACTCCATGCCAAAATGGAGACGGCTGCTTCAGATCACTTTTTAACGTCTTCATCTAAACTTCCTCAAAATGTTCAGAAGCATTCTGTAAATATGTAAAAATGGAGTGGAAATCAGTCATGCTATTCTACTCATATTAAATTTGAATATAACGGTGAGAAGAATATTTATAGATATCCTGCTCCTTTCCCCCTTCCCAATGTCTTTTCCAGTGTTAACATAAGGGCTATCAACTGAATTGTAAATTCTGAGGCATAGTCATTGCTGTCTTTGCTGGTGATGATGTTAGTATTGTGGTTGATATTAATAATATTATTACTATTCCCATGAAGTCAAAACTATGCTGATTATAATCAAGTATAATATTAGATTTTAATTCACAAGCTATGAACATCTAATATAAATGTTTATTAGAAAATTATTCTATAGGAGATTAGCAAAAACTGGAAATAATAGATCCTAGCTTGCAAATAGACTTACATTCTTAAATGTAGCATAAATGTGCAAGTCCATAATATATTCTAAGTGGATGAGGTCAAAAATAGAAGGCAATAGGGATGCATAGGAAAGGGGAGGAAAATGTAATGGAAACATCCATGTTGTGTCTGTATAATTTTGATTCTGACCTTCTGTACTATTTTTTTTTCTTTGTCCACTGAAGTTCACCATCATCACCCATTTCTGGCAAACCTCAGTGGAAACAATCTGATACAGATGATGTGACTCCATCAAAAAGTAAACTGAACACTCATGATGGGATTCAGATTCATGGAAGTGCAGGAACTCATCACCCTACTCGGCCGAAGTTGAAAGAGGAGGAATCTGACAAAATCCTGCGCCAGTTGCTGGGGAAAGAAATCTCTGAGAATGTCTGCATGCAGGAAAAACTGTCCTTAGAATTTCAGGATGTTCAAGCTTCCAAGAATACAAAGAAGGTGCCGTTGGAGAAAAAGGAACTGAAATTAGCAAGACTGAAGCATCTAATGCAGAGGTCCCTCAGTGAATCTGACACAGATTCAAATAATTCTGAAGACCAAAAGAACACACCTGTGAAAAGAATTGATAAGCCCAGGCCACGGCCTATAGTGGAAAATACTGAAAGCACTGAGAATTTGCATCTCATGATTAAGAAACATGCTTTGGCATCCGGACGCCGGTTTCCTTTTGGAATTAAAACCTCAAAATCAGTGGATGGTCACAGCCCTTCTCCCACTTCCGAAAGCAGTGATCCTGATAATGAATCCCACTATCAGACTGGAACCGTGTCTCAAAGCCAGGTTGGGGGAGACCCCAATCACGCCAATTCTGATACCACGATTGCTCCCAAAATAGCCACGAGTCCCAAGAGTGCCCTCAAGTCTCCCTCTTCAAAACGCAGGACTGCTCAGAATTCAAAACTCAGGGTGACATTTGAGGAGCCCGTGGTACAGTTAGAGCAAACAGAGATTGGTTTAAATGGAGAGAAGGACAAAGAGCAGAATAAATCTCTTCCACGGCCAATACCTAATGCTGACACTGGGGACCAGCAGAAACGTCCATTTGGAACATTTCGATCCATAATGGAGACACTGAGTGGCAATCAGAACAATAATAATAATTATCACTCTTCCAGTTTAATCAAGACCTCATCACCCTTTACCTCATTAGGAAGAAAAGCCACAGATAGCAAGGGAAATTCAGCAACTTCTACAAAAGGAAAAAATAAACCAGTGAGTTATTATAAAAGGTTGAGGGAATCCTTGTGCTTTCATCAATAATTTATGCCAAAAATGAATGCCCAGAATAATGATATATGCATTGCAGGGTTAAATTAATATCAGCTCATCACTGGGGAAACTTAGGGGAGGTAAATGATGATGTGGTAACATCTGGAAGGAGGCAAGGAAAAATTGGAAAGGGTGTAACCCAAAGATTTCTTATTCAGCTTTTTTCAAAATATGGATCATAATGCAAACTTTTTTATTTGCTTGGATGAAGTGATGACAGTAAAAGCCAGCTTGCATTCTCTAGTGCACAGAAGAAATATCAGAGTGTTTTGTTTTATATATAGGTCAGAGATGAAAGGAATATCTCATCATTTTGCTTTGGTATGAATTCAGACTACGAATAGTTTTTATGTAGATGGTTCTTAAAATCCAAACCTCTCAGCAAAAGATAAAATATTCTATATTTCTTATATGCAGAGGGAGAGAGATGATTGGATAAGAGGAATAAATATTTTATTTGGAATACATTATAGAAATATTATTAGGGAGGCATATCCATGCAATGCTGTTAAAACCAGAAATAGGAATACAGCCATGTGAAAAAAAAATCTAAACTATAAATACATGAAGCACCAGGGGAGCCAAGCATGGTGTTACATTCTGTTTCCCTTACCTAAATGCTGTGCTTGGCAGCTATTATAATGTGTTAAAACATTCATATGGACTGACATGTTCCAGCTTTGAATGATTTTCTGTTCTATACAAGTGCAAACCTTTCTATTTCAGCATTTATGCTAGGGGAGCAAAAAAAAACCATATCCCAGTTATGAAGCACACTGACTTACTTAAGACATTACTAGCTATTGTATAGAATTATTTAAAAGAGTTTACTTATGTTGAACATTGTGTATGAGCGTAAAGCAACTGAAATGTGATTGGCTTACAAAGAGATAGGTGATGGACAAGAATAGGGTAGGTATAAAGCATTGGGTAATGCTGCACCAGAAGTGAAGCAAAAGGATCAGAATTAGGAAGCTAAATTTCAACCTTTATTTATAAGAATGATGACTACCAGAGAAAACACTCAGATTATGGGATTTGTGGAGCACATAATTTGCTTCTAGAGATCCAAAGAAAGGGGAAACACTTCCAAATAAAATTCTGCCACAGAGATGAAAGTTATGGAAGAAAGAAAATAGTGGTATAAAAAAAAGTTTTGTCTAAGGTGCTGACAGAGGTGCCAATACTATAGGGTAGATTCATTTTGCCAGCATTCTTTCCCAGATCCCAAATCCCAATCCACTGAAAATGATAGGAAAAAAGAAAACTGTTCAGTCTATATATTGGGGGGGGGGGGGGTAGGTGGAAGAGAGGGTTGATTTTAAGTAGGAAAATGGTTGGTGCCTAAGGCACCCTTTTCTCCATTTAAAACAGCAATGTTCCAAAAATCTCATGTCCATTTGAGGTATTAGCTCCATCCATTGGCATGCAGATCAAATAATATTTGACCCAACAGAAGCTGCATATTCCTGATCAGGAGATTTGGGAGGCAGCTTTGATAAAATAACTGAGTGGATCACATTTTACAGTCCCATTCCAAGAAAAAGCAAGAATTATATTGATAATTATATTATATTGATATAAAGAAAGTGTGTGCCAAAAGGACATCCTGATCTAAGGTGCAATAGATACAGCTCTCCCTTCCATCTACGACTCTAGTTAGACACTGAAGATTCTGCATGCTTTTTTTTTCTTTCTTCCATTCAATTATGTCCAATTCTTGGGGAACAACCTGGACAAGTCCCTGCTCTTTTCTTGGCAATTTTTTTCCCATTACCTCCTTCCTAGAGCTGAGAGAAATTGACTAGTCCAAAGTCACCCAGCTAACTTTGTAGCCAAGATGGGACTGGAACTCACCATCTCCTGCTCCCTAGCCTGATGCCTTAACCACCACACCAAACTGGCTCTCTAGCTGCATGCCTATTTCAATGCCAAATTATAATATAGATGTTCAGGCCATTTGTTGATAGGCTTACCTTTTTAATAGCTGTCTGTATATTGTGCATGTGAGAAGCTTGCTGCATGGCCCTTCAACTGACAAATGCATTGCCCTTCCTTAGGCTCTTTGTTCCAGCTACATCAGTTTTTCCACTCGCATGCAGATTGAAGACCACCTCGATAACAATGCATGGTATGTCCTGATGTAGACTGAAAACATTTTTATTGCTTTTTATTATTTTCTCATTGCATCTACAACTTATAACTGTTCACAACTTGAGCTACTGCAACAATTAATGATAACTGTAAAAGAAAAGAAAATTTTGATCTGATAAGTATAAGTATAATCTTTATTGTCATTGTACTTAAATACAACGAAATTGGTCTGATAAAAATATATCATAAACTCTTAAAAACCATTGCTAGTATTCATAGCTGAACTAGCTTAATGGTTCCATGGCACAATGTGCATAAAAAACACTAGTACTCATAAATTCAAAAATGCCCTTTAGTTCAGTTTGGCATTGTGTAGCCTCTTGAATAGAAGTCAAACAGCAGATGAGGATGGAAATTAAATTTCCTCTTATGCATAGGCCAAGTCATTCCACTTATATTCAGAGAAAGTGTGCCTCATGCTCTATTGGCTCATGTCTTTCTAACTTGTCTTTGAACTCTGATTTTCTAATGCAAAAATAATGTTAAGTAGGCCAAAATTAAAGTGTTTTTCTCTTTTCATAAATGTAAATATATTTGGTTGGAACCAGACTTGCATTTCTGTGAATGAATGAATGAATGAATGAATGAAATACTACTTCTGTTTGGAGAGAGAATCAAAGAAACGTTTTCTGCTGGTAAACAATTTTTGCCAAATATCTTTTCTCCTTGCAGCCATCAGCCCTTCCTCTCACATGGTTTTGGAAAGTTTCTCAATTCTCCAGAGTAGTAACTATATAAATAGGCTTATTGTTGTAATCACAAGTCATAACAATGTAGCATAGCGTACAATACAAGAAGACAAAATAAGAAAAATGATAAAAAGAATGCTAGATATAAGAAAATCAGTTCAAAATAAAACCAGGACTACAGTTAGGAACTTTAAAAATGCCTTCATATTTTTAAATGCCAACAAAATAAAACAAGCAACTTAACCACTATCAGTTAAAAATATCTGCAAGAATTTGGATGTTCAAAGACGGAGCCCTTGAGTTCCTCTACCACCATTAATTTGACCCTGATTTTATCATCAATGGGACAGGGGAGGAGATTATGAGAATGATCTCTGCTTGACTGGTACCCCAAGGGCAGAAAAAAGCACATATGTTTTTGTAGGAATTGTACCAGGATGAAAATTTAGATGACTGTACTGCCAGAGTGTATATATTGGCATCCTTTTCAAGATGCCTACCTCTATTCCAAGAACTACCATATTTTTCAGAGTATAAGATGTTCCTTCCCCCCCTAAAAGAGCTTGGAAATGTTGGTGCATTTTATATACCAAATACAGCCATTTTTGGCCTCCCAAAGCCCCGCCCCCTGCATCCCATTTTTTTGAAAAACTGTCCCTTTTTTGCAAAAAGAGGGCTTTTTGCCTTCCCTCAGTCCCCAGCAACCCTCTGCAGGCTTCAGCAGGGCTGGGGCAAGGCAAAAATGCCCCCATTTTGTGAAAAATGGGTGAAAATGGGTCATTTTTCACAAAAACAGAGGCTTTTTTGCCTTTCCTCAGCCCCCAGCAGCCCTCTGTAAGCTTCAGCAGGGTTGGGGCAAGGCAGAAATGGGGGCATTTCTTGCAGAGTGCTGCAGGGAGCTGAAGGAAGGCAAAAACTTCTTTTCTTACTTACCACTTCGAAATCTTGGTGCATCTTATACACTGGTGTGTCTTATAGTCCAAAAAATATGGTATGTTCCCCCAGAGATCTTTTGGAGTAGTTTTTTAAGGCTACCATAAAAGCAACAAAAAGGCTCCCACAACCCCCTTCCTCTTACATTTTAAAATTCCACTTACTACAGGTCTGAATCGAACTCAAAATTTCATTTTTTACTGGCCACTCGTTTGGAAAAGATGTGAGCTATAAAGTTGTCCATAAGGTTCAATGCAGCACCAATTTTATAGTTGCTCATATTCTTGGAACTCAGTTATTTTAGCAGCTTATCACCCAATGTAACAAAGAAGTTGGCAATGGTAAAACAAGAATGGCAATAACATTAAAAGTTAAATAATTTTAGTAACAGATTTGGAGGTAGATGTCTTTATTTATGAAATGCATTATAGCTTTTTAAATTCCATACATCCTATATGCCTTTTTTAGAGAAAAAAAAGTATATGCAACTTTAGGGTAGATAGATGATGGATGAATGGATGGATGGATGGATGGATGGATGGATGGATGGATGGATGGATGGATGGATAGATACCTATATCTATTTACCTACCTATCATGTTTTATCTGTGATGAGTATTTTAATTACATTTCTCATGAAAGCTATTATATTACTTTTATTACCTTTGTACTTACTGCATAATGAATCATAATGAATCTACAACTTTGTTGCCCTCAAAGTTAGTCATTTTTAGAAATGAATACTCCTTTTTTCATTAGATATTTGTGCTCAGATTACCAATATCCATTAGTAATCTGAACACATTATTATCAGCAAGCAAACTTGGTATGAATTACTTGTAGGAAAGAAGGAAGGCTACACATGGCTACAATTTGTAGCGGGCACGATATTAACTTTGTGCTTAAATAAATGCTGCTGTGAACTATAGCATCTTTACAGAAGCTGTTATTTTTGCATTACTTCACCACCACTTCCATTGAAGACAGTAGCAATCTTTTAATATACATCATTAAACATTGGTGGGATTCTACCAGTTAGGGCCAGTTAGGATAAAGTGGTAGCTCCGATGATCAGCTGGGAGTGAACCAGTTCACTCCAACAATCTGGTGGGCTAGGCTGCCTGCCCCTGTGCTATACTGACCTATATCTCCTCAGCTGATTTGCACGGCAAAATGGATTGCCACACCTCAGCTGTGTTACTCCCCAGCAGTAATGCGAAAGGTAAGTATTCTTAAAACTGTGCATGGAGCAAAGCACATGATCACCGAACTGATTGTTAAACCAGCAGGATCCCACCACTGCCTTTAAAGGTGTAATTAAACAGATTACCGTATTTTTTGGAGTATAAGACATACCTTTTCACCTCAAAAAAGAGGCTGAAAATCTGGGTGCATCTTATACATTGAATACAGCATATTTTGCCTCCCGAAACCCCACCTCCTTCAACAAAATGGCCATGCATAGCCTTTAGGAGCCTTGCAGAGTGCTCCTTCGGGGCTGGGAGGGGCAGAAATGAGCAAAAAATGGACTGTTTTCTGCTCAATTTTGCCCCCCCCCCCCAGCACCCAGGAGCACTCTATAAGCCTCCTAAAGGCTATGCATGCTATTTTTTTTGACAGAAAATGGACCATTGTTTGCTGAATTTTGGGGTGGTCCACCCCCCCAGGAGCACTCTATAAGCTTCATAAAAGCTATTCATGCCCTTTAAAAAAAACAGGCCCATATTTGCGAAAAACAGGCCATTTTTGGAGGTGTGCAAAGTGCAAAAACTTTTTTTTAATTTGCCTCTTCAAAGCCTTGGTGTGTCTTATACTCTGGTGCATCTTATACTCTGAAAAATACAGTATATATGCAGAGTAGAGGATAAGACTGTCTCTGCTTTTCCCAATATATGAAACAACTTTTTCATTTTTCACTTCATCTGAGAGCAGCTTGTTCCCATCTCTTTAGAATTTAATGTGAGCCATAAGAACCAAGTTAGGTCAGAATTTTCACAAACGATTGCTTATAATTTGATGAGAAACACTGACTATACATTGGCTTAAATCTGAAACTTGCTATTCTATAAATGAAATGTAGCTTCTGTTTGCAGAAAGCATTTGGATCCAGTGAAAGTCCTTCCAGGAGAAAAAGAGGAAAATAGTTTTCTAAAGTATAGTATGGGACTTCAAACACTTCAAAAAGTGCTCCTAAGAACGTGATACTTTCCAGAACCTCATGGTAGTTGGCAGTGGGAGAGTTGGTAAAAATAGTATCACCACTGCTTTTGCGGTAGAACATCCTGTGAACAAAATAAAATTCATAGGTTGTGTTAATTCATCTCTCAGTTTCATAACTACCAATAATGGCTTATCCTAAAAATAGGGTAAATCTTAAGGAGAAAAAAGTGTGAAGAAAATTTTATTTTTGGTCTTTTGTCTGCAATCAATATAAGCAGGACCATAAAAAAGAGGGTTTTCTTAGTTAATATTACCATCCCAAAAGTGCTTGCAAGCATTATCCCAAATGTAATATGTGTGTCTATGGTGTGGCTTGGAATTACAGCAAACAAAATATTTGTGAGATAGAAAACATTTGAGCAAGGATGCCTTCTTAACTGGACAAGTTTAGATCATTGTGAAGATTAGCTTAGAAAATACACAATTGTTTTAAATATAGAACAAGCAATCATGCTGAGTATGAAGTGTTTTTCTTGGTCAGTTACTTGAGTAACCTACTATTTGAAAATGTAGTAAGAAACAAGACAAAACAACAGATTTGCTATATCCAACTCAAGCATTTCTGGGTTAAATTTCCAATTTGGGGTCTATGTACAAAACACTTTATATATAATCGGCACACAAAAAACCATAGTTTATCTAATAAATAGTTGTATTGTTCATTGTTAAAACACATACTTTGCTTGCATGAAATTCCAGAAAGGACTGTAAAAATCTTGGAATTAGTCCCGATGTATTGAAATAGAAAGAACAAGATGACCTACCCTAGAATACAACATTTTTCATAAACATTTTTTCAACAATGGAATGGACTGGCCTGAAAGTGTGAGCCTTCAAAGTTGTCAGTTAAAAATGATTGCAATGGGTTTTAGCTTCAATTATGCTATTTATCATATTTGCAAGGAGGGGTTATACAATATGCATGTTTATGTATGCATCCAAAACTTACAATAGCTATAAGGTTTTAAACAAATAACCCACAACTTCTTCTTTAAAATTGCCATCAAAATCACAGAACATGGAATAAAAAGATTAAACCATGGTTTCTGTGTGATGGATCTCACACACACACACACCCCAAAATCCTCACCACAGCTTTTATTTATCCCAAGAACTGATGTGTTACTATGCTGGATTTCTTGCATTACTCCCATAAAATAGCAGCATAGCCATCAGGGAACGTCTATATTGCATGTCCTCCTAGGCATATTTCTGTAGAAATGATAGGGATATTTCATTTATTAATACTTTGTTTTCATTTGGAAATTATCTTCAAACCCAAAAACCTGAAGCTACCTGGGGCCTTTTGTACCTAATCATTTATGAATTTGATGCAATTGTATGGAGGCTAAAAACTGAACAGAAAGACTTTATGAACTTCATTTGAACAGTAGTGACTACAATGTTTACAAAATTGCAGTGAATCAAACAGCATCATATTATTTCTTTTTGTTTATTGTTTATCTTCTTTTTGTACAATTCAAGGAAGGTTTACATAATGTTTCTTCCTATTTTCCTCAGAACAGAAATCTTGCAAAGTCAGTTGGGCTAAGAGAAAACAATTGAGCAATGGTTTCTGTGTCTAAGGGATGACAAGCACACACGTGCTTCCAATTTCTAATCCAGCACCTTAACCACCACATCAAACTATAGACTAGGGGTGTTCAACCTTAGCAGCTTTAGCAACTTCACAACTATAGCAGCTGGACAACTCTAGCAGGGTTGTGGTCCCCTGCTATAGACAATAGTAACTGACCACATAATCAGGCAATCGGTTAAAAGGAAAGTTAATTGAGATAATTGACAAGCATTGTTTAGATTGGGTTTTGAGAACAAAGAAAATGCTATATATAAGTTTCAGAGGTGAAATTCAGTTGTCTGCATGGTGCAGTTAGCAGTGCTATTGTTTAAAAAAAAACAGCAAGCTGCTTGTGGCAACTTTTTGTCACACCAATGTATTCATATTTAATTAGAAAATATGGAGAGCGAAATGGAAAGTGACAAGTTCATTACAGATTTTATGATGGTGCTATTATTTAAGATTGTTCTTTCTATTATCAATGAGGAAGGGAGCATGTGTTGAAAGTTGCCTACTGTGAAACAGTTGACCTAGCTAGTTTTCTGTCCAAATTGCAAACCGTAGAAGTACAGAGCACTGTGTAAAGTTACTGAATATTTCTGAAATATATCATGGAAGAGGTTTTAATTTTCTTTACTTACATATTCCCCATAGTTCCTCTATAAATGCAAATTCAATTCTTAATTAACAGCTATTTATACAGTGCAAAACCATTTTTGCAAATATATGTATAGTATACAGTTTTTTAATACTATGATTGTATTTGAATAATATAATCTTAATGATCTATGCATTGGGGGATAAACAGCATATTTTTACAATTAGTGTCTACTTAGGCAGAATAAAATTATTATGAAAAATTCTGCTTATTATTTGCATACTTTTTAATATCCACATGCATAATAGAAGAACCTCTCATATTCAAATTTAGTTCAGCATTGAAAGATCTGTTAACTCCACATAGTTTATCATTCTGCATATTATGATGTGTATGTGGAGGGGGGGATTTACTGGAATTTAAAATCATTTCTCATTTCCCAATTGTAGATATTTATTCCAGATTGCTTTGGTGGAAATAAATCAATTTTTATAAAAGTTGGATTTTCCCACAAGGTAATTGCCATAGTCCAAGTGAATTCACATACGGTATGCTGTAATTGTCTCTGACAGCAGGATGGATGGAGATTGGAATACAAATAATCTCTGTGGTATTTACTAGCTATAAGATTAAAATTTATCTACATATTTGATAGTCTACCAAATGTCTGTGCCAATCTAAGACTAATGCTACTTTTGGATTATGATTAACTACAGGTTATTTGATCATAAATGTTTCTCTTTTTTTCTCGCTAGGCATAACAGCTACAATGAAAAACCTCAGAGTTTTTACAGCAAAAACTGTTTTGAAGAACCAGAGCTTCAAGAATTGTTCCTTTGACTTAACATTTCATTGGATCTCATAGTCTTCCTCCAAACATGGCCTGAAATCTTCCCTCTTGGAACTCACCCATATGAGATACTAATTTCACCAGCAAAATAACAAACTTTTAGGATGCCTTAAATTTGTAGCCATTAGACAATATACAAAAATTAATCATGTATGTGTCTATGTCACTTTTTGTAAAGTGTTCTGTTTAAGGCAGGGATGAAAAAAGCCATGATTGGAAACCCAGTGATGCAAGGATCCTTCCAAATAATCATCTGACCTCCATTTTTTACATTATCTGTTGCATGGGTATAATGTAACGTGTCTGTATCTCTCTTTTTCAAAACCTACTTGTGACTGTTTTAAAAAAGGAAGAAGACGAAAGAAAGGCTCTAAGTACAGATTGATGCTGAGCCAAGGGCAATGGTTCCCTCCCTTCTTTTGGTCCCTATATTTTGTCACTCTTTCTGAATGTTTGTATAAAAGAAAATAAACCAGTATTAACCAAAACAAAGTGCATACATGATCAAATGTGTGTTCTGCTTCATTTCTTTTAATTATCTTTGTGATCCAATTCATTTTAAACACTTTGTGTCTTTTATTTAAATAATCATAGTTAAACTATGGTTAGGATGTTTTTATATTAAATCATTTTTATAGGGATGCTGATGTTTTGACCGCTGATCATCATTTTGTTTGATGCAGTTTTGGCCTCTGATCATCATCATCTTTACCATCATCAAAAACTATATAAATTAGAATGAGGATTTGTTCCACTAGTATTCAGACAGCTCATTGAAAAGTAGATATAGAGTCCATAAAGTAAGATAACAGCTCAAGTACAACAACATTGAATCTATTTGAGTAGATACACCTTCTGTCCCAAAGTCAAATGAACTTGTGTTCCATTGTTCATGCAGCACCTACCTAAAACATTAATACAGCAAGGCAGTCTGTATTAACAAGGAGTTAAGCTTGATGTTGCATTATAATATCTAAATACAACTTTGGATGGATTTTATAAGCAAGTAATTCAGTCTAAAAGAAATAATCTATATAGGAAGGCTTTTGTGTATTCTTTCAGTTCAGTCTTATCTCCTGGCAACTGCCTGGACAAGACTTCAATTTTTTGGGCAAGGTTTTTCAGAAGTGATTTGTCATTGTCATAGAGCTGAGAGACAATGACTAGTCAGACTGCCAGTTGGCCTTGTACCTAAGGCAAGACTAGAACTCATAGTCCCACAATGTTTAGCCTAATGCCATATATATACTCCAAATTGGTCATCTTAAAACTTACTTAAAACATTTGCATTATTTCACTACCGAAAGATCAAGTGATATCATAGTCATTTCTAGTTCTTGCAGTTACTCTGTCATATTCAATGTCTGAGAATTTTGCACAAGGCTAGGAAAAATGATAGTGCCATTCAACATAAACTGAGTTTGATTAAATAATTAACTCAGGTCACATATTGTAAGCCATGGGTACATCAAATTGTGGTTTATTTTCTAAATGACATCTGGCTAAATTACTAGACTAAGCCATAAATTGTTATAGTTTCTATAAGTATAATGGGTTATTCACATACTGTAACATATTCAACCAAAAAAAAATTGACCAAACTCAATGATTGATTGCATCCAGGCATGGCATTAAATTGTGATTTTCTAACTGGTTATATTGTTAGGCACCCTTACTGATAAATACTATCTAATCCTGGCTTGCTTTAAGTGGCATGAAAGATTAGTTGGACTGATCCACATGCACTGAGTTTGTTTTAACTTTTCTAAAATCATTTTGAGAAATTTTTTAAAGTATGTAAATGTATTTTTCCCTTCACTTTGTTTTTCCATATTTTTTCACAAGAATTATTAAAATGTTGGAAAAATACCAAAAACTTCAATAGAACTAAGATTACATCTTTTTCAACAACAAATATTTCATATTTATTGGACTTCACTGCATATAGAAATAGTTATATTGTTGGAACTGCAATGAAATTAATGCTTTATTTAAACACATGTTTCGACAGAGTCCAAGAATTGTTCCATTTGGGAAAGTTCAGTTTTGAGATTCAATATTTTCAGAAGTCTACATTCTTTTGAAGTTCATTCCTATCCCATCACAAGTTGACATCTGAACAAAGAAAATCTATGTGGTTACCCTACTTAACAGCTAAAAGCATTGTTCAGCATTGGGAATATAAATTTAGGACTTCCAATAGACCAGTGTTTCTCAACCTTGGCAACTTGAAGATGTCCGCACTTCAACTTCCAGAATTCCCCACCCAGCATCTGCTGGCTGGGGAATTCTGGGAGTTGAAGTCTGGACATCTTCAAGTTACCAAGGTTGAGAAACACTGCAATAGACTATAGATCTGATATTTCCAGCAACATATGAATCAATATCTTATCAAAATAGATTAGCTATGAAAAATTGTAATGAATTGTGATTTTTATTCTTTGAAATATTTATTGTAGAACATTTATGTAAGTATGTGTTTCTGTGAGTATTTGTTCTGCATGTTTTTGTTTCTTGTATTATTTGTTTCTTTGTTTTTTTCTTTTCAATTAATAACAAAGATTTGTTAAGGTACAAAAAACAGAAAAGAAAGAGGTCAGCTCTTCAGGAGCTAACTCTGACCAACAGAGGAATTGATCTGTGGAGTGCAATTGTCAGGCTCCATGGGGGAAAGCAACCATGTCATGCTGAGGTTTAGAATAACTGGGGCAGGAAAAGTTTGGAACATGTATTGAATTTGAGGAAGGTTTAATACATCCAGATCAAAGGCTAGCATTGCACCATGGGTCAAAATCCTGAAAGATAAACAAGAAGATTGGATGAGCATGAAAAACAAATTGCTGAAAGCCTGCATGTAAATAATCCTAACATGAAGAAAAATGGGAAAAGCTTTAAAAGAGCTATAAACACTCAGTTCACTGTCAAGCTGAAAAGCAAAAGGGAGGTACCGTATATAAAAACGCCTTCATAACAAAGGAATACAAACTGGTAGCTCAGGCTTGTAGAAATGTACTTTAGGCTGAACCTCAGAGAGGGGAGGCTGGAAAGCATCCCAAATGTAGTAAGAGACTCAGGAGAGACATTGGCACTTAAAGAAAAGTTGAATAGGCTTCTCTGTTTTTGGGTAGTAATCTGAAGTAATAGGATGAAGACAGAACTTCTTAACACATTACTTGTGCCTTTCATCTCTGCATAGTCTCTTAAAGGATTGGAAAAAGAAGGAGCATGTTTCAAGATTGATAAAAGTACATAAATTCCGCCCCCCCCCCCCCAATTATTAGTTCAAATGAATTTCCTGGGCCAGATGATGTACCAACCAAGATGTTAAAAGTGGCAGAAACATTCAGAATCACCCACTATAATCGTTGAAAACACACAGAGAAATGCTCAGCAGCCAAAAGATTGGAAATGAAGAAGTCATGTCAGACCAAACTTGTCTCTATTTATGACCAAGGGACTAGTCTGATACACAAAGAGAATGCTGTGGGTGTAGTGTGCCTTGATCTCAATCTAGCATTTTCCAGAGTTTCTTATGATGTTATTGTGTGCAAGGCAGATCAATGTGTGTTAGAGAATAGTGCAATACAGTGAATT
The DNA here is from genome assembly GCF_051295495.1 of Thamnophis sirtalis. Taxonomy (NCBI): domain Eukaryota; kingdom Metazoa; phylum Chordata; class Lepidosauria; order Squamata; family Natricidae; genus Thamnophis; species Thamnophis sirtalis. Next base: position 55,573,797 of record NW_028261385.1, read on the forward strand.
TGAAACTGGTTAAGCAGCCCCACAGAAAGGATGCTTATTACAGTCATCCATCTTTGGAGAGTGCAGTAGTGTGAATGAATGTAACACCTTTCTACAACTATATAAGCTAGAGAGCTCCTTCTGCAGGAGTGTGTGGCTAAGCTCAGCAGCTGCTGCAAAATCCTGGGTAAAGACGGTTTTAGTCTAAGGAGCTGCTATATTCATATCCCTGCCTGTTTCAAAGCATATTTAACTAGTGATCCACTGATGTGGTGCTCATATTCTTTGCTGTTTGGATGATGTAGCATCAATACGAAGTGCCCATTAGGGGAACTAGGAAAAGTATTACATTATTCAATACAGTGTCTTGTAGCATTGCAAGGGTGTATTTTAATGAAGTTTTGTGCCTGATAGTGCAGACAATGGAATGAACTGCAGCCCAGAAATGGCAGTGTCAGAATCAGTGGCCTCTAATTAGTTTTTGGCCGTGGTTTGCTTTCCAAGCTTGTTTCAATTCAGTTTCTGAGATGTTTCGTTTCCTGACTAGGTAACATCGTCAGCAGGTTATCATCATAACCTTTAATTAGTTTCTGAAATGCTAAAAACTTGGTTCTTTAACAAGGAATAGATTGAAATGGCTTCTTCTCTTTAAATATCAATACTTATAACATTAATAACACTAATCTTAGATGTATTTTAATCATTTTTATCAGTATGGCCATTATTGTTTTAATGCAGTTTTTTTCTGGTATTTTTCTTGTCGTTTTATTTTTTCCTTCTTATTTTTTTTCCTTCCTTTATTTTTGTTTTGTTTTGATTGTTTAATATAAGGTTTTCTCTTTTCTTTCTCCATTTACAGCTTTCTCCTAATAATCTAGCTAGGTTTGTTTTGTTGTTGCAATGTTTTTGAAGCTCAGCTGAACAAATAGTAGCAGCTATAGGAAGGGTCTGTATTTCCTTCTGTGTAATGGAATGACTTGTTGTATTTTGCGTACAGTGCGAAAGCAAGGGGTAAGCTGCATACATTTTGTTCTGGGACAGATGAGAAAGAATGCTCAGAATGAAATACTCAGTACAATTCTGAGCTGCTACCCACCATCTCTCTGGTAAGGATACCAGAATTTCTGTGGTATTCCCATCCCTGATTTTACTTTTTTAACTTATTCCCCCACATTAGAATTCATATAGGTTCTTTTGGGGGGAGCATTATCATTATCATTATATTGAGTATATTGCTCAATATATTGAGCAAACCCCACAAGACCCTTTATGTAATTTTTCCTAAAATTCTGTTGACTTGAAAGAATGATAAAGAAATGATAAAGAATAAATAAATATCTAAATAGTAAATAAGAGCATATAAAGATATAAAGATTTTAATAAATAATAATATAAGATAGAGTGTAAAAAAAATAAAAAATAAGAAAAATAAACAGAGAGACAACCCTACATTCACTTACACTGATGGTGTTACGTAGTGGGTAATGAAACAACTGCAAGAAAACTAAGCTCAGAAAATACCAAGGACACAGTTTTACACTATTCAACCCTGAGTTACATATTTTCTCTTCTATTGGAATAAAAATAGTTATTTGCTTTTATAATTCTACTTTGTTTAACAGTAAAATCTCCAATGTTAAAGATTCTGAATCACTAACTAAAATGTTAATTTATCATGAACCTTATGGACATTAATAACGTACCATCCTTTTGATGGCTGAAAAGTCAATGCAAAGTCGATTTTCTTTAGAGTAGAATTTTTCAAACATGGCAACTTTAAAATGGATGGACTATAACTCCCAGAATTCCCCAGACACCACTTTAATTGAAAAAGATCGAGGCATATACAGCAATGTATAGTAAAATGGATATCTAAAACCAAGTAGCAGACTTCTCCCCACCACCTGTAAAGCAAGCCCTTATTCTTTTTCCATCTAACTTCTGCAACAAAGCTCAAAGCCAAATTAAGAAAAGGTTCTTTAAAATTAAGTCTGATTCTTGAGTCATTCTCACTGCAACTGGCAGCTTCAAAACTAATCTGGGCTGATTTTGAAAAAAAGCTAAACAGGGTTGTACCAGGTTAATACCTAAATGGGAGGCCATCAGGAAAGTCCAGGGTTGTAGGTTAGGTTGGGTAGTTAGAAAACATTCCAGAAGAGAGTAACAAATCACTGATTCATTGGCATATTTTGCATTTCCCTTCAGCTGGAAGGACCATTGATTGGCTCAGGGTGTTCTCAACTGTTTGTAGTAGGCAGAAGTAAAGATGATTGTGGGTTGGCATCAGCTAAAGTTGAACTCATTTCAGAATTGGCAAACTCCAATACCACAAGAAAATGAGAGGGCAGAGTGAAGTAGAACTTCCATTCCTCTCTTCAAAAAATCTGGAAATGGATAGTTTTTCAAAGAATCTGGTATCCATTGAGCTTCTGCCCTGATATAAAAAGAAAAACAGATATAGCTTGAAATGATATCTAGTAATTGCCCCCAGCCATGATGGGAAAGATAAGACACAAACACGTGTACATACATAGATATATATCATAACAGAAGGATGTCCCTATAAAGAATCATCAATAATTTTTTTTTTGCTTCAGTTCCAGCTCTTTTCAGTAATGAGAGGTTGAGAAAAACCTATATTCTGGCAGAATATTTATAGGCCCCAAACTGGATATGCTTAACATATGTGGAATCTGTTCTGAACAGTTTTCCAGATTAGAACCAGACTACAGCTGACATGAACAAAGCAGATGGTGGGAGGGGGGCTTGCTGATCAACCCCCTTCTGTTGGGAAGCTTCAATGCTGTCTTCTGAGCTTGTCCAATTATTATTTTATTGGGCAACAAATGTGAATTTGTTATGTTATGTGGAATCCAAATGCCTTTCAAACAGTTCATCTTATCTGTTGCAAAGAAATCACATTTTCTAAATAGAAATACGTTACAACTGGAAAATTTAGATAAAGCCCGTTGCAGCAAATTGTGGGTGGGATTATAAAATATATATAATCCTTCTTCTCACAATACTGTTTCACCTCTATGAGTGATTAAATATATAAGGGAAAGGTTGAACCCCAACAAGATTTAGCTTTGCGGTATGCAAACCCAAACGTTATGGCTTGGGCTATACATCACATAAAAATTGTAACATAGTTTGTTCATAATGTAGTATAAATTATGTACCAAGTTGCTGTAGTCTGTAAGGTATGGCTTAGCAAAATATATGAACATTGCTAATACTTTGTGTTTAGAATACCTAATTCATGAAATTATAGCTTAGTGTAATGAGAAAACCAAGTAAAAAGATGTACGGGAAGTCCTCGACTTACAACAATTCATTTAGTGACAGTCTATTGAGATTCTCAGTCATCCAGGTCATGGTAGTCCCTGCTTTGTTCAAGAGGCAACTGGACTTTCTGGTTGTTCTTTGAAGACTTTTTGCTTGTCATCTAAGAAGAAGAAGCTTCTTGGATGAGAAGTAAAACATCTTCAAAGAAAAAAAAACAGAAAGTCCAGTTGTCTCTTGAAAAAGCACCTTTGGGCCATTTAGTTCAAAGTTACAACAGCATTGAAAAAAGTGACTTATGAAGTTTTTCAGACTTACAACCATTGCAGCAGCACTATGGTCATGTGATCAAAATTGGACTCTTGGCAACTAATTCATATTTATGAGAGTTGCAGTGTCCTGGGCTCATGTGACTTTTTGACAAGAAATGTCAGTGAGGAAATCAGATTCACTTAACAATTGTGTTACTAACTTAACTACTGCAGTGATTCACTTAACAGCTGTACCAAGAAAGGTCATAAAATGGGGCAACATTCATTTAACAAGTGTCTCACTTAGCAATAGAAATATGGGCCTCAGTTGTGGTCATAGGTCTATGACTATCTGTATAAGCTGACTAGATTTATTCAATTGCCTCACGTACAGTTCATCCATATCCTTCTTCTGCCACAATTTCTAGTCAGGAGACTAATTGCATTTTAGGAGAAAAATCCCAAAGCAGTGATTACCAATTCTATTTCTGTGTTAGAATCTCAGATACAGGATTGTTTCAGGGAGGAAGTGGCAGATCAAGAAAGTCAAGATGGCAGTAATGACAACCAAAAAAAGGGCCCAGGACTTTGATTATGGAGTCACAACTGCCAACTTAACATTCTTGACATTCCCTTCCCCCCAGCAGACACCCCTGTTCAGCTAAACCATCTCTGGTACAAATCTCATTTGATCTCTTTATGTGAATTTAAAGAGGTAAACTTTCTAGATAGGAATCACATCTCAGTAGATGTATCCCAGCATCCCATAATAAAAAGAAAGAAACATTAAAGCTGTTTGGTTAATTTCTGACATTAGCCATCAATGTGTTAAACAAAACAAACTGGATTTATCACATCATGCTAAGTCATAAATGTGTTTCATCTGCTTGGGCTTAATAACACCATGTGTTATTAATGGCCAGTGTGACTGTTTTAGAAACAAAACAAAAAATTAAACTACCTAAATCTTATCCCAAAAGTGAACCTTGCATATGAAGGATTAGATTTGGAAGTACCAAAATACATTCAGGTAGTCATCAACTTACAACAGTTCATTTAGTGACTGTTCAAAGTTACATCGGCACTGAAGAAAGGGATTTATGACCGTTTTTCACACTTATCACCATTGCTGCATCACCAGGTTCACGTGATTTATACTCCAATGCTTGAGAAGTGTTTCATATTTCATACTTGCAGTATCATGTCATCCCCTTCTAACAAGCAAAGTCAACGGGGGAACCAGATTCACTTAACAATGGGGCAAAACTCACTTTACAAATTCCTCACTTAGCACTTTGGGCTCAATTGTGGTCGTAAGTTGAGGACTACCTGTACCGTATAAAGTGGTTCCAACCTGTTTTTTTCTTGTAACAGTGATACCGCAGCTGGTTGATGAAGGGTTTATGCAAAGTTCCTTGACAATATTTAGCAGTAAAAGTACTGTCGTAAAATCAGAGAGCTTGATAAGAAGAAATTGTGTCTGGCCTGGAGCCTCTTTGTGTAATGGCTTTTCATCAGGAATTGAGGATAAGCACTCTACCATTAAACGACTATAACTCCAGGACCCAAATTAGGCCTGGGTTCTGTTTTATGGCATCAACAGTAAAAATGAACATCACTCATTTCTCCATACAGCAAAGCCATTTGTTTTATACGACTCTTTATAAATTATTTTAGTCTATGGTAAATATACCAAAGTATTTTTCCCCTCTGGTTCTCTTCCTAAGCAAAATCCCAGGGAGTTAAAAAAAAGCAGGTGCAACTTTAAAAAATAAATGTTTTTTGTCACTTTTAGAAATTTTGCAGATGCCATGCTTTTTAAATGGATAGATTGGAAAAACTAGCAAAACATGAACAGCTATTTCATTCTTGTATTATTCTCTTGTGGCAAATAATCAGGAAAATAATACAAGAATGTTTTTTTTCCTCTTTCCTCTGCTATGTCATTCTAAACAGCAGGGAAGACATGGTTGAGCAAGTAGAAATAGGAAATTCAGGGGGAAATGATTTTGTGAAAGCTTTCTGCAAAGAATCTCAAAGTACTATTTTGCAAAGCAAGTAGTGTAGAAAGCATACCTGTTCCAAAAGTTGTTCTTCCAGAAGATTCTACCACTCTGATCTGAAGGCTGCCCATGATTAGTGGGTGAATGTGTGCCCGTGCACAGCTAGTGTCTATGTCTGTGTGGGCACGTGCCAAGGACAGCCAAGGAAAACCATTAGAGAAATCTCATCAAGCTTTCTCAAGGATGTCACACCTTAGCAGTTTGAGCAAGGGCATTTCAATTGTGTCAAAGTACTTTACGAGGTGCCCCTTTCAAATACTTTGTTATTGTGCAGTTGCTTGGTTTAAGCAAAAATGAGACTGCATATGGGAGAATGCATTCCTTTGAGTTCAGAAAAAATGGGTGTTAACAGAACAATTATAAGTAATATTCAGGGGTGAAATTTGACCGGTTCTATCCAATTCAGGTAAACTGGTAGCAGCAGTGGCGGGAGTTTCCACCCACCTACCCGGACATCATCATGTCCCGTTTTTGACACTCTGCACATGCGCGGAAGGTCCTGTACATGTGTGGAGGTGGCACGTGTGCTCACATATGTGAACCGGTAGCAAAGGTAAGTTTTCACCCCCAGTAACATTCCATTACAGGAGGAACCAAATGAAAAAAATGGTCAAGACAGAGCTTCCTTAAAATAGGAGATAATATAGGAACAATTACAAACAATTACAAAAAAGAAAAATGAAACCTCTTGGAGTAGAGCAGAAGAAGCCTATCAGCTTGCACAAAAGGAATGGAGTAAAGATTTGAGAAAAAAAGACCACAAATAGAAAAGGACCAGCCAGGTCACAATGGAGGGATAGATAAGGAGCTCAGAAATGGAGAAGTGGATTTAGTACTGAAAAATTAACAAATGATTAACAAAGTTCAGATTAAGCAAAAAAGCAGAAGAAACAATGGACCATATTCCATGCCTATCAACCGTAATGTTGTTCATTACTACAAACAACAACAAAGAGCCTTTTGTACAAACACAAAGCCGAAAGCACCAGCCTGAAGATGGCAAGTGAGACCTTGCCGAAAGGTTGCCAAGACAATCTCAATCTTACACGGGAAAAGACCCGAATGCAACAAGACCAGCATACCTACACCCTTGAAAATCTACAAAAACAAATATTTATGTCTATGTCTATGTCTATGTCTATGTCTATGTCTATGTCTATGTCTATGTCTATGTCTATGTCTATGTCTATGTCTATGTCTGTCTGTCTATCTATCTATCTATCTATCTATCTATCTATCTATCTATCTATCTATCTATATATATATATATATATATATATATATATGTCATCTATCTAACTACTAAGAGCCTTTATTAGGACTTATTTAGTGGCGATATGGGCAGCAAAATGTGCTCATTTTTCCACTCTTATTGCATCCGCAGAATCTCGCCCGGCCACCCTGTTTAGGATAACTCGCTCCTTCTTGAAAGGGAGGGATGCGAGTGAACCCTTACAGGGTAGAGCCAAGGAATTTGTTCAGTTTCTGTCGGACAAAGTCGCTCGGATTCGGACGGACCTGGACTCCACTTGGGCAGTTCCTGCTGAAATGCCGGGGAAGGGCCTTGATCGGATTTCGAGTTTCAACTTGTTACTCCTGAGGAAGTGGACAAGGCCATGGGAGCGGTGAGTGCCTCCACCTGCCTACTGGACCCATGTCCCTCCTGGCTGGTCTCAACCAGCAGGGAGGTAACACGAGGCTGGCTCCAGATGATTGTCAATGCCTCTCTATGGGAGGGATCTTTCCTGCACCCACTGAAGGATGCGGTGGTGAGACCCCTCCTTAAGAAGCCTTCTCTGGACCCAGCTATCCTTAACAACTATCATCCAGTCTCCAACCTCCCTTTTGTAGGGAAGGTTGTTGAGAAGGTGGTGGCCTTTCAACTCCGATGGCCCTTGGATGAAACAGATTATCTAGACCCTTTTCAGTCAGGTTTCAGGCCTGGTTACAGCACCGAAACTGATTTGGTCGTGCTGATCGATGATCTCTGGAAGGCCAGGGATAGAGGACATTCCTCTATCCTGGTGCTTCTTGACCTCTCAGCGGCCTTCGATACCATCGACCATGGTATCCTTCTGCGACGGTTGAGGGAGGTGGGAGTGGGAGGCACGATTCTACGGTGGTTCTCCTCCTACCTCTCAGACAGGTCGCAGTCGGTGTTGGTTGGAGGACTGAGGTCGACCCCTAGGCCCCTTAAATATGGGGTGCCACAGGGCTCGGTCCTGTCCCCCCTCCTATTTAACATCTACATGAAGCCGTTGGGTGAGATCATACGCCGGCACGGGATCAAATACCATCAATATGCGGACAATACTCAACTGTATCTGTCCACCCCGTGCCAACTCAGCGAAGTGGTAGAAATGATGGGCCAGTGCCTGGAGGCTGTCAGGGTCTGGATGGGAGCAAACAAGCTTGCACTCAATCCAGACAAAACCGGGTGGCTATTGATGCTGCCTCCCAAGGATAATCCAGATATTCCATCCCTTAGCCTGGGGGGTGAAATTTTACACCTCTCAGAGAGGGTCCGCAACTTGGGTGTCCTCCTGGATTCACAGCTGACATTAGAACATCATTTATCGGCTGTGGCCAGGGGGGCCTTTGCCTAGGTTCACTTGGTGCACCAGTTGCGGCCCTATCTGGACTGGGAGGCACTTCGAATGGTGACTCATGCCCTTGTCACCTCCAAGCTCGATTACTGTAATGCGCTTTACATGGGGCTGCCCTTGAAAAGTGTTCGGAGACTACAGTTAGTCCAGAATGCAGCCGCCCGAGTGATTATGGGTGTACCTAGATACACCCATACTACACCTATCCTCTGTGAGCTGCACTGGCTTCTGATCAGTCTCCGCACACAATACAAGGTGCTGGTCATCACCTTTAAAGCCCTACATGGCTTAGGACCTGGATATCTGGGAGACCGCCTCCTGCCACATACCTCCCAACGGCCGATAAGAACTCACAGACTGGGCCTTCTCCGGGTGCCGTCGACCGGACAATGCCGGCTGGCAGCTCCTCAGAGAAGGGCCTTCTCTGTAGGTGCTCCAACCCTGTGGAGCAACCTACCCGTAGAGATCCAGACCCTCCCCACTCTCTCGGCCTTCCGAAAAGCCAGTAAAACCTGGCTATTCCGGCAGGCCTGGGGCTGTTGACTCAGGAATGAGGTCCAGCCCCACTCAGATTGAGTGTATGGTGTTTTGTTTTAAAATTGTTTCTTTTTAAATTGTTCTTTATTTTTAACTCTTTATATTAACTTTATCTGTAAGCCGCCCGGAGTCCTACGGGATTGAGTGGCATATAAATCTATTAAAAATTAAGTTAAAGTTAAGTTATCTGTTCTGCCCCCCCCCCCTTCATGGCTCTTAACAAACACAGGCAGACAAACTTAAAAGGACTTTTCTTTATCAGTTCACAGTTCAAACTGGCTTCGAGCCCCAAAATAACATAAATACAAGTCTCCGACAAGAATGCAAAACAAAAACTCTTGCAAGTAATGCACTTCTCCAGTGTAGCCTTGAATCAGGGTTACAAGAAACAGAAAGCACTTATCCAAGTATATCTTCCATAAATCACGATTAATAATCAAGCAATGTTGTACCAAACAAAGAACACACGAAGGAACGTATGTTGACTCCTGCGACTAGGGTGTGGCAGCATCCGTCCTTTTATCTCCAAACCTGCCTCTACAAGCCCCGGCTGCATAATGAATCTTGTATCCCGAAAAGAGTCACAGCAGACATCTGCTGAGTCACAACACTTATCTATCTATATAATTCACTGCAACTTCTTTAAAAATTATCATGCATCAGTAATGGAATCTGATGAGAATTTATAGTTGAAAAAATAGTCAACAATGAGCAGATTAAAGTATTATGAGATTTCCAAATACAAAATGATAAGATCTTGGTGCACAGATTTAAACTGTGGTTGAAAAGAAATGGATATATTGATGGGGCAATACCAGGTGATACTACAATAGAAAACAAAGAATTGCTGCCAGCCAATTGAGGGAAGGGATCAGAGAGAGGGAAAGGATATTATCTTCTCATGTGTCATGAAATCTATGACTTTCTAGGAAGTGTAGTCAGAAGGTTCTGTGATGCTGAAGCAGCCACTATCTTTTCAAATTTCATTCCCTTGGAAGTCGTGGAATCCGACATTCTGTAAATTAGCCCATGTGAGTTTCCTTGGTTCAATAATTTTTGCTCTACGTCTTCCAAATTTTCTCAACTGAAGGTTACAAACAGACACAATAGTTTTAGGTGTGTGTCTCTGTCTGTGTCTGTGTCTGTGTCTGTGTCTGTGTGTGTATTGTGAAAAGGCTTCCAAGCAGGTGACCAATCCAAATTAGGATCCAACACATGGAGAACATGATTGATAACTTTCTTTTTCATTCTGTTTCACTATTAAATTCCATTTATTCCAGAAGTCTTGATTGATTGATTGATTGATTGATTGATTGATTATTGAATTTATATGGCTCCCATATTATAAGAAGTGACCCTGGGTAGTATACAACAAAAAATAAAACCATAAATGTTAAAAAAACCCTGTCATATTAAAACGCTTTTTAAAAACATGAAACACACAAGAGATTAGATTTGCAAGGGAGTCAGCCAGATTTGCAAGATCTCACCAGTCTCCTGAGACACCAATGTCTGATGACATAGACAGAAAATAAGTAGGGATGGAAATGACCTCACTTTGGGAGGGGAATGTTCTATAAGGCAGGCACCATGACGGAGAAGGCCCACCTCTTTGGGTGGACAAAGTATAGTTCCCTGGCAGATGGGACCCAGAAGCATGCCTCTCTTACCAGATCTGATGGGATTGGCAGATGTAATTGAGAAGAGGCAGGCCCTCAAATAAAACTGGCCCCACATCATGAAGAGCTTTAAAGGTTAAAAGCAACACCTTGAATTGGTCCCAGAAGCAGACTGGCAACCAATGCATTTTGCAGAGGTGTAATATGTGCTGTTCTAATAACTGTCAGTCCTGCTGTATTTTGCACCATCTGAAGTTTTTGGATACTCTTCAAAGGCAGCCCACATTAAGTAATCCAATCAGGAGGTGACCAGTGACTGTGAGCAGAGCTTGCCAATCCAAGAACAGGTGCAACTGGTGCACAACATGAAGCTGTGCAAAGACCTCCGTAGTTACAACCTGGTCCTTTAACAGGAGTCACCAAATCTTCCAAGCCCCTTCTACCAAGGAAGGCACATAACATCCAGAGAAACAGGGCCGGAGAGAACAGTTTGTAGACATGATAATTACTTAAATTTTTTATAGTAATCAACACCTTCAGGAATAATATCAGGAGAGTGATTCCTGTATGGAAACTAGTAGAATGGGGAAAGGTTTAACTGCCTTAAAGGTTTAAATGTGCCTGCTTGGAAAACAAATCAATAACCATCCAGATTATACTATTTCCATTGCTGTCTGTGAGCTCGACGATAAAGTCTATTTTGATCTCTTCCCATGGTCGACTAGGGCTGGCCACTCATTGTAGTAGTCCAGGGGGCTTCCCTGATTGTGTTTTCATCGTTGCACAGGTAGCACAGCTTTTCACGTAATCTTCCGATTTCATCTTTGGCCACCAAAACTGATGCCTGGTGAGGTGGAGTGTTTTTAGGAACCCAAAGTGGCCTCCTAGTTTCGCATCATGGCTTCACTGTAGAACTTCCAGCCTCAACCCCATGGGGATGTACAGTTTGGACCCCTTCCACCCTAAGCCATCGTTCATTGTTAGGATGTCCTTGTTATTGTTGAACCACAGGTCTGCTGGGAGCACTGATTTCATCGCTGTTGTCAGTTTATCCTGGCTTCGGGTGGTGACTTGGGCTGATTTTTGGTGGGAGAAAGAAAGGATGAAGTGAACAACTTCTTCCTTCTTACTGTCATACTGCGGTTTTCTTGACAAGGCATCCACTAACAAGTTCTTCCCTGCAGTAATATGTTTCAGTTCAAATTGTAACCTTTGGAAGTATTGGGCCCAGCAAACTTGTTTCGGAGATAGTCTTCAATGGGCTTTGAGAGCTTCAAGATTTTTATGGTCAGTCCAGACTTCAAACAGCTCACTGCCCCCTTCCAGGAAATGTCTCCAAGTGATCAAGGACCACCTCCTTTCAGTAGTGGCGAGTTTTTTGGAGATGTAAGCGCACCGCAAAAAGTGGCCTTCTTTATTATTTTGCAGTAGCACTGCTGCTACCGCTACATCACTGGCATCCGTATGGATTATGAATTGTCGCTCTGGGTCGGGGTGTTGCAGTATCGGCTCTTGGGCAAAGAGCAATTTTAATTTCTCAAAGGCTTTTTGACAGTCAATTGTCCACTTAGGAGTTGGTTTGCTTTTGGCTTTGTTAGGAAGGCTCTGTTTTTAGTAGTTCAGTCAATGGGAGGGCAATGAACTGCCTGTAGAAATTTGCAAATCCAAGAAAGCTCTGTACTTGTCTGGGAGTACTTGGGAGTTTCTAGTCTAACACTGCTTTCACTTTTCCTGGGTCCATTTCTATCCCTTCGTTGGAGATGCAATAGCCTAGGTAATCTAGTGAGGTTTTGTGGAATTCACAAATTTCAACAACTTTGCATATAGCTTGGCAGCTAGAAGTTTTTCCAGGACTTGCCATACCACCTTCACGTGTTCTTCCAGGGTTTCAGAGAAGATCAAGATGTCATCAAAATAAATGAGTACTCCACGGTAAAAGTGCTCATGTAACACCTCATTTATGTACTGCACCTCATTTATGTACTGCATGAAGACTGCAGGTGCTCCTTGTAGCCCAAATGGTATGACTTTGAATTGAAAGCTGCCAAGGGGGCAGTTAAAAGCAGTCTTCCATACATCTCCCTCTCTGATTTGTATGTGGTAATACGCCTCTCTCAAGTCCAGTTTGGTGAAAACTTTGCCTTTAGCCAAATGGTTCAGCATATTTTTCATGTGGGGGAGGAGATATGTGTTCTTCATGCATATTGCATTCAAGGCTCACAGATCAATACAGAGATAAACACCGCCATCTTTCTTTTCTCTGAAGAGCACTGGGGCCATTACTTTTGACTTCATTGGTTCAATAAAGCCCCACTTCAAATTGGTGTTGATGTACTTCCTCAATTCAACCATCTCCTTGGGAGTCATGGAGTACATTCTTGGCTTTGGTAGGGTAGCCCCAGGTTTGAATTCTATTGCACAATCTGTGGGCTGGTGAGGGAGAAGATAGTTGCAATCTTCCTCACTGAACACCTTCGCCAAGTCCCAGTAGTCTTTTGGTACTTATTGAATCCCTGGGGGTTTAGTGTCTGCTGCAGGTGCTGCAGGTTCTAGACGGTCTGGGCTATTGGGTTCAATCGTCCCTGGGTGACCTTTTGGCTCCACCAGTGGTAACGGGCCAGAGCCAATAATCAGTTTCCTAACTCCGTCCTCCCACTTTATTGTAGGCTCCCACTTGTCCAATATAATTGATATTATATCAATATAATTGATTCCTGCATTTTTGGAGCTACGATGAATCTGAGGAATTCATAGTGTCAGCCTAACATTAACTTTACCAACTCAGTAATATGCATGGCTGACCCCCCCCCCTCCCACTCCAATTAGTGTTCCATCCACCTGCTCAAACCGAATGGGATAGGTTAGGGGTCTTGTGCATATGCCTAGCTGCTCCACAATACACTTGATTATTAAGCATCAGATGCATCAGGTGCAGATGGTGTCCACGATTGCCCCAACTTCCCCTTCCACCTCCATTTTTGGCACTTGGAGTTTGGATTTTATAGTAAAGGGGCAGATAGGTGCAATCACCATTGGGTCATCTTTGGTAATTTCCTCCTCCTCCTCCTCTCCTCTGAGGTGGTAAGGGCTTTCCCAATGGTAGGACTCTCCATCTCCTTTGTTTGTTGTACCAGATGACTCTTTTCTGGTGGCTTTCAGGGCTTTTTCTTCATTGGGCTGATGGGTGGTGAGTGCGCTTGTGGAACTGGGGCCTGAGCCAGACATTCTGATGCTCTGTAGCCAAGCTGACTGCATTGGTAGCATTTTATTGTTCCCCCGTGAGGGACAGGGGGGGGGGTGGAAGCTTCTCAGCTTGCAGCAGCTGTGTTAGGTGGGCCAAAGGTCTCTTAGCAGTGTTTTCTGCAGCAGGCTTTCAATGAGGGTTAAGATTGGGTTAAGATTGTGGTCCAGTATGATTGCAGTGGTGTACCAATCCACTCCTTCATGGGATGACCAGTCTGTCACAATCCATGGATCTGTTCTTCTGCTTCCACGTGTTGGGCCACATCGCTAAATCGAGCGTGCATCAGTTGGATGAACCCGGCTGCATCTTCTAGCTCAGGAGCCACCTTGTCAGGGAGCTCTGCTATCCAATGTGCAGCCTCCCTTTCATTCATCCCCTTGGCTATTTCTTGAATCAACTCTCTGTCAGAAGGGTATTGTGCTCCAACTTGATCAATGTATGCCCAGACTCGATTCAGGAAGTAAGCCAACTTCTCTGCGGTCCCATCAAACATTGTCCAGAACTGGGGGGGCATGGGAGCCGGCAGGGCTGGTGGTTGAAACAGAGTGGGACATTGGCCGACTGCTTGGGGTGGTAGGCCTATTTGTTAAGCCACACCCAGTGGCAGAGGTTGTGCAAAAGCCTCTTGAGTCATTGCTTGGGGGACTGGAACCGGTGGGGCCCCCAGTCCCTGGCTCTGGCCAGGGTAAGATATCTGAAATAGTGCCATCTGCTAAGGAGGGGCAGGCGCCCATTGGTATTGGGCCCATCCGTGACCCAGGAAGAAAGCCCACCCTGGTGGTGCTTGATTCACAGGCTGCAGGCCAACCATCCTGGGAAGGGGAAATGTGCCCCAGGCCCCTTTCTTCTGGCTGGATTGAATTCCCCATGTTGATGGGGGATCTGTCTGAAGCTCAGCTGCAGGGTAATGGGTCATTTCACTTGTCGCTGTGTGTAAGGAGTAAAAATCTCTACTCCAGTACATTGCAGAGCCTTTGCTAGGGAAGGAGGGGGGGTTACTCACGTTCGGCTGCACAAGTTGGTCTGGGAGGCTCCAATCATCTGGTCAGCTACTGGGTGATTGCTTTTGTCCTCTCAAGCCATGTGTTGAAATAGCCCTTTCAACCCCCTCCAGCGGTGACCACATATCTCCAGACGCTATAAATCCCCAGTTTTCCTCCTCCACAGATTCCTTTGCAACTTTGGAAGGTTTGCAGAGAAGAAACTCATCATCTGCTTCCATTCTCAAAGGCTCTATCTTCATCTTCGCTGATATTTTACGCTGACCCAGGTTGGGTCAGTGATGGGAGTTAGCACCCCTCCCAGCACCCCATGCATCTGGTGAAATATTTTAAGGGAGATTCGGGTTAATGTCAGGGGTCAAAATAAAATTCCTTTCTAGAAAGCCAAGGTCATCTTTTGTTTTTGCACCTCTGTACCTGACCGGAACTGGATGGGTGGAACTGCCAGCATGGCAGTGGAATATTGGACCATGTGATAGACTTGTGGGTGTGGGGACAAGATCATGAATTTTTAACTGGCTGGGGAAACCCCAGGAAGCTCAGATTCGGGTTTCCCCAGATGTTCCAACATGACTCTTAATAAATTGGAACTTACTTTGCCTTAGACTCTGATTTAATTTTGGATGGAACCCTAACACCCAGTTTACCTCTAATTGTGATTACAATACAATAGATTATTATTTTAGGACATCCTTAGAAAATAATAGCAATAGTTCTGGAAGAAATACAACTGCTAACTAACTGCTAGCTTCTCTAACCAGGAAGGGAAACAAGACCCCAGAAAATAAGCATCCATTTTCTCTTACCTTAGGTTTGTTTCTGAGGAGAAATTCAGAGGGTGCATCCTCTCCTCACTGAGTTCCTTGGGATTGGAGATTTGGCTGCAGACCAAAAGCAGAAGATATATTTTGAGAGTACACATTTTTAATGAACTCCTGGACTTTGAGGAAGACATGATGTCACCCTCTAACTCTCTAGTCCAGGGAGTCCTGGTGGATTTGATCTATTTTACTCATACCTAAGTTTCCTATAATGATTACAAAAGGTAACTCTCGAAAAAGATCTCCATACAGAATCAACCATATAGTATATTTATTGGCAAATGTAAAGCCCCTCAGGAGCATGCTCTGTCACAACAAATGATGAATTATGTGGCTTCATAAGCACACATGTCATCAAATGCACCACTGACCTTTTTACATTTTCAGGGGGATTTTCTGCTTTGTGCAGTTTCTCCAGCTTGGAAGTGAAGCAGTTTAACAACACCGCCTAGAGGAAACAGCTAATCAATAATTTCAGTTTTTGTTTCTGTAAAAGGTAAATGAGCCCCTTATATTTCTTGAGCAAGAAAGCAAGTGGGTGTTTGGTGAAGCTTTAATAGGAGCTGGACGAAGCACAAAAACATTTCCTCAATGCCGTGGAAAAGAGGAAATAAGATAGTACATTGTCAAATAAGAATTAAAATGCCTACGGGCTTTGCAAGTAATCAACTGCCAAGAAAATGCTAGCTTGTCTTGTGCCAGCTCTCATACGTTGCACTGAAAGGCATGCTTATGATTTTTCCATGAAATTTGCATATCCACCCTTTCAAAGGGCAGGAAAGGGGAAATAGTTCTAGATTTCCCACCAGATTAAAAAGGGCTGCTGAGGCAATTGTAAGAATCATGCTTGCATTTTGGTACACCAAACATACAATCAGAACTGCACATAACAATTTTCCATCGGATGTTCACCTTGTATTTTGAAAGGTTACATGGTTAGAAAAATTCATTTATATAATAAACCTTTAAATTTTCTGAACAAAACTCAGGGAGTAAGTCCCAGGCAGATACAAGGGCCCAGGTGTCAATACTTCCTTCTCAGTTTTCCAAACAAAATATTATTAAGTGAGCATGAAGCAAAACTTCAACTATTCATTATTTACTAGGATGTAATCAAGAAATATGCAACTGTTTAAATAGAGGTAGAGCTTTATATTTCACACACTTGATATAGCCTCAGGAGACAGGCTTAATGGTATCCTAACTGTTCATAAAATATCAGCAATTAACACAAATAGGATCTACCACTTAATGCCTTATCTGCAGAGTCCTTCCTTTGCTTTTGATTCCTTGACTGTTATCACCTTTTGGGGTACATCAGGCAAGAAACACGGCCAATGGGTCTAATTCCACTTTATTGTTAGGTTATATTAACAGAATCTTGCAACTCTTAAAATACATTTCTTCCTCACCCCGCTCCCCTCTACTGCCCGAGATGCTAGAGAGAATCCCTGCCCATATTCCTGCTGAGGACTAAATTGTCTTTTATCTGACTGTTCCCTTGACTGTGTTTCTTCTCCCACTCTTCCAAGAGCATCCCCACATGCAATTACAACTCACCAAGAATAATGTTTGATGGCATCTTGACAAGAATCTTTAGTCTGCAGATAACTCAGTGATGGGAAAAGCAACACTTAATGAATCTTGAAAGAATATCTGCTCAGATTTGTAAAGACATAAGAGAAATATAAATAATGATGTTAACCTAATCTTCTTGCTGTAAAAGCTGTACAAATACCCGAGAAACTTAAGTGTATGCTAGAGCCCTACTGTGAAGAACCTCATTATCAAGTCCTTGATTTTGTTCTTGAAAAATTCCTCTCATTATATCATAGAAGGTAAATTCCTCAGATATGGCTTATTTCATTGAAATACCCCAAAGGATTATATGCACTGTTTTCCTGGGTGTGTTCAAAGAATGCAGGGGGCGTGTGGATTTAGCACCATATGATTACCTACTCTTCTGCTGCCATTGGTAGCCAGAAAGAGAGGAGAAGCTATGGGTAGTTTCCATCACAATTTATGGAATAAAGAATTCACAGGATATTCTGCTCCACTATTCAATAACTTACCAGCAAAACAGAAGTCTCCCAGTTGATGCTAATATTTCCCGTTGCATGAAAGGGTGCCATACACACAGATTATTCTTGACCATATTGTGCTGAGAAGCATTTCTGCTAGATTATAATAGGACTAATCCATGACAAGGAAAAAGTTTGGGTTATGCTTCCACCTCCCACCCAACTCCACTCTAGGGAGGAGAAATCAATTATCCACCCTCAAGACAAGAGTGAATGCATGCATATAGCGGAATATTGCCTTCTATGCTGCTGTTACAAATCAAAGGAATATCTTTCTTGCATCTTAAAATTAAAGTGTTATTAGGGTAGGTGTTTTCCTGGACCCCCATGGTCTGAAAGGCTTCTGTTAACCATATTTTAATTTCAAAAGGCCATAGAGATCTACATTCGTTTTACCGCATAAGACTAAGATGCGCCCACATTTCTAGAAGTGCTTGCAGAATTTGTAGTGTTGGTAGCGGGCTCTACAACTAACTCTTAATATTACCAGTGCTAGGGCTGTCGGGATAAATTCTAGTTTCATAAATCAACCAATGGAGCATTTTCACTGTGTGTGTGTGTGTGTGTGTGTGTGTGTGTTTTCTAGTTCATGCATCTCAAGCATGTATAGAGTATAAGACATGAAATCTCTACATTTCCACAGCCCTTCAAAGGAAAAAAGACAGATGAATAGTCAATGCCCTGAAACATCTAGTAAAGGCCTTTCTTTATACCTGCGATGCCTCAATTATTTCTCAATTAGCAATTATTCTAAATTAGCACAGGGGTAGTCAATATACTCAATCCCCTAACACAAAATATTATGCTTAACATGAGACAAGATCAGCATTTCTCAGTTAGTGAGTGATTGTTTCTTTCTACATTGCATCAGCTCTTCTGCCAGCCAGCCACAAAATTACCTGCACCCTAGGAAGGCCAAGGAAGAGTCCATTTGGCTTCCCCACAGTAGAATCTCTCTCTGCCTTTCTACTCTGTTGCACAGAGCTAGGTTAATTCAGTGCAACCATGGGAGGAGGGGCACCCTGACCCGTGCATCTTTCAATGATGAGAGCAAATTTGATTGATGAACTGAAAAGCTACAATTGCTATTTAAAAGGTGTTGCCTTAATGCTTTGTCTGTTTGGATGCGTCCATAAAACATGCTAATGACATCTACACTTGTTTAACATTTATTTATCACTCTTTATTATCATTATTTATATTCTGCTTTTCGGGCTGTCTATTCTCCCAGACTGCCTTATATGTGAAGTGCACAGAGCTTAAATGTTATTTAAAAACCAATAGGCATACCAAGGCAGGGCAGATGGTTAGGTGGTCCTGAGGGGAGGCAGATAATTCAACTAAGCAGGCTTCTGTGGATTGAGTTTTCAGGCTCAGAGAAGATTTCCTCACTACAGTAATCTCCACTTGGAAGACCTTTTGAGGCAGGCAGCCCACTCTCTTGATAGAGAAGGATGAAAAACAACACCACGTACAAAGGATTTTGTTCCATAAACTGCATTGTTTCCCTTCTCCTTTCAGATGCAATCAAAGCTGTTGGCACTGGAACGTGTTATTTCACGCTTGGCTACTGTAGTCCCTGGTTACTTGTTCTCTAACCTTTGACTAAAATTGGCTAATTGGCTGGAGCATTTCAATCCATTCACGCAATATTACAGTAACAAGCAGCTAAAATGTTTGCTTAATAATATTAGGGGGTTGTCACATCCTGTTTTCACAGGCAAAGGAAATTCAGGAATAATAGCTCTGGCTGGATTTCTGCCATTAAATTAGAACAGGAAGATACAAACAATCTTGTAATAAATTATTGTTATTTACATCAAGTAGTCTTACGCTGTTTCACAATGTCCCATTTAAAAAAATATTTAATCATAGGA
This sequence comes from Thamnophis sirtalis, assembly GCF_051295495.1. Lineage (NCBI taxonomy): Eukaryota > Metazoa > Chordata > Lepidosauria > Squamata > Natricidae > Thamnophis > Thamnophis sirtalis. Next base: position 55,593,161 of record NW_028261385.1, read on the forward strand.
GGCATTTATAGAAATTATTTGCTATTTCACACAAGACAGACTGTCATTAATAGATATTCTATTTGATTCTAAATAATTAAAAGGGAAAATTATAACAGCAGTAAATAGGGTTAGTTACATCCAGTCACTTGCAATTTCTTATTTCATATGTGTTGGGCAAGAGCTTTCTGAGTTACCAAAAATGAGCTAGATAATGATAACAATGAATTTTCCATATTAAAAAGAAATAAGTACATATAGAGTAATAAGTAGTGAAGAGGAAATTCAGCCTCAACTATGTGGTAATAAAAAGAAAATAGGAACTGATCTGATTTCTGAAAGTGAAACAAGGCACAATTACATTTAAGAAAGTCCTAACTTGCCCATATACCAATTTGGCTCTAAACTGCTTAAGAAAATCCTATTCTGAGATTACTGTAACAACACGTTGCAGGATATTCAGTCTATATTTCAGGATCCCACTTTCTCCTGTTGCAATGACCTTTTCACCTTTTCATTCCAGGAAAACAATTGTGAATCATTTCCTTCCTCTGTTTGAACATATATATTTTTGCATGTATCCACATACCAGTGGTGGGTTTCGGCTCCCGTTGCAACCGGTACACTGCAACGGGAGCTGGGCGTGCACCACAGGCATGTGCGATGTGCATGCATGTGCACCCACCGCCTGCGATGCTCCAGCTGCTCAGCAGAGTATTGCGCAGACACCATACGCTGCACGTGTATGGTCCGTTTCCTTCAAATACAAGTAAGGAACGAGGGCGGGTGGGCAGGCGGGCCCTCCAAAGCACCATTCTGGTACGGTGGCTGCTGCTTCTGGCAAGCACCGGTATGCATGTACCAGGGTGTACCGCCTGCAACCCACCACTGCCACATACATTTAAACACACATTTAAGATTAGACCACCAACATGCAGATATAGACATGTACAGCAACTGCATTTAAAATGAAAAATTCTTTCTTTCTACCTTGTTGCACTCTAATAGGTTCTAAATCTCCTCGTAATAGCAATTCTGAAGTAACAAGGGACTAGGATAATTGCATATCAAATAGAGGATTGCTTGTTCAAAACCCAGTAGTTATTGTTATTCTTAATCCTGGTTGCAGGATTTGCTAGGTTTCACACTGTATTTTCTTAGATTTTACAGCAAATCAACCAGAGAATTATTTGGCAAGGGGTTCAAAACCCACCACTTAAAAAAAAAATCCTAAAAGGGCAATTTGCCCTCTGGGCTGTTTAAGATTTGGGAGTGAACTCTTCATATCTCGACTTTTTGGAAAATTAGTTAAAAGATCAAGTCATGGACTTTTTTCTAAAGGGAGAAACTAGCTAGCGTAGGAAAATGAAAATAGCATTTTAAAGCATTTTTGCAATGTTTTGAAACTAACCATCTTCTACATGGTGGGCAAAGATTATAACTCCCTTACCCTTTCAACATTGTTAGTACAAGAAATTATAAAGCTATGCTTGGTAAACATTGAATTTCTTGCTTTTTCTTCCTTTGAAAATTAGCCAGTGAACAACTGGGATCAGCTTGAAATAAAATGAAATTCACTGTCCTAAATAGACAGAAACACAGAAAGATAATTTAATTGTGGGAAAGTGTTCTTTAGAAGTGAATTAGATTAACGTACCCCAAGGTTCCTTGACAGTAAAGGGGGGATTAACAGAAAGCTGGGTCCATTTCTGCCCTCCAGAAAATGGTTGATCCATATTCTGGTAATTGGGTCCCTGGGCAGTGTGAATAAAATTCAGGGCTGGTATTGCCTTCACTTGTAGATTAAAATTTTTAAGTTCCTGCTTTACAGAAAATATGGTGTAATTTAAAATGTATCTGATTTGTTGGCTAACGTATGCTTTCCTTTCACTTGATCTTCTATGCTGGTCCTACTCACAAGCCAGTAAAATAGAAAGACACAATATTGGGAGGGGGGTATGGCAATATTTAGGTTTTGAATAATGTCTAGGAACAGAAAAACTGCAATTGAAGAAGTGAGAGAGGCCGGGATTGAGTAGTGGCTAAAGCCAGGGTCACAATTAATTTTGATTTAATAGAACTTAAATTAAATATATAAAGACACATTAATTTAAATACTAATTTAAATTAAGTTAATGGAATACATGTAATAACTATTCACTATGCATTTAGTAATTTCCCCTTCTACATTAAAAACTACAGTTCTAAGCTAACGTTAGGAAGTGCTATATTCTAGTTTTCAATGGGCCAACTGCAGTCTTATAATCTCAATTTATGAATTCTGCCATAAAACTTCTATTTTCTTTAACACTTGTTTTCTGACTTCTTTCTCAATCTATTTACTTCAGCTACTGGTCTACCATAAGAAAAGGGTGGAGTCTGGGTCTTAAGGGTGTGTGTGTGTGTGTGTGTTGCTGTTTCTATTTGCTAAGGACAAAAAAAGTTAATATGGGAATCAGCCCAAAAATGCTTTGAAGTGTAAGAGTACTTTTGCCTATTTCCGTCAGTCCTTCAAGATAGACCAGACTAGGAAACCAAAGTCATACAGCCTAATAGTATGAGTAGAGTAGAGTGGAGTGGAGTGGAGTGGAGTGGAGTGGAGTGGAGTGGAGTGGAGTGGAGTGGATTGGAATGGAATGGAATGGAATGGAATTCTTTATTGATCAAGTGTGATTGGACCCACAAGGAATTTGTCTGGTGCATTATTTTACAGTGTACTTATAAACAGCAAGTACAATTGTTAATCATAAGTTACAATAATTGATAAATCATGATACCAATAGGAGAAGAATAAGGTTATAATAATAGAATCTTCGAAGCCTGGATGCAATACCCCTCCTCCCACTGCCACTTTCCTTTATATTTGTGAAAACGAAGGAGAGTCTTGTCTGAGATGCTTACTCAGTGAAATGAGCTAGGTTTCTTTAGTTCAGGGGTCTGCAAGCTTGGCAACTTTAAGATTTGTGGACTTCAACTCCCAGAATTCCTCAGCCAGCAAAGCAAAGCCATTACATTTTCTAAAGTATATAGCAGATGATCTGATCCATAGCCTGCACGTACAGGGTTCTCCAGCTACATTTTTTAGCCCTTATAATTCATCCCCAGAAAGTCTGATGCTGAAAATTAGCTATACATTACAAATTGGTTGTAGTATCATTTTTGCATGATGACGATGATGATACATTTATTAGGACTCCAAAAATGCCCTCGCAATTTAAGTTCAGTTCTTTTGACGATAAAATCATATCAAGTGCCATTTTCTTTAACCTTTAAAGGACAACCATCTATATCAATAATTAGCTGAATCTGGCAGCAAAAAAAAACCAAACTTTTTTTTTGTTTTTGCCTGATGCCACAATTTAATAGTGCCACCGTGCTCCAACAGGCCTGCTAAAAGAGTGCCTCCATTTTATTCCAGGAACACAGTAGCTACAGGCAAGCAATGGCCATTTAGTGCAGGAAGTGGTTAGTGACCCAAAAATGACAGAACTTTGGGATCAATGTTTGAACTTGGGGTTTAAAACTGGCCAAACTTTTCCAGTTGGGACTTTGGAAAAGGGCTCTGCAGACCTGTGTCTCCTGAAATCTTCAATGAAATCCTGAAAGCTGAGTTTACTGGTGATAATGGGAACAGTGTATTACAGAAATTATTCACTCAGCCTATTCCTGTATAACAGTGGTGGGATTCAATTTTTTTTTACTACTGGTTCTGTGGGTGTGGCGTGGTGGGCATGGCAGGGGAAGGATACTGCAAAATCCCCATTCCTTCCCCATCAGCTGGGACTCGGGAGGCAGAGAATAGATAGGGGCTGGGAGAGACACAGGTGGTATTTACCGGTTTTCCAAACTACTCAAAATTTTGTCTACCGGTTCTCCAGAACTGGTCAGAACCTACTGAATATCACCTCTGCTGTATAATCAGGTCACTAAAGAAAATAAGCTTGGTCTATTTCTGCAAACATTTTAGAAAATAAGAATAATGTAACTGAATGAAAAAGGCTTGCAGCTCAGTCTGCTGAGAAATATTTTTGGCCCTACTGCATAAATGCATAAAATCCACACTTTTTACTCTCGGCAGTCATTTCGTAAAGTATTTCTAATTGTTTGGAACTGCCAAAGACCAGTTGCCAAGGAGAATGTATAATTTATTCCTAAAAGCTGCTCATATTTTTATGCTGGCAAAAACCAAATATATCGTCTGAGAAGGTGAGGGAAAAAGAGTCAAAATATCCAGAAAAGCAGAATTCAGCAAATAAGAATTAAGTATTCCAAGTTGCTTCAACTTTCCCTACCTACACCATTACTAAGCACACAAATGATAAAGAATCAAAAGGTATAATGTGTGGAAACAATAACTTGTTATAATAGCAGGAGGAAGAGCTGCAACAACGGGAGAAGAATGAAGACAATGATCAGATATAAGAAACCTGAGTCCGGGACAGAACTATAACTTGAAAAAGCCCCTCAGATGAAATTCTCCCTTTTTTTCTCTAAGATAAAGGGAGACATTCCTATCTTTTTATGAAATTTAGCACAATTGTTCTGACCTAGGCTTCCCAAGAGCATGAAGCAAACTCCTTGTCCCAACAAAAAACCCTTTTATTAATTTACTGTTAACTCTGCTCATTCACATCCAGCAAAGTCTTTCAAGGGAGGATTTACAGTCACAGACCTTATCTGGCTTGGAGAGCTGACAGGCCGATATCTGCAAAACTTGGCAAGGAGTCTCGGAGAGTCACAAACCAATTAAGTGAACTAATTGTCTCCTGCAAACTCCACTCCCTTTTTGCTCCTCTTTTATTTCTCTGGCGCCATTCATCGTCCACCTGTGGCCTTACTCCCAAGTCGACCCTTGTTCTTTAGCTGTTCCCTTCATATGGCAACTCTGTGCATGGGCACACTGGGACCAGGCTCCAGTTGTTTGTCTGCCTCACTGATGTCTGCCTCTGAAGGCAGCTGATAAGTGGCATAAGGCTCTGGCCCCCTCTTTGCCTCCGACACAGAGCCCTCATCAGAGCCTTCCCCAGACTCCAGGACTAGACCATGTTCCTCCTGGCCGCTAACAGGTCACAACAACAATAATTGCACCTTAGTATTATGCAGACTAAGAAGATGTACCTGAGGTTATCAAATACTTATTTCTTACCTGTCCCTACATTTCCTGCAGTGTTTCTAAAGAACTTTGTCCTACAAAAAAATCAGGTGCAGCAGTGATTTGGATTGTGTCATTTAGGTTTTAAAATTCTCCCGTGATCAATTTAAGTCCACAACTCCATGGAAATGGGCAATTCAAGCACATGTTGGATTAAAAAATGAATAGTTCTCATGGGATTTACCTGGCTAAGCTACATTCAGGTAGTCCTTTAAGCATTTTTTTATTGGAAACCAACCAAACAGGCAAAAAAAAAAATCAAGATTCTGTGACTGTGGAATGTTACATCTGGCCATAACCATAAGAGAGTTGCCAAGCACCTGAAATGCAGTCCTGTGATCACAGGAGTTTGTGCAGTTGTCGGAACTTCAGAACCAGGAGGGGGGGTTGTCATAATTTTGACCACTTGCAAAGCAACCAGTTGTTCCTTAAAATTACTAACTGTAATTCTAACCTGCTTCCCCAATCCTGCAGCTGTCTTTTTTGCAGCTGGAATACCTTCTGTTTTATAACACTGGAATGGATAAAAGAATCCTCCAGCAAAAAGGTCAAAGGAAGGAACTCAGCAATGCAGAAAACTTACTTTTTCCTAACTCAGCCTCTCTCAACTAGGGTGTCCCAGATGTATTTAGACTGCAGCTTCCAGACTCCCTGGCCAAAATTTTAGGAGCTGGCAACGTTGAAAATGCAGTCCCAGCATATTTGGAAGACGCCAGATAAGGATTGTGAAAATGTCATCCTGGCCCTTAAGAAGACGAAGTGGATGAAATGAAATTTATTTCAGATGTGTAATTGAAGCTGTTCAAGTTTTAGGCAGATGGTTCCGAAACAAAGGAATCCTTCAAACGCTTGATGTGTGAAACAGTAAAAAATAAATAAATCCTCTTATAAATTTCTACAAAGAAAAACAGTAGAGGGAGCTGTTGTTATGCGAGTAAAATCATCACCGTTATCCCCAGTCCCTAGCCCAAGCTGAATTAATTATCAGCAAAATATGCTGAATTTTATAGTTCTGTTTTGTCAATGCCATTAGAATGAGATAGGAAAAATCATCTGCAAAGGGCAATGTGGTATGTTAATGATGTTAAGAACAGCTATCACTGAACATGATGTACCATTCATTTCATTCAAAATATTTGGGCAGGCTTTCTTAGGGTATAATAGGAAAAGCTAGAAAGAAGTTTAGATGGAATACTTAAAATAGATTTTCTGGACCCTGGTTTGCATATTTTTAATATGAGCACAATATTATGAAATATTTTAGGTTTTAAAAACTGTTCTATTCTTTAAACTGTTCTACTTTTCAAATATGTTGATCAGAAACACTTTGAAAAAATATGATTAGGTTTGCAATATTAAATTTTGGGGGATAAGTTAGAATGGCTTATAAATATTAAATACAAACAGAGGGTGTAACTTGATTCTTTTACCTGCAATTACTTGAGATGGCAAAAGTGTAGGAAATTTTGATATGTGCAATGTGATCAGCTTTGTGGAATGTTTTTGGCTGCCAATCTTTAAAGTAAAGTGAGGTTCCAACTTGGAGCAGAATCAATAGGTCTGGTATCTTATCTTTGTAGAGAATTTAAATGGTGCCATGATATGAAAGTAATGTAAACCAATGGCTTTATCTTTTCATAATCCTCACTTAGTGTTCTTCTGAAACAAAAAAAAATCTGCTTCATTTAAGAGGGGGAAACATGCTAAATGCTACAATTAAATATTTTGCTTTCAATCACTCTTTTTTTAAGCTGTATCATACATAATAACGACATAAATTTTCCACTCAGTATAACAAAAAGCATAATTTCTCCAGTTTAATTAATTTTGGGCATTTATGCTTGCTTTTAAACCTTCCTTTGTTTCATTGACCACAGCAACAAAAACTTATAGGATTCATTTTCAAATGAATGAATTGCCTAAATTCATTTTATATACATTTTTATAATGTACAGCATCATGCTGGTAATTATTCTCATAAAATCATTAACAGATTGGAAGGTATTACCCTTGACAATAATGCAGCTAGCTTTATTTTTAAAAAAATCATGTGCAGGTGGTACTGTTAGTTTGGGAGTATTTATACATGGAATCCATTGCAGGAAGCTTCTCTCTTAGACCTAGCAGGAGATTTATTAGATATTATTTTATCAGATAAAAGCTTAACAATCGTTTCCCTTATCAACTATAATGTAGCATTTAAAAATGACATTTTAATCTAGCATTGTGATGAATGATGGAAAGCTGTGCTTGAAATAGCTCAGAATGTAAAATATATAGATTATGTGGCTTGCATACTAGTGAAGAGGTGAGCTCAACATAGACAGGAGATAATGTCACTCTGACCATTTGGATGTGGAAGCTTTATGCTCCACAAAGGACCTCGTTTTAAATTGTTTCCTCTGCAGTTGTAACTCAAAATTTCTTTCCAAATTTGCCGGTGTAGTATTATTCAATACTTGGATGAGCATATCAGGCATATTGGTTGTTTCTTCTTGGCTCTACTTTTTTTTATAGCATTATAACTCATTTTAATTGATTCTATTTTTAAGTTTTTATGTCCATAAGTTGCCCTGAGTCACTTATCTGTAAGGGGGTCAGCATATAAATTTAATAAATAATATTTCAATAGCCTTGAAAAGAATGTCATGTTCTACACAGCAGTGTCTGTGAAGAGATGAAGTAAAATAAAGCAGGGAAAAAATACAAGTTTGGTTACAGGGCAGCTGTTGTGGAATTGCTGAGGGAAAAAGTTAAAGGCCAGGGTTAAAAACCTGTTTAAAGTTAGCCTAAATACTAAGAAGTATCTTTAATATACCTAATTTATAGATTAATGTGGTGCCAAGCTAGAATACATTAAGGTGGTAAGGCGGCAAGGTCTATGGGTAAGATAATGTATTGCTTTCATTAAAAAGCAATCTGCATGGACCATATCCACTAACACTGGAAACTCGGCAGCTGTCACCTTTATCAGGGAAACTAGAGCAAGCCACTACATTTTAATCACTGGAGTTTGTCAGGAACGAAAAACAGCCAGCTTCCCACAAATCAACAGACATGTATCCTGATAAGAAGAGTGAATTGGAAAAGGACAGCTACACCCCATGCAGTACACCACCGATTCTGGTGTGATCAAAGCCCAGTAATTGTAGTCGATAAATCTACTGAATTAGACCTCAGGAAGAAACCACTCATCTTTCTGCAGACAAACAGATGCTGGCAAGGGGTAACAGTCTTGGGACAATTATCCTATTTGAATTTTCAGGTTTTACTTAACTATCTACCTATCTACCTATCTACCTATCTACCTACCTATCTACATCTATCTATCTATCTATCTATCTATCTATCTATCTATCTATCTATCTATCTATCTATCTATCTACCTATATCTATCTATCTATCTATCTATCTATCTATCTATCTATCTATCTATCTATCTATCTATCGACTGTCTGTCTGTCTGTCTGTCTGTCCGTCTATCTATGTTATGTTATGTTTATTTCATTTGTATGCCTATCTACCTATCTACCTATCTACCTACCTATCTACATCTATCTATCTATCTATCTATCTATCTATCTATCTATCTATCTATCTATCTATCTACCTATATCTATCTATCTATCTATCTATCTATCTATCTATCTATCTATCTATCTATCTATCTATCAACTGTCTGTCTGTCTGTCTGTCCGTCTATCTATGTTATGTTATGTTTATTTCATTTGTATGCCTATCTACCTATCTACCTATCTACCTACCTATCTACATCTATCTATCTATCTATCTATCTATCTATCTATCTATCTATCTATCTATCTATCTATCTATCTATCTATCTACCTACCTACCTACCTACCTACCTACCTACCTACCTACCTACCTCTATCTATCTATCTATCTATCTATCTATCTATCTATCTATTGACTGTCTGTCCGTCCATCCATCCATCCATCCATCCATCCATCCATCCATCCATCCATCCATCCATCCATCCATCCATCCATCCATCTATCTATCTATCTATCTATCTATCTATCTATCTATCTATTTTTTAAAGATACAGGCAGCAAAAAAGGAATTGTTGTTGGGAGAACAGTGGTGGCTTGTTTGTTTCACAGTATCACAAGAAATTTGGTTTCCTAGTTTCATTTTAACAGAGCTCTGCTGATGGAGAGAGGGAGAAAGCTTAGCTCAAATAGAAGCCCATAGACCATGGTATTTTTCTTAACTGTTCAGTTGTGAAGGGTCTGAAATAAATATATGTATTTGACTGCAATCTTAAAGTCTGTTGAGTGATCACTAGGAGATCCCAGAACAAAAAAAAAAATCTTGCTGGTTGGATGAAATTTAGACTGTAGCCCCTTCTGCATGAATTGATGATGCTGTGCCATCAATTCACTATTAACTCATGATGATGATGATGATGACAATGGCGATGATGATATCCATTCAATCATGTCTGATTCCTGGCAATTCTATGGGCCAGATCTCTCCACATCTTTCAATCTTGCACTACTTCTTTGAATTGCTCTATGCTCTAGCTGGTGTCAGCTTTGATGGTGTCCATCCACCGTGTTCTCTGGCGGCCTGCTTTCCTTTTACCATTAACTCTTCCAAACATAATTGCTTTCTCCAGTGAACTTCCCCACATGACATGGCTGAAACTCTTAGTAACCATATAGATATTCTGCAAGTATGTTTCATCAGTCAGAATGTATGGTAGAGATTATGGATAACAATATTTACAAAGGCACTGCAGGATATTTTAGATTTTTGCAATGCTGATTTGTGAAGCTGGGTTATTGACAATCTTTTGGCTGTGAATACCGTGAAAAAATTGTCGATACCATGGGTGCTATGAATTAAGAAATTTTGAGAAGTTCTGCATTTATCAATTATTGGTTGCTTATTTAATTGATAGTCATAGGCTAAATCACACAAAAGGAAAAAGGGGGAAATGTACCTTGTAGGTGAAGCATAATTTTAAAATCAGGGGGGGAAAAAAGAGATTAAACCCAGAGGTGTGTTGCTCCCGGTTTAGCCCAAATCGACCAACCGGTAGTAGCAGTGGCGGGAGGCTCTACCCACCCGCCCGTACACTTCTGGCCATGTGCAGAAGCATTGTGCACATGCGCGCACAGGAGCACACCCAAACCAGTAGTAAAAAAAACTGACAACCCACCACTGCCCAGGAGCAACTTATTTAACTTGCTGGGGCAAAATTTGAGTTCTGATCATGACAGTAGAGTAACTGCATTTGATCACTGTAAAGGTTCTGGAAGCCATCTATAGTTTGGATGGTCTTTACATCCTCAAAAGCCCACTAAAAGAGGTGCAATATACTTATCTTCTATATTTCTATAGAAGAGGCAATATGACTTCAGTATTTCACATTTTTTTTTATCCACTAGATCATCATTGGTCACTTTTTCATTTTCCTCCCAGGTTAGCAGTATAAGGTGACACAATGGGCCAGAATTTTTAAAAATCTACTTTTAGATATTCTTGTATGTCTCAGTTAGCTTGCTAATTTCCACACAGGAGCGGAGTTACTTACAAATGGTATTTAGGTATGGAGGAAGAATTAGTTTGCGATTCTGTGCCATTAGTTTGCTCACATTCTATATGTGAGCTTCTTATTTGGCTGCTTGGTCATAAGTCAGCATTGGGAAGGCTTCTTAATATACAGTGAATGCAGTTCCTTTTCCATCATCCCTCTCCAATGAGTAGTGGAATTATTGTCCAATGATTGCAAAGGGAATGATTACAGTTATTTTTTACTGATGCATCTCAGACACCATCTTGACTTTTTTGACTGCTCCCTGTAGAAGCCAATAGCTGTTTGGATATTCCTTAACCAATACTAAGACATATTTCCTTTCAGCTCAAGTGTCCCCAACTTGTGGGCCGTGAAGGGATTGTAACCACACCACAGAATTGGCCAGTGAGCACACATGCACCTATGTGCATCCCTATGTGCAAGCAGTGGGTGAGCGCATGTATACATGCTTCATTTATGTGAGTGGAATGTGTGCATATCTGCCACTCATGTACACCATCCCCCCCCTGCCAGTTTGCAAAGCCAGAGACATTGGGGAACTCTGCTCTAGGATGTTAATGTAACATTCCCCTGGTATTGCTGTCACCACCAGATATTTCCCCAGTTTGGAATTGTTCTGTTACTTTTCCAAATGAAATGTAGAGATAGTATAAATAGGTCCAATTTAAACAGGAATCAAAATACCTCTTATGGGTCAACTTTAAAAGTTTGCTTGAAAATTGCATTTCTCTACATTGGATAAGATAGGCTTGCTGTTAACAAGGCAATGCATCTATGTCAATGTACCTCTTTGCTTCTTTTAACTGAAGTGATAGTTATTTAAAGAAGTCACTCTCTCTGTTGGCAAATAAAGTTCTCTCTGACATGTCCTTCTACCCAAACCTCAATTCCTTCTCTTCTACATGACAGTTGGAGATGTTTGGACGGCTCTCCATTCTTCATCTCCTCCCTCTGGAATTTAGCTGAAGGTGCTCTGTTGTAAAATTCATTAAGTGACAGATTTCATTTACCCAGTCATCTCTCTCACACACAGAGAAAGAATCACACAGACACACACAGAGAGGGTGGGGAGAGAATTATCTGTTAGTATGTCTGTCCATCTTTAGTTTGGGGATAATTTTATTTGGTATATTATTGAAAATGGAGGAAGGTCAGTTAATATAATCTTTGAATGAAGCTTTACATTTTGCTTGCAGGGAAAAAAAATCACAGAAACAACTTATGATAATAGAATTATGCACTGACTGTGGCCAAGTTCAGTGAATCAGAGACTGCAGTTTGGAGACTAACAGGTCTAAAATGAGATGTGGATCTTCCTTTGACTAGTGTGGGAAAACCATACATGACTGTGTTTCCCCACTTTTTGTTTTACAAATATTTACAAGCACAGTAGAGGTTTCTGTGATGTAAAGAAATAACTACTTCTACAGTAGTATTTCCATCCTTTTCCTATCAACTTTAACCATAAAATCCTGAGTGAAACACTGCTATTATTAACTAGTTGCTTCTACATTTTTCTGAATTGTTCACCTCATCTTTTTTTAAAGTTTGATTTCTAATATTTTTCCTCCCATTCTTCACTTAAAGCACAGTACAACATCAACTTGTGCAGTGTTCTGCAGAACATTTTCAGGCCTGCTGTTCTTTTAATTAGAAACTTCTTTTTGTCTTGAGTATTTAATTGCTTCATTTTCTGTGAAGATTCAAGACTACTGAATTGGTCCTTAATTAGCAGTTCCTGTTCTCTGCTGGTATGTATTTAATTTCTCTTTTGGTTTCCATAATTCACTCTCCCTCTTGCTGTCTCTCCTAAAAATTACACTGCTTCACAGCAAAGCTTCCAGAAAACAGAAACTAATTACAGGACAATTAAATGGTAATTCATCCCTAATGCTGCTGTGTGTTGACTGATCAAAAGTTGAAACTATGAGAATGAAAATTCTATTTAATTTTCACAGGGCTTTTACTGAGCAAGGATGAAAGATCTTGATTATTGCAATGAGTGTAATTTAAAGTATAGCACAATATAATATTTGGATACAAATTGTTAATTTCCTTTAACAGCTGACAATTGAAAATGTACCTCAATAGTACAAAAAGATACTACAATGTAAATACTTTTTTGTAACAAAGGGGTAAAAACTGTGGTCCATGTCCGCTTCTGGCCTTCTTCTATGGGCTAATAGAACTGGTGGGACCAAAAATATAAAACCTTCCTTATGCAGTGGAGTGCATTTTAAGAAGCGAAATTGTGGTTTTGGCCTTGAATATTTTTAAGGCTCCACTTCATCCCATAGAACGCCTGACAGCCCTTCTCCAAAGCGGGGGGGGGGGGCACACAAATGATACACTTGCAATAGTGGTGAATCTCTGTAGCTTGGGTATAGGATGAGGGTGGAAGTTTGTTCTCCAAGTTTATGGGTTGGTTTCTGAATTTTTTGTTACCAGGCTAGGTAACATCTTTAGTGGAATTTAGGGGATGTTAGTGTCAGTTTTCTATTAGACCAAAGAAGAAGACCAGAAGGGGACTAGGGCCATCAGAATGACGACACTAACATTTCCTAAATTCCACTGAAGATGTTACCTAGCCTGATAATGAAACATTCGAACACCATCCCACAAACTCAGAGAACGAACCTCAACCCACATGATATAATGGGAAAAACCCAGGATGGTTCTCAAGCTGATAGAAGTTGCAAGTCTATGACAGCAAGAGAAAGCAAGCTATGTTAGTTCTTTTCCTCACAGCACTTGGAAACATAATTCAAATAATTAAATTGGATTTCTTTTCCAATTGTTTCAATAACGTTTCAATTCTTAATTAATCTCATTAGAAAAAGCTTCAGAATTAGAACTTGGATGCAAGTGACTGAGGATTCCAAGGACAACAGAAGGTGAAATTGTCTAGAGCTGTTAGACTGAACTTTGTGGGCAAAGAGCTCCCCAGAGGGATAGAACAGGTGAGGGCGGGGACAGCACTGAATTCTGATAAGAGAGGACTTGGAACGGGTAAAGGGGCTGTATGCAGTAAGTGATGGGCTTGGGGAAAACTTTTCATGTGTTGATACCTGTGTGATAATTGCGGGGACTGGTGTTAGGTTGTGACCTTGATAGGGATTGCTGTGGCTAGTGGTATGTTAGAAGCTAGGACAGTCTTGAAGAAAAACCCTACAGAATGCAGCTGCTGGATACATGGTAAGTGTTGAAATAGAATTTTATGCAAGGTGAAGGAATGGAACATTAAGAAATTGCCTTTTTTTTAAAAAAAAAAAAGTAGGGACTGGAATGCAGATGTATGAAGGAGCACTAGGGGGACCATTACATGGGGAGAAGGATCCACACATTGCCCCAGTTCCCTTCTTCTAATACAGGGACACCAAATCCGGACCAGGGGTGGCTGAAGGTTCAGGTATCTTGGACTCAGTCTGCTGCTGGTAAATGTCAGGTATAAATACATAAATAAGGTCTATATTTGCAAAACTGGTATTGCTAGAGAAACAGAGACAGAGATATATAGGCAAACTAATTATATTATTCTTAACACACCCATTTTGTGTTGAACCCAAAATTAATATGAAACATTCAATTAGTTTTCTCAGAATTAATGTTCTGTTTCTAATGTCTGCATGTTTAAAAGCTTGTTAAAAACAAAATACTCTTTTTAAAGTAAATATTGTGGATGAATATTTGAGCAGAAAAATAACAGATTAATCTGTTATTATGTGTTTCAGAAACAATTATATTCATGTCAGCATTGCAGCAACTATGTAAAGGACACTGCAATACTTTATTTGGAAAGCACATGGAGCATTTCCCCTTGGCTATCATTCTCTCTCAGACTAAAAATTCTTGTAATCCATCTTCCAGAAAATTGCTTAAAGAAAATCATCCCTACTTTGTCAGCTGAGCTAAAGGAGGCACATTGGTGTTTGGTTTTCTTCTGTTTTTCAAGAAAGGATCTGAGTATTTCATGTTGATTGCTTGATTGGCTGCAGTGGGACTCTTTAAAAATACTAAAAAATCAGGAATCCAGTAGAAATCAAACATAAGCTGTCATCAATCATGTGCCTGGGATATTAGCTGAGGTTTTTACTCAGGAAGATGCCATTAAAAGTTGAAGAAATTAATTGGTGCCATTGAACATAATGGTCTTTTCTGACACAGTTCCTCAAATGTACAGAAAAATTATGGATAAAGCAAATTCCTTATGGGATTTTTATAGAAGTCGGCTTTGTTCTGTTATTGTTTATTGTAAATGTTATTACTGTGATCTGTTGCCCTATGATGCTTTGTCTATAATGGAATTCCATTCAGCTTCTAATAACAACCGAGGGCCTTAATCATCAGCCAAAATAACATTTATTTTTAATTTCCTTACTCTCCATATTCCCAATAGGCTCTCCAGGCATGAATCTAGTATTTAAAATTCCATATCCAAAAACATTATGCTTTTTATAGATCACAAGGATTTTATACATTTTCAAGCAATTCTGTGTTTTGAAAGCCCCCGTATGTAGCACAGCTAGGTCTGAGCATGGAGCTGTCTCAATGAATAAATAAGAACTCTCCCAAATTGAGTTCAATTCCTGGTGATTTCAGAATCATATATATGTAACCTAATGAGCAATGATATGCAAATGGTCTGCCATTTCTTTTGTAAGGTGAAGTAGCAACCAGGAGTTCCCAGTTAGGGAGTCCTATTTTCAGGAGTGGGATTCAGCCAGTTTGGACTGGTTCGGGGGAACCGGTAGCTCCGACGATCAGCTAGGAGTAAACTGGTTCGCTCTGACGATCAAGTCAGCCCATCCCTGTGCTTTACTTATCTATATCCTCTCAGTTGATTCGCATGGCAGAGCTGATTGCCACACCTCCACTGTGTTACTCCCCAGAAGTAACATGGAAAGTAAGTTTTGCTAAAACTGTGCACACACACAGAGCGTGCAAAACACATGATCACTGAACGGGCTGCTAAACTGGCAGGATTCCACCACTGCCTATTTTGTAAATATGTCTCAGCTACCAAGTAAATTAATGTGTATTCATTAATTCAAATGAATACTCAAATTAAAAGGAAAAAGAAGCCAGTGTGGTGCAGTGGTTAGGGCATCATGCTAGAAACTAGGATATTATGGGATCTAGTTCTGCCTTAGACACAAAGCCAGCTGGGCTGACCTTGGTCAAAGTTACTTTCTTTGCCTCCAGGAAGGAGGAGGCAAATAGCAAACCACTTCTTAAGAACCTTGCTGAGAAAACTGCAGAGATCCATCTGGACAGTCTGGACATGATTGAAAGGAAGAAAAAAAATGAGAAAAAAGGCTAATTTTGAAACACAAACACACACACACACACTTTCATGTGTTTAAAAGGTAGACATTCTCTGAGTGAGGCTTCAATCTTGTCTATAATAAAGAAATTCTATCGAAGTCCTCTCATGAATGTCTTCTGCCAAGTAACTCTGAATAAGAGATTACATATCTTCAGAACAGGGATTTATTACTGAGAACTGGTAGGAAGCTTTCTTCTTGGGGGCAGGGGAAGGGGGTTCAATTCCCAGTCTGTTATACAGTCCTGGGATTTCCTGGTCATCTCTATTCAAGTATTAAATAGGTGCTTAGCTTTCTTAGGCTCAGCTAAAATCAATGGTACAGCTATCTCTGTGACTGTCGGGACTAATAGTATGTTTACAGCATTCGCCTTACATACAGTATTTACTTTGATACTATGCTTGCTATTTCAAATATTCCTTCCTTTCAGGAAATATATCTCTACTAATAATATAGTCACTAGCAGAATAAGTCCTGCTCATTTTAAATAGATAAGATGCATCTCATTTTCTGTTGTGCAATCACTGTTTTATTTTCTGCATTTTTTTGAGAGGTGGGAAATAACATGCTTAGTTTGTAATTCTCCCACTAACTTTCTGTTCCTTGTTACACTATTTCAATCTCCAGCAAAAAAGAACTAAAGGAATACATGCACAATGAATAGAACTCTTTGCCCTTATTGTGATGTCAGAACAATGATGTGTTGGCTTGCCTTTCTTCACTATCCTTGTTTTGTCTGTCAAGTACCTTGTGGTTTGGGAAAGAGCAGGATAAATACTACATAAATTATGGTCTGGAGATGAGACAGAGTCAACAACATGGATGTAGGCTTTGGGTAAGAATGTAAATAATTTGAAGGAAAAAAAGAGCCTCGTTTATCTTCAAAGTGCAGAAAACTGCCAGCATATTTACACTCCCCTGGCTGATTACTATCTTGCCTTTATTGCCTCTAGGTTGGCATGGTGGCTCAATGGTTAAGGTGGGGGTCTTGTCAGCTGGAAAGCCAGCAGCCCAGATTTGAGACCCGAACACCACACGGTGGGGTGAGCTCCTGACTTCACCACAGCTACTGTCAACCTAGAAGTTCAAAAGCATACAAATGAGAGTAGATGAGTATAAGTATAATCTTTACTGTCATTGTACTTAAATACAAGGAAATTGGTTTTAACCTCTTTGGTGCAAAATTATAACAAAACAAAAAAAAGAAAGAAAAGAAAAAAACTAGCGGGTGCATGGAGTGATTGTGGTTGTATTTAAAAGTCTCACAGCCCAAGGATAGAAATTCTCTTTAAACCTGTTTGTTCGGCTGGCTATACTTTGATGTCTTCTGCCTGATGGGAGAAGTGAAAAGAGGCACTGACCAGGGTGTGAATCATCTCTGAGTATCTTCCTTACTCTGCTAAAGCAGCGAGATCTGGCGATGTCATTCAGTGGTGTCAGAGGGCAACCAATGGTTTCTTGTGCCGAATTGATTGCTCTCTGTAGTGCCTTCCTGTCCGCAGCTTTTCATCCAGCATAAATAGATACCACTTCAGTGGAAAGGTAATAGCACCCCATGATGTCATTCTAACCACATGACTGTAGAAACGTCTTTCGATAGTGCTGGCTCGAGGATCGTGAAACAGAGATGAGCACCTCCTCTACAGTCAGCAACAACTAGCAGAGTAAGATCTATAGGGACTCCTTTGCATTTTTAAAATTCTTCTAGTCTGACTCACATGATGCTGTCCTGATTTTATGGGTGAAGAAATGATGACCAAATTATTGGTTCCTCTCTATAAACACAATCTTGAACTCCCGAATGAAAGACTGGGTACAAATCTAACAATTAATAATAATTATTAAGAGGAACTGGTAGGAAAAATGATATTGCTAGGGCATGTTTGTGATGAGGATAGGTGCAAGATGGAAAACAAAGCATCTTCCTCTTGGCAATGTTTGCTGCTGTCCTTCGGGAAGCATACTTGTAAGGAATGCAACCAGGGATGAAAACCTCCCGGTTTGGTGTGGTTCAGCCAAACCAGTAGGGACTATTGTCGTTGGTTCTGCGAACCTGTAGTAAAAAAAGGCTTTCGAGGATTGAACAGCTCAGCTGTGAGCCGTGTGAACCTTGGAAGCTTCTCCCCCCCACCCTGCTTTTTAAAGCATTTTTTTCTTGCCTATTTGCCTGAACCGGCAGGAAAAAAATGATTTAAAAAGTGTGGGGGAGGTTCCCACGATCGCAAGGCACAGCTGAACTTTTTTTTTTCACTTCTTAAAGCATTTTTTGACTACCAGTTCAGGCAAATAAGTAGTAAAAAATGCTTTAAAAATTAAAAACAAAAGTTTATCACACCCACCCAGTCACATGACCACCACCACCACCAAGCCACGCCCAGAGAACCGGTGGCAAAAAAAAAATATTTCATCACTGAATGCAACTGTTTTGAATGAACTTCAGTTTGGGATAGAACAATATGTAGTAGAGAAGTAAAATAGAAGAAACAACTAACCTTTTATCCACCTTCTATTTTTCTTTTCCCAAAGCAGAAAAAGTTCATGGAGAAAAGGGCTATGGAGGAAACAAATGACAGGAGAAGGAATAAATATATCCTTCACCAGCCATTTTCACTTGCACTACTCTTCTACAACAATCTCTTAGTGATGATTTTCTTAATGGTAGCACCATACAACATCACTTTCTTCCAGCTGTGTAGCTGTTGCTCATCAGTTTCTCCTGCAGCTTCAAAGTTATGGAGGCGATTACTTTAAATCTGCAGTGTATTTTATGATCGTCTACAAAGTTAAGTTTTTGTAATAAGCACAAATTAAATATTTTGAATGAGACTTCCAGAGGTGTTCGTAATTTATTTTTTAACTCCAATTGCAATAGTACAAATGCCAGGGCTATAGTAAAAATGTAAATGTATAGTAAAATATATTGCTTTAATTAATAAAGGTTAATATGTTTATTAATATTAATTAATACTTTTTTTTTCAAAGTATTCTAAAACAATTATTCTATAAAAAAGTCATTCTGATGAATAGAATATTTTCCTTTCCTAAACTTGTATCTAAATTCATTAGAGAGATAGAATATTATTTCCAGGGTTTTTAATTAATTCTTAATATTAGAATTTAATTCTGACACAACTTAGTCATGTATGCATTGAGTTGCATTACAGCATCCCAGTGCAAGAATAGAAGTGAAGAGTTAACATTTATCAAATGGAGAAAGAAATTTCTTACCTTTCATATCTTTAGAGAAATAAATGAAAACTCTGACAAGGCTACAAGAAAGAAATCTCATTCTTTCCATTTTTGGTGCTGCCTTTAATATGTGTAATTTTAATCATAGCAGAGTAATGATAAGAACCTGATTTCTTGCTGAATTGTTTTGAAAGATTAGGCACATGGTAATTCCTTCAGAGAAGTTTTCTGACATTTTGTGCCTTTTGATGTTTGCACAACATGTTATACAGATCTGATAAGTAGATGAATGACCATGATAGATGAGCCTAATGAGAAAATGATAAGAATTAAACAACTGGTATGACTTATGTGTCTCTCATCCAAAAGGTCCAATGCCCTCACTTTTATCTTAATTATTAATTTCTTAATTACAAATAAAGCATACTTTCTTTTCTCTTTGGCAAGGATGTCCACTTGTATTCATCAATTAATTGATCCTGTATTATTGCAATATGTATTAGATATCTCTTTTAGAAGTGTTTCCTTTCTTGTCGTATTAAAAATGTGTACTGACTATTACTTGGAAAAAGTTTCAAGAAAAGGATCTTTTATTATCATATTTCATAGACAATATCTCAAAATATCTAAGGGGATGTAATAATATATGGGAATAATCTGAAGGTTAAAAAAAAGTAAAAGTGTCCCTGCGGATTTTACTCCGCTAGTCGTTGCTGATTATATCTCCATTTCAAAGCCATTGATCCTGTCCAAAGACTGTGGTCATGTGGCCAGCATGATGTCATGGAGCACTATTACCCTGCCACCGAAGGGTATTTGCATTAGTGGTGGGATTTAAAAAAATTTACTACTGGTTCTGTGGGCATGGCTTGGTGGGCATGGTGTGTCTTCGTGGACATGGCTTCATGGGCGTGGCAGGGGAAGGATACTATAAAATCTCCATTCCCACCTTACTCCAGGGGAAGTATTCTGTAAAATCTCCATTCCCTCTCCACTCCAGGGAAAGGTTACTGCAAAATCCGCATTTCCTCCCGATCAGCTGGGATTCAGGAGGCAGAGAATAGATGGGAGCAGGGGCAGTCAGAGGTGGTATTTACCAGTTCTCCAAACTATTCAAAATTTCTGCTACCAGTTCTCCAAAACCTGCTGAATACCACCTCTGATTTGCATGCTTTTGAACTGCTAGATTGGCTGGAGCTGGGTGAGGATGGGAGCTCCCCCCATCATGTGTGCTCAGGTCTCGAACCTGGACTGCCAGCTTTCCAGCTGACAAGCCTAGTTTCTTAACTGCTAAACCACCATCAATAACTTTGAGAGAATGGAGAAAAAAACCACAAACTGAGCATGCAGCATGTAAAAGATATCTCAGACCATAGAAAGAGAGAGTGTTTCAAGAGAGACCCTCCAAACTGTTCCAGAGAGTAAAAGAGAAGAACGGGGAAATGATTTGACTCAGGGTTGTCTTAACAGCATTATGGGCCCCAGGCAAAGCAGTGTCCTGGGGCCCCTACGACAACTACTTTACAGGAATAAAAATGTAAAATTGTCAATAAAATTAAATTTTATTCACACAAAATTCCAACAAAATCGGTGTTGAAAAATACAATAATACGCAGTAACCCATACAGCTGCTGAATTTATATGATACAAGGTGCATTGAAGGGTTAACATGCACAGATTAGTGTTATGGCCCAGCAGGAGCCGTTGGGGCTGCCACCAGACTCTGACAGCGAGGGGCCCTATGAGTCGGCTTTGGAGGATGTGGAGGGCCCTGGACAGGGTTCCGACTCTGAGCAGGGTGCAGAGAGGCTGGTTGGCCACCAGGAGGCGCCTGAGCCTTGGACCAGTGGGGAGGAGACAAGGGAATGTGATCCGGACGTCAGCAGTGGGGAGGAGCCAAGGGAGTTGTTCCTAGATGCCCGGCACCTGAGAGCTAATAGGCGTAAAGAACAGTTACGCAGTTACAGGAGGTAATTGCACTGAGCTGGTGGTAATTAGGCTCCTCTCCAAACTATAAAAGGAATGCTTGTGCACACACCCCTTTTGCAGAAGTCAACACATTAACTAATGTTGGAGAACTGTGGTGTTAGCTTAGCAGGCTGGATTGCTGCCAAGGCTTGTCTGTGCTAGATTGCTGCCAAGGCTTATCTGTGCTGGTTTGCTGCCAAGGACCTGTCTGTCTGTGAATAAATTCCGTAAAGTATCTTTGGCTTGGAGTGCTTTGGTGTGGGCCGAGGGGGGGGGGTGTGTCAGAACAGATTAGTATGGGGCCCCTAAGGAGCAAGTGCCCATCAGGCCCATCATTAAGACAGCCCTGATTTGACTCTTGTGAGAAGTAGTCTAGGCAAGAAGCACAACAACAAATGCTAACTCTATCTTTATTGTAAGGTTTACCTAAGAAATAGAAATAATATTGATGCTTTTGAACCTTGTTTTTGGGGAGACTCCTGAGAATACCACAAACAGCTAAGAAAACAAACAATTTGATCATTGAACAAATCAAACCACAGTTTTCCCCTGAGGCACAAGGGATGACTAGGCTCCAATTATCCCAGCTCACTCACATTATGTAAAGTCCTAGCTCTCTGGTGAAATCTACAATGCTGAGAAAGTGGAAGAAGAGAGAAGAGGACTATCAAAGAAAATGGACTTAATTAGCTATAGGAGCATTGCTGGAAGATCCGAAAGACCAAGGTGGGGACAGATTGTCATGGAGAAAAATCTATCTATGTGGTTGTTGACACCAACTTGATGGCACAAAATCAATCACATTAAGAAACTAATTAGCTGGTTTAGTTAAAAATGATTTACTCTTTCCATTGTCTTTTACTCCAGTGCCATACACATCTGTCTAAGTTTAGTAGGATGTAAGTAAAAGGAACCCTTCATAGTTAATATCAGACCCACTATTAACTGTGTAATAGGTTTTTAAAGGGCAATCATGTAAACAAAACCTGTTAAGCCTTAGTGAATAAAATTATACAATTTTAGGTTTCTTAATATAAACTTACCGTAAATAATCTATTGAAGGCTTAAAAATTCAATGGATATAGTATATGAGTCCCACTAGAATCAATATATTTTAAGTTAAGTCATAGTCTTATGCACACTTTTTTGAGATAAGATAAAATTGGATGAAGAAACTGCAATCAAACCGTGGCAATATAGGATATCTTATGGCCGTGATGGTGAACCTATGGCATGCGTGTCACAGGTGGCACACAGAGCCCTCTCTGCAGGCATGCAAACTGTCGCCCAGCTCATCTCCACCACGCACGCCTCCTGCCAGCCAGCTGTTTTTTGGGTCTCTGCCACGCATGCGCAGGGGGCATGGCACACATGCAGGAGTTTTTCATGCATGCATGGGAGGCAGGGGAGGCATGGGGGCACACATTGCATTATGCATGCACGCGCTTTTGGCACACAATGACCAAAAGGTTAGCCATCACTGTCTTATGGGTAAGTTATATATCAGAGAAAAAAACTGAAGAAAGGATTTGAGAGATGCAGATATAAGGACAGATTTTAAGGAGGGTCAGGGTTTGGAAATAGTTCCCTTTGTTAGAGAGATAGGGTTAAGAATACACCCCCTTTTTAATTATTTAATAAAACTTCATTTCTTTCTTGTGTTTTGTTAATCAAGTGTCTCCATTATCCTGTACTGTAACTTCCCAACATTTCAACCATTTATGTCACCTAAGAAAGAATTTCTAAACTGTCAAAGATGAGAGCAGTACAGGTAGTCCTCAATTTACGACCCCAATTGCACCCAAAATGTATGTTGTTAATGGAGAAACTTGTTAAGTTTGCTCCATTTTTCTCACCACATTTGTTAAGTGAATCACTTCAGTTCTTAAATTAGTAACACAGCTGTTAAGTGACTCTGATTTCCCCATTCACTTTGCTTGTCAGAAGGTTGCAAAAGTGGATCACATGACTCCGGGACACTGCAACCATCATAAATGTGAATCAGTTGTCAAGCATCTGAATATAAGTCACATGACCATGGGAATGCTGCAATGGTCATAAGTGTGAAAAATGGTCATAGCTCACTTTTTTCTGTGCCGTTTTAACTTTGAACAGTCATTAAATGAACTGTTGTAAGTTGATGACTACCTGTACAGCAAGAAATAACTCCCATAGCAAGGAGGATATACTTGTGGACCAAATAACCAGGAGCATTTCTTGACAACGCAATGACTCTAACCTTGCCTTCCAGCTCTGCCTATTCTTCTCCTACATCTACAAAATGTGAACTTCATGTGGAGATTCTATGTGTTATATTAAAAGCTGATAAGTAAGAAAGAGAATACTTCAAAAATATCAAATAGTTTCTAAGGTAATGAGGAAAGTCTAGTGGCAGTTTTTCAACAGAAATCCACATTTTTAAAAAGCCAAAGCTTGAATCACAACTTTATGGCTGCCATCTTGATTTTTGTTGTTGTTCACATCAGCAGACACCGCAGGAAGTAACTGTTGTCAGAAAGTGAATTGATTAGCATTTAGCTGTATAAAAGAAGTGTTTTTTAATACAGGTTTAGCCTTTAAATTATCAATATCTAGTTAATATCACCCTACGACAGCCCTAAAATTACTTCGGATTCCATCTCCCTGATGGGCAGAAGCAGTCTGACCTTTCCTCAAACCTGTCCTTCCACCTGCCTTCTCCCAAGGCCATCTCTGTATTTTTCCCCTTCTATTGGAACATAACTTGGTATCAAGCACCTATAATTGCCATCTCTTGGTTGGCAATTGTACTCCTAATCCAGCAGATATTCACAGTTTTCTGTGATTTTCATTTTTCACATTTTTAGAAAACATGAAAAAAATGCTATAAATTGGAGTGATGTGATGCCATTTTCATTGCTCCCTCTTTGGTTCTTTTCAAAAAAGATTAGAGGCTTAAACCATTCTTTTAAATTAATTCTACACTAAAAATGGCCAGTAAATTGTTCTATTTCTTGATGGGTGGCCACAAGTTTGGGAGTTCTGTTGATTGCAGAAGTAGCATTTAGTAATATGTATAGCAGAAGACTGTGCTCCCCACCCCAATTTAGGAACATGCAGGAGGGATTAAGCCGACCAAAAGTGTTCAAGTCACTGCATTCTTCCACATTTTTCTCTAGAATGCTGCTTACTTTCTATATATTTTATAGTCCTTTGTCCTACATCTATTAATGAGGCAATTTGCTAAGCATGTCTACTATGCAGCCCATATAGATTTAATGTGAGTTCCATTAAAACTGCACAGGTAGAGAGCATACAGACTGAATAGCAATAGCATATATCATAAACTATAATATTATAAATTTAATCTCTTCTATTTGGTTCTCTTAACCAGAATGAATATAGCATTCCATATAGTGAATATGGAAATGTATTTCTTTAGTCAGAAGGCTTTAAAACACTGAAATCTACATTCTTTATGAGACAGGCTGTACTCTCTACTGCAATATAAAATTGTTTTATCATTTCATTGGGGCAAGGTAATGAAAAATTCATTAAAATAACATTGTGTACCTCTATGGAAGGGAAAATATTTTGTACCTTGTTCTTCCATTTAGCTTAGCTTGATCCATTTCAAGTTACGATTTGTTTACTAGAGGCATTACAATTTAGTGAGACAAATTAGGCTAAACTTTTTATCTCTGGTGGTTTGCACATGGCCTGATTGAAGTGGTATTTCTTCTAAAGATTGCCTAGGAAGATAAATGAACAGGGTGAGCAATTAGAGTAAGGAAAAACTAAAGATTGGCTGACATGATTTAAGTTTACTGCAAAGGCAGTTTGTCATTTTGTCTCTATAATCTCTATCAGAATTGACTAAAACCGTAAACATAAATCATTATACTAATTTATTTCTCTGCACGATGGGCTGGGAGACAAAGATTTCATTTTTTCCCCCTACAGCCTTAGGAGATTAAAGCACTCACTCTGAACTTTTTTAATACATGAAAACACAAACCCCAATGAACCATTGATTGGTATTTAAGCTACTTCAAAGCAGATTTTTGTAATAAGTCAACAAACATGCCTAGCTCTCTTTCTAAGCTAGTTATTTTATTAAAAAATGTTTCCATGTCTTACAAAAAGAAAAGTAATAATTTTATAAGAATCTATATAGTGCTACTACAATAACTAAATTAACGCGCCATAGGGTGATTTCTCAGACTCAACCATTTAACCAAAAAAAAGCTCTGGAATTGCTTATCTTTTCTGATAAAAAACCAACAAAATGTGATGTCTTCCAGAGAAGAAATGGTGAACTGAAGACAACTTCATGAAAATTGGAACTAACAACCACAGTGAAAATAAGAGAGAACAATTAAATTGACTCTTTGTTATTCTTCCCTAGGCAATGAGAGAACTTGAGATCACCTATAGTTACTCCAGCCATTTACTCTTCAAGAGGAGACCAGGGGGAGTATAATGGTTCACGTCTTAGAATGTTGGGTTGACAATCAGCAAGCCCGAATTCAAGACCCCCAGTGCTGCTATGTGACAGGCTGAGCTCCCATCATTCACTCCAGCTCCTGCTCACCTAGCAGTTCAAAAGGATGCAAATGTGAGCAGATAAAGAGGTAACACTTTGGTGGACATATTAACTGGAAGTAAAAGAAAAGAATATAAACTTGGTTGGTTTGAAATCTCTTATAATTCTTAATGGATATTTATTCAGATCAAGACTGAAATGAGTTTTTATGAATATGTTTATAGATAAGAGGTGGGCTATAGGAAAAACAGATCAATTGTTATATTTTAAGAGAAGATTATAAGTTACTAAAATGGTTATATTTTTTGTGATGCAAGGCAAAGTCAGTTCTTTATATATTTCTTCACTATGTTCTTATTTTTTTTTTCATTTTTGTTTTACTATTCTATTCCTTCTATTTTTATTTTTTTTAATTGTATTTGTTAGATCGGCGAGAAGCAGCAGGCGAGAGGTGAGAGTGAGTTTCAGCACTTTTTATTGCAAGAGTAAGTGACTGTGCTCTGCCGGCTGGGCTGCTGGAGCTCGTCTTTTAAGGAGCTCCGGCAGACCAGCCGGCCAATGACAGTAGTTTAAACTTCCCCGGGTTTGGACAACTAATCCCAGGTGAGCATGTGAAAACATGTACATTTAACAGCGTACATCCATACATAACACCCCTCCCCTCCTAGAATGAACAATGTCCAATCCCCGGCCTACGTAGGTGATGTAGTCTTTCAGGTAGGCGGGGCATGCCAATCTCCTACTTGACCTGGGCAGATCATTTGTCCCTGGGAGCTCGGTTTGTGCAGTTGAGCCTGCTGTTCCTCTGGTGGCCTGGGAAGGAACCTTCTGGAGCTCTTAGGCCCGTGAGTTGAGCTCCAGCCTGGTTCCTTCGGCTCCTGAGATGCCATTTCTTTGCAGGATGGCTTCGGATGCAGCTACGTGTTCGCGGTTTGGGTTGGATGGTCGTTCCTCGATCTCTGGGTTTGGTGGGGCTGGTTCCTGCCCATATGCTTCCCGGCTGGCAGTTGAGCATGCTCTACGGGGCAGACACCTGAGGTTCTCCGGGAGTTGTTCTGAGCTGGCAGGTGAGGTCCAATTGCCCTGGTTCCTCAGTTCAGCATCCCCCAGGGGGTGTCAGAGCTGGTCGATGTGCCTCCTCCAGATTCGTCCATCCTCTAGCTCCACTAGGTATGACTTCGGCCCGGTGACGGCCACGATTCGGCCCACCAGCCAAGTCGGGTACCCAGCATAGTTGTGGGAGAATAACTGGTCGTTTATGTTGAACTCCTGGGTTGGTCAAGAGGAATCCAGGGAGTTCTCTGGAAGGTAGTCCAGGTGGTACCGGTCGAGTCTAGACCTCAGTCTTCTCCCCATCAACAGCTCTGCTGGGCTTTTGTTGGTGGTCGCATGGGGGGGTGATATGTTGGGTGAAAAGGAATTGGGTGCCTGGGGTAGAGCTGGTCATGTCTCCTGGCAGGATCTGCAAGTGGCTACCCACTCTGTGATGTCCTTATCCATATTGGGCCACCAGATGTAGCTCCAGGCTAGTGCCTTCATCTGTACTATCCCCAGATGACCCTCATGGAGGGCTCCAATGGCTCGCCTCCGCAGCCTCTGGGGTATGATGACTCTCTCCCTCCCACAACAAGCAACCCTTGATAGTTGATAGTTCTACTTGCTTACTCTGGTAGCTCTGGAACTCCTCACTCAGCTTCTCCTATGGCCACCCCATCAACACTCAGTTTAGAATCTTTCACAACCCCTTGTCCTTTTGTGTGTGCTCGGCGATGTCTCTGGCGGTGACTGGGCTGGCTGGGTCAATGTCGATTAGCAGTACAGTGGTGGTGTGGGCGGGGTCTTCCACCAGCTCCGGTCTTGTCCGGCCCATCTTGTCATCCTTGGGGACATATATGGCAGGGTTTGTTGGTTCCCGGCGAGGAGCACCAGCAGTGGCTTATGGTCCATGACGATTTTGAAATGCCATACACATACTCATGGAATCTCTTGATCCCTGCAATTGCAGCCAAAGCTTCCTTGTCAATTTGGCTGTAGTAGCATTCAGCTGGGGACAAGATCTTGGAGTAATAGGCTATGGGAGCCTCTGATCCATCCAGTAGGCGATGGCTGAGGACTGCTCCAACTCTGAAGGGAGAGATGTCACAGGTGATCTGAACCAGCAAAGTATGGTTGAACTGGATGAGCATGCTATTGGAGGATAGGAGCTCTTTTGCCGCTCACTGCAAAGGCCCAGTCTTCCTTCTGTCCCCAGGTCCACAGCGCTGTCTTTCCCAGGAGCTTGTGCAGTGGCTCAGCAACGGTTGTCTTCTGTTATAAAAAAATACTATAAAAGTTCAATAGTCCTAAGAAGGCTTGAAGCTCTGTCTTGTTCCTGGGTTCGGGGCGTTTCTAATGGCCTTTACTTTGCTGTCAGTGGGGTGGATGCCAGACCCGTCTATGAGGTATCCCAGGAATTCTACCTGTCTCACACCGATTTTACATTTCTTTGGGTTCACTTTAAGTTCCTTCTCCTTGAACCTCCCCAAAGTCTTGTGCACGCATTCCATCAGCTGTTCTATGGACTCTACATCTGCTGGGGCAATCAACATCTGTGCCATCTTATAGATTTTTGTTCTGCGGTAAGTTAGGAATAATGCCTGCTTCCTATTGTCTGGCCACTCCTGGTAGTTGTTGGCTTCCAGGAACATCGGAATCACCCCATGTATGTGTGCCAGTCCTCCATCTGCAGGTCAAAGATCGCTGGCGTAGGGATGCTTGCGATTCCATCTTGTGCTGTGGTGCAGGGTCTTGGTCCTTGTGCGAAATGGCTGCTTGTCCAATGAGGGTTCTCAGGTCCCTTTGTCCTTCGTTGCCAGTATTAGATCAGCGAAAAGCAGCATGCAAGAGCCGCAAGTGAGTTTCAGCACTTTTTATTGCAAGAGTAAGTGACTGCACTCTGCCAGCTGGGCTGATGGAGCTTGCTGTTTAAGGAGCTCCAGCAGACCAGCTGGCCAATGACAGTAGTTTAAACTTCCCGAGATTGGAGCAACCAATCACTGGTGAGCATGTGAAAACATGTAAATTAAGGAGTTCCAGCAGACCAGCCGGCCAATGACAGTTGTTTAAACTTCCCGGGGTTTGGGCAACCAACCACCGGTGAGCATGTTAAAACATGTAAATTTAACAACGTACAACGTACATAATAGTATTAGTGTCATTGTTGTAAATTCTTCTACAGCAATAGAAAATAGATACCCCAGTTTTTAAAGAACCACCAAAACAAAACAAAAATAGACAAATGACAAGGGAATCCAAGCATTCCATCAAACATTTCTTGTTGGATATAGTAAACCAATACCAAATCTGACAGCATAAAAATATCACAGGGTACTTATGACATGGTATGTCAACATGACAAAAATATGAGGGGAAAATAATCAAACATCTGGTGCTTCCCTAATTGGTAAAAATCACAATCCAGCAACAATAATCCCTCAAGTGCTGGTGGCAAAGTCTAATCAAACCACAAATTGATTCAGATGTTGAGACATAGACTATAGGGACAAATAGGTATAAAATATCTAGAAATGAGCAATTTATGGTTTATTGGGGATTTAAACATCTGCAGACCCGTACCTTTAAATGCTCACTACAAAGAAAAACCTGGGTTATTTCTCGCTGCATAAACTGTTCATTTATATCTAGTTTTAACCTGCAAATATGCAGAAGAGATCATTATTTTTCTGCAGATAAAAGTCTTATTTGGACTTGTTGTTCTTGGGTTTCAAATTACTAAATGAGTGGGGTTTTTTTATTTCAGGTGAAATGGGAAACATAAGAGGATCTGTGGGGCAAAAAGAGCGATATGAAAAGGGGAAACAGGAAGAAAAAAGATTCCTAGACATTTAATAATCAATTATTGGGAAAGTGTTTCTAGGAGAGAGAAAGAATGCCTCTTGGCTAGAGGTTTAAGCAGATTTTCAGAAAGCAGCAGTCAGCCTAAAACACTATGATAAGATTCACATAATTATGACTTACTGAGTAAAGCATGGTTGGCTTAAACAGTGTCTTACAGACCATAATTGGCTTCACACAGCATTTCAGGCAAGGGACTAACCTAACTGCACAGGGCTGTAGCTGTTATAGACAGTTCTTATATTTGCTCTTTCTTAGAAAGTAGTTGGTAACTTTATTTATTAAAAAATTATTTATTAAATTTAGAGACTGCCCATCTCACATGGATGCCTGGCAGCATGCAAGCCCTTCAGAGCTTTGGATGCATTTCTTTTCAAGTACCTAAAATTCCCATGTGACTCTTCACTTACATGCCCATCTGATTGAACAATGCTGTAATTTTGCTGATTAAAAAAAAATCATATTTCTTCAATTTGCAGAATCCGATAGACGTCATATCTGGCTTATGCTGTGTTCTAATGCCTTCATAAGCATTTTTGCTGCATCTAGAGTACTGGACAGAGATAGAGATTTTTTTTAAAAAAATATCTGCATGCATGTTTAATGTATGACTATGCTATACATAGTCTAGTACATAGTCTCATACATAGACTATGTATAAATACAAAGACAAAAAAAGAACAACAAACATAGCAACATTGTCATTCCATACACTACAGGAATATATGAAAAACTCAGGAGAATTTTCAACCATACATGTACACTGTAAACCCAAGAATACACTAAGACAGAAGCTTGTCCACCCCAAGGATAAAAGACCCAGACTAAAACTGAGCAATGTGAAATATGCAATACAATGCAGTGAGACATGTGCAGATCTGTACATTGGTAAAACAAAACAAGTGCATGGCGCAGCATAGGAGATCAAACCCATCAGGACAAGATTCAGTGGTCCATCTATGTTTGAAAGACAAAGGTCACTCCTTTGAAGACATCAAAGTCCACATTTTGGATAAAGAGATCATTGGTTTGAAAGAGGTATAAAAGAGACCATTTATACTAACACTGAGCATCCTTCTCTCAACATAGGTGACAGGATAAGACATCATCTATATCCAGGCTACAATGCAGCTCTTGCAACAATGCCAAGAACATTCCACGATCAATTGCACTCTGGGAACAAAGATTAACCACCACAATCCAAGTGGCCTTAAAGCTCCCACAGAGCTCTCAGAAGAGCTAATAGACCAGATTACTGCAAAGAAATATAACCTTTCCATTCTCCTACCACCACCGCCATCTGGTCAGAATCTGTCCTTCCATCCCTCACCCCATGCCATCGCAACTGATGAAGTTTCTTAGATGAGAAATGAAATGTTTTGTTCTTCTTCCTCAAGGAAAAAGCAGTCCAGTTGCCTTTTGAAATAGCACTTTTGAGACGACTATGCAGCACAGGGCTGAAACAATTGGCCATCCCTGATTGATTATGTGCCATCAAGTTGGTGTAGATTCTTAGCAAATAGATTTATCCAGGATGATCTATCCTCATCCTCATCCTTCAATAGTGCATCTATCACCATAGTAATTCAGTCTATCCACCTTGCTTGTCTTCTCTTTCCTTCCCTTTTCCCATATTTATACATATTTACAGAGAGCTAAGCCTATGCATAAGTGGTGGGATTCAAATTTTTTTACTACCAGTTCTGTGGGTGTGGCTTGGGCGTGGTTTGGTGGTGTGGCAAGGTAAGGATACTGTAAAATCTCCATTCCCTCCCCACTCCATGGAAAGGTTATTGCAAAATCCCTATTTCCTCCTGATCAGCTGGGACTTGGGAAGCAGAGAATAGATGGGGGTGGGGCCAGTCAGAGGTTATATTTACCAGTTCTCTGAACTACTCAAAATTTACGCTACTGGTTCTCCAGAACTGGTCAAAACCTGCTGGATATCATCTCTGCTTTGCATGTGTGTAATATACGATAATTTCTGTTTGGCCATTTGTGGTCAGATTAATTTGTTCTATGATCCATTGATTTGGGCTTTTTTTCCACAGCATTTTCAAGAGTCCTCTCCAACACTGTTCAAAAGCATCAATGCTATTTCATCTTTTTTGCTGCTTCTTCAAAGTTTTTTCTGAATTATGAAAATTTGAATTCAAATTAATCCTTATCAGACAATGTGAGTTACTTTGCTTACTTCAAAGTGCTGTTAGCCAGCTCTGTTTGTTTGATTGTTTGGCCTCTTGGACTTTCCTCAAAGGTACTAGAACAGTTGAGCACATTCTATTTAGGAACTATTTTGTTACAAAAATTGTGGTTACCTGTGACATTCTTAGTTATCAGGTGTTTCAATGAAAGGTTCTGTAGTTTCTTATGTAATATATAATATATTCCTATGTAATATAAGGCAGTTATATTATCCTTAGCCAAGTTAAATACTGACAATCTATTTTGAATTGTTTTTCTGTTGAATGTTTGCTTACTAGTTCTGCCTTTATATTTGGTCTGATGTAAAGTTTAATTTTATGCTAAAATGCTTAGTAGATTTAATAGTCTATAAGTCCTCCTCCCTTATAAAAAAAAATGAGGCAGAAATATCTCGTACCTGCAATTCCTCACTTGAATTGCAAAAAAACAATTACTAGAAGAATGTGAGAATGAGAAGTCACTGGTACCCCTAAGTGCTAATGACTTCTTAGAGTATTTGAAATAGTCCTAAGGTCAAGATAAGCATTAGCAGTTTAATGGACTGAGATTAGCTTTGGTTTCTGGCTCAGTACCAAGGGAGAAATTAGTGCTTGAGATTTAAAGTACTCCAGCATTTGTTATACAGAGGACTGGAGAAGGGCAATCTATATGGAAGGCCAAAACAAAAACCGCAAATCTGCTCTTGTACAGGATAAAAGCAGGTGAAGAAAGGGTTGGAAGATAGCCAAGTTTTCTGATGCTTCCCTAAGCAAAACATTTGTCTCCCTCTTTCCCCAGCACACCCAAAATATAAAAGGGTGAATGAAAGGGAGCTTTGAACTCTCAAGCTTCTCTCAAGACTCTAGAGGGCAGCAGCCCCCAAAGGACAAGAGGCCTGAAGATGATGAAAAAGTGCAGGCTGATATTTCCAAGGATACACTCAACCATAATTGATCATGTTAAATGTCTAACTCAGGCACGGACATTTAAACTCTCTATTGAGAGTTGCTCTGGGACATATTTGGATT
This sequence comes from Thamnophis sirtalis, assembly GCF_051295495.1. Taxonomy (NCBI): domain Eukaryota; kingdom Metazoa; phylum Chordata; class Lepidosauria; order Squamata; family Natricidae; genus Thamnophis; species Thamnophis sirtalis. The sequence goes on from NW_028261385.1 coordinate 55,625,971, forward strand.
AGGAAAGGTTTTCTGCAGAGAGCTAAAATAAAAATAACAGTTTCAAAACTATGCCCATATCAAACCTCTCCTGCATCAGGGGGATCAGTTTAGCTATTAAAAGGAATTGTTTAACTCTCAGGGTCATTGTTTAACAAGAAGGATCATAAATGAAGGGAGAGGGCACCTAGTCAAGAATTTAAACCCTGAAAGCTAGGAATGGCCAATTTTAACAGACGTTTCTTCAGATTCCCTTACGAAAGAGAAGAAGGGGGGAGTAGGAAAGGCCAAGCAGAGGTTTGAAGGACAAGGAAGATGTATAATTAGAAAGCAAAAATTGTGGTGAAACTGTGAGAATAATATAATCCAGAAAATTAGCCAGAGATGAGATTTGCCAGAGTCTTGGCTCCATTCTGAATCCCGGCTAAATACAATTAGGTGGGATTGGATCGGTACAGGAAAAATATTTTCCTGTCAAGAGAATTTGGAAATATTTCCTCTCTTACTCATTATGAGGGAGATGTTAGATCCAAATTAGGCCATACACACAACCCCCCAGGATGTCTATTTTTGTGCAGTTCTTAGAGAACAGATTTCCTCTTAGATTAAGGTTTTGGGATAGAGCAAGAATGTCGAACTTTGGAAACTTTAAGACCTGTGGACTTCAAATCCTAAAGTTTCCCAGCCTGCATGGAACCTTCTGGCAGTTGAAGTCCACAAGTCTTGAAGTTGCCAGGGTTGGACGTCCCTGAGACAGAGGAAAGGAGACCCTTGTAACCTCTTCACATCCTCTAGCCAGGAGAACTGATAATTCAGGTTGCATTAGAAGAGGGAAATGGCAACATCAGAAATTTGTGATTATTCTACAATGGCTATCAGTTTTCCTATAGTCTGTCCTGCTAAAAAAACCTTTGCTATACAGAGGCTCAGAAATATGTTTCTGTCTTATGCCAGGACCCATCTTTGCTACAGGAAATAGATTCCAGATTGTTCTTAATGAGCTCCAGAGATTCCGCAGGACTGTTTTATATCTTTCTGTAGCAAGTAGAAATTTGTTAAAATAAAGCAAACAATAGCTAAGGCAACAGTAATAATAAAACTTTGAGAACCCTTCCTACCATACCCTCAGATTTATATTCATTCTGATGTTGACAAGTTTATGGGAAAGATGTCCTGAAAATGGGTTTGTATATTGTCTTTGAATTCACCTGCAACTTTAGTCATCAGAACAGCTAAGGATTTTTTTTTAATACTGTGCTACAAAGCTTGAAAATCTTGACCCATAGACATTGTTCATCTTGAGATTTATGCCCCACTCACTTCAGACATTTATTCATCTGAAGAAGCAAAATCTGGAGAAAGTGTCATTTGAATCTGATCCTAAGAAAACAGGGCCTTACCTCTAAGCCCTCAGCAACTGCAAAATTCTGCAGAACTGGATTCTGATTCCAGCATGGCCTTTAAGCTTGGAAGAATGCTATCCCTGGTATTTGAGAACCAAAAGCCAGAATAATAAAGAGACCTCTGAAGAGTTCCTGGAAATAACAGGTTACTCTAGAGAAGGCTAATATTTCTCAATGGCCCAGCTTTTATAATCAACTGTGTTATAAAAGAAAGTAGGACTTTTGTCTCAGGTGAAGATCACCATGGCTAGGAAGGAGGCTGTTATTAGGTTCTTAAACTTCTTTGATATTTTCACTTAGATTTGTTCTTTATGAAACCCAACCATTATCATGTGTCATTATATAACAAGATAAAATTGCACTTAGACTTATATACCACTTCAGTGCTTTACAGTGCTCTCTAAGTGGTATACAGAGTCAGCATATTGCCCCGAACAATCTGGGTCCTCATTTTACTGGTCTCAGAAGGATGGAAGGCTGAGTCAACCTTGATCTGGTGAGATTTGAACTGTTGGCAGTCAGCAGAATTATTCTGCAATACTGCATTCTAACTACTACTATGCGGTGGTTTATATCTAACAAAATAGTCCACAAAATTTAAATATTTAAATATAAGGCAATCTTAAAGTTGGGACTGGGGAGTTAAACTCCCTTCCTGCATTCCTTTGTATGCCATCCCCTCGCCTTTAGGATATAATCTGTTCCAAAGACTGCCCAAGTCTGCAGCAATTCACATTTGTTTTTTATTTGTCTGCTTTCTACCTGAAGGCTTCAGTAAGATCCAATGATGTATAACTATGAGCTGCATGAGTATATTTTATTCAGATACATCTTTCAGCAAGAAGCAAAAAGGCATGACAGGAAAGGGGAGGGAAAGTGAGGGCTGCTAACAAGAGCCTCCTCCAACTTCCAAACCACATGCTGGCAGGCCTCTCTTCACCTTCTTGGCAAATGGCACATGGAACCTTGAGACATTAGGTTTTTAAAACTGAAGTTAAACTGATAAATTAGACCTCATTTATTGAACAGCAGTTACAGCCAATTGCCCAGGGAGTAGTTTGACACCTTTGAAGAACCTGCTAACTTAATTGGTGATAGTTTGGGGGCTGAAAGAAACATTTAAGCCCATAACAGCAGGACACCGTGCAGCATGAAAATGGAGGAGGCAAGCGTTCTCCCTGACAAGGGGAGTCATGTATAGATTTTTGTGTCCATTGTTTTCGCTTATTTGTGTGTGTGCTTTACTCAGTCAATCAAATATAATTGACACCACTGGGTTCTGTTGTTTTGTGGATGACAGGAGCTAATGCAAGGAGAAAAAGTGGGAACTAAACTTCCTCTTGAAAGGCTGTGAAAAGGTTTTTCCACCAGGCCTGTGACATTTTTTACTCAATTTTATTAATTGATGTTGTGACAAGGCAGTTGGAAAGATGATGGATACTGATCGCTGGACCCCACCCCACCCACCAAGAATACAGACACTCTTTTTTTTTAATTAAACCTAGCAAATTATAGCTCGGTATTAGCACAATCTCTATTTTTGTTAAAGAACGGAATCTAACAGAAATGCCAAAGCAAAATTAAGGCAGCAACTGCCAGTATTTTTATCTAGAAATAAATCCAATTGATTCCTTGCTAGAATACATTTTTTTAATGAACCTGACCTTTCTATGAACATTTAAAATATATATATGAAGCGAGGTAAAATTTGCCTTTTAACTGAATTGCTAGCTAGGTGGCAGAACCTAGCCAGGGTAGACTGATCTTGAAAAGTTAAAAAGCATCAGGAATCAGTGTTTGGAGAAGAGATTACCAGGGCTATAGGTTGGTTTGGAAAAGAAAAAAATTAGAAGGAATAGTCTTTTACATTGCTGCCAGGAAACCTATATGGATATGTTCATAAAATGATTATGCGTCAAACTTAAATATAAAGATGTTTGCTTCCATTAAATTAATTTCATTTCTGAAAGCCTTTGAAATATACTAGTGATTACATTAATGGCGTTTTTTCATACATTCACAACGATTCAGCAATTTACTAGACTAATATACATAGAAATAACTCACATGTTCCAGAATTTCTCAGATTTTGAGTTATCTGTCCTTAGAGGGTTGTGAGCAAATGGGGGGGGGGTCATAATTTGGAAAGAACTTGTTCCTGTTCTCCCTAAACATGTCAGCAGCTCAATTCACTAAGTTCTCCCAGTGGTGGGATTCAATTTTTTTTCCCTACCAGTTCTGTGGGCATGACTTTGTGAGCGTTGCAGGGGAAGGATACTATAAAATCTCCATTCCCACCCCACTCCAGGGGAAGGTTACTGCAAAATCCCCATGCCCTCATGATCACCTGGTACTTGGGAGGCAGAGAATAGATGGGGGTGGGACCAGTCAGAGATGGTATTTACCGGTTCTCCAAACTGCTCAAAATTTCCACTACCGGTTCTCCAGAACTGGTCAGAACCTGCTGAATACCACCTCTGGTTCTCACCCAGAGAACTGCATGTGTGCAATCCCAACAAAATTTCCAATTCCCCTTAAATTTTAAGCCAGGAGATTACTTGGCCTGAAGAAAATCCAGGGCAAGTTCTGTCAACAGTCCAGTATTGGGTCATTGTTAAAATCACTTCCAATATGTCTGGACAAGCCAATAGCCAGTTTGGTTTTTTTTTTAAAAGTTGCTTCTATAAAGAGCAAATATTGATCCAAATTAAATATGAAACAAAAAATGACAATGGTTGTTCCAAAAATAAAATCCAGATTTCAGGAATAAGGCAAACTAACCAAACTAAAAATGTGGTTTTAAACTTATTTCATTCATTCATTTCATTTCATTTGTATGCTGCCCTTTTCCCCCAAAGGGGGACTCAGGGCGGCTCACAACTTGAACAAGGGAAAGGGGATACAGACAGTTTGACAACAACACAAAACAATACATAATTTAAAAAGCGCAACAATCATACCATTCGCGATAGGGGCAACGGTTCTTTAGCCCCAGGCCTGTCGGAACAGCCAGGTTTTAAGGGCTTTGCGGAAGGCCTGGAGGGTGGTGAGGGTGCGAATCTCCACGGGGAGTTCGTTCCAGAGGGTCGGAGCAGCCACAGAGAAGACCCTCCTCCAGGTAGTCACCAGTCGACACTGGCCGGCGGATGGAATTCGGAGGAGGCCTAGTCTGTGGGATCTAATCGGTCTGGTGGAGGTAATTGGCAGCAGGCGGTCTCTCAAGTACAACATTTTATTGTTTATTTCCAAGAAAGATATTATTTTCTGAATTTGCAACATTACATCATTTTATTTGCTATACACATTAAATGTAATTATTAAACATATGTGCCAGAGGTGGGTTGCTCCCAGTTCGCCCTGGATCAGCCGAACGGGTAGCGGCGGCGGAAGGCTCTGTTTACCCACCCAGATGCTTCTGCGCATGTGCAGAAGCTTCTACGCATATGCAGAAGGGTCATACGGGAGTGCACACAAATCGGTAGTAAAAAATTGACAACCCACCTCTGATATGTGCATATTCATTTATTTATTACTTTTCCTTACTTCCAATTGAATCTTTAATTTTAAGAATAATTGAACTTTTGTATTAATAAACACATTAGGATTTGCTCCAATTAGAGTTTAGAACAAAACTGCATCCAAATTTTTGGCTTCTACTGTAATTTATGAAGAAATGTATTTGTGCACAGGATGCATTCAAACTGAAGTTTCACTCTCAATATGATTAAGGAAAGATTAAATTAAAATTAAAAGGCTAGAATTTTTTTAAAAAATAAAGCCATTGAATGTAAAAGGTATAATGCTTAGCAATTCAGCTGTTTTTTGTAGTCTTAGGAAAAGTGAAATTGTGTGCTGAAGTATTGGACATTTGTACAGGCTTTTACTGCCTGTTAATAATAAAATATTTCTGCAATAATTATTGGCTTTTGCAAGCAATGATCCTTTGAAAATATTTTGTCTCTGGTTCATTTTCAGGCTAAGTGGCAATTTCTTTTTGACTGAACATTTATTATTTCTTTTATATGGTTTGTTATTTCTTTTATATGGATAATGAAGAGTGTAATGTGTTAAAGCATGCTTTAATATCTAACTAGGCTTTTATTCAGCTTTTTAAAAAATATATGTCACGATGTGACAATTATTAGATTAGGCAGTTTTCCTTGATTATATATTGATGCAAATTCATCTTTAAAATACTTCACTCAGTACTTTAATATAAATAGTCCAACATTGTTTATAACCTCTACACCAGTGTTTCCCAACTTTGGCAATTCTAAGATTTGTGGACTTCAATTCCCAGAATCGCCAGCCAAACATTGCAACTTAGCCAACCCAGTGTCCATTGTAATTTTGGTTTGCTTTTGATATTATAACACTTGCATGACACAAATGTACTCCCTGTTCTATCTTCCTATTTAAAAATTACATTATTATTATTATTCAACATTCATTTGTTTCAGATTTTTCTACCTTTTTCTGTGGATTCGCAATACCTAACCAAGAATGGCTTAGCACAGGGGTACCAAACTCGTGTCATCACATTATCATCATGTGACATATCACGATTTTTCCCCCTTCGCTAAAATGGGGATGGGGGTGGCCAGCAGGGCCCCGGACTACAAGTATGACACCACTAGCTTAACATATCATGTGAATCAAGCCTACATCAGCAACACTATTGGTTCATGGGCTGCTTTACTTTATTTTTGGGTTTACATTGCTTTTAAATAAAGCAAAGTTCCTCACTGTGTCAAAATGCACAGCAAACTAAGAACTGGAGCCACAGAATGATATAGATTTTAAGCAAAATGCAATCTGTCTTACTGTAAATACCTCCAGTTTTGGAACATTTGGTGCATTGAAATGTAGAACTAAAAGCTTTCTATCTCCCTGCAGATAGACAAATGGGAAAGTGATCTCAAGTATACATTTGGAGCTTATCCATTGGCATTACTGTAGAGGAGGAAAAAAATTGGCAGCCAAGAATTGTACTTTTTGTTTTTAATTAGCTTTGTGGATTAGGGTTCAAGGATACAGGCAGAGTGAAATCATGGCCCTTTTTTAGTATGTGAGGTGCTTTTTAAATTGTTTTAAAGTTTAGCTGTTTTATATCTTTAAAATTTTATATTCTGCTGAATCTCATTATTTTGCCATCACATTAGATCTCTATTCCCACAGATGGTTCAATATATTCATAAATTGTTTTTAGATAATTTTTATTCTTGGTTTATTGCATAGAAAAATTATCTTTTTATACGTTGGACTTGCAGAGAACCCCACACTGTTAGCTTTTGGCTAGAAGACAACCATGAAGCTCGTTCTATTAAAAAAAAAACTGCCTGTACAATTATACTGGAAGTTTCTGGAATGTTAATCTACAAAATGCATTTGGTTTATCAACTATATCCTTTTCTAAAACTTTTTTCTATCTACTTAAATACCTGCTATGTAGACCTGTATGTTTCATGCACAAGGTTTGATAGCCAGATTTCTAGAGACTTTATATCATATATTGAACATTTAACTTTTCTAGATTAAGGTTCACTGAAATGTGTGAAAAATAGGAAATAATGTATTAATACAGGGATCTCCAACTCCCGGTCCATGGTTTGGCACTGGGCCACAATATGCACAAACAAAGTCCCATCTTCAAGATACATAAAGCATGAAAAACTACACCCCCTGCGGTCCCCATAGAACCAGACCCTGGTGCCCAAAAGGTCTATGTGCATATAACAGATTTGGGGAATGAAGCATCCAAAGAGAGGGCTAGAGCAATGCACACAAAAAGAAGCAACTCTGACCAAGTGCAAGTCCAAATTTTATCAATGTCTAAATGGTGGCAATATGAATGGCAAAATGCAATTATTTTTCTGCTTTTTCACTTCTGTGGATGGCCAATTAGCATCTTAAAAGTGTTGTGAAAAAAAATCTAGGCAGCTGATATGGCAAAAAAAATTCAGATCCGTTCTGAATTATTCTGGTTGGCTAGGTTCTTGCCCTGTTATCTGCAAAGATTTTGAATTTGTGTTGAGAAAATTGCAGATTTTTCAGCGCTGAAGATGTGACCTTCAAGATTACAACGCTCTGTATCTTAACCCATGTCCTTCTTCGTTGGTGAAGCCTAATCAGAAGATGATATATATATATATAGCTGGAGGTTGTCAGATGTGGATGAGTCTAGACTCAACAAGATCAAATGGCTATGACTTTAAAAACTCTCAGCTGGTAAATTTAGTTCTTAATAGACTTATACAGGTAGTCCTTGACTTACGACCATAATTGAGCCCAAAATTTATGTTGCTAAGTGAAATATTTGTTAAGTGAGTTTTGCCCCATTTTGTGACCTTTCTTGCCACAGTTGTTAAGTAAACTTTTGCAGTTGTTAAGCTAGTAACATAATTGTTAATGGCTTCCCCATTGACTTTGCTTGTCAAAAGCTCACAAAAGTTCTTGATGGGACCCCAGGACACTGCAACTGTCATAAATATGAACCAATTTCCAAGCATCTTATTTTTGATCACCTGACCAAGGAGATGTGTTGTGGCCTATCGGCCACTGTCCCTCCAGCAGCCAAATCAGAGGAGAAGGAGCCATGGGAGTCAGGGTCAGCATCAAGGCAACCTGAGAGCTTTGATGGGGAAAAGGGAATGGAGCTGGCAGAGAGAGAGAGACAGAGTAAGAGCTTAGACCATCCATCAGTCCTCAGATGGAGACTCAACAGCCCCCAGGTCTGGAGGTGGCTGATGAGGAGGAACAGCTAGGTCCAGTGCCTGACATGCAGATGTGCAGAAGGCAGAGGAGAATTGGAAATCCGTGGGCCAATCCTTGGGAAGGAAGAGCCACTGCTGCTAGCAAAGCCCCACCCTAGTTCTGGAGATAAAAGGCAGGGGATGAAGATGAATAGATGTGGCAGACAACTATTCACCTTCCGGCCGAACAGACTTGTTAGCCTTTGGTGAGAGAAAAACTTTTTGCCGGGGCTGCTGGCACTCCTAATAAAGGAATATTTGAGTTAACTTCAGAAGGTTTATTGTGTTTGGGGAGCTGAGTCAGAACAAGATGATGTCGTGATTATAAGTGTGAAAAATGGCTATAAGTCACTTTTTCCAGTGTCATTGTAATTTGAAATGGCCATTAAGTGAACTGTTGTAAGTTGAGGACCACCTGTACTTCCTATGATACATCTGGCATGCAAAGAAGGGGGATTCTACTGGGTCTAACTGGACGCATGGTTCTTATTCCATGAGAAAAATCCTTCTCCAAGTCAGTCATGTGTTTGGTCTACTGCAATGTGTTTTATTTTGAAAATTTCTTGCAAGCTACAACTGGTCCAGAATGTGACACTCTGAGTAGCTATGGGTTTACCTACACGGCATCTCCATTTACCAAGCTTCTCTGATATTAGTTACCTTTTGGGTGCAATTTTAGCTGTGCCCTATAAAGCCCTTCATAGCTCAGGACCTGAATATTTGAAGATCTGTCTCTCTGTTACTACCTAGCCTATAAGACCAGGCAAATTGGCATGCTCCAGGTAATAACAATAAAACTGATTGTGTGAGTCCAAATATGGGCCTTCTCTGTAGCCATCTCCTCTCTTTGAAACCGAATTTCCTCTAATGTCTATAAAATGTGTTTATTAACTTATTGTATATCATCTAGAGTCACGGTGACTTATAAATTAGTTAAATAAACGATGGCATACAATTCTGCCTACATACCAAAATATTTTCTGTTTTAGGGACATAAGTATGTGTTTATATTGAAAATGATTGGAAGGATATGCTTCAGATCTTCCATGAGCAAAGCACTTCTCTCCTGCTCATCAAAAGGCACGTTGCTGATTTTTCACCCCCTACCCCAGGCTCTTCCATGAACCTAGGGGGAAAAAACCCTGCAGCTATTTTAATACATTGTGCAATAGCAGAGTATGGAGAGAGCCAGCCAATCACTGCTGATTTTAGCCTGTTGCTTTCTTTACTATCAAAAATCTTTATGGTATTTTGGGAATTAATGAACAGCTGTTCTCTCTCCACAGAAAGAACAGTAAATATGTTTCCAGCATTCCCACTTACACGCAACATATAGTTAATGAATTTGTCAGGGAAAATAATTTTTGAAACTATTAGCAAACTCATTGAGGAACCTCAAAGGTCTTCCGTTTTCTTGGCATTAGATCAATCATACAGGCAAGTCCTCTAAAATATATTATCCTAGCAAATCCTAAATGCATTGTAGGGCAATGTGCGAATAACAGGGCAATAAAACTACATTCTGAGATGTTTTACTTATCTGGATTAAGCAAGATGTCACTTAAATTTGGTTAAGTTTGGTTTAGTTTTGCCCACAAATGCATGTAGGAATACTTGTGCTGCAAATGGGTTGACAGGTAAGTGTAGGTAGCAGATGGTTTCAGACAGAATGCATTAAGTTACCAGGCATATTGGACTGTACCAGTATCAAAGGATATAGCATCATTTATTAATGTACATCCACAGTTAGGAGACTTAATTTAGCATTAAGATGACAATGGGGAATGGAAAAGGAAAATTGGGATTCCAAGGACCAATCCATTCATGTCTGCTTGCTCATTCACATACACACAGAGAGAATAAAATGATAGCAAGGTCACACAAAAGACAGTTCAGATCAGTCCACAACATGAACAAAGAAAAGAATCCCAATGGCACCTAAACATGTTTTCTGCAGATGGCTACTTTCTTCTCATTCCTCCACTCTCGTTCCAGGATTGGGGTGGTTGATCCTTCCCATGCAGATACCAGCCCGGAAAGATTGGTTCCTGCCCTGATAAAAGATGGATAAAGAAGAAAGGCACAATAGCTGCCCTCCTTCTCTTTTACAAAGTCACCTGAGAAAAGGAACAGCTTTCTGATCTTGATGTGTTGCAGGGAGTTTTAGTTTCTTCTGCCCAATGGCTAAATTGATTGATTAACACTTTCATTTCTGAATCTTTGGAAGTGTTTTCTCCCCCTTTGTTCCATAGGCAATTGCTCCAAAGGGGAAATAAGGATGAAGTTGTTGGAATACAAGCTTCATCTGCCACTGAAGTGAAGAAGAGAAAATTTAAGCAGCTTTTCCAAGTGAGTGAGGAATCACAAGTTTGGGAAATTTGCAGAGCTGGTTTGTAGACAACATTGTGTGATGGATGACATTACATGCAGCCCCAAAGGCAGGGAGAAATCACTGTCTGGAAGTGTTCCTTCTTGAGTTAGAACATCATTTATGTCTACATTTTCCCATCTACCTTGTTTGCAGTAAATAGCTGCCCATTATGTCAGGTCAGGCAGGCAGCTGTGGCATCACAGCTCTGCAGCTGTGATCAGCTTGCCAAGCACAGAAGTGTGTCAAACTCTGGACTGTCAAGATTCTAAGCAACAGTTTGGAATCTTAGCTATTTTAACCCACCCACCCCCTTCCTCCTAAAGTTTCCTCTCTTCTTTCTCTTTGTTGACAATTTACTTGAAAGAAGACAGATACTGGGTAAGTTTTTTTATGGTTGCAGTAATTCCACATGGTGCAATACATGAAATACAATTCTTCCTACTCTTAAAGGCTGAAATCAAGTCTAAAGAAATCTCCTTCACTCTTAGTGCTATGCTTTCAGTCTTGCTCATATCATGTTCACATTCCAAATCTGATTATGTCTTCTTTATGTACACATTCCAGATCTGATTATGGCCCTCTTTATGTACAAATGAAATTTATCCAGATTATATAGCAGGCGACACGAGAATGAAACAAATGTGAGGATAAGAGAACTCTGTTCTTGTATGTAATGATTTTCTTACCATTCCTTACTTTGGAAGTGGCCTTATTTGGACCAACCTGAGCCATAAAGAATGTGCAAGTTTTTCAGTTTTCCAAAAGAGCTTCATTGATCTAACAATGAAATGTAGGTGATAACACAGAAAATCAAACAGGAATAGCTTTTTTAAAAAAAGTTGTGGTTTCACTTACATTTTCAACTCAGTATCATGGTAGAGATTGTAAAAAAGGAATGGCTTTCTAACTTCTGCAGTCATAAAGGCTGATTACTTCCAGCTGTCTATGATATGAAACACATTTGTTATGTATCTACATGGTTATGTAGAGGGCAGAAATAAATGGGAAGTTATCAACTCTGACCATATTTTAGCAGTAAATGGGCAATGTAAATAAAACGTGTTTAACAGTTTTGACAGTTCCTTGGTTACATGGGCAAAATCTTAGCCCAAATTGGATACCTTTGTATCTCCCTTCTAAATATGCAGTAGGAAAGGAATCAACTCCAGGCAATGGAAATGCTCTCCTGTATTTAGGGATTATAATTTGACTTGAGTATGTAGCAGGTCTAAGGTAAATGAATGAGCTGGTCAAGCGTATATCTTTGGGAAGATCTAGATGCCAGATCTAATTAGTTATCATTATTTTAATCCATTGCCTATTTGAAATTATTTCTGCATGCTCATACCCAAATGTGCAGAATTAGATTAATGAAAAACCAAGGAGCTCCAATTTTAGTCTTATTGCTTTGTGTCAGGATGACAGCAAAATGTTAGTGGGAATCCAAGATCTCAGATCTACAGGTGGAAAAACATATGTTTGAGACCAATACGCGTAGAAGTGTTGAAGTATTGTTGATTGGTTGATGATATTCTTACCAAAGGAGCAATTAACAAGCATATTGATCTAGATCCAACTCTCGAACAACCAATCAACAAGAGAACCAATCAGCTACTCAGAATTTAAATATAGCTCCAATGAACAACCAATCAAACAACCAACTGACCACACAGGCACACAAGACATTTATAAACTAAGGACAACAGGATATGAAAATCCTGCTGATGATGTTACCTAGTCTGGTAACGAAACATTCAGAAACCAAATGAAAACAAGCTTGGAGAGCAAACCACTGCCAAAAATAAATAAATAAATAAAATCCATGCCTAAGTATTTAAATGATTGAACAGGCTTAACAGGATGATTGGTTAAAGTCCAAACATGTCTCTTTCTGCATTACACAAAGACCACCTCTTGCTATAGTTTATTACTAGAGCTTCAGAAATACAATATTGGTCTATGTTCACAGTGTTCTCTTCAACCAATCAAAACCTGGAAAAGTAGCACCTGCTTCGTCTACAGAAAATAGGATTGAGATAGGTTTCTCTGCTCGTTTTGTTTGGTGATCAGAAAGGGCATTCATCGCAGCAAGTACCTGTAATGAATTAATATAGCAGTTCAACAATGACACAAAGATAGAACTGAATCCTCTATTAACAGTGATCTTATTAATAAATGCCCACTTATCTGTTTAGGGACTTTTAGTGGATATCACAGAGCCTATATCCACACCACAGCTAAAAGAATATCAGTGAAGCTTCAAAGTAGACACTTTTCCAGTTCAGCTTATTCTGAGCTGTTAAGAGCCTTAGAAAATAATGGCAATACCTTGAAAAGTTCATGGTAACTAATTGGTAGTCAATGCAGAAAATTTCTGGCCTTGGAAACAACCTAGCTGTGGCATTGTAAATGATTATAAAAATAACCTTGACGAACACGAGAAAGAATCACAACTGTGAAAATGGTCAAATAAATGAAATTTAAATCCAAAGCTGAAATATGATTTCAGAAAACATCTCAGGCTTGATGTTCTCTAGTTCTCTTGTAGATAAAGGCAGGGAGAGGGGAGGTGCTTTCAGACTTGCAAGTTACTGTAACACTATAATAAAAATAACATTAGTATTCGTAATTATGATTCCCATGTCTGTAAATCTGAAAATTTATCTTTCTGCAAATATATATTGAAAAGAAAAGGTAAAAGGCCTTTCAGGACACTATCATTTTAAAACTGTACAGTGTATGGGAGATGATCTTGATGGTATTTTACAATGTCTGTTGCCAAGACATCAAGGTGTAAAAGATATTTTAAGTTTGCAACAGCCACATAACAGTTGAACATGGCAAATTCATTAACTCACTGAAAGTAAGTAGAAGTGTACAACATAATAAACTTGCAGTATTCTGTTATTAAAGTTCAGCTCAATAAAAGTCACTTACTGGAGTTAATTTCTTGGTCTATTCTACCTAGAAGGACTGTCAAAAGGAAACCACAAATCATCTGGTTTTGATTTTCTTCTATTATTTGAATATGATGTCTGATGAGACATCCAGTCTCTCTGCTTTACGTATGGATAGCAAAAGCATACAGTTTGGAAGGAACACCTGGGACCTTTTAGAAAGGCCATGTCCTCCACCTTAAAGTCCCATTTTAGACTACAAAGCCAACTGATGTGACCAGACTCATTCAAGCACTAATTTGACAAAGAGCCTTCAGTAGAGTTGAAATATCCTAGATTTCATTCAGATGCTATTTCCCTCATCTCTCTCTATGGTGTGAAAAATAACTACAGCTCTGTTTAAATTGTATTTTTTCACCTGCTTCATGAATATTTTATTGGAGAACAATTGCTTGGCTGCCCTTGTGCCACCTTCCAGAAACTTGATTTATGGCTATGAAAGATAATTACTTGACTAGTAAAATGGAATGCATCTAAAATTTATACACATAGAAACAAAACTTCCTGAATCCTGGGTCCAGATCACACTAATATCTTAAAGATGTTTAATAAACTTTCCCTATGGAATATATTTTAAAAATACTGGAAGTGCAAGTTCATGAAGTACGGTATATGGTAACAAGATATTTATTGGAGGAGGAGTGTGGTTAAAATAGGCCCCATTGATATCAGTGGTAACCAACCCCTTGCTCATTTATGAAGATGATGAATATCTCCAAAATATCTTTTCTCCATCCCTCAAAAATAAATAAGAGTGCTGAAGATCCAACAAAGAAGAGGATAGGGGAAGCAGGAGACGACTATAAACCCTTTAACATGCTGTCATAATAAGGGACTGCACAATGCAGTGTGATCAAATCTGTGACATAGTAAATAGGGGAACAAATATAACTTTTTGCTACTTTCTAGTTTTGTGAATGAGCACCCTGGAACTTTCTTCACAATATTAGGCTTCTATCCATTTTGGAGGCAAAGTCTTATCAGAGCTGTATATTAGCCTATGGATCAGGTCGAGGTGGGGCAGGTGGGGGGAGGGAGAAAAGACAAGAAAATAATTTAAACATACAAAACTACTGTGATAAGGTATTTTCAGCTTTTATTCTTCTTTTTGGATAAGGAACCATCAGAAAAGAATGTAAGTAAATGAACATGCTGCCTTAAGAGTCATTTAAAGAAATGTCCATCAGCGATTACATAATGCTATTATAGCTAACAGATTCACTGCAAAAATCATTCTCAGTCATGGTAAAATATGTAGACCTAATGGATATTTCTCAAAGGTATGTCAGAGTGTTATATGATATTCCTTTATTGATTGCTGATTCTAGGTTACCTTTGGGAACAAAAGTAACCAGGAAGTGCTCAGAAAGAGAAAAAAGTGTCCTTTTCCATAGAAACATTACAAACCCTAGACTATACAAAAGAGAAGAATAACATCTTAGCTATGGAGAAAGCAGAAAAGATATGAGGTAATAATTTTTCTTTGAACAATATAGAGCTAGTACCAATATTTTCTGCTTGCAGGCAAACCTATTTAAATATTTTCCATGTGGAGTAAAAAAAAAAGCTTCCCATGAGTATTGGTCATACTGTTTGTGAAGGATAAGATTTGTAGTCTGGAGGAAGGTTGATTACCGAGTGGTAATAATATAATCTTTTATTTTGAGTTAACTTTGTTTATTCATCCATCCACAAAACGTATATGGTGACCTATTTTATTCATGATAACACTAGGTACCTCATAACAACAACTGTAAAATCAAAGCAAATGTAACCCACAGCCACACAAAATCAAACCCCCCACTTATTACCAGGGCTATGTTTAGGATTTGTAGCAGAAAATATGAAAATGTAATAAAACCTTAACAGCAGAAAAGTAAACAAAGAATCCTTGTTTACATTGTTATCTTATGGAACAAGATTGCTTAGTTTCTTAAGAAATCTTATGTTGAATCACTTCACCTGAGAAGAAGCCACACTAAACAGTTGGAGCCTTCCAAAGAGATGATGATGAATTGTGATGCAGGATGGAGAAGGAAACTGAAACTGAAATGTAAATCAGAGCATCCTCTATCCCTGTACCATAATTTGCCAACTGAGAGCCTCCCAGAGTTCAATATAAGATGGACAGCTATATAAATATTTTAAATCAATCAATAAATAAAATAAACAGAGAATAACCTCATGAGCAAAAAAATCCTCATTGGCAAAACAGATTTTCATGCCTCTTTCAGAAAACTGAAGTAAGTATATAGCTAACTGTAGTGTGACCTTTGTAAATGGTCTTGGTGGGTGTGGTATGGATTGGTGGGTGTGACTTGGTGGGTGTGGCAGGGGAAGGATATTGTAAAATCTCCATTCCCTCCCAATCAGTTGGGACTCGGGAGGCAGAGAATAGATGGGGCAGGGCCAGTCAGAGGTGGTATTTATGGGTTCTCTGAACTACTTAAAATTTCCGCTACCGGTTCTCCAGAACTGGTCAGAACCAGCTGAATACCACTTCTGTTACTAAAGCAACAAAGAAAAATGGAGGCAACTGAAAACAGCCCTGTTTCATGAACATTCAGGAGAACCTCACTGGAATGTGACTGAAGGTTGTTTAGGTCACAGGACAGGACAGTATTATTATAGTGACACAGCGGAAAATTACATCTTTTATGGAACCATGGGCTGTAGTTGTATTTATTCAGCTGGGTTCAAAATAATAATAAAGGAGGGGGCAGGACAATGCATTTGAAGCCCTGCCCCTTTAATGCATACTTTGATATTACACAGAGATCCAAAGAAACACAAGTGTGATCACATAACTGTGTCTCATTTGATCCCTCCCCCTCCTCATGGAAGCCATTGACTGCAGGATTATCTGTGGATTACCTTTTAGAATGTAAAAACAACAACAACCTTCCTCTAAACCACACAGCATGTTCTTCTGATGTAGCCTATCAAATCTCCCATTCTGTAATGATCCAAGAGTTTGCCTCTAAAAGAAAACAAAGGAGAAAGACGGGTTCTTTATAGATAATATCAGGTTTGTTTAGCCTTATACAGTTTGCTTTAAAAAAAAAGTTGTAACTAATGTTTCTATCAATCTCCTGCTCGATAGCATCTCTGCTGTGTAGGTTCCTGACTGAACAGGATCAGGGCATTTTTCAGAGTCACATTTTTACTTAGCTTTACAGCAAAATGTTGATAAAATCAGATTTGGTTTGGTTAGCTTACAGGAGATCACAATTTTTAAAAGTCAGGGTACATATTAATACAATAAATCTAGCACTCCAGAATCAAATTATACACTAGATAAAAATCTTTTTTTTTTTTTTTGCAAAAATTGCAGGCTAATTTTTAGAAGTTTCTTCTACCATATTGTTATATACACAGTTGCTATAATAAAACTAAGGAACTAGAAATGTTCTTTCCTAGAACACTTTTTGACATGATGGAATATCTCAAATGCCATGTGAATAATTTTGGCTTATGACATACAGCCCTCTTTACTTATTCTAACATTTGCAGTAAAGTCAATGAAGTGTACTATATTTTCAATAGTAGAGATGCCTTTTTATTTGACATTACATTGAAACAGCATACCTTAGATTAAAATTAAACCCTTATTTTCATACATATGCAAAAATAGTTCATTGTTAATATAAAATTGCAGTCTTTGGATGACACACTGCAATTTATAGTTTTCAATAGTGTGTGTGTGTGTGTGTGCGTGCGCGTATGCGTGCGTGTCTTTATACAGAAAGAACCTTGTGTTCCTGGAATTGGCTTTTTAAAAGGGAACGGCATAATTGCAATGAAAGAAGTAATAAATAAATAGACTAATCAATGAGTATCTATTCCCTTGAAAATAAAACTGTGAGTGATTGCTATCAAAAGGGTTTTCTTTTGGATAATCTCTCATTTATTCTGGATCAGTTCCCAGATCAGGTGAAAGTTGTATTCATAGAATATGACATATGACATGAGGGCACAACTACTTTGCACTCCAACTTTCTTTCTTTCTTTCTTTCTTTCTTTCTTTCCTTTCTTCCTCCTTTTTCCTTTTTCCTTTCTCCCTTCTTCCTTCCTTCTTTCTTTCTTTCTTTCCTTTTTCTTTCTTTCATCTATCATCTATCTATCATCTCTCTTTCTCATTTTGTTGAATATGTATGTATATATATATGTATACATATTTTATTTAAAAAATAAAAATAACACAAACCCAAAGAAAAAAGAAAAAAAGAAAAGATGCAGAAAAAGACAATTAAAAGAAATAGAAAGAAGCTTCTGATTTTTTTCTGCATCAAATACAATTTCAATGTTTTTAACTATCAAACTCACAAATCATGAGATCATTTCTTTCTATGGTTTTGGCTTTACAATAGCTGTGTTTCCATACGACTGCCACAGAAAAAGGTCATAAAATTGGATCAGTCATATTATGACCTACTTATAACCAGCACAACTTTCCATCTTAATTCCAGTTTCAATTATGATTGTAAGTGGAGAACTCCCTGTACTCTGTTGAAAGTCAGATTGAAAATTGTCACTTTATCTATTAAATTACCTTCATAAATACAAATATAGAATGCATACCAAGTTGTGCTGTGCGATTGGCATCAGTTGCATTTAGTGCACAGCAATTACATTGCCTTGTTTTTATGCATAAAAAATAATTGGTGTGTTTCAAATATAAGAATGATCCCAGAAAGAATCAGTGTTCTGCTTTTGTAAGCTAAATGTTAAGTGAAACCT
The DNA here is from genome assembly GCF_051295495.1 of Thamnophis sirtalis. Taxonomy (NCBI): domain Eukaryota; kingdom Metazoa; phylum Chordata; class Lepidosauria; order Squamata; family Natricidae; genus Thamnophis; species Thamnophis sirtalis. Next base: position 55,644,173 of record NW_028261385.1, read on the forward strand.
GCACTATCATTTTCCTGATCCAGCCCCAGGGCCTGCCTATACTGAATATTGATTCAGTCAAAAGGCTCCTTAGAGAAATAAGAGTATTAAAGCCACAAGTAATTACATAGTTTTGCATGGTTGGTTATTTCAGGTTATCCTGAAACATGGAGTTTCAAAATAGGGCATCAGGGCCCCTAGTTTCTCAATGTTTGGATGATTTAAAGACTATAATAATCCACAAAAAGTTGCAGAATTTGCAAAAATATTCATGTTTTAATTTTGGATGTAAATTCTGTCAGAACTGATTTCCCAAATCTTCTTCTGGTTTCATTTCTTGACTCCACAGTGATAAAAATAATTAATGTATTATTAACTTCATATCAAATAAAAGCTTCCAACAACATATTAAGATATTTCTTTCTTATGAAAACAATCAATATCAATACTTTACAATGCAGGTAAGCAAAAATGATTGCAAGTACCCCATCCATCTTTCATTTTTTTAAGAGACAAGGCCCTTAGAAACCTTCCTATAGCCATGTGAATCTTTCTATATGCTCACCAGAAACAGTGTGCATCCTTTATACCACATTGTCCAAACCTAAGATCCTTGACATGTGTTAGCCTACACATTCCAGAATTTTCAGCTACATAGCCAAGGCTGTTTTAAATTACATATCTATAAAGGCCTCATTCCATGATCCAGGCTCACATAGAGACCACTGAGAGTCATTTACTATGAGAGTCTAGAAAGAATGAGAACAGTTGTTTTTGTTAGCTGTTGGAACATATTGCCATCTTAATTTTAGCAATTATGTCATTCGTAAGCACCACTCCTTCATTTGGAAGAAAACAGTAAGGCTTTTTTCTATGTAAATGCTGATCAGTACACGTGTCACTAATTTCACATTTTTCTAGGCCTACATAAGGGAAACAAACCATTGTCCCTCCCTCTCTCCCATCTCCATTTAAAATAGACAAATTTTACCCAGATATAAGATTGGATTTTTAAAGTGTTTTGGAGCAAAGCTGAATGTTGCTGTTAGAGACTTCCATCTCCCCTCCCTCTTTTTATCTACACTTTATTTTTCTACTTCAGATGAACACTATATCACATTAGTTCACCTCTGTATAATTCATTTAATTAACAAAACTGACTACTATACATTTTGAAATGAAAATGAATTATTAGAAAATCATCCCTAATTTTCTCTCAGAAAGATATAACTTCCCTCTGGGCATTAAGGAAACCAATAAATCTTGTCCTGTCTCTTTTTGGGTGAATGTAATTCATGAGCTGCTTGGGAAGATTAACACACTGAATGGATGAAACAGCTTTTTCTTCTTGGTCTTCATTCCTGCTGTAAGATCCATTTAACTGTGAAAACAGTTAATGTGAACAGGGGCACTTTTGAGCAGAAAATGCAGGCAATCTAAAGATAGTTTGACCAAAAAAATTGACATTTACTGATCAGGCATTGGAAAAATATCCTATGGAGTATTCCTGCCTCCATACATTTCCATAATAGCTGCATAGGCATTGCAAGTACAGGATATCAGGCTCTGATTTACATTAGTGAAGTTAACATACTGGAATATAAATCATCTTGCTACTTAGTATGGCTGTGCAAATCTTCAAAGGTACAAGCAAAGCAACCTTTAAAAAATGGTTTAGGAATCAATGTTGCTCTTTCACTTCTAAAAGCAGAGAAAGGGCCACAGTGCTGTGCTATCTCTAGGGTTATCTCCAGCAGCCTGAAGCCTCTTCTGGCAGTTGCAAGGGGCTAGAAATAACACCTAGAAGGGACAACGTTGATGAAGAAGCCTCCTCCCAATTTGAAAGTTATTAAGTAGTGTAATATATATTATTTTTAAATGTATGCATAGATGGAATACAGGGTTTCTCAGGAATCCATGTCATGGGGTGTTCAGAACAAGGTTTTTATTAGAGGATGTAATGCATTAGCAACAACATGCTGAGATGTGATAAGGCGTAATTTGAGTATGAGTTGGTGTTATAGAGATCACGTCAGGCACCACAAATTAGGATATGGTACATTCCAGAAGATGATTTATTGCTCATACCTATACACACGAATCTAATCAACTTAAGGTCAGCACTAAACTGGTACTAGATAAGAATCTATGGAATTCAAGGCAGGATGGACTTGGATCACTTGTGGCAATTTAACAATTGCAGGCTGATTCCTTTCTTGACTCTACCCCTAGGCTCTGCCTTTGCTTCTCCTGCAGACCCAAGAAATTAGAGAGAGAGAACAACAAACAGTTGTAATATTGTTTTCTAAAACATTTTTAACCATAGATGAAAATACAGGTGAACATTAGGTGAAAATAAATCAAGCATAGTCCATCAGTGACTTAGCTTGCATTAGGGTACAGAAAAGCATTACACTAAAAGTACAGTATTGTTACTTTTGGCCCTCTACAGCTGGGCCCCATGTTCTTATCCATTTCTGCGCAGTAATGAAAAACATTCAGGGTTCATTCTGCATTCATGTTGGGCAGCTGTACAATTTGTTTCACAACCAAAAGTTGACAGAACAAATCCAAAACAACTCAGTATGCATGTTTACATGAGAAGCTATTGGCATCAACAGAGCATTTGAAGGTGGGTTGGAAGTCCCTTATGCTTTTTGTAACATTTTCAAATTCATTGCTGTCTTCAGGATGACAGGAAATTCAGGTCTGCCTCCCTCTGGGAGATCTTTATTCACAGACAAGTCAAAAACCCTTGACAAAAGGAAACCAAGGGAACTTGTTGACCTTTTAGCTGCCTGTCTAACATCAGTGCAAGTATTGCTCTGTGATAAAATGAGAAATTCAATTTAAGGGGAAATTTAGCAGGCATTTGAGTAGGCTCTCATATTATTTTGTTTCCAGGCCTGTCTTTCAAAAGAGAAAATAAATGTAAATAAATAAAACTATGGTGTCTTTCATACCTCGCCTTGAAGATCAAAGCAAGCAGAGCTGTATTAAGGAATAATTCTTTTTCTGTTATATCCTACATCTCTCTATGTCATCTATTCTATTGCTGATCAAATTGTCCAAAAAAACAGATTAAAAAGATGTTTCCCACTTGCTAAAATTATGTATTTATTTGTTAAATAAAGTGCCATTAAGTGATCTATCGAAATGTTCTAGTTAAAGTATATTCATTTCAGAAGATTATTTCAGGTATAAATGCCTGAATGCCTATGATACAAACTATCCCAGCTTTTCCAACTATATCTTTGTTTACAGATCCTGTAATTAATGGTCAGGATACTATGAATTATAGGAGCTGTCATCTCCCGAAGCTGGAGTATAACAGTTTTTTGGCTTATAATTTCTTGTTTCCAGATAATATTTTCCACATCAATAACTGCTAGAGAAATCTTGCATGGCTACTATGAAAATGTAACAGATTCTGGAAGCTTCCAAAATGCACTCCAGGACACCCCAGAAACTTCAGTGGTATTGAATGCCACAGGAATCTGGACTACGTCTCAGAAATAACCAACACATCCTGTGTTTCACAAAAGTTTGTTCCACACTACTCAGCTTTAAACCAAAACTCCAGTCTTCCTTCATGTATAAAATACCTTATCACAAAAGGGTCTAGTTTCAGACTGGTGATTCTTGTATGAAACAAGCGATTAGAAGAATTTTGGCACTACCTGTTTTTTTATTGTAAATATACATTTGGTTAAAAAATAGAAATTTGGAGGAGCCCAAGGACTTCATGAATTAGCTACCAACTTCTCATTTCTTATAAAAATTTAGATTAAAAATCATGCTAAAGTTCAGTTCATGGCTGTGCAGACTTAGTTGTTTAATGCCAAAACTCTATATAGGTGGATTTTTATCTTCTTGAAGAACCCTAGGCAGGAAAATTATGGACTGCTAATAGGTTCCCATTCTTTGAAATAAAATTATTATTTTTGTACTTTTGAGTGTTGCGTTCTGGCAACTGCTTGGACAAGTCCCTGCATTTTTTCTTAGCAAGATTTCAGAAATGGCTTGCCAGTGCCTCCTTCCATGGGCTGAAAGAAAAAGACTGGTATTGGCTTCACATTTAAGGCAGAACTATAATTCAGAGCTTCCTAGTTCTAACCTGACGCTTTCAACACTATACCAAACTGGTTCTATAATAAATGATTACGTCATAAATTATATTTTGTGGAGAATGAAATTCAAAATTCATTTTTGTACATAAATATAGCAAAAGCTGAACAAACAATATAATTCACCAAATAATGTATGTTCCTGTATTAGAATTCCTAAAGTGTACATTAGGAACATTGCAAAATATTTATAGATAGATGTGGTTTCTATTGGCAACTCTAGGACTTTTAGGTGAATGGCATCATCTATTTACCATTTATCATTCGTTTTCTATTTGAAATTAGTCTAACTTTTCTAAGGTAATTTCCAGTGGTGGGATTCAAAAAATTGTACTGCCGGTTCTGTGGGCGTAGCTTGGTGGGCATGGTGTGGCTTGGTGGGCATGGTAGGGGAAGGATACTATAAAATCACAATTCCCTCCCCACTCCAGGGGAAGGTTACTGCAAAATCCCCATTCCCTCCCAATCAGCTGGGAGTCGGGAGGCAGAGAATAGATTCCCTAGCCAGAGAAATAAAATGTCCCTCTTTGCTAACAGTTGGCTCTTGCTATTATAAATTCTTGAGAAAACAATAAATAAAGCATTCATACCTGCAATCCTAGCACCTAATTTTTCTTCAAAGTTTCTAGGGAAGTTACCAGAGGTAGTATTCAGCAGGTTCTGACCAGTTCTGTGGAACCAGTAGCAGAAATGTTGAGTAGTTCACAGAACCAGTAAATACCACCTCTGACTGGCCTCCACCCCCATCTATTGGGTGACTAAACTACAAAATGAAAGTTGGCACAAATATTTCTATAGGAACAGGAAAAGGCAAAGCAGAAAAATAGATTGGACCAAAGCCATATCAGCAAGTCAAAATAATCCCCTTTATTGCCTTCTAGGAAAAAATATGTTTTGAAGATTTGTTTTTCTAGTTGTGAAAGCTGGTGACATGTTCAAACATTGTTAAACAAATTAAATCTTTACAATGATCTTGTAGCATTTTCATTTCAAACCTCAGAAAAGAATTATTTGGAGGGAAAAAATGCCATTAAAAAAGTAGAAAATGATTTTAATTTTAATGCCATTTTGTTCTCTAGATATTTCAAACAGCCTCCTTTGCCTCTTTTTATGTCTTATAGAGAAAGTCTTATAGACTTTCAAAAATTGTGAATAACATTTTCTGGGCCTTATTTTTGTGATATGTATTCTGTTTTGTTTTATAACTTTTAATAGATGTCTTCACTTTCTGTTCGCAAAACCGAAGGAAAAAATTAACAAGTCAGTAATCTGGATTCCACATCACAATTTCCAATTTTCCAATTTTAATAGATTTGTATGCCACCCAATCCCGAAGGACTCTGGGTGGCTTACATAAAAACAGTTTTAAAGCATTTTAAAAAGTTAAAATACATAACAGAAACGAGTTAAAAGGAGGACACAACATGCATTCGATCTTAATGGGGCTGAAGGTCAATCTAGATCAACAGCCCAGGACTGCCGGAACAGCCAGATCTTAACAGACTTACGGAAGGCCGAGAGAGTGGGGAGGGTCCGGATCTCAGGGGGTAGATCGTTCTAGAGGGCCAGGGCAGCTACAGAGAAGGCTCTCCCCCAAGGAGCCGCCAGATGACATTGCGTAGTCGACGGTACTCGGAGGACGCCCGCCCTGTGCGATCTTATTGTGCGCTGGGAGGTATGTTGCAGGAGGTGGTCATGGAGATTTCCAGGTCCTAGGCCATGTAGGGCTTTAAAGGTAATAACCAGCACCTTGAAGCGTGTTCGGGGACCAATAGGGAGCCAGTGCAGCTCGCAGAGGATTGGTGTAACCTAGGTACACCCAATATCGCTCGCGCGGCTGCATTCTGGACCAATTGTAGTCTCCAAACACTCTTCAGGGGCAGCCCCATGTAGAGCGCGTTACAGTAGTCGAGCCTTGAGGTGATGAGGTAATGAGTGATCATTTGGAGTGCCTCCCGGTCCAGGTAGGGCCACAACTGGTACACCAGGTGAACCTGGGCAAAAGCTCCCCTGGTCACAGCTGGCAAATGATGTTTTAATGTGAGCTGCGGGTCCAGGAGAACACCCAAGTTGCGGGCCCTCTCTGAGGGGTGTAAGATTTCACCCCCCAGGTTTAAAGGTGGAATATCTGGACTATTTTTGGGAGGCAACATCCAAAGCCACTCAGTCTTGTCAGAGTTGCGCGCAAGCTTGTTCATTCCCATCCAGACCCTGACAGCTTCCAGGCACTGGCATATTACTTCTACTGCTTCACTGAGTTGGCACGGGGCGGACAGATACAGCTGGGTATCGTCCGCATACTGATAGTATTTAATCTCATACCGAAGAATGATCTCACCCAGCGGCTTCATGTAGATGTTAAATAGGAGGGGGGACAGGACCGAGCCCCACGGCACCCTGTATTCCAGGGGCCTAGGGGTCGACCTCTGTCCTCCAACCAACACCGACTGCGACCTGCCAGAGAGGTAAGAGGAGAACCACTGTAAAACAGTGCCTCCCACTCCCACCTCTTCCAGCCGCTGCAGAAGGATACCATGGTCGATGGTATCGAAGGCCGCTAAGAGGTCAAGAAGCACCAGGATAGAGGAATGCCCTCTATCCCTGGCTTGCCAGAGATCATCGGTCAGTGTGACCAAAACGGTTTCAGTGCAGTAACCAGGCCTGAAACCAGACTGAAAGGGATCTAGATGTGGTAATGACATTACCACATCTCCTGCAAAAGCCTTCAAAGCTCAGAAAGGCTAAAACTAACAATGAAAAAAAGAGGAAGAATACCCAGGAAAGAAAAGTTCCCAACCACTTGAGGTCTACTCAAGGATGGCTCAAGAAAATAAGTATAAGGTAACTGCACAACTGAAGCTCCAACCCCTTTTGTTACATGTGTGTAATATGTTCAAAAAGGGCTTTACTGTGTGGTGTTGATCACTACCTTGACTTTTTTTAATCCTTAAAAAATCCATCAATCTCTTCCTGTCATCCCTGAACTGTAGATATACTCAGCTAAGTGAATTAAGGCTCTGAATTGACATAAATCAGTTATCTTTTGTATTTGGATTATTAAAGTAAGCTACTGTACAAAATCATGGCTAGCAAGATTATTGTGCTTCGGTGCAGTGTATCTGGCAATCATGCACACATCCACACATCCACATGTTCCATTTCTCTCTCTGCTGCTGGGAGGATATGATTGAAAATTTCTCTGAGCTCAAGCATGCCACCTCAGGAGGCCACTCTTGAGATCTAAACTGCAACACACTATTGATCCACACTCTGGTAACAAATCCTACCAAGAGCTCACCATTTTTTCAGAAGACCTTTTAAAACCCCACTTTAATCACTGAAGAGAAAGCAGTAAATTAAAGCAGCAGGTTCAAGCTCTGGAAGGCTTTAACAGGCAGGGTGCAGCAGGAAAACACACAGAAGGTTGAGTTATTGTATTTTGTAACCGTCCATGTTTGGCTGCAAGTCATAAATTATGGAGGGGCACATAAATAAGAATTAAATATCAGACATGTCTTTCTTCTTCTGTCCTTTTGATTACATCACTATTTTATTTATGACTCCCTTAAGAAAGCCAAACTTCCATTATGTACTATTTCTTCTTTAAATTGTTAAAAGTCTCACAAAAATGAAATACTTCACAGCAGGTTTTTCCTCTATTGCTGCTTGCCAGTGTTACTCCATTAAGAGTGTTACAGCTTTTCCTCCCCTTTCAGAAGTGTGTAAATGTTGTTTTCCTGTGACTGTGAGGACAATCTCTTATTACAGTTTACCTTGTTGTCAATCCATACTGCTGTCATAAAAATGAAGTCAAAGATAAAAATTTTCAGCAGCAGAGCCAATGGGCCATTTTAGGACACAACTGCATGCTTTACTCTCCTAAATACTGAGAAATGTACCTCATAGAGTAGATTAGAAGAGGAAAATGTTTAGCCAATTGAATGAATATTATAGCTTATAACGAGCATTATATTTATGTACTTGGGTTTTATGGAGATGAAACAGATAAAAGTATTCACCAAGCCAAATTTTTAAGATAGGGGGTGTTATTTCTGAATACTGTTGTCCAACAAGCAAATTTGTTGTTGAGCTGTGACTAACCTAATAGGCAATTTCTTTCAAATGTGGGACTGACATAACATGGTATGCTAACAAAACATTTACCACCTTCTAAAATTAGGCTCACAATGTGGAAGCTTCCCATTTCCCTTGCATAAAAAATGCAATCCCTGCTCTTTCTTGTTTCTATACCATCTCTCATGAGTTGATTTGGTTGATACTTGATGTAGAGAAAAAGTGTGGCTATTCTTGCAGTATGAAATAAAGAAAAGGAAGTGAAAGATGAAATATAGCTGAGCAGAGCAGTAAGCAGAGCCATTGTATATCTTCTCTCTGCTTTAGAACATTTATAGGATAAGCAGAATCTCTGAATTGCTGTCTGATGGTGCGGTCTTCCTTAATCCTGAACTTCCATATATGTTGGACTTCAAATCTCATAATTTGTCTAGCTACTGTTTGGCAGTGTAGTTGAGTAAGATTTGAGTAAATGATGTGAGAGAAAAAATGAGCAAGCGTGAGAACAATCAGAAAAACTTTGCTTTAAATTTAACTGATTGCTATGTATTTTGCTGGATGCTTGAATACCTCAGAATTTGATTGAAAGTGATTTGTTAGTGTTTTCAATTGTCCTCCTGTTGTTAATTAGGGGCATGTGTTCCATATGCGCTAGAGTCTCGACACACCTGTCTGCTCCGTTCAGGTAGAAAACAAGGTGTGTTACATAATCTAATTCTTTGACAGGATATAAGGCAAAGATGAGTATATCATAACTTGATACTCAGAGGATATATAGCATTCATAAATATGGATAGGGTTAAGGTTTGGTTTGTTTCTTTGTGCCTTTTAGCTAGTTTTGACTACTAATGACTATATAGATGAATCCAGTTTTCTTGCCAGCAATTCTGGGAGTGGTCCACCGCTGCCTTCTTTCTATGACTGAATGATGGATTCAGAAACCAGTCATAGCAGAGTATTCAAAATGTCTGTCTGCCTCCACAGAGTTTATTGCTTTTTATACAGTTTTAACAAGCAGCAAAGAGGATATACAGCAACAGCATCATTATTGGCATATTCTCCTTGTCAATCTCTAAGAACTTCCCAGCCAGGGTAGAGTCTCACATATCTAGATGATTACTGTTACTGCCTGGTGGTGCTAATTAGGTGAGCTCATAGACATTTGAGGTAAACAGTTACTGAGGGACTGCAGTTTGCTGCTCATGGCCTCTACGTAACCTTTATATGACCTATATCTCTGCAACTGAGACACAATGACCTGCCCAAAAGTACCCACTTGTCTTCATACCCAACACAGGGCTAGAAGTCACAATCTCCTCACTTTTTGGCTCAATAGTATATCGCATAAGACATGTCAAGTCAATTATTTTTATTTAAAAAATAACATGTTTATGCCATTAGAGACCTTTACTAAGATATAACTAGCATTTCATAAATAATCAAAACATTTCTTGAGTATCCCAAGAACTGCACTGTTATGATTTTTGCAATGAATTTTGACCATTGCTTATATGAGGACTTTGTTTCTTTGATTCAGTCTTGGATTGACCATAAAACATTTCTTGTAAGCACCTGCAAATGTTTGAAATTTGGCACACGCTACCTTTGGGAAATAGAAACCATCGAAGACCTGATGCCAAAATATTAAGGGAAGATACATATGTATATGCATTGCTCTTTCAAAATACTTCTCTACAATTGTGTGCCTTGTTGTTACGTGCAATAAGAATAGGTGAGGGGGAGCAGGGAATGCAGGATCATCAAATGCAAATATGATCTCAGTATATTTTGGATGCACATCTGTTGTGACTCAGCAGAAACCTGTAAGTTGTTTCAAGATGCAGGATAATGAGCAGCTGTTGCTCGTTAGGGTCTTCTCCTGCAGATAAAAGACTGATAGTGCCATGCCTTAGTTGCAGAAGTCAACGTCGTTCGTCGTTCGTTTGTTCGTGAGTTCAGTTCCATGATTCAAAGAGGCACTTGGATAAGTGATTTGCTTTCTGTAAACCTGGTTTGCTGTAAGAGTTTTGTTTTTGCATTTGCTGTGTAACTTTTTGCCAGAGACTTTATTTATGTTTATTTGGGGCTCACAGCTAGCTTGAGACAGGACTGATAAAGATATTTCCTTTGAAGTTCTGTCTGGCTGTCGTTTGTGAACAAGCAAGGAGGGGGGTCAGAACACAGATCCATAATTCATCCAAACTGCCATGCACACACACAGGGGCGGGGAGATGGTTTCACACTAATTTCACAAATGCAGCTTTGAATGCGGACTTGCCCACCACTTCCACAGGCCAGTTCTGAACATGCTAAAGCCCAGCACTGGGACGCAGACTGGGGGGGAGAGATTAGGGACCCCATTCCAAAAGATTATTTTGTCAGGTTTCTGAAAGATGCCCTAATTGATTCATGAGTCTCGAGCCAAGTTTCAAAAGTAAACTAGTCATTTATTAGGAGCACCATTTGGCAAGACCTTATTGCAGTTCTGAGCATCGAGTTATAGCTGAACTTTACCCATTCCTTCCCTCCCCTCAATCTGTGTCATAAATCACATTCCCAATGAGGTGCACCCTTCCCAAACCTGCTGCAGTAATATGAGATCCAACTCTAGCCGAAACTATGCATGGAATGCGCTCCCCCTCCCCTTTCCTCACCATGGCAACTTTGTGAGTTGACATCTTTCATCCTCATGTCTCATTGAGGACCCTTCAGAGTGCAGAGCTGGAGCCGAGGTGGCGCAGTGGGTAGAGTGCAGTACTGCAGGCCACTTCAGCTGACTGCTAGATCAGCAGTTCAGCGGTTCAAATCTCACCGGCTCAGGGTTGACTCAGCCTTCCATCCTTCCGAGGTGGGTAAAATGAGGACCCAGATTGTGGGGGCGATATGCTGACTCTATAAATCACTGAGAGAGGGCTGAAAGCCCTATGAAGCGGTATATAAGTTTAACTGCTATTGCTATTGCTATTCCTTATACTTGACAAAATTATCATATTATATCTATGGCTACAACTTCCACCAGGAAAAGAAAGTTTCCTTTGCTTCTTGATGGGGGTGTAGTCTAGGCTACAACTTTTTGGAAAGATTCAGGGAGCACACCAAAATGTGGAGGCACAAGGGAGATGGAAGTCAAATTATTAGCAAGTTGGTTTGCTTGCTGAAGGAGTTTGATAATTCTTACTTTTGATCTCTGTTTTGAAAAAGTTATACTATTATTTGGTTCTTGGTGCATTATTTCACCTTCCATTCTGCTTTCAATCTAAGCAAGCTTCTTTTAAGATGCTGCAGCACACGTTTATATATGTCAACAAGCATGTTGTGATTAGTTTATGTTTAACTAAATTTATGTTTTTTTAAACATAAAAATATGTTTTTTAAAAGCCACAGATAGACCATTTCTGTCATAAATATATTCTGTTAAGGAATAGATAGCTTTTTCATATGCAGAGATGTAGTATTTATCTGAAATTTTTAAATAATAAATAATTTTCTATTGCAAGAATAGGTTTTATGTTTTAATGTGTTTAATTCAACAAGCAATTCTATTCCTAAATCTGTAGGTGAATATTGAAGTGGGGAAGAAATCAGATCATAATATTTCTGACCAAAATTTCTGTTCTTTGTTTAGATGTTTCAGGAAATATTTTGTCCAACTAAACAAAACAAGGTACACTCTTTCAAAAAAAAAATGAATTGTGATCAGAGACTGAATGTTTTGTAATTTTTGCCATCACTTTGAGTTTGTTATTAAATATGGCTTGTTCAGATGTCACACTCTGACACAGAGTATATATGTCAACATTGTACAGAAACTAATTGGTTTCATATCTTTGACAAGTTTTCAAATTGCCAGGTTATATCTAGGTCTTTTCCAATAAATTCTTCAGCACTGTCAAAGGAAAAGGAATGTGACAGATTTAATACCTAGAATAAATTATTAACTAAAAGCATACTTAAAACAGCATACTGTGGAAAACTAAGAAATCTATAATTCCTCTTTTTAATTTTAAGAAATGTTTCTTAGGACATAATAGTTATTGCTTTATTTTATGGTATATTTAAAATAAATTAATAATATACAGACAAAATAAAAAAGAATCATCTTGGTTATTACAATTTAGAAGTAAAACTAGTGGAATATGTACTACATCCAAAAGAACAGAACTATTAGTATATATTTATGCTATAAATATTAGAATTTGTTAAATGAAATATTCACATATTCAGCTCAGTTCAAAAGATTTAAAGTAGCTAAATTTCTCATTAGTTATTAGGTTTCCTATTAGGTTTTCTATTAGGCTTTCTGTGGTTGTTATGTTACATTATGTTCCTAATGTATGTTTATCAATCAATCAATCAATCAATCAATTAACCAATAGTATAATTAATTCTGTTAATTGTTTCATTATCATTTTAAAAAATAAATGAAAATAAATCTTAATGTAGTCAGTGTAGGGGTTTTTTCAATAAATCCACTAAAACCTTTCTTTCCAATTATTCAATAGTGGAATTTAAGCCTTTTATGGTGTTCAGGAAAGGGTTGTTTTTTGTTAGTTTTGTTTTGCTTGGTTTTGTTTTGTTTGGTTTTGTTTGGTTTCAAGGTGGTGGTTTCTACAGTGGTAATAACTATGTTAGTATTTTGCAGCAAAAAACAACAGCTTCCTGCCACCATTAAGATCAACATTATAATATCAACTGTCCATGTAGTCTCTAAAATCAAACTAGACTCAAGGCATCTTTGCTTTTTATAGCCAATATTCTCTCATAGCATTTTATGGAATAGAATGGAATCCATAAAAGGTTAAGTAATAAATAAAGAATAGCAAACCTTTAAAAGGCTACATTTATTTTTATCCATCTTCCGCTAAACATACATGAGATCTAAGACCACAAGGAAGATAATGAAGTTCCAAATTTTTCAGCAAGGCAGATTATGTTTGTTTGGAAAAATAAGCATTAGTATAAAGGTAAAAGTAAAGGTTCCCCTCGCACATATGTGCTAGTCGTTCCCAACTCTAGGGGGGCGGTACTCATCTCCATTTCAAAGCTGAAGAGCCAGTCTGCCCAAAGACGTCTCCATGGTCATGAGGCCAGCATGACTAAACGCCAAAGGCGAATGGAACACTGTTACCTTCCCACCAAAGGTGATTCCTATTTTTCTACTTGCATTTTTGCATGTTTTCTAATTGCTAGGTTGGCAGAAGCTGGAACAAGTAACAGGAGCTCACTCCATTACACGGCACTAGGGATTCAAACTACCCAACTGCCAAACTTTCTGATCGACAGAGCTCAGCATATTAGCCAATGAGCCACCACGTCCCTTAGCATTGGTATAACTTTAGCCTAAAACTTAATTTGTTGGTGAGGCTCCGCCCACCCATCCATATGTTATCAAATTCTGTGCATACCCAGATGTGTGTGCTCTTGCTACTGAACTGATAGTGAAGAAAATAGAATACCATCTCTGTCTGAAACATAGTCAACACTCCAGAAGATAGGTTTAAGATCCAGATGACTCTTAACAGACATAAACATTGGGTCCTATCTAACAAAATGAAATTCAATGGAGAGAAAAATAAGGTTCAATACTTAGGCAAGAAAAATTAAATGTACAGGTAGAGATTAGGTGAAACTTGGCTCAACAGCAGTAACTATGAGAGGGATCTTGGAGTCATCCTGAACAATTGTTCAAATATGAGCCAACATACGTGCGGCAGTAGCCAAAAAAGCCAATGCAATTCTAGACTGCATTAACAGAAGTATAGAATCAAGATCACATGATTCTTTAATATTATATAAAGCCTTAGTAAGACAGACTTGGAGTACTGCATCCAGTTTTTGTCACCACAATATAAAAAGATATTTAGACTTTGGAAAGAATGCAAAGAAGAGCAACAAGGATGATTAGGGACCTAGGAGGAATGGTTGCAGGATTTGGGTATGTCTAGTCTAGTGGGGGGAAAAGGATTAGGAGATGACATGATAGAAGTTCCTGAGAGGCTACCTCAAAGAAGAGAGGGATCAACCTATTTTCCAAAGCTCCAGAAGGCGAGACAAGAAATAACAGATAGAAATCAAGGAGACAAGCAACCTAGAAGAAGAAAATCCCTAACAGTGAGAACTATTAATCAATGGAACAACTTACCTTCAGAAGTTGTGGGTGCTCCTGCTCCATCACTGGAAGCTTTTAAGAATTGTCTGAAACAGTATAGCATCTCCTGCTTAAGCAGGGATTGAACCTCTGAGATCCCTTACAACTCTGTTTTTGTCTTATTTTGGAATGCCTAGATGTTACACAGGGACAAACAAATCTGTAGCTAACCAAATCTTCCCTAAAGTGGTCTAAAATGAACTGGGCGTACTATTCAGCATTTAAATTAAGCCACATAAAGAATTTATTCATGTAACATATAGATTGAATTATTATGTTACATTCAGCCACAATATGTATATTGCATGAACAGTCACATGCTTGGATAAAATTATTCTAGAATATTAGAATGTAAAGTATGCACCTGATTGGCTGCAATTTTTATATCACATAACTTTCAAGGTCCTTCCTCCAAGCACATTTTTTACTTTTTTTATCATTTTTTTTTTAGTTTTGAAGTTGATAGTACAGTTGTACGTATTATATCACAGGTGTCTGCTACAAATCACAACCATGAAGAACTGATAAAACTGTGTCACAACAACAATACACCAGCCTTTCATACTTGCATCATGATGTTGTATATAAATATATGTGGCATTGTTTGTTTTGATTTGTCAGGGTGTATATGTCATCATTTGCCCTCTGTGTTCCCTGCTCTGCCTATGAGCATCTTTATCTGATATCTTTTTCTTATGTGAATTAGCATGATAAGTAAGATGAGCTGTCACATTTCACATATGAATGCACTTTCTTAACCATAGAGAGATAAAGGATCTGTCATAAAGTGCAATCAAGATCTCTTATTAATTTAATGTCAGTGATAAATTTAGAATTTCTATGCTTTCAGATCTTCAGACTTCACCTATTGTGAAGCTTTTAACTAGGGCATATGAATTTATTTTTCCTCTTACATTTATATCTTATTTCTTGTCATTCTGTCTTATGAACATATAAGGGCCTTTATGAGAACATTTTCAGAAAATCTTCTTCTCCAAATCTCAGTTTTCTGATAGGTTCATCAGGACAAATATAATTTCTCATATAGCCAATCCTTAAACTGTCATGCCTTCAATCTTTTAATTATAATTTGGGTCCATAAACAATCAGCAGTCAATGCACATTTAGAAATTGTCTATATTGGTCTTTCAGTTCAAAACAGCCCAAGTCAGTTTAAACCGAACAAGTTATTTCATTGTTTTACCAAGTTCACTTATACATCATTATGCATTTTGCATACACCCTTTCATTCTACGTCTGCAGAGATATCCTTCTTGAATATACATACAGGAATTTATATCTCCCTGTATATTTCCTCTGTGCAGTTAAAGAAGTATACACCTATATCATGGAACATCACATCTTGCACAATTGAAAATTATCATGCATAATATATGGAATAAAGTATTAATCTAATTGTGATATCACAAAGGCATGTATAAAAGATTTAAATTTTCATTCTGATAATCACAAAGTAAATTATTAAAACAAACACTACTGAGGCATAATGAAAATGCAAAACTTCTGACCATGTCTGACTATGATGTTCCTGAAAGAAAACTCCATTGGACTTCATGCAGATATTTACAGTGTCTTTTGTGTATACATATGTACATTTTTTTGCTTCAATGTGAACTAACTGACCTTAATTAATATCAGATGATGAGGCAGGGCTGCTGGCTAACTATCATGGTATTTCTAGTTTTAATAAAGCCAAAAGAGGCCTTATAGCATTCAGACCTATCTACAGTAAGCCATTCCAAACACTTCCAAATAAGCAATGAAATATCAATTTGGGGAATGCATGTATTGTTATTAAATAGTAATATGTTTGCTTAAAATAGTTTTTAGCTTTTTTAACTGAATATTTTTTGCAGAATTAGTATTTATTCAAAAGATTCATAATATCAAATCCATCCGACAGAAAGTGCAACACTTTTTTCTAATGATAAGAGTCTACTTTGTATAAAGTTAAATCACTATGCACTAAAAGCCCCAAGTTTTAATCATTAAAATAACAAGAGCTTTGAGACAGATGGCATTTGAGTTTCTTCTCATATCCATTTGATGTATTAGAGGTGATTTCCATGATGTCATTCTGAAAGCTAAATAAACTGTTTGTGTAGAAGGTTAACAAGCTGTGGTGGCAAGCAGTCTGTGTGGGATTAGAGTGAGTTGATTTGATCAATTACTTTTCTTACCAGAAGTCTCTGGATGAACACAATCCAGAGTTCTTACTTTGGCAGATGAAGAATCCATGGAGTCAACACATACCATGGAAATAATGAGCATTCTTTCAAATTTCATTTTTCATCCCAAGAGACGGCAAGTATTTCAAGTCATTGTGGCTCATATAACAGCAAAAAGGATAACTAGAATATAAATAATCAAGCAAGCAAAGCAACTGTAGAAAAATAATAGAACGGTATCAGGCATTGTTATTATCATAAACACACACACACAGACACAAAATCATGAATACAGTTTCTTCTGGAGATGCGCAAATGATTTAGAAGAATTATTTTGGTCCTATCTGCTGCTAATTAAGGTAGCATTATCTTTTTTAGACTTCTATGACTCTCAATTCAGGACTCAGCTTATTAAAGTGACTTGAGCAGGATCTTTTCTTTTGGGACTAATAGATGAACAGCTGGAAAAATCATGGAACTTTATTTTTATACATGAAAACTTCAAAGAGATTATTGTATGCACAAAAATGGAAAGATTTGGTCCTTAAAGGAACAGTTGGTGAAAATGATGGAACTAATCAAATCAACTTTTTTGATCAGAGATAAAAACAAGATCTTTATTTATTTTTTACTAGAAATGCTTATAAAACCCCGTACTGCTTGAAACAAAAAATGAACTTATGATTTATGGTTTTGATTAGAAAGAATAAACCAAAGGAAACAAGTTATTTGTAACTATAGAGTAAAAGATAAATTTATCATTGTCCTTATATCTGTTGTAAAAAAGATTGGAAGCTTCTTTGTATTTCTGGGTTTTTTTCTTTGCTTTTGCACTGATCTCTTTCTTTGATTTTTTTTTCTTATTTTATATTAGTTTGTTCATTTTTATATTTCTTAATTTTTTCAGTGAAAATTATATATCTATAGCTCAGCTAAGACAGGTGAAAGACTGCTAAATAGTTGTTGATAATTAGCAATAGCAATAATACTTAGATTTATATACCACTTCATAGTGCTTTACAGCACTCTCTGAATGGTTTTTAGACTCAGCATATTGCCCCCAACAATCTGGGTCTTCATTTTACTGACCTCAGAAGGATGGAAGGCCGAGTCAACCTTGAATCTGGTGAGATTTGATCTGCCAAACTGCTGGTAACCAGTGATCAGCAGAAGTAACCTGCAATAATGCACTCTAATCACTGCACCACAGTGGTTCTAATTATTATTATTGACTCCTCACTGCTACTTCCCAAGTGCCATTGATTGTCTTTTGGAACATTGTTTTGGAGAATACCTTAACCAAGTGTTGTATGAAGCTAGCTGGGGGGGGAGTATTAGTTAAGAATTATCTTTAATTGTTCTATCCCGCTCATTCTTGGTTATCATTAAAGCCAATACAACTTTTACATTCTGAATGATCCAGGTGAGGGGTTTAGTTTTTATATTTGTCAGCTTCAAGTCTATTTTACAATGTTGGACTTTTTTTATCTTTTCACTGGGAAAGGTGGGTGAAGCCAGTCAATGCTTATTTGGCAGAAGCAGAGGAGCAAGTGGGTTGGTGGGTAGATTTATAGGCTTTCTCTCCAGGGTTTCAAGACATCTTACATGGGTGTCTCCTTTCATTTTATTCCCACAACAATCCTATTACATAGGTTGAGCTACAAGAAAAATAATAACCACCCCTAAGTTATCCAGTGACCTTCCATAGATTAATGTATCTCCTTAATTCTTAATTGCTATGCCATGTTGTCAGTTGGGGTGGAACTAGAATCTCCTTCCTTCATTCCAGAAAGGTTTTCAAGAGAAAAATATTACTAATTTGGTCCAGACCAATACTTACTGTGATTTATATATCTGCTTGCAGTTTCCATTTCAAAACAATTTAGTAACATCTCTAGCAATGAATTAAAGAATTCATGATGGCTCAAGTAATTTATCTGCAGTTGACACCAAAGCCACACTAATTATTTTCTAATGCATATTATGGACTTCAAAATTAAAATTAAAATGAGACGACTACCTTGTTAAACCTGTACAGCTATGCTATGTGGATGCTAACATGCATCTGAAAATGCTGAAATAAAAAACAAATGTGAACATGAGATCTATCTGCCATCAGTGTGAGTATCACTTATTTCTTTTCTGTTGTGTTGTTACAAATTTTGGGACGTGATATATGCTTAAGGCATACAAAGTAGGCTGTAAGCTAGCATCAGTCATTTTTAATGAGAGAAGCTCAGTAACAAGAGAGCAAATATAAAATCTGTCTTCCGTTTATGCCTTCCACCAAATTAAAAAAAAAAGTCAACAGAGTTTCCATGGGGACTGAGTAAATTAAAAAGAATAAGTTTTGTGATAATAACAAGAAAACTCTTGACACTTCTGGAAAGAAAAGTCTACATTTTGTCGCATGGTTATTACCCTGGTAAAATTAAAATCATGCATAGAAATGATTGCCTGAAGATTGTAGTTGCACAATCTCCATCGTTTTCTGCAGGACCTTGGATAGAGATTCCATTCAGGTCTTCTGTTGCAAATGAATGGTGGCTAGCCAATAGTAGTGCTTGTCAGTCTGATTCTCCATTCTCAGAACTGATTTTTCATCCAAGAAGAATGGAACCCACATTCTTCATGCAAATTCAGCAGAGAAAAAACTGCTTCTACTCTTTAGCTCCTTAATTCCTTTGCTGTCACAAGATACTTTCCAGACACAAATATTTTCAACCTGGTTTATTTTGTTCTTGGTAGCAGCTGCAGATCTAAAATAAGATTTTGACAATGGCTTAGGAAGGCTATGTGGGCAGGGGTGTGGAATCTGCACTCCCCAAATGTTAACTGCTTTCTAAAATCACACATCATTTATTGCATATGCAGATCAAAAGATAGAGCAAAGTGCAATGAGCTGGCAATTCGTTACACTTTGCTATGACTTCTTCAAGCTGCTCTGTCAGTAAACTCAAGTACTTATCTGATTTTAGGTAGCATAACATTATTTCTCCTCTTGCCCTAAGGTTTTTAGAAAGAGTAATTAGGAGAAATTCATTTATTGAAGAGAGATCTATATACTGCACACTAGACTGTAGATGTCATTACTTCAAATTGGGCTGTACCACAAAAAGCTTTATTAACCTTATCTGCTGATCAAGCCAATGTTTCTTTGCTCAGGGGGCCGCACTCAAAGTCTGCAGTTTTATAGGATTTTTTTTCCTCCAGGAAACAAAATTGCTCTAAGAGCAAACATAAAAAGCAAAAGCAAAAATCTACCAGTTAATACAACATGCTTATCAAGGCCTGCTAAACTATATTGTGAAGCTGCTAATATAATTGGAATACTGTCTTATTGCTTCTTTGCCTTGTTCTTAAAATCTATTGAAGATGCAGTCATCTCTGTTACAAAACTGCTACACAACTACAATACCGAACCATGATACAGCCAATATTCTAAAATTTTTAGCATCAAAATATTACATGCAAAACTTTGCAAAGAGATATTCTGTGGTTTAAAAAAGTTGTCCCAGATTTCATGCCATCCTTTCTTTCCAACCATTAAGGAAATAATTCTTTCACCATTTATTTGTGAACAGCTAATCAAACAATGGAAGGTTATTATTCACCAAGAAGAGTCAGGCAGTGCCACTGCTTCTGAATAACCCCTCCTGACTTCCTCTGTGCAATGTAGAGAAATGTTTGCAAGTACTCTTGTTGATTAGGAATAATGACTATCTAGCCTCCTTAAAAGATAACCAGTTAGAAAATGTGGTCACAGCATCATACAAGTATACAAACATCTATATGTTTCAGTGTTTTCCTACAAAACTGATGCATATTGTTCCATACAAAGTTGAAAAGAAACAATAGACAATATTCCATTCCATTTTCCTGAGGATCCTTATATTGTAAATATTATTATCTTCATCCTATCTTAATAAGAGGAGGTAATAACCTTTCAAATAATCTGAAGCCAGGTTTTATATAAGGCTTTATAGGTCCTAATTATAGGATGGGTCAGCAATGGGTTTATATTAGAGATATCTATAAATGCTAAAATGCTTACAATATGAGGATGTGTTCAGAGCTGTGGCCAGAAATTATCAGTGATATATGGGCATCCAAAATTCCTTGATAATATTTACAATATGTGCATCCTCGGGAGAAAAAAGGCTGCTTTTTCTCCTGCCATCATCAGAGGTATGTCTGGATGATCGTGCAGGATTTCCTAATATGGAAGGATTAAGCCAGTTTCCTCTGTATTATTATTCCACTGGAAGGCAAGAACTTTAACAGATTTAACAGATTAACAGAGTAGGTCATCTAGTCCAACCACTTGCTCAAGCAGGAGACCCTACACCATTTCTGACAAATGGCAATCTAATCTCTTCTTGAAAGTCTCAAGTGATAAAGCTCCCACAACTTCTGAAGGCAAGCTGTTCCATTGGTTGATTGTACTCACAGTCAGAAAGTTCCTCCTTATTTCTAGGTTGAATCTCTTCTTGATCAGTTTCCATTCATTATTCCTTGTCTGATCTTCAGATGGTTTGGAAAATAGCTTGACCCCCCCCCCCCTTCCTTTCTGTGCCAGTTCCTCAAATATTGGAACACTGCTATCATGATATCATGCTATCAACTTTTTTATTTTGATTTATTTTTAGATTTCAACATTGGCCATTTAGGGATTACTAAAGGTTGTTTTTCTTTGATGTGCTTTTAAAGGGCAAGTTCTTAATTTTTGGTTGGATGTCACATAGCAAAATCTGGAATACAAATTCCCATGAATATTTGAGAGTGTGAAACTATCACTACACCTCAAGAAAGTGATTTGTTACCCATATTCTTTCTTATTCTTACTGTGAGGGGATGAAATGACAGGACATGTAGACGTTTCATCTTATGGGAGCAAAATAAATTGGGTTTTTTTTTTAAACACTACAGTCTTGGATAGGTAGACTTTGACAAATATGTTTGGCCAACTCTGATTCACCAAGGGAACACAATTCATACCATTTTCAGTAGTCTAACTTAGGGAAAACCTGTTTGGTTCTCAAGAGGAAACAAGTGCACTGAGTATACTGCTTCACTGGTTCTTGTCAATCATAAATCTACTCCCATCCTCATTCTCTCCAAAGTCTGACTATGAAGAGCATTAATTGAATGGCATCTGTGTCAATCACAACACTATCTTTTTTATTCTTGGAGAAAGGAGGTTTCAAAGCTCTAAAGAAAACAAAATATGATGCAAAATCTAGGAAGAAAATTATGCAAGACTCTGGTAGAATGAATAAGAAACTAAAGAAGACATATGATTGAAAGATTGGCATTGTATATAATATTGGATCCAGAGGCTAAATGAGTGACACTGCAGAAATGAAAAAAATATGGATCACCTCAAATAAGATTAAACAAGGGGATTTGATAGTGTGATTCTATTGTTATTAAGATGACAACAGTATCCCTGTTTAATATCTCTAATGTGAGCCAGATGTATGGAACAACAGCTCCCAGAATTCTTAACTGGCATAATGCAATTGGCATTATGTTTTTAATTGCCATTTTAAAAATTGTCCTAGTCTATTTTCTTCAGATATGCCTAACATTAAATTCATGAAGTATAGATAAAGAAAAAAATAGATCAGCTTTATTTGTATCATTCAAATGTGGCATATGCCAAATGCAACAAATACCTCTCATGCTACATTTCTAACTTTCTAACTTTCACAAAAATATGAAGTGAGAAAAGCATACCCCAAAGGCTTCCTGATAAGCATGTCACGTAGGTCTGTGAAATCAGATTCATGAAATGGCTCACTATTTAAGTTTTCCTTCTGCTCACATTTCAGTGTAAGAGATTACACTGAAAAATAGGATTATCGGGGACCCTTTAATGCTAATAAAAGTTTTATCCAAATTAACAGCTTCTAATACAAGATCTTGATCTGAAGATCTTCAGATATAAATGTTGTGAGAACAGCCTTCTCAGGCTGATGCTCTCTAGATGGACTAGAGTTAAGTTGGCTGAATTCCCAGGAATCCTGGCTAGAAATTCTAGTACTGGAATTCAAATCATTGAGAAACTACAAGGTTGAAAGGTCATGTTAAAAACAGCAGAAGTTGTTTTCTCTTTCAGAAAAATCTTTTATTATTTATTTATTATTCAAATGTATATTGGAGTTCTTTACAATTATGAAAGTAGATAACCTTTCCTTTCCCTTCTCTGTCCTCTCCCATTTTACATTTCCACGAAAAATGCCATGAAAAACAAACACATTCCCTGTAATTGTCTGAAAATGTACATTGAGAGACAAAAGCTGTTAACCCTGGCATAAAAATCATATTCCTAGAATTGCTGCAAAAAAGACTAGAATCCTTGGAAGGAATGTATCAAAGCTTAAAGACAAAAGTTTTGATTCTACTGTTTCTTGGTGACATGAAAGGATAAGATGGTTATTATTTTTCTTTTCAGAACCTGCAACAACCTGCCAATCTAATATAAATCGTAAGGTAAAATAGACTGCAGTATACTCAGATTATTCCGAAGTTCTGATTTGATTGGTGTAAGTCTTATAGCTTGCCTGAAGCAAGACAGAATCCAAATGGATTATCCACACATGCACACAGACTTTAATTCAACATTCTGAAATAATTTGCTGCACCATTCAAACAGCAATTCCTGCTTTCATCTATTCCCTCTCCCCAAGGATAGCAGGTCATTTAAACCTACTACATGATATGGCTGGCTTTGACTGAAGATTGAGGAAAGGAATTTCTCTCCCCTCTGCACTTCTGCTTATCCTTGCTGCAGCAGGGCTATCATAAGCTGTTCACAAAAGCATCAATAGAATGAAAGATACAAGTTTGGAAGGCATAGCTTTCCCAGCTCTGCATTTCTATCCTCTAATTCTATGCAGAAAAACAAAAGTGATGGCCACTTTTTCATTGTTTTCATGTTTAAAGGTTCAGTTTGTCACTTTAATGGTTTCGCAATAGAGGGTTGGTTCTGTTTTTATTTTTAAAAATGAAGTTCTTCCCTCACATTACTGTACTTTGCATAGTGTGAAAAGCTTTATGTGACTATTTCTGACTGCTGTTAAAGTAGTTTCATCTGCTGAATAAAATGATCCCATCTCTTTGTTTTAAAAATGTGTTTCCTAGGCTATTTTCTTTCAATTGAATCTTAAAGAGATTCCCAGTCTACAAAGATATATTAATTCTATAACCTGGGACTTTTTTTGCACTCAAAAAGGTTATTGATTCATTACCAATCATTATTTAGCTTACTGATTGTTATCTTTTAGTTGGATGTCTGCGTATAGCATTGAAATGGAATCTAAATCTTCTTGAAATGGGCAATTGTTCCTCCATAGGATTGCTATGCCTGATCACTCAAGACTATTTCTCTATACTTCCTGCCAAAATATATATACACATAGCATTTTTTATTCAAATAAGTTCTTTGGTTTTCCAGACTAGTTAATCTTTTCATATATGTCCATGCCCTAGCATTGCATTAATAGAACCCCACCATATCAATTTTTCTTAAAGTAGATTCTGTGGGAAGACCCCTGTCCATGAACAAATGTTTCATTAGCTGGTCCCAAGCCTTAGGAGAAAGTTTAAAAGCCCAACCACCCCATTTCCCAAAAAGAACCTTATTCTTAAATCAACAAGAAATGTCTAGAGATCACTCCTTAGACATCAAATTAAAAGAAGTTGAGGCATATCCATGCAGCAACATTATTGTGAATAGTATATCATACAAAAGGTATTGCCCACTACCCAACCTTACCATGCCTCAGCAGTGAAATTAATATTTTCCTTATCAGGAAGGAGAGAAGGGAAGGGAAAATTGCTGAGTAAGGTTCCGACTCTAATAGTAATAATACAAATAGTCACAAAAGTATTGAGTCTAGCACCCAGATGTGATGGAGAAGCCCTACAGAGGGGCAACAGGAGTGCAGCAAGTTGTTGATTACCAAAAACCTTTTCTCCCATCTTAGAATTATTACATGGAAGGCTTTGTTTTATTGTCCCATAGAAAATACTACTTTTAAGTTGGAAAACTTTGGATCAGTTTCAATCTATTTAAACAATGAGTTGGCTATGAAATAGAGGTTCCATTGTAAGAGCTTGCCCTTGGGGGGGCATATAAATGCAATGTTTTCAAGTAGGGCAAGAAGGCTGGCATCAATGGGCTTTTAGAGAAAAGGGGGCTCACTGGAAGAATTCTCACTTATCAGTATTAGGGGTGCCATATAAATGTAATAAATACATCAAATAAACTAAGAAAACAGCAGCTTTAAAATGAGAAGGCATTGAAGGTCTTTGTTCCTTTTCCCCTAACATATCTTTCTGACTGGATTTCCAACACCCCAGCAATCAAGGCCATATATTGAAATAGATTGAATGCTTAAAGGTTTTCTTTAACAAGTCTCATTCTAATCATGAAAAAATATATCATATGCAATCATACATACTATTAAGTTTTATAATCTATTAAATATAAAAGATAATAAAGAGCATGTCAAAGTGTATTTCATTTCAACATTCTTTTTATTTCTTATTTTTGTTCAAAACGAACAGTGATAGATATGAAATCTGTTTTCCATATAAACACACATTATTTGCTGCTTTCTGTTTTTGAAGATTTTCAAAACTTTTCAATCAACCAGAGTTGCAGTAACCATTGAAGCCACTAGATGCCACTGCATAGCCTGCTGACATAAAACCCAGAAGGGTTGCTAGTTACATGTTGAAGAAAGCAGAAGCATTAAGATGAATCCTGCAAGGCTCAGAGACAGTCCAACCATTACATAAACATTAAGGTACTTGAACTAACACAGTGGCAAATTGGCTATAATTTAATTTAAATACTTGTAGTTCAGGAGTGAAATGAGGGGTCCTTGGTACTCTTTGAGCTTGGTTGCTTCATCACCTAAATCGGATAACAACACCAGTTGTAGTAAGGATGGTTTTTTTCTGAGTTTATATTCTTGTGACTTGCCCTGTCAATATAAAATGAGAACAAACACCTCTCATTATCAGCACTGATGATTACCTAGTTTGAATAATTAAATGTCTGCAAGAGACAACCAAGCTCAGAGAGCACCAAGGACCCCTCATGTCTATAAATTTACCAGATTCCTAAAATAGTCCACAACTTATTATCATAATTGAGACAGAAATCCAGTCTTATGTTTTTGCAGTTCTAAGTCAAGGCACCCCACATGACCACCCACATTTTTAGAATGGTCATTAAGTGAATCACCAAAAGAATGACAAAATTGTTAAGCAAACCCATTCTTCCTAAAGGTGTGGGGTTTTTTGTCAGAAAGCAGTGAAAAACATTGCAAATTGCAGTCACATGACCATAGGATGCTGCAACCAGTTGTAAATGCAAGCCAACTGCCAGACAGTCAAAGTGTGGTCATGTGAGGGGTTGACATTTTTTGATGGCTGTTGTAACTTCAGTCATAAAATGACCGGTTGTAAGTTGAGGGTTACCTATATTGTATTTAATTAGTTAATTAATCATTATATATACCTTCCTTAGTGTTGAGCTGTTATTTTCCTGTTCATTTCTTACTACTTGGCTTTTCCCCCCTTTGTTTTCTTTGCCTTCCCTATTCTCATTGATGTATCACTTTATGCCAGCTTCCTTCAATTTTTCTGGTGGTCACTAAACTTATTTCTATATTAAATAATTTTGTAAAGTGTCCCATTTACTAGAAGGAACTCTGGATGGCAAATGAAATAACAGAATTGGCCTTGATATTTTCAAATTTATCTAGCAAGCAACCACTCCATGCCAGTTTCATCAACATCCTGGCTTCAGTGCCTGGTCTTCATTGTGTTACTAAAGACCAACAAGACTGGGTATCTGGTCATAGTGCTTAGCCATACTAGCAGAGATTTACAGGAGTATTCATCTGCAACTCTGTAAGATACCAATTTAGCACAGATTATGTCATACACATACTGTGATACCTCATATTTGTCATTAATTAATCCAGAAGGCTCAATGACCACTAAAAATGACAACTGCCAAACAAACCATGTGACTTAGCAAGCAATTCTTTGTTTCAGCTGGAAAGGACCTCCTATCTGTCCCTTTGCCTATGTCAGTGAACTTCCCAGCACGGCCAATCTTCTGTCTGCCCTCTGCAACTGTCCAGTTCTTCCTTTTGCAGCAACCTTCCTGACATAGTCAACTTCCTTTCTGTTTTCCATGTCAAAATGTGTCCAAAATCAATGAGTTTTGAAGCAGTCAAGTCCTATATTTTTTCATCCTTAAATTTGGAGAGTCATAACC
Source organism: Thamnophis sirtalis (assembly GCF_051295495.1). Lineage (NCBI taxonomy): Eukaryota > Metazoa > Chordata > Lepidosauria > Squamata > Natricidae > Thamnophis > Thamnophis sirtalis. The sequence goes on from NW_028261385.1 coordinate 55,670,993, forward strand.
TTATATGAACTCTTCTGCTGTTGTTTTTAAAATATATTTCTACACACATGCCATGTTTACCATGACCTTTTGTTCCTAAAGTATGTGTCCTATCTGTTTTTATTCCTAGCAGGAAACCTAGCTCTGAAATCTGTTTCCTTTTTAGTCCTGTTTCCCTGCTTTTGCATATTTAGGTCCAGTCTTGCTTAGAGCTATGCTTATTGTATTGGAAGGCCACAGACTCTGTAGCAACAAAGTCCAGCCAGCCTCCATATCTGCAATTAAACAAATAACAGGTGGCTATATCATGACTGGCAAAAAAAAAATATTTGCCTGATCTCTGGAAAGCTCCCAAGAATAAGGCAGAAAAAGAGCAGCTAAGGAAACAAAATCTTTTTTAAAACTTCAAATACTATAAATCATTGGCTGGTTTTTATTTCCGCAACCATACATTTTTAAAGTGGGTACCATAGTTGCTATAATAGCTAGACTTGTGTGTGTTTCCAGGTAATGAGAGGATCCAGGTGATATTGTATTCCATTTATAATTTCTTCCACATCTTATCAGAAAACAACCAATTAGAAAAGAAAGAGAGAGAAATACAGTAGGTAGGTAGGGAGAGAGTATGTATGTATGTATGTATGTATGTAGGTAGGTAGGTAGGTAGGTAGGTAGGTAGGTAGGTAGATAAAGGGGGAGAGAGAGAGAGGGTAGGTAGGTAGGTAGGTAGCAATAGCAGTTAGACTTATATACCGCTTCATAGGGCTTTCAGCCCTCTCTAAGCAGTTTACAGAGTCAGCATATTGCCCCCAACAATCCGGGTCCTCATTTTACCCACCTCGGAAGGATGGAAGGCTGAGTCAGCCTTGAGCCGGTGAGATTTGAACAACCGAATTGCTGAACTGCAGTCAGCTGAAGTAGCCTGCAGTGCTGCACTCTAACCACTGCGCCACCTCGGCTCTGTAGGTAGGTAGGCAGGCAGGCAGGCAGGCAGGCAGGCAGGCAGAGGGATAGAGAGAAATAGAAAGAGATAGAGAGAAATACAGTAGATAGGTAGGGAAAGAGAGAGAGTAGGTAGGTTGGTAGGTAGAGGGATAAAGAGAGAGAAATAGAGAGAGAGAGAAATACAGTAGATAGGTAGGGATAAAGAGAGAGTAGTTAGGTAGGTAGATAAAGGGAGGGAAAGAGAGAGAAATAGGTAGGGAGACAGAGAGTGTGTGTTGGTAGATAGGTAGATAGGTAGGTAGAGGGATTTCTCTCTCTCTAAGAAAGAGAGAGAGACAGAGACAGAGACAGAGACAGAGAGACAGAAAGAGAAATACAATAGATAGGTAGGTGTTTCAATCAGTTAAAGAGCTTTCCAAACGGTAAAAAAAAGTTTTTGCATTCTGCAAACCTGCCCAAAATGGCTGATTTTTCATGAAAACAGGCCTGTTTTTTTCTGAAAAAAGGCATGAAGAGCCCGGGGGGAGGGGGGGCCTTGCAGAGTGCTCGTTTTTCGCAAAAACAGGCCTGTTTTTTCTCAAACAAATTGCATGCATAGCCTTATGAGGCTTATAGAGTGCTGCTGGGGGCTGGGTGAGCAAAAGTGCCCCATTTTTTGCTCATTTCTGCTCTCCCCAGCCCGCAGGAGCTCTCTGAAAGCCTCCATAAAGGTATGAACGGCCATTTTGGTGAAGGGGCGGGGTTTCAGGAGACAAAAAATACTGTATTCGGTGTATAAGACGCACCCAAATTTTCAGCCTCTTTTTTGAGGAAAAAAGATGTGTCTTATACTCTGAAAAATATGGTAATCACCAAAACGCCAAGGATAAAATTTAAACTATAAATCTTTGTGACCAACCTTTCCTAAAACCCCTACCTAAAGAACAGCCTTGACTACATGCCATCAAGCTGGTGTTGTCTCTTAGCATCCATATTGATAGATTTTATCCAGCAGTCCCTCACCTGAACCATCCATCTTACTGCTACTTATCCTTTTCTTCTCTTTCCTTCTACCTTTCCCAATATTAGATACTTCTCCAGAGAGCTAGGTCTTGTCTTTGCCTAATGTTTCCAAGGTAAGATCATTTGAACCTGGTAATTTATGCCCTGAGATATGCAAGCTGCGGTCCTGCACCCTGGAGACCCAGCTGACCATGCAAAGCGGCATTCAATGATCTGAAAAGTAGACAGTATTCCTGTCCTGCAGGAATATGCTAGGAGGAGGAAGAAAAATTTATGCCTTGAGTGAAAACGCTGGGCTGATTTGTTCAAAGATCCATTTGTGTATTCTTGACTGTCTGTGGTATTCTTGGAAGTTTTTTCTAACATCAAAATTTAAAATTATCAATTCTCTTTTTATCCCATTTCTTCACAGATCAACTTTTGCTTTCTTATAATGTTACAGGGCAACCGACTGCACCATTCTGATCTTTGTACATATAGACACATTATTGTATCTGAGTATCTTTTTCAAGGCATTTATGATTACTAAATGCTAGTCTGTGGCATCTGCTTTTTTTACTGTTGACAGTTGCAGATGCTATCTATCATTTCAATATAGGTAGTCCTCAACTTACAACTGTCATTTAGTGACTGTTCAAAGTTACAATGGCACTGAAAAAAGTATCTTATGGCTGTTTTTTAGTTACGACCTTTGCAGCAGCCCCATGATCATGTGATCAAAATTCAGATGCTTGATAACTGGTTCATACTTACGACTGTTGCAGTGTCCCAGGGTCATGTAATCACCTTTTGCAACCTTCTGACAAACAAAGTCAATGGGGAAGCCAGTTTCATTTAACAACTTATCAGCAGTGATTCACTTAACAACTGTGGCAAGAAAGGTCATAAAATGGGGCAAAACTCATTTAACAAATGTCTCACTTAATAACAAAAATGTTTGAGCTCAATTGTGGTCATAGGTCGAGGACTAGCTGTATCTTAATATCAGTTCTTAGGCTGTTAGCCTAACTGACTCAGACCTTTAGCCTGACTCTTGTTAGTCATTAGTTTAAGGATAATCTCATTTTTTCACTGTGATTTCTGACTTTTATTACTAGTGTTTGCAAATACTTTGCATTTTGACTATCAGAGTAGTATCATTTTCAAAGCACGGGTCATTGATTATTTTTCCTCCAATTTTAAAATAATAGAATCTTGCTGTTATCCAGATTCCCTCAAAATATAGTATGGAGCCTTCTCTCATATCTTTGCCAACCTATAGCCATTCTGTTTCACTCCGACACTTCCTGACTTGTAAACTGCCCAGAGACACTTATTCAGTGAGATGGGTGGCATATAAATTTGGTTAATAAATAAATAAAAATAAGTAAACTATAGCTTTACATGAGAACAATGAGATGCTCTGGGATTCCCATTTTTAAAGCACATTCCACAAATGACATCATTGTTACAATCAAATGCCTTTCTATAATCAATATAGCACCTATTACTTCTTTTGAGCTTTTGGTGAATTAGTAATAATGTCTTAAGTTTTTTGGCTTTTTCTAAAGCTAGAATGAATATCTGGCATCTCTTTTTCCGTGAAGAGTTTTAAGCTGCATTGGATGATTGTAACCATCATTTTGTTAGCATGTGAAACTAAGGATATTGTACAATAATTTGTACAATGTTATGTCTACTTTTCTTTTCTCCTTTTTAGGGGAAAGTGGAATGTAGATGAACCTTTTCCAATCTTTTGACCACTGTGTAATTCTCCAGATGTGCTGGTGTAGCTTGATTAGAACATTTGCTGATTCTTCGGTGGATCACCATTTTCTTGGAGTAGCATTTTAACTTGGTGAAGACCAGATTGCTGATATAATTTCATCTTCTGGTTCTAGACATTCTTGTAAATATGGAATATCTCCTAAAGTACCTTGTATGTTGATTCCTCTATCGTACATTACTTCAGTATATTCTTTAAATTTTTGATTTTATCAGAATCAATTACTTGTCCACTGATGTCCTTTAGCATATTAATTCATAGTTAGAACCTCCTTTTGAGTTCAGAGATCTTTTGGAAGACTTTATTTTTCTCTGTCTATTTACATATTCATATCTTTACAGATGTCACTGTAATACTCTTGTCTTTTATAACAGCTTTCTAAAATTCTTTTTTAAGTTCCTTCTTGGGATTTTTGACTCTGGCTTCTTTTTTCTTCTTGACAATTCCCAAGAATGGATTGGATTGAGATGGGTAGCTGTAGAAACTAAATAAATAAACAAGGTTCACTGTTTGTTCTGACATATTTTCAGATCATACTATGGAAACTAATTGGCTTTCTTCTTCTTCTACCTTAGCTTAATTTGGAGTTTGCACATGAACAGAGATAAAACAAAACATTAAAAAGTTAGCAAATACACAATCCTGGAAGTATATATATTTTTATTAAGCAGGGAGTTTATCATAGAAGTTGCAAGTCTCTCTTTGTATGGACTCATTTTACTATATTCAATCATTCAACATTTAACAAGCAAGAGAGTACTAAAAACAAATGTCCTTTAAGCATGTACTGATGTATTGTCAGTGATTTTACTGATTCACCCCCCTCTTTCATGTAATGTATGTGCTACAAATGATTAAGAAATTACTAAAGCCATTTTGATCTCCCACTGGGACTAATTTGCAGCCTGGTATGTTTTCTCTAGAATTAGCAAGTTTTTAGAAACTTGATAATGTATTTCTTTCTTTCTCAGGCTTCTATGGCACTCCAATCAGTCAACTTTGATCAGTTTATGAAATGTGACTTATAAGAAATAAATTGAATCCATTCTCAAAAAGGGCTATAATGATACTGCACCAATCTCTGATAATTAGCTTCCTTCTGGCAGTCAGATTAAATAATGTTTACGAAAAAATTCTTTGAAACTGGCAATAATTTTACATAACCACAGTAACTCTTTTATGTTCCAAGTTTTGTGTTAGTGTGAAAAGTGGATCCTTGGTATATGTTTCTACTTAATGTCCTTTGCAGTGAACCTCTTATATCCTGTTTCTATTAGCATGAACTGATGCTCAGTTTTGCACAGGAAGGAAGAAAGGCAGGCAGGCAAGATAACCTGAAGCTTCCCTTTGGAGAGTCTATATCTCTTGACATTTTGCCAAGCAAGAAAAAGAGAAGCCTACAAGAAGCCACACAAGAAGCCACAACCAAATTCACAGCAACGATTTCTAATGACTCAGATGCAGATTTAAGAAACTGAAGATGCAAGTCTTGAGGCTTAGCAGAAGACAGTTGTATATAAATTGTAGTCTAAATGAATAACAATGACTCCATTTAGTTTCTATGTGCCTGACCAGGATTACTGTCTACATATGCAAGAAGAGAAATTCTGCAGACATTTTATAATGCGGTCATAGGAACAGATACCCATGAGATAAAATTGAGTCATTTGCTCTTCTTAAGCACTCAAAACTTACAATAGTATGGAAAATAGATTTCTGATGTGCAAATCAGTTTAAGATTGAAGGAAATCTTGAAAGGAAAAGAAAGACGTCATATAATTAATATGAAGCATCCAGGTTGTCATTCAAGAGACCTGTAATAGAACAAAACCTGGGGAGATTTTGTAGAATAAATTCATTCAAACTCAAGCTACACTATCGCTTAGCATGATATGTGAACTAGATCAGAGAACAAATAATAGACAAAAGCTGACATGGCATAGCTTCTTCACATAAGCCAATGAACCACGCAAACTAACCAATCATATGCTTAGAAAATGGCCGAGTTATGTAAATACAGATCATACAATTAGTTTATATTTGGGTTACATAAACTCATAAACGGGTAATTCTATATGCTCTGAAAATATAGCCACAGTTACCTGAACCTGTAAGAAGAGTTATCTGAATGCCCTTCTAGCATTCATTTTTTAAAGACATATCCTCAATTGCACTCAACCAAGCCAAAAACAAGGTCTGGCAACAAAATCCTCATGATATTGCTTTCATCCCAGCCCATAACTGAAACAAGCTCAACCAGCCCTTAGCTGTATTAGAGATTTCAGCTTATTCCTACATCATTCAAGGACAGTTTCAAGGTATCTGCAATCAATTCAGAGTGTGTCATATATTATCTTAGAAGGAAGTCAAAATACAAAGACCATAGAATAGGACACAGATTGATGATGAGGACAAGGATGGTTAAAGTGCTGCTTTTGCTACTAATGTTGCCATTGCCACCATGAGATCAGTCTCAACTGCAGGACACTGAGGAATCTTTGCCAGACGCAAGTCACTAAGAGATAGGTCTGCAATCTGCACAATGTTGTATTCCACTTCCCACTTGGGGTTTGTGCTTGAGTTCCTGGCTCTGTCTTCTCATTGCACAATGCCATCACCCCTTGGGTGACACTGCTTCTGCTTCTCCTGCAGCTTTGGCCTTCTTTCTTTTCCTCACAGAATCACCATGGGACCTTGCAACAAGGTCCACTACATCTAGCTTGGCTACGCTGTGATCCAGAAGGAGACAGCAACACTGAGCTGAATCATAGAATCTCTCATTCACTGCTCAGAGGAGAGGCAAACACAACTGAGGGAGATTGCTCCCAAATGTCAAGCAATGACCACTTTGCGCAATAACTGAGGAAAGAGTCAAACTGTTGGTTTTCTACATGGCGGTATAGGAATTGTGCCCATAACTAAGACAACAATGTGGACTACATGGATGAAGAATTTAACCAAAGCGCACTACCTTCCATCTCTTCTATGCAACCAGCTACTGGCATGTTGCATTTCCTTCCAACCAGTAAATCATACAGAGGAAAAGAGTTTGCATAGCCATCTGCCATAGAGCCAGAGGATTCCACTTTGATTCTCCTACTTTTAGACATCTGCATTGGAAGGGAACTGCTGAAAAGGCTTGACATATCTCACAGACCAAAGTTAGATTCCTGACTCATCAATGTTGGGGACTTATGGGCAGCATAGAGATATATCCCTATCTGTTAGACCCCAAGGACTGACCCATGGAGTTACTTAAGAGTAGTTTACTTTATTTTCTTCATTTATACACAGAATGTTGCCAAACTAAAGCAACTATTTGCATAACTACAAATATATTCTGGGAAAAGCAAGGGAGAAGCCATCTTAACTCTCTTTCTGCCAACCCAACTTTTCAAACTCCACTTTCTCTTTGTCCTGTGGAAAGCTGTCTCACTTTTCTGGGAATCCAGACTATATACCACCACAGGACCGGATACCCATGTATCAGAGGTGGTATTCAGCCAGTTCTGACCGATTCTGGTGAACCAGTAGCGGTAGTTTGGTGAACTGGCAAATACCACCTCTGGCTGGCTCCACCCCCATCTATTCACTGCCTCCTGAGTTCCAGCTGATCAGCTGGGAGTCCCAGTTGATCAGTTTCTTCTGTTGCCCTGCACAGAACGGAGCTGGAAAGCAGGTTAGTGGGGTGGGAGGGAATGGGGATTATAGTATCCTTGCTCTGGAGTGGGGTAGAAATGGAAATTTTACAGTATCCTTGCCCTGGAGTGGGGTGGAAATGGGGATTTTGCTGCATCCTTCCCTGCCACACCCACCAAGCCACACCCAGAGAACCGGTAGTAAAAAAAAAATTGAATCCCATCCCTGCTATGTACCAGTACTAAAGGTCTAGTAGTATGTTCTCTTTTCCTATGACTTCCAAAAGCACCTGAAGGTTATGGTAGAAGAGATACTCCTGAGCCAGGGCATGGTAGTCTGCATAAATCAGCCCTATTAGCTCAACTTTCATACTAAATTATCTATGAGTATGCCCAGGACACTGCTGTATCACTGTGTTCACCAGGAAAACAACATTCCACCATGATTCCATGATTCAACATTACCATATATATTTAGTTAGTTATCACATTTCTATAGAAGAAACTGGGTGTTTCCTAAAATCATGGCTCTACAACCGAATAGCAATTTACTGCTCAGTCCACTCATGTGGAGAATGCATGAGGGTTGAATTGCATTCAGTCATTACTCTATCTATACAGAGAATGGTCAGTGTCCTCCAATCAACTTTTATAATATTGTGTGTTATTGAATCCAAAGGAACCATTAGGGTGCCTATATTGGCATTGGAGTAGTGCCTGTCATTGTCATGTTTATTTCACTGAGTGGTACAACAGGAAGCACTGCTATAAGGAAAAGTGTTGTGATCTCTATTCTCTGCACATCTGCATCTGTAATCACCCATAAGTACAACCTGCACACACTGCCATAGTGAATAGGCAAAAAATATTGAATGCACTGCTTACAGAGAACAACACGATGATGATGATGATGATGGGTCTACCTGGCAAGGCAAATCCTTTCCTAGTCTTTTCTGCATTTGTCCCATGGAAGGGATGGGCATGCAGTACTAGGATAAGATGAGGCTGTAGGCTGTGATGGTGGGGTTTTTTATGTCTCTGGGAGTGTTATTTCAGAGCTCTCTGGTTTTTTTAAAAAAAATCTATCAATCAATCTATCTATCTATCTATCTATCTATCTATCTATCTATCTATCTATGCTTTTTTGTGTTATTGTGAGATGTTATAGCAAATAGAACAGGTAGCTATATAACTCTCATAAATAAATAAACAAACAAATGAGTGAATAAATGCTCATTAGAGAAGGACTATCATCCATATGGGCAACTACTGCTAAGTGATAAGAAAAGTGCTATGCAAACTTTGAGGAATGGTTCTCCTAAGCAAGGGGAAATGTAATTCAGCAGAAATGCCCCAGCTGCAACACATTCTTTAGCTTGCATAAATCTTCTGCCAGCAGGAAATCCACCATCACTTGTGGTTTAAGCTGCTGCACAATAATGTGTTAAGAGATAAATGGAGAACCTTCCACCCTTTGTGACAGACCAAGTCAAGGAAAATGAGGTCTCTGGAACATAGATATAGTGACTGGTAACAAAATCTTCAACGCCTGTCAGAGTTCCCTTTTGGGTTTGTATGCCTTCTTTGCAACTGTCTGGTTGGGTCCCTGCAGTTCTCATGACAAGATTTCATAGGAGTTTGCCATCTGCCTCCTTCCTAGCTCTAAGAGTGCCTGGCCCAAGGTCACCAAGTTGCCTTTGTGTTTAAGGCAGGACTAGAACTCAGTTTCCTGATTCCTAACCTGAGGCTTTAACAGACTTAGAAGCCAGAGCTGCAGCTAGAGCATTAACTGCAGGAAGCTTCAGCCAGGACTTCCAGATAAGATCGTAGCAATGGCCCTGAGGTGTAATAAAGGTTTCTAAATGACCCTAACTAGGTAACATCATCAATGCTAGTAAGGAGTGGTTTGCTATCAGTGTATATTCTGGTGTCTTGCCTATTGGGCGGGGGTCTTAGGGATCCTTTAATTGGGCTGTTTACAGATGGCTCTTGATCATTTCTTGATTGGAATATTGCTTACTTGTTGGTCTTACAGCAGATTGATAAACTGGGAGCAAACAGCACTCCTTGCTAGCACTGATGATATCCAGTTACGGTAATGAAACGTCTGCAAGAAAACAAGCAAGCTCAGAGAGCACCAAGGAGCCTCAAAATAGCGTATAGATTTGCCCAAAGAGGTGCAATTGTTCCTAAATAATAAAGGGCAGCTTGGGGGTCTTTTACAGGGAAGAAGCTTTCCTGCTTTACTCAAATCTTTGCTACAGGTCAGAGGTTTGGCTGCATCTGCTCACCAGAAACAACGATTAGTTTCCCTCCCACTAAAACTGGCTTTTTTTTTTTAGGTTTTAATTACAATAGTAAAAGCACACTAAGCCCAGAAAGAGAAAAAGGGATGAAAAGAATAAAAAGTGCAAAAAAATTGCATTTTCAAAAGAAAGCAGCTTATATCCCACTGAGCTGCTTTTCGAAACAACAGATATAGATTTAGTAGAGGGGGTCTGCATAAATGCACTAACGTACCAATCGTCCCTGTCATTGTTTTTTTTATTCTCTTATTCTTGTTCTCCTTTATGTTTGACAAATTCAAATAGACAGACAGACAGACAGTCTGTGGAGATTAGCAGTCATCCAGGTCATGGTTGCCCCAAAGGTGCTTTTTCAGGAGGCAACCGGTTTTTCTTGTTTTTTTTTCCCCTTTGAAGACGTTTCGCTTCTCGTCCAATAAGCTTCTTCAGCTTTGACTGGATGGAGGAGACTGGAAGGATGCGTTCAATACAGTCAGAGCTGAAGAAGCCTCTTGGATGAGAAGCGAAACGTCTTCAAAGAAAAAAAAAAACCAAGAGAGTCCAGTTGCTTCCTGAAAAAGCACTTTTGGGACAACAGGAGATTTACACGCCACAAGCCAAGTTCCCCGCACCCAGAAGAAGAGCAACAACGGCTTTCTACTCTCCCGCCTCCGCGTTGTTACCGCCCCGGCTTCCACAACGGCCTCCTTCTCCCCCGCCCACCGTTCCACGCCCCTCCCTCCGGCTCTACCGGCTTGTCTCTCACCGTTCCCCTTAGCTCCGCCCCCCCAGCCTCGTGTAGGGAAGGCGGATCTCGCGCATCGGGTCACAGCGGCCGTCACGTCAGGGAGGGAAGTAAAGGGGGCGTGGTTTATATTCGTCATCTGACTGGCTGCAGCTGCCGGAAATCTCGCGCCTCTGAGAAGAGTGGGGTAGCTGGGGGGAGAGCGGGGAAAGATGGCGACAGAAAGGGAGCCCCCTCCGTTTGGGGACGGCAAGCCGACAGAGTTCGAGGAGCTGGAGGACGGGGAGGACCTTTTCATCAGCACCGCTTCTACCCTGGAGGTAAAGAGGAGGCAGTCACGGTTTCTCCACTTTTCTCTCTTCTTGGGACTCCTTATTTCTTCTCCCGGGGCAGCTGCTGTTGGGTTTGTCATGGCTGTCCTTCCCTCCGTCCCAAAGGTTTTGACTTAATTGAGGGGGGAATTAAGGGCGTGGGGGGCTTCCTTAAACCTTGATTTACTCCTGCGAGTGGCACCTGCCTCCTTTTCCCTGCCATTCCCTGGGCTGGGGCTCGCCAACCCGAATTGCAGCAGCCAGCTCTGGGTTTATTCCCAGCTGGGACACTTTTCTAAAAAAAACACCAAGCGATTTAATTTTCTCCACTTTGGGCAAGGACTATGTACGCCACTAAGTGGATTTCCTCCAATAGGTTTCTCTAATAGTGGGCTTCTTCTGGAGAGTAAGGTCTGTTTGAGGGTGAGCATATTCCTTGCAGTACTGCATAAAGAAAACATCCGTTAAAAATGGCTTTCTTTGGATGAAGTGTATACAGGTAGTCCTCGACTTACAACAGTTCATTTAGTGACTGTTTTGAAGTGTACACCGGCACTATAAAAAGTGGCTTATGACCATTTTTCACTCTTATGACCATTGCAGCATCTCCACGGTCATATCATTTACATTCCGATGCCATTGACAACTAGCTCTTATTTATGACGGTTGCAGTATCCTGGGATCCTGCGATCACCTTTTGTGACCTTCTGACAAGAAACTCAAAGGGGAAAACCAGATTTACTTAACCAGCATGATAATAATTTACAACTGCAATGATTTACTTAACAAACGTGGCAAGAAAAGTCATAAAATGGGGAAAACTCACCTAACAAATTTCTCACTTAGCAACATAAAGTTTGGGCTCAACTGTGGTTATAAGTCAAGGACTACCTGTATTTGAATATTCCTGAACTTTGTGTTGTCTCAAATATTCCTCAGTTGTTACTGTCATAACTGTTATGGGCGGGCTGCTAATTAGGGAATAAAGTATTGCTGAAAGACGTTCAAATACTTCTAAAGTTTTGCTGGGAGTTCCATCCAGTGAAATCAATGGGTTAATTTTTCAGTTGGCGTGTAGTTGTGCTATAACTACTGATAAATTGAAGGGGAGCAGTACAGAGTGTGTATTTTTCAATATAGGATTTTATTTGTTTCTTTATTGGGTACTCATGTCTTGCACAATTGATGAAAATTTAATTAGCTCAGGCACTGGTTTGTGTATCTTGAATGCAATTATTAGATTTAATAAAAGAAGCTTGATAGTGGCTTGTCTCATGTTAATCTTTATACATCTAACCCAAAATATTTATAAAATGTTTTAAGTTGTAAACAACCACATTTAGTATTTATTTGCCATATGTGATAGATAAAAGTATTTAGTGAGCCTTCTCTCACAGGAAGGAAGTACTGATGCTTTGCTGGCTGTTTCCTAAACTTACTTCCACCTTTTTATGCTGAGTCAGTAGTATTTTTCTCCTTGTGAAAAAGATAGGCAAAATGTGTGAATGAAACATGCTTTCAGAAAATTGAATATAGTACTCCTGCCTTTCTAAGCTGCTCAGTTTAAATATATAATACTATAAACAAGACAATTAGAAATAATTTGTTGGCATTAATTAGATTACTTATATAGATATTCATATTTCTCATACATTGGAGTTTGACTCCTAGAACTTACTCTTGAGTTGTGGATGAAACTAGCAGCCAAAGTAGTTTTACAAGAACAAAGACTGAAACAACAGAAATTATGTATGTGCATGTATCGAGTTGACTATTAATGTGAAATTAATAGTGATAAATGAGAGATTTGATATTTGCAGAATTTGATTTTGTAATTAAATTGTAGGTTTAATTTTCTAATTGGTAAGAAGTTACTAATTTTTGAGCCCAACAACTCAATGCACGAGAGAAAACTTTGGATCTTTGATTAAAACCTTTGCTATATAACAAAGTTACTATCACAAGTTTTATCTCTTCAACTATGGGACAGTGTTGTTTATCAGAGTATGTTCTACAATATTCTGATATAACTAAAAGCCCTATTTTGTTTCATTAAGTTATTGAAAGTTTAGTGTTCAAATAACTACAGAATTATAGCGACTTTAGTTACTTTTTTAATAAATTTCCCCTGGATTTGGTTTCATTTAACAATTAAGGCAGCATATCTGTATCCTGCAGTATTAACAGGCATGGGTTGGTGATGTCATAAAAGGTATGAAAATATTAATATCTTAAAGAGGTACTTTAGAGTTGCATTGAAAGTATCTTATCGGTTTCTCCTGCCTCAACATTGTTTCCTCTGTCAGATAAATATATAAATGCTCAGATGCATTATCTGCAATCTAAATACAAAGCCTTGCATGTAATTTAAATCAACACTAATCTCTCCAGGGAAGCTCCCTATTATATTAATCCCCTCCAGGGAAATTAGTACAGGTGTGGAAAATATTTTGACTTCAGAATTCCTTGTTTTGAGCTACTAGAATGTTATAGGTGATCAATACATCTTGCACACCTCCAGAAAGGATAGGTAGCTTTGGCATGTCTTTTATCTGAATAGCTTATGTTTGGTACCCAAAGTTTGGTTTATATTTCTTTTTCTGATTATATGTGCCATTATTGTATATTCAAAACCTGAGTACCGAGTGCTCTACCGGTAGACTATGGCTTCACATACTAAAATGAATGGGCAGTAATGGAATCCACAACCACAAAATGTTCATGACTTCTAATTTGGTAGCTTGCAGTTGAAATAGTGTTTACCCTAAACAAGTAAATAAGGATGACTTGCTGAGAAACACACTGGAGATCAGTTTTTACTCTCTTATCTAATTTCCAACCACACTTCGCCACTCCTTGTTGGAGTGAACAAATGAAAGAATGACCCAGATTCTGGGGTATTTTACTCCTTTTGTATTGTATATGTAATAATTAAATGGAACATCTTTGTTCAGAAGTATTGCTATGCCTCTATGGTGCTTTAGCTTATCCTGCTAGAAATTTATTGAATAGATAAGCCTGATCTGTTAGGCCTTATTTTATATCCATGAAATGTTTTTTATCTAATATTGTCCAATTGGTATTTAAAATTTAAAATGTTGGTCAAAATAGCTAGACTACCCTAAAGTTACCCTAGGCTAGCTCCATAGGGAATTACATTACTAGTCTTTTATGTCGTTGGCAGCCCATTTCTTAACTTATTTTGCTTCATTTAGCAGTGTGTAAAACTTAAGTATTTTGATCTTTTTTTAAAAAATTATGATAATCAGTGTTAGCCTTATTGCAGAGACACTTAGAAACCATTGTCTTTTTTTAAGTTTTGAGACTTTAAGGTACTACAACTTACAAATAAATATTTTTTACTGTAAAACCATTTACTGATAAATCTATATAAATGAATTCAGAAGTTCAACTTCTGAATTAAGTAATATTTAATATACGTAAGTCTTCATACGATTATAATTTAAAAGTTTTTAAAGTTTGAATATACTTACATCAACCTCTTTATTATTTAGCAATAATTATTTCCTATTATAGGAGCTTTGAAAGTCAATGTTACCACATTTATATTGGATTAACAAATGAATTAAATTTTAGACTGACAGTTGAGTGCATACAAATGAACAATATAGTGAATACACAAAGTGAAAACATTAGCTAAAGTATCCTGCTAAACAATAATTACTGGTTTCTTAGTGTGTTATTCTACAGCTTTGAGGAAATGGAAAGTGCTGACATGAGTAAATATATTCTCTACTTGTGAACGTTAACAAAAAAAATCATAGTGTATATACTGACTGTTTCTCTCCGTTCCTTTCTCTAGTCAAGCCCTTCATCTCCAGAACCAGCCAGTCTTCCAGCAGAAGACATCACTACAAATTCAAATGGTCCTAAGCCTACAGAAATCTTATTAGATGATGACAGGGAAGATCTTTTTGCTGGTAATTTCTATCCCATTTTTAGACAAGTTATTTATTGGAAAAACTTCATGAATCCTTTGAAGTGTATAATTTTAGTGACCTGTTTTGCATCTTTTATCATCATTTAGTTAGTATTAAGTACATCGGAACAGTTTTTAACATTTAAACAAAATTGGTCTGAATAACTGTAACATTGCAACTATAGCATTGCAGTGGGTAACAAGCAAATATCTCCTATGAAAAATTATGACATATTAAAAGATCAGCCCTTTGTCAGTCTTATTACATACTGTTTTCTTTGTATATTCAGAATAGAGATTAAAAGTCATTCTTCTCTCTCTTTTTGCATATTAACAGCTTCCTATTATGTTTCATCTTGGGAAATCATGCTTTGACCTAAGTTTAACAAGGCAAGCCATAATTCCTATATTCAGTCTCTCTTGGTGTAAACTATAACACAGAACATGTTTTATTGAAACTGTTTCGGTAACTGAAGCATGAAGGACATAGTTGAATTAAATTAGCTTCATTTGTGCATATGTACTGACAGGCATGGTTTTGTAAATGACGTTCAAGAAAGGGTCATTCAGTTTCATGGCATTAATTCAGTTCTTAGAGCAGAAGGTACAACTTTTGGATTTCTCTTTTTTCTTTATCATGTACTGGATTGCTTTGGAAGAAAATGCAACCAATGAGATCACATTTCTGAGAATCCTGTAGCATAAATTATGCAACAATTGCTTTCCAAGATCAAACAACTGATGTATTTCATCTTTATGACATTTTGTTCTTTAAGGCAGAATTTAAACAAGGTTACACATAGTATGAGAAGCTTGTTCATATGGCTACTTATACAATTAAATGAGTATTTCTATTCAGTTGCTTTTAGCATTTTTATTAAGTTGCTATTTCTATTCAATTGCTTTTAGGAGAAGTTTGATGCTAATTTCTAGGATAAGTTACATTGATTATTTAACTTGGATTGTGACCTCTAGCAGACTAAATAACTGCAAGTATTTCAAGAACCAATATAGAATTTCTTGAGAGTTGAGAACAGCTACTTAAAAATATAAACAATACTTGTTTGTTCTAGCCGCTCCTTATTAGTGCTTTTCATAAGGTATCAATTTTTCATTGAAAAAGAAACTGCAGAAAAATCTATGACTTAAGTAAAAAGCAAATTATATATAGTCTTGATTGATTTTGAGAAGCTAATGTTGTTTGTATTTGTGGGATGAACAGGAAATGCCAGGACTAGATTGGTTTTTTAAAAAACTAGGATAAGGCAGTGGCAAATCACTTCTGATTCTTATCTAGCAATGAGTAATAAAGTTACCAGAAGCTGACCTAAAGAAACGTGGGCAGATATTACTATTGCAAGTCAAAAGAATGTTATATTTCCTGAATTCTAAATAATTAAAACCAGTTTTTAAGAAAGAGTAACTCATTGTTAGTATCCAACATTGTTTCACCCTTTACAGTTATAGCAACCCCATGATGACCTGCATCTCAGTTGTTAAAGTCAAGTAGTTGCTAAGAGAAACTTTGTCTGTGCTTATAATGTTACTTCGGTTTTTCCTTTGCTCGGACTTGTGAAAGTTGTAAATGCAAGCATTGGTCATTAAAGTTACTTTTTTATCACCATTATAATTGTGAATGGTTACTAAACAAGGCAGCTGCTAAACAAGGACTGTTTGTACTCTAATTATTATGATGTTACATTCCTGGATCAGTAGCTTAACATTTATTACTTTATTTAAAGACAGCTTTATGATAAATTATAACAATCATAGTGATATAAAAATATATTGCATCAGCAGTTTTTCTCTTGCACACCATTCAAGCAGTTCCCTGTTCATAAGAAACGTGCAATGTCCTGAATCCAAGGACATGTAGAATATATCCACTCTTAAGGTGCTTTAAGGTTTTATCACTAAAATACTATGTTATGCTCAATTGTAAGTTAAAATAGTCATTTGACAACTATCACTCTTTGGTTACATACATTTTAAGTGAAGAAATGTACTTGAAATATTTTATTTTACTTCATTTCTCTAGCTGATCTCTTCATACTTTAGAGGTATATATTAAAATAAATATTATAATATATATTCATAATGCCTGAAATTATGGCTTAACCTTTGCTAATACAACAGCTTGGGGAAAGAACAAGTTATTAAACTGCCTCTGTGTCATCTGTGTGGCACTAGAAGCCCACCAGGCTTACAGGCAGTGCTTGGGCTAAGAGCAAGGTTCATTCCCTAACTTTGTCTTTCAGCTATATTTGTGTTTAAATGATGGATGATAGTAAAATGTGTATTCAGTATGGCTTCAGTTCTTTTTAATAGTATGCTAATTACTTTTGCAATTGATCTTAATTTGCATACGTTTCTGTTGTAACTATGGAATACAGAATATATCACAAATATTAATTGTACAATACATAATTTAAATTAAGCTTCCTCTGAATTCTAGACTTCTCACAATTACACTGAGAATCAGTGATCTGTACAGGAGTAAATGAAAGATAAATCTTTCTCATTGTATACGCATGTAAAAAATATGCAGGCTAATGTATGAATGGTTCTCTTTTTTATTTAGAAGCAACAGAAGAAGTTTCTTTGGATAGTCCAGAAAGGGAACCAATACTTTCTTCAGACTCTACTCCAGCTATAACTCCTGTTACCCCAACAACACTAATAGCACCAAGAATGGAATCAAAAACAGTAGTGGCCCCTGTGGATTTTGATAGATGCAGAGAAGAGGTATTAATGAAGTTAATAAGCCAATTTTCAAGCTGGATACACAATTTATAATTAAAGTAAATGTGACTATATTGGCAGTGTCCACAATAAAATTATTTAACAATAAAGAAATAGTTGACTTGCTTTAGAAATTGGTATTTATTCTTACGATAAATTTATGCATGGAACTGGTTTTATAATTCCTACAATTTTGGTCACTTCTGCAGGGAATGCTGTCTTGTTTTATATTAATTGTATATAAGTAGTTGGAGCCTTTTGGAATGAATATTGGAATAAATATTTTAACACAGTAGCTATTGCCAATTAAAAAAAAAACTTGGAAAGCTTTGAATGATTTTGCTATTACTTACTATCCTGACTTAATTTTTTCAGTGATAGTTACTCAACATTTCAGTAATAGTTACTCAACATTAATCGTATTCATAATGTTCTTCAGAATTAGGAAGACTTGTGCTTTATCTTGTCTAATCTTTAATGTTTTCAACGTTTTTATGCTGTAAGCCACCTAGAGTCATTGGCTACAAGATGGGCAGCAAATAAATTTAATAAATTAACAAGTACTATGTCTCTGCCAACTTAGAGATACCTTTGATTTCTAAGTTGGCAGAGACATAATACTTATTAATTTATCAAATTTATTTGCTGCCCATCTTGTAGCCAATGATTCTGGGTAGCTTACAACATAAAAACATTGAAAAACATTAACGTCATTCACTTTAAAATCTCAGCAAGTAAAAACTCAGCAAGTAAAAACATCAACAGATAAAATCAAGTAGCCAAGATGGCAAAGAAGGGAGCCAGACACATGGGGGGGGGGGGGTAGCATTGAGTTTTAACTAGTCAACCACCTCCAGTATGGAGTTCCCCCATTGGGTCCCCAAACTATCTGGCAGAGCAGGTCTTGAGGCTCTTTTGAAACATCTGGAGAGTGGGAACCTCAGGATAAGATGTTCCAGAGGACCGTGGCATGACAAAACCGCGCTACGCAAAATAGCAGAGATTAAATCGCGTCACTAAAGTCGTGACGTCATCACCGCGCGTCATCACCACGGGGACAACAGCGCGGTGACAGAAGGGCGTTCTACATGCTTCGTTCTTTGCCTCCAAAGGTAGCCCTCCTCCTCCAGCTGACAGCGGCAGCAGCAGCCTGCGGGAAGGGTCCAGCACAGCCACGGGGGACAGCAGGAAGCCCGCAGGGGGCCCGAGCAGGGCCGCCGACGGCAGAGGAGGACGCAGCGGCGGCGGCTGAGGCTCTCCCGGGGCCGGCGAAGCGGGCTTGCCCGGCAGAGGCAGGACGCCCTCTTCTTCCTCAACAACATCTCCTTGGATGGGCGGCCGCCGCCACCGGGCAACCTGCTTCGCCGGCCCCGGGAGAGCTTCAGCCGCCGCCCGCCCGCCCTGCCTTTTCCTCCGGGGGAGGCGCCGGCGGTGGAGGCCGCCCGTCCAAGGAGATGTTGTTGAGGAAGAAGAGGGCAGCCTACCTCCGCCGGGCAAGCCCGCTTCACCGGCCCGGGAGAGCCTCAGCCGCCGCCGCTGTCGCGTCCTCCTCCACTTCCTGCTGCCCCCTGCGGCTGAGCTGGACCCTTCCCACGGGCTGCTGCTGCTGGGCAGCCCGCTTTGCCCCGTGCCCACTGCCGCTGTCAGCTGGAGGAGGAGGGCTACCTTTGGAGGCAAAGAACGAAGCATGTAGAACGCCCTTCTGTCACCGCGCTGTTATCGCGGCGGTAGGGTCGTTTTTTTCTTAGCGCTTCGGACGCCGCGGATTTGCCTCCGCACTTATGTCGGCGCGGATAAGGACATCGCGGTTTTGTGGTGGAACCCCAGAGGACAGGAGCCAGGACAGAGCAGGCTCTTCTCTGGATCCCAGCAGCCGAAATTCGTTGGCTGACAGGATCTGCAATATGCTCCCTCTGTTGGCACAGGGGGCAAAATAGTCCCATTGGGGTGAGAAGTTTCCTCAAATGCCTGGACCCATGCCAGTATTGTATCTATTCTCCCTATCCTTATGTTTACCATTAAGTAAGCATGCTGATATATTTAAACCACTTAAATTTTCTATTAAGAACTCATTAGATTGGAACATCTTAGAACTAAGGAAGAATTTTCTGACAGAACAATTAATCAGTGGAGCAGCTTGCCTCCAGAAGTTGTTAATTCCCCAACCCTGGAAGCTTTTAAGAAGATGTTGGATAGCCATTTGTCTGAAATGGTATAGGGTTTCCTGCGTAGTCAACGGGTTGGACTAGAAGACCTCCAAAGTCCCTCACAACTCTGCTATTGTATTGTATTGTATCTAGTTTATTTTGATCATAAATTTCCTAGTTCAACACAATCAGGATTTTGGGTTCTTTGCAGCATGATAAGAACAGAAAAATATGGCAACATCTTTGCCTGGTCCATATCTTGGTCCATCTTTGTTTATATCAAGGGATTATTTAGTGACAATTCTGTGAGGTCCTTAGTGCTTTCTGAGTTTGGTTGTATTCTTATAGATGTTTTATTACCCAATTAGGTAATTTCATCAGTGCTAAAAGGGAGTGGGTGTTGCTCTCTTTTTATGAAGGGCTTGCCCTGTCATTGTTGCTTAAGTATTCTTGGTTAGATATTATTTATTGTATGTTTGAATTGTTTAATATGGTAAACATATACATAGTTGTATTCAATTCAATAACTTGACTTTTGCAAACATGGTATTACGAATTTCCAGTTGTCTTTAAACTGGTACATGTGTTTTAGAATGATGTACCTTGAAAACTTATTTTCCTTCAGAGAAAACTTGATATCTACATGTAGAATGGAATTTTAATAATCCATTAAAATATGAGCAAGGTGATGACATTAATCTATCTAAAGTTTAGAGTAATGGCAGTTGATGAGGAAAAAGAAATGTCTTAATGAAAGTGGGAAAATGGTATTTGTCTTTCAGTGTTAAACATTTGACACACATGAATGTGTATACCACAGGATTAAAAAAAAATCTTGAACACCACATTCTCATTCCTTTTATCTAGAGTAGAAAATATAAATGTGACAAGTAATGGTCCTAATAAAAAGAATTATTTGAAAACAAGGCTTTAAAGTGAGTTATAGATCTAAGGGGGGAAAGTACAAAGTTGATGCCCTGGTTGCTTTTAAAATTTGAATGTTTATATCCTATACTATAAGATCCTTATCAAAAAGCTCTGCAATGCTGTCACTCAGCCTTTTTGAGGGTTTACTCTATTTTAATTAATTCACCAGGTGTTTTTGTTTTTGTTTTAAAAAAAAGGATGAACCTTGTTTATCCATGACCACCGAGCTTTGTGGGGAAAGAGCCAGCTCTATTTGATTTTATTCTGACTTGTGTTCTTAGTGGTGATCAGAAAAATATTTACAGGAATTTTTTGGAATTATTGTCATAAATAGTTGTACTATATTGAGATAATTTGATGGAATGATTTTTATCAAAATACAAGTAGCCTTCATTCTCAGTGCTAAAAAAAGTGTTTTAATGCTGAGAAATCATATTTTTTGTATGAAAACTTTTCAGTCATAATTATTCAACATTAATCGTATTCATAAGATTCTTCAGAATTAGAAAGGATTTTGCTTTATTTTGTGTAATCTTAATTGTTCAAATGACTGCCTTATTAAAAATATAGTGAGCTATGGTTGGGCTTTTAATATTTCTTGAACTTCAGAGATGCAAGTGTGTTGTTTAATCTTTTAGAATTTGTGGCTAGACATTAAATTTAGATTCTTGGAAAGATTATTTACTGTTTGATATTACATTTGTTTTAGATTGAAGAAGAAGCAAATGGGGATGCATTTGATATTGAAATTAATGTGTCAGATCCAGAAAAAGTTGGTGAGTCTGAAAATTACTGTATTAATTAAAGAAATATTACTTTATTTTATAGCTAAAGTTTGATATAACTGTTTAAGTCACATGTATAAAAACTAATGTTAATAAATAATATAAACGGATATATCTATATTGTTAATAAATGTGTGTATTTATTCATGTACCATACAGGGGATGGCATGAATGCTTACATGGCCTACAGAGTCACTACAAAGGTAACTATTTCATGATAACTAATCAAATATTTAGTGTTCAGCACTATATAAATGTGGTGTATTTTACAAATGCCTTTTTCTGTTTTTTTAGACTTCCCTAACTATGTTTCACAAAAATGAATTCGCTGTTAAAAGAAGATTCAGTGATTTTCTTGGTTTGTATGGCAAGTTAGCATCAAAATATCTTCATGTTGGTTACATTGTACCACCAGCTCCAGAAAAGAGTATTGTAGGTAAGTGTGCTTAATGAGTGATGGCATTCATCTTCAATAGTGAAGCAATTATTCTGACAGTAAAAATTATGTTGCATCACATAAATCTTTTTACATCTATTTGACAAATTTTACTTTTAGAGTAAGGGTTATTAACCTTGGATCAATAGACACCCCCCCCCCAAGGGGTCTGTATTTAGATGACCAGAGGTCTATGAACTATAACTGTAACTATAACTAAATTGCTTATTTAGAGGCTATAAAAGATAAAGAAAATCCTTACTTTATTATTAGTAAATTATATTAGTAAAAAATATTATATGAACTTTATATTCTCTCTAACTGAAAGCTTGTCTTATTGATTAATGGAATAATGAAGTAGATATATTACTATGTTACGTATTTATTATTTGCAATATTTCGATAACTGAATTTAGTTTCCTTTGCATTAAAGTCAACATATATTTGATGTGTTTAAACACAATTTTTTGAGAAGGAGTTAGTAGTTTCACTGCATTTTCAAAGGGTTCAATTGCACAAGAAGGAAATGAAGCTGGTACAGGGCCAGGTTACCTACAGAATCATCTTAGTCCCATTACACCAGCACATCCCACCTGATTAGGCGGGAGAGATATGTCACGAACCTGTCAGTTAAAGAATTCTCACTGGCAGGGTCTAGGAAAAGAGTCTTTTCTGCATTGCTGACTTTGGAACATTCTGTCTCTAGAAGGGAGGCGGCCCCCCAATCTCATAACCTTTCGGAAATGTCTAAAGATCTTGGTCTGTTATCTCACTTCAAGCTTACAGAAAAGCATGCATGGTGAAGCCCCCTACCCTGATTTTTTAATATTAAGTTTTAAGTGTCCTTGTCTCTTACTTAAATTTTTATCTTCAATTTTTTAATTTTTAATATTTTATTTCTGTACCACCCAGAATCACTCTGTGAAGGAGATGGGTACTTTCTAAATTTTCTAAATAAATAAACAAAGGAAGCCCTGCTTTTGAAAAAAATATATGTAAGAACTAAATTAACATTTTTGTGGGGTGGGAGTACACTTTATTTGAATGACAAAATGTACTTGTCCCTTTGTTTTGGAATATTTAAATACTTTTTCAATTTTATGGTAAATTGTCAGTTAAAATGTTTAGCTTAACACATACTGATCATCAGAATGCTGATGATACTCAGTTTTACATCTCTACCCTGGGCCACAGAGAGGAGGCTGTTAAAAGTCTTGTCCTAGTGTCCAGAGGTTGTGGAGATCCAGATTGAATCCTAGCAGGACACAATTACTGTTTGTCATCAGGATGTTCAGATGGTCCAGTGGTGTATGTCAATGTGGGGGGGGGGGGGGGAGAAACCAATACCCCTGAAGAAGTAGGTCAGTGATTTGAGTATCATTCTAGATTCACAGTTCCTGCTTGATTAGACGTTAGAAACCATAACCAAGGTGGTTGGAAGTTAATTTAGCGACCATATGCAAGCAGTTGGAGCTCTTCCAGAGGGTATTTGGGAGTCATTTGCATGTTTTATGTCTCTTGTATTTTACTGGATTGTAATGTTTTGAATGTTTGCATTTCTGTAAAGTTTATGAGGAATCATGGCCCATTACAAATGTAATAAATAAAAACCTTGGTTATTCTCCCAGGCCTTGAATTAGAATGATGGTGGAGCACTTATGGTTTGTTGTTGTTTAGTCTTTGGTTATTGTCTTCCATTCAGTTGTTTTTTTCTTGATATATTTTATTTTATTTATTTATAAGCACTTCAGAATTATTGCAGAGTTGGGCAGCCTCACAGCTGGAATTACTATTTTTTTTATATCCTGCCTTTATTATTTTTACAAACTCAAAGCAGTGAAGATATCCAAAATACACTCCTCTTCCTATTTTAACCACATAACACCCTTTGAAATGGGATGGTGAGAAAGAAAGTAATTGGCCCCAGGTCACTCAGCTGACTTTCATAGCTAAAATGGGATTAGAGTGTACACACTCCCACTTTCTAGTCTGGTGCCTTGATGAAATTGGCTCTATATATTTAGAGAGAAAGTGGGTGCGCATCTCAAGTTATTTTTTGGCTTGTACTGTATATTCAGATCATTAAACTTGTTCAACTGTTCTTAATTGAAGAAAGCTTACTCATTTTTGTATATGATAATGATGGGTGTAAAGTTGTAGAAACAGCACTTTCAACCATTTGGTAGGGTGTTCAAATTGATCAAGGGAATTAATATCCCTAAAAATG
Organism: Thamnophis sirtalis; assembly: GCF_051295495.1. Lineage (NCBI taxonomy): Eukaryota > Metazoa > Chordata > Lepidosauria > Squamata > Natricidae > Thamnophis > Thamnophis sirtalis. The sequence goes on from NW_028261385.1 coordinate 55,694,867, forward strand.
AACATTAATTCTTTCCCAGGAGAAATGGAATAGACCAGAGGTGTCAAACTCAAGGCCTGTGGGCTAGATCCGGCCGTGGGGTGCTTAGATCTAGTCTGCAGGGCCAGCCTGGAAATATCAAAAAAGGCCCACAATGCCTCTACAGCCTCCTGCAGCACTCTGCCAGCCAAAAATGGGCCAAGCAGAGGTCTAGTGAGACCTCCACACAACCTGTTTTCTACTTCCCAGCCTTCTGTAGCACTTTGAAGATGTGTAAGTGCTGATGGAGGCCAAAAACAAGGTGCCCCCTGCCCTCCATCTTGTCCAGCAAAGTGCTGCAGGAGGCTGAAAATGTGCGCCCAACCCCCATGCCCCATTTTAGATGGCAGAGTGCTGCAGGAGGCCGTTGAGGTCAAAAACGTGCAACCCCCCTCGATACTCCACTTTGGCCAGCAGGGTGCAGCAGGAAGCACCCATCCCATCTCCCCCTGTTCCCCAACCCCCCTGCCAGTCCTTAGAGGAGAATTGCAATGCTGATCTGGCCCTCGAAGAAATACAGTTTGACACCCCTGGAATAGACTAACGAGAAACAATATTGTGCATTGATATTGAGAATACTAATACTTTGTTTGAAAAAAACTGAGCAGAATTCTGACTTAATGAGTTTATTGTTTGGTTATTTGAGTGTTTCAAATAGGCTGATTGTTGCATATTTCAAAAATAATTTGAAAGAAGTTTTTTGGACATTGCAAAAGTACAGCACTTTCTATTATTCACTAAGCTGCCTGATATTTTTTCAAGCTTCAATATAAGTTGAGTCTGAAAAAAGAGCTGCTGCTATTTTAAGAGTCACATTGATTTTTCAGAAGTACTATACTTCTACCAGGGTCAAAAACACACTTTCCAATTTGTTTTTGCAGTGTGCACAGCCCTAAATTGTGGCTGACTGCTTTTCTCCTTTGGATTTCAGGAATGTTCTTTGAAATACTCTTATTTTTCATTGCGTATTCAAAAGATGAACATATTATACTATATGTAAATATGTAATTCGGTGATAGCTGAATGAAGCTTTCATCTATGAAAAGGCTTATTCCTGTTTAAAGTTTATCTGATTTTATATAATGTTTATTCCAGATAAGCAGAAATTAATCTACACTAAGACTGCTAGGTTTAGGTGGAGTGTCTTGGCTAAGAGAACAACTCATTGGTGCTACTTACCCAGCTTATTGCAAATATGATGGTTGATTTACTTTGTGTGGTCTCATTGATCCTAATGTTTTATGCTTCTGAAATAATTTCTTCGGGTTCTACCATGTTTCCTCAAAAATAAGACAGGGTCTTATTTTTTTTTGACCCACAAAATATGGCTTGGACCTTATTATCAGGGGAGGGCTTATTGTTTTGGGGTTGCCTGGCGGATGCTCTCTTGTTAGCAGGCTCCCAAAGAGCTGGGCACAGCGGCTGGGGCAAACAGCTGTGTTGCGCTGTCACAGCAGCGCAACACAGCAGCCATAAAGTGACCACGCTCACAAGCAGCCACCGAGCAAACCCCCTTTCCAGCTTGGCACAGCGCTATTCACTGACCTAGGGGTATTGCCAACCGTTTCAGTGCCTGTTCGCCACCGCCTGGCTCTCGTGGCTTGGTGCCTTCAAAATGCCAGTGAATGGTCCTCTGCACGGCTGGAGTGGGGGTTGCACAAGGGGCTGTTCCGATCCTGTTTGCACGCCTCCTAGCCTCACGATGCCCTGGCCCAGCTCTCCCTGCACAGCCAGAGCACCTCTGCTGCCACCGTTGTCTGCCGCCATCATCCCAGCATGACTTTTTTAGCGGCTTCCAAACCGAGTCTTCCGGCAGTGGCTGCTCTGGGTGTACGCTCTATGGTTATATGCTTTGGGAGTACGCTCTACCGGCAGTCGGCCCACAACCATAGAGCGTACACCCAGAGTGGCCACTGCTGGAAGACTTGGTTTGGAAGCCGCTGAAAAAGCTATGGAGGTGGCAGCGGCATCAGAGGTGCCCTGGCTCTGCAGGGAGAGCTGAGCCAGGGCATCGTGAGGCTGGGAGGCGTGCGAGTTGGAGTGGAATAGCCACTTGTGCAACCCCCCTCTCTAGCTGTGCAGAGCGCCAAAAGGCTCCAAGCTGCGGGAACCAGGCAGTGGTGAACAGGCACTCACGCAGCTTGGCAATATCCCTAGGTAAGTGTGTGGCGCTATGCCCGGCTGGAAAAGGGGTTTGCCAGGTGGCTGCTCATGAGTGCTGTTGCTTCATGGCTGCTGTGTTGCACTGCTGAGACAGCGCAACACAGCTGTTCACCCCGGAGGCTGTGCCCGGCTCTTTGAAAGCCCTCTCGCAAGAGAGCAGCTGCCCGGCAACCCCCCCCCCCTCCAGCCGGGCACAGCGCTGCTCATCACCCTAGCTGTATCCTGAAGGAGCCAAGCAACACAAGTGCCTTTGCCCCCCCCCCAGTTCCCGCGGCTTGGCACTTTCAGGATACCACTAGGTTGGTGAGCGGCACTCTGCCTGATCAGAGGGGGGGAGTTGTCCATGGGGCTTATTTTGGGGGGAGGTCTTATATTTTTGCCCACCTGAAGAATGTGCCATGGCCTTATTTTCAGGACATGTCATATTTTTGGGGAAACGCGGTATGTATGAATGGAAGGCGACAAAAATAACTTGTTTTGTTTCACTGTAGTCCTTCCTCCCTCTGTAGGCTACTAAAAGAGGAACCAAAACCCTGTCCTTTTTAAATCAGTGGGACCATTTGGAATGTTGGAAGAATGTCAGATATTCTCCCCAAATGTCTGCAATGTATGAATCAGCAATGAAAATGCACCCATTTTCCAGAAGCCTAGTATTTGAATAAATTGTCAGTTATCTTTTTAATCTCCCAATGTGCTTTTCCCATCTCAGCTTATCTTTTGTTTTTTGGAGGTCAAATGAAATAATTTCTAAGTAAAGTCTTAGAGTACCATTCATATTTTTGAGGAAAATATAGTTATTGAGATTCCTGTTTTGCTTTGCAGTGTGTTGGCTTTTAACATTTTTTAATTAAAATAATAAAATCAGGTGAAGCATAGAACCTAGTAGAGCTCAAAGAAAATAATTATTGAGCATCTTAATTTCTGCACTGGACACTAAGTGCAGTTTTCATTAAAGTGAAAACATTTGTCTCACACTTCCATCTGAAAAATGTTTTGGCGCGAAGGAAAATAATTACCTAAAATTGGCCTCTCTCCACATTAGATCTCTCCACATTACCATAGTACAGTTCATATAAGTAAGTTCATATTTACAGAAGAGACAAGCATGATGTTCAAATTATAGCTAATTAAAATATATTTTTGTGACCTTAAGGTATTATATGTATATTTTTATTAAAATAAGATTTTGCAAAGGTTTTAAAAGTTAAAGAAACTTAGAAAAAATGTAAAACGAAAAAGTTTATAAAAGGATAAAAAAAAATGAATAACAAAAAAGAAAGAAAAAGATCATAAAGGCAATCAGATCTTCTTTGAAGTAAAATATAGCAATTACAATCACAAGTATAGCAATTACTATCTCTACCTTTCCATATTACATATCATAGTACTTCCCATAAGCAAACCTTTTAAATCAATAAATCCCCAAGTTGTTTCATTTTTGTCCGTTTTCAGCTAAACCCTATAAAAGTTAGCTGAGTTCCCTCCATAATCAACAAGTCAGTTTAGCTATTTCTGCAAACTGTCATCTTCACAAGGTGTTCTTGTATTATTGGTCTTTCTATAGACTTCCATCTTTGTACACATAACCTTGGGGCAGTTACCATGTATGTGACCTTAGTAGATTAATATACTGTACATTTAGATATGAACTTGACAAAGTTCAGAATTTCATCAGGTTAAAAAAATGAATTTGTCACTTTCTTCAAAGGCATGACGAAGGTAAAAGTAGGCAAGGAAGATTCCTCATCTACAGAATTTGTAGAAAAAAGAAGAGCAGCTTTAGAAAGGTAATTGATTATCTGTAGTATTATTAAATGAATGTTCAGTGAAGTATACAATTCTATTTGCTTCTCAGACTATTTAATTTTACATGCTAAACTGTGTAAAAGAAACAGCTCAGAATAAAATCTGAAATTGATATTAAATTGTTTATATAATATTAGCATATTTCGGTATGAAATATTTCGGAATGTATATGTGTATTTGTATGTGTATATAGATACAGTGGGGCAAAAAAGTATTTAGTCAGTCACCAATTGTGCAAGTTCTCCCACTTAAAAAGATGAGAGAGGCCTGTAATTGACATCATAGGTAGACCTCAACTATGAGAGACAAAATGAGAAAACAAATCCAGACAATCACATTGTCTGATTTGGAAAGATTTTTTTTGCAAATTATGGTACAAAATAAGTATTTGGTCAATATCAAAAGTTCACCTCAATACTTTGTTATATATTCTTTCTTGGCAATGACAGAGGTCAAACGTTTTCTGTAAGTCTTCACAAGGTTGGCACACACTGTTGCTGGTATGTTGGCCCATTCCTCCATGCAGATCTCCTCTAGAGCAGTGATGTTTTGGGGCTGTCACTGGGCAACACGGACTTTCAACTCCCTCCAAAGGTTTTCTATGGGGTTGGGATCTGGAGACTGGCTAGGCCACTCCAGGACCTTGAAATGCTTCTTACGAAGCCACTCCTTCATTGCCCAGGCGGTGTATTTGGGATCATTGTCATGCTGAAAGACCCAGCCACATTTCATCTTCAATGCCCTTGCTGATGGAAGGAGGTTTGCACTCAAAATCTCACGATACATGGCCCCATTCATTCTTTCCTGTACACGGATCAGTGGTCCTGGTCCCTTTGCAGAGAAACAGCCCCAAAGCATGATGTTGCCACCCCCGTGCTTCACAGTAGGTATGGTGTTCTTTGGATGCAACTCAGCATTCTCTCTCCTCCAAACAGGATGAGTTGTGTTTCTACCAAACAGTTCTACTTTGGTTTCATCTGACCATATGACATTCTCCCAATCCTCTTCTGGATCATCCAAATGCTCTCTAGCAAACTTCAGATAGGCCCAGACATGTACTGGCTTAAGCAGGGGAACACGTCTGCCACTGCAGGATCTGAGTCCCTGGCAGCATAGTGTGTTACTGATGGTAGCCTTTGTTACGTTGGTCCCAGCTCTCTGCAGGTCATTCACTAGGTCCCCCTGTGTCGTTCTGGGATTTTTGTTCACTGTTCTTGTGATCATTTTGACCTCACAGGGTGAGATCTTGCGTGGAGCTCCAGATCAAGGGAGATTATCAATGGTCTTGTATGTCTTCCATTTTCTAATTATTGCTCCCACAGTTGATTTCTTCACACCAAGCTGCTTGCCTATTGCAGATACAGTCTTCCCAGCCTGGTGCAGGTCTACAATTTTGTTTCTGGTGTCCTTCGACATCTCTTTGGTCTTCACCATAGTGGAGTTTGGAGTGTGACTGTTTGAGGTTGTGGACAGGTGTCTTTTATACTGCTAACAAGTTCAAATAGGTGCCATTAATACAGGTAATAAGTGGAGGACAGAGGAGCCTCTTAAAGAAAAAGTTACAGGTCTGTGAGAGCCAGAAATCTTGCTTGTTTGTAGGTGACCAAATATTTATTTTCCACCATAATTTGCAAAAAAATTCTTTCCAAATCAGACAATGTGATTGTCTGGATTTGTTTTCTCATTTTGTCTCTCATAGTTGAAGTCTACCTATGATGTCAATTACAGGCGTCTCTCATCTTTTTAACTGGGAGAACTTACACAATTGGTGGCTGACTAAATACTTTTTTGCCCCACTGTATGTAAGACAGAAAATATATTTTCTCTCAAAAAAGGTTGTTTGGCATGCTAAAGATTGCTGCATCTGCTCAGAATCAAATATAATTCAAAATCCAGTGTTTAAACATTGTCTGTTTAAATTTTGCTTTGATTTTAATGTGGCAATTGGAAGAACATCAAAAGTTAGTTTACATTGATCTACTTTTTAATTTCTAGATTTCATTCTTGAGTGCTTCTGCAAATGACATCCACTATGAAAGTATTTGTGATTTATTCATGAAAGGCAGGATGTATCCATTCTTCTATGCTATCTTTATTACTATGTATGAAAAATCATAATGTGTCAAAATGTTTCTATGTAGCAAAATCATAATGTGTCAAAACGTTTCTATGTAGCAGTTACTTAATTTAAGCTTTCTTTTTTTCTAAGACTTGTCACTAGCATATCAGTATTCTAGGACTGATCTTTTGTTTTAGAAATTATCTAGTATCATTGTAACTTATCAAATAATATTTGCCTTTCCCTGAATATCACATTCCAGACTAAATCATTTTTAAAACCTTTTCTCGGCAATAGAATAGAATGAATATATTTAGCCCAAATTAAACTGTGGAGTCCTTGTTGCTCTTTGAGCGTTGTAGCCTGCTGGCAGATGCTTTGTTACCTTCCTAGGATAGTTACCAAACTAAGATGTGAAGACATTAACAAAAAGTTGTGTAACAAAATGTCTGCAGGCAGACAACCAAGATCAGATAGCATCGGCTACTTTACAGTAATACTGTTAAATGCTTTTAGAATGTTACTAGAATAATTACTTTATGTCATGTCCATCTTGTGCATGAGTGATTTTTTTTTCCTGTATTGGAAAAAAACTTTTATATGCCCTGATTTTGTTGTACAATAAAGCTATTCAAAATTGAGATAGCTAAACTGGCAATTCCTCCTTTGACATGGAGCAACTTTCCAACAGCTTAACCTTGCAGATATGATGATAGTGGTCTTGGTGTTCCATTTTTAGGGCAAGAGGATGAAGGTTCTACAGGATTATGATCCTAAGAATAATAAAAGCAAAAAAAAAAGGAGGTGTTTTTTTTTAAATCACATTTCATGGGGTTATTTTGGTGTGGGAACGAGATAAGACTGATTTTTGCATAATAAATGGATTTTTGATTTCTTCATGAAAATATTCCTGAGTAACCTAGAAACAGTTATTCAAAGATGGATTCTATTTTGTATATTTGCTAAGCCAGCTTTAGTGGATGGGTGGGTCTGCCTACATATCCATATAATGTAAAAATGATTCTTGTAATGGTCTAGTAAATTGCTTGCTACTTAACATACACTAAGATAGTGGTTTATCAGTTAAAATCCTTACTAGTTGTGAGATTATACTGAGTCTGCATATATTTGATATAAATATATAAATTGATTATATACATTTTCTTGATTATTGGATTGTTCTATAATGGAAGCCATTATTTTAGTTAAGTGATAAAGCAATAATAAAACGTAAAACTTGATGGTATCTAGGTGTCTTCGGAACAGAACATGAAAAGGATATTTGCCTAATCTACGATATCGAATAGAGTAGGTAAGCCCCAGGTTCCCCCCACCTTTCTGTGTTACCTTTTAGTGGGACCTAGGAAGTGTGCCTTTTCCATAGTAGCCCCTGTGGAATGTGCTTTTCCTTAGAGATTTGTCACGCATTCCCTATCTTAATCTCCCAGAAGGCCATAAACAGGTGACTCTTCTCCCAAGTGTAGGTATAGAGTGAGCTTGGAGTCTGAAGATGGTGGTATTGATTTGCATTGTTGGAAATTGGTTGTGGTGCCTGGGATTTTTCTGTTTTGTCTTTTTATGGTATTTAATTCTATACTATTGCTATTTGCCAGCCAGAGTTATGTTTCTTAAGATGGGTGGCCATATGAATCTTTTAAATAAATAAATGTTGGCAGTAAAACACATTCTAGTGGGAAATCTAAAAGAGCTGGTGTGGCAGGACTTGTTTCCTAAAGTGTGTAATTATTTATCCTAGTTGCATTTTCTTATCTGTGATTCTCACTAAACTCTTGGATAATGCAGATTCTTGTGAATTGGAGCTTATGTCCTAACAAATGTTTAGCAGAAAGGGAGAATAGGGGGAATAAATGGTAAAGTCAGCACACACATTTTTTTAAACACAGGATGATAAAGATGTAACATTATTATTGTTTTAATAATATGTTAAAATAATGGTAAATAGCAAATATTATATAGTTGCTCCTATCATAAAGTGTTATAATGTAGGAATGATCACTGATACATAAGGACAGTGTATGACATTATTGATCAGATTATAGCCATTGACTTTCCATTTCTAATGAAAATTAGAATTATGAAGCTCTTTCCAGGAGGAACAGCTTCACCCATTGGAAGAGTTCTCTTTAGTTTTTTTTTTTTGTGCAACTGGAAACTCTAGCTTTTGTAAAATCAACAAGCTAGTTTAACACAGTTTTGCTTCCATTCTAGATTCCATAAACATTGATGTTTAATTGGTTGTTTTAGTAAAAAGCAAAATGGTTGAAAGCTTTTATTGAGACTGAACTATCCTATATATCTTAGAATTACCTATTTCAATGCAAATTTTAAAATACACTGTCTTCCCCTAGCTGTTTTAGTATGTATTCATTCTGTGTATGGCTATTTTTTTAATACTATCAAGAACAATAAATGTTCTCTAATTTTTAAAATTGTAGGTACCTACAGCGAACAGTAAAACATCCAACCTTATTACAAGATCCTGATTTAAGACAGTTCTTGGAATGTTCTGAGGTATTTAATTCTATTTTCCCATTTATTTAGTTTTATATATTACATACCAAACAATTATATGTGGATACCTGGTTTTATGCACAACTACCGTGTTTCCCCGAAAATAAGACAGGGTCTTATTTTCTTTTGATCCACAAAATATGGCTTGGACCTTATTATCAGGGGGGGGCTTATTGTTTTGGGGGGCTGCTCCCTTGCGAGCGGTCTCCTGAAGAGCTGGGCACAGCCTCAGGGGTGAAGCAACCATGAGGTGACACGCTCACAAGCAGCCCCCCGGCAAGCCCCCTCTCCAGTCAGGCAGAGTGCCATTCACTAACCTAGGGGACATCCCTAAGGCACCAAACCATGTGACGCTCTGCCCGCTCCCCAGCTCCCGCGGCTTGGCACATTCGGGATACCCCCCTAGGTCAGTGCATGGAGCTCTGCCCGGCTGGAGATGGTGGTTGTGCAAGCACCTGTTCTGCCCCCAGCTCGCATGCCTCCCTGCCTCATCATGCCCTGGCCCAGCTCTCCCTGCAGGACCAGGGCACCGCCACCACTTTCGCCATTGCCGCTGCGCTTTGAGCATAACTTCTTCTCCAGCTTCCAAACTCCAGAACTCGGCTTCCAATTATATCCAGCAACAGCTCTAGGAGTGCGCTCTATGGTTGTGGGCCAGCTGCCATAGGGCCCACAACCATAGAGCGCACTCCTAGAGCGGTCGCTGCTGGAAGAATCGGAGGCCGAGTTCTGGAGTTTGGAAGCCGGAGAATAAGTTATGCTCAGAGCGCAGCGGTGGCGGCGAAAGCGGCGGTGCCACCTGGCCCTGAAGGGAGAGCTGAGCCAGGGCATGGTGAGGCTGGGAGGCATGCGAGCTGGGGGAAGAACAGGTTCTCGCGCAACCACCCTGTCCTGCCGGGCAGAGCTCCATGCACTGCCCTAGGGGGTATTCTGAATGTGCCAAGCCGCGGGAGCTGGGGGGCGGGCAGAGCGTCACATGGTTTGGTGCCTTTGAGATACCACTAGGTCGGTAAGCGGTGCTCTGTCTGGCTGGAGGAGAGGTTGTCCAGGGGGCTTATTTTCATGGGGAGGGCTTATTTTGCCCATGTGAAAAATGTGGCAAGGCCTTAGTTTCAGGACAGGTTGTATTTTCGGGGAAACACAGTACAGTGCTGTTAACAAACTTCCATTATTTAAAGTTAGAGCGAGTGAAATCCTCTTTTCTTGCTGGCATTTGATAAGTAATCTGATTAACTCTGGAAACACTATTGTGTCTCTGTTTCAAAATGTGATCGTTGTTATCAGATTACATCTTTGTATTACAAGAACAAAAAAGCTTGTAATCATTTAATTCCCTTCAGTCACCAGTACTGTCAATTTGACATTTCATTTAAAAGTAGAAAATTATCTTCAGAAAAATTTCTAGCTGGATTACTATACAGCTGATGTAAACTTTCCTGCTGATAAATGTTCCAGATTTCCAAATTATTCAGTGTATCCTAAGATGGTACTGTAAAGCCTAAAAAACTGCTGTTTAGTGAAAGAAAATGCTGGAATTTTAGCCTGTTATTAACATCATGTTAACCGAAGAAACTTGATTCAGGTTCCCAAACCCTTTTTTTTGGCTGTTCAAAGAAATAATCTATTGTGACGTCTATATATAAATGTATAACTAAACTCTTTTAATAATACACCTAGAGAGGTTTTAATAGTTCTGCATGCAACTGTATTTCTTCTCTCTCATTTGACTGCAGGGAAAAACAGATCTATGGAAAGGTACATGTGCATAATGAGGGTTTGAATTTAGTGTTCACATACACACCCTATTTTTTGCACTATAAGATGCTCCAGACCATAAGATGCGCCAACTTTTGGAGAGGAAAACATAAAACAAAAAATCTGCCTCTGCCTCCCAGCCCCTGCATGTGGCTTGTCAGGACTCCACTCTATTGTGCCCACCACCGGTCAACTGAGCGAAAGCTGGATCCTGGCCACCAATAGCCCTGTCAATCAGTGTGCTGGCTTACCAGAAACAGCGCTATTGCTGCCTCCTCTGTATCTGCTGCCTCCATCGGGGAATGCTGAAGCCTTCACCAGCATTCCCCAGCTATTGCCGCCGCCACTTATCAGCCATTTAATTGGCTTCCTGGAACACCGCCGATCAGCTGTTTCAGGTGGCGGGGGTTGCTACTGCTGCCTGTTCACTGGTGGTCCCCACCCCCTGGAACAACTGATTGGCAGTATTCTGGAAAGGCTGATCCAATTGCCAATAGGTGGCGGTAGCGAGCAGTGGCGATATTCGCTCTATAAGACATACAGACATTTCCACCTACTTTGGGGGGGGGAGTGCAACTTATAGCGCAAAAAATGCGGTAATTAAACACTAGTGCTCTCTTTCTCTGTCTCTCTCTCCACATTATAGTTATATGTTAGTGCTTGAAATATATTGAACAACAAAAAAGTTCTCAGTGCATTTGTTATGTGGAAGCAGTAGCATAGTATTGCCCTTAAAAGCTCCACTGCTGTTGGTATACGAGTAGCCAGTTAAAGCATTTGGCGGCAGTGTAACAACTTTTGACAAATGGTCTCTGTGTTTCCATCTAAATGTAAAGGTGCAGAAGAAAAGCAAATTGAAAGTCTATTTTTTTAACTTTTCCTCTGAGGATGTAAAAGTAGTAAATTTAAGAAATTAGGTTCCACTATATTGAAATGTATGAGGGGGAAGAAAACACTACATCCTTTTCAGTCCCTTTGGTGCCCAGTTAAACCTCCAGCCTTTTAACCAGTTTGTTTGCCCTTATTTGTCATTCAATTCCAGCTGCCGAGAGCAGTTAACACCCAGGCTCTGAGTGGAGCAGGAATATTGAGGATGGTAAACAAGGCTGCCGACGCTGTCAACAAAATGACGATCAAGATGAATGAATCGGATGCAGTAAGAGCTGATTTTTCGACTTGAATAATGAGATGAATTAATGAGGTTCAACAGTTGCATTTTAAAACCATAGGAGTAGAAAATGGGATATTAATTTACTTATTGGCTTGGATTCTCAATTGCATCAGTTGGCCACCTGTTTATACTGAGTTAATTTCTTTCTTTAGGAAGGGAACTGTAGTTTGCAATATAGCATAAATTCTAAAGGTTTGTTTGTTTGTTTGTTTGTTTGTTTCATTTTACCAGTGGTTTGAGGAAAAGCAACAACAATTTGAGAATCTGGATCAGCAACTTCGGAAACTTCATGGTAGTGTAGAAGCCTTGGTCTGTCACAGAAAAGGTAGATATGTTAATTAGATTTTTACTTTTTTAAAAGTTAAACATTAATTAATGTTTCTAAAATCTCTTCTGATCAGAAATCTTAAATAATTTCAGGACAAGAAACTAGCTAAACACTGAACTATGCAGTGTACAATACATCTCATGCAAAAATGTTGATGATTTTTAGAAACTGGAAAATCATTTTTTTCAATGGATATTTCTTACCAAATAATTTCAGTTTGTAAAGTAATTGAGCACTTGGGATTCTTGGACAGTGTCCTGCTTATAAATATATTAATCTTGCATTAAATGGATTAATTGAATATCTTTTTTTGCAACCTACTATAAGAAAAGTGATTTTTTTTTTACAATAAGAGGAACTAGATGAACAATGCTAGAGAGTAAAAGATGATATCCATGTATTAGGTATCAAAATTTTAATATCTGTGATTGAAGTACGATACAATATCTTTTGCCATTATATAAATCCCAATGTAGAGCACCATTAAAAAAAACTAACATAGTTAATTGGAAATTTGTCAGTTGCAGGAGTCTTTCCTAATTTCATAGAAATGGATAGAAAGGGGTGAATCAAGGTTGGAGCTAATCAGGTCCCTAAATCAGGTACATAAATCTTCCAGTGCAATCAATGGGATATGTGTAAGATAGAGGATGGAGTTCTTCTTGACATTTGTCCTCTTTTTGTATTAGATCAATACGATGTTCAGGGTTTGGTTTTTTTTATGCCCTAAACTGGATATTGAAGATTCACATCTAATCTATAGTGCAGGATATAATCTTTTTACGAGGAGATAGTAAATTACACAAACATCCAAATCCTTACATGTTTTGCATTACAATACACATGACTAAATTTATTTTACTGACATTTGCTTCATTGGCAGCAATTTCCCGACACTTTGCTTTATAAACTTTGGCAGAAGTTTTTAGCAGAGTTTATAGTAATATGACAGATTTTTATTCTGAAATGGTTCTAGTTACGAAGTCATGTCCAACCTTGTCTGATATACAAGATTATTTCATATCATACATACTATCATTTTAGGAGTAACGTACAAAGTTCTTGTGATTTTAGCATGTGCTTACTTTGTAATCTCTTTAAAATGGCTGAAATAATAGATAAAATAGAATTGAGTATTGGTGTAGAACATGATGTCAAACTTGCAGTGTCACGGTGGCATCATGTGATGTATCATGACTTTTCCCCCCTTTGCTAAACTTGGTGTTGGTGTGGCCAGCACGTAACGCATTCAGGCTGTGGGCCACGAGTTTAACAGTCCTGGTGTAGAAGATTCATATGAGTGTGTTCATTTGTTTGTTTCAGAACTGTCCATCAATACAGCTGCCTTTGCTAAAAGTGCAGCCATGTTAGGGAACTCAGAAGACCATACTGCTTTATCAAGAGCTTTGTCTCAGCTTGCTGAAGTTGAAGAAAAAATAGACCAGTTGCATCAAGAACAAGCTTTTGCTGATTTTTATGTATTCTCTGAGCTACTCAGTGATTACATTCGCCTTATTGGTGCTGTAAAAGTAAGCCCACATTTAAATCTATACAAATGTTCATATATAGGTACTTCTTACTTAATGACCTTTCTTTAGTAATTTTTGAAATTATTATGTTGCTGAAAAAAATGACCTGATTGGTCCTCACACGACTATTGCAGTGTCCCCACAATCATGTGATCACCATTTGAAAACTTCACAGCCAGCTTCCAACAAGCAAGTTAGATGAGGAATCTGGCAGACAGTCACAAACTGCAGTCATGTAATGTTTCACTCAACAACTGCAATAGGGACAGCTAGAGCTGCCATTACTAAGCACGGTGATATAATGTCATGTTTCAGTTAATCACTCCTTTGCTTATCGATGGAATTGCTGCTGCCATTTAGGGTCACAAAGTGAGGACTACTTGTGATTATATTCAATGCCATGACATTTGCTATTATATTTGATTTATGTACCTCATATTTCCTGAATCCAAGGTAGATCTTATGTGAAAGGGAGGACTAGAATTCAAAATGTCCCTGTTTCTTAATCATTATATCTAGGGAACTCTCATACAAGTTCTTGGAACCTTTCTGAATTTGGGCTTTGAAAACTAATCAGGATGAGGTTTGGGTAGTATTTTCATAGGCAACATTAGACAATTTTACTGCAGCCTAAAGTGAGATGTCAAAAAAAAAAATCTTGGAAAAACAATGTTGCCAAGAAAATTGCATAAATGGAAGTTCCCATGAAGTCAACGATACAGTAAACCTTTCTTGCCAACTGCCTCATTTAGTGACCATTCAAATTACAATGGTGCTGAAGAAAAATAACTTTATGAGCAGTGTCCACATGTCAGTACATGTTGTCCTGTGCCTGTCTTGTTATCCTTCCTTCCCAACCCTAACCCCCCATAAAACCAAAATACCAATGAAAAAGTAATTGCAGGAGAATAAGCATTTAAAAAGTCAGGCAGAGGAGACAGATTATTTAGGTTTCCCCCCCCAACCCCCACTCGCTCCTTTTTTTCCTTCCATTCACAAAGTGGAGAGATTGGACAGGAAGGGATTACAAGAGAGTAAGGGAGACACACGTGTGTCATTCTGGACTCCCAGTCCCAAGGACAAGTCTTGTACATTACAGGCAGCAGCTGCCCAGGTTAAATACTTCTTTAGATTCAAGTTATTTTGTAGATGAATAACTATAGGCATTTAAGTTAAACATTTAATAATGATCAGAGCTCTTTTTAGTTAAGATGCAAAACTTTTTTCTTGAAATGTTAGATTTTGAATAAGGTTACTCTCATCTTTTTTTAAAAAAACCACATTGTTTATAGGGTGTATTTGATCATCGAATGAAATGTTGGCAGAAATGGCAAGATGCTCAAGTCATGTTACAGAAAAAACGAGAGGCTGAAGCTAAACTTCAGCTTGCCAACAAACCTGACAAATTACAGCAAGCTAAAGATGAAATCAGAGAGGTAAATTTTATAATGCAGTGCCTTTTTAATTTAAAAAAACTTTTGTTCTTCATATTCTTTGCCTTTAGTGCATTTCAAATATGGTTTTAATCTCATTAGTACAATTATTATTACAATAACAGTAATTTCATACATTATCTTAAATGTATATTCATATTTGTGTTTTACAAACTGAATGCCACTTTTTAAAATAAAAAGTTACAGCATTTAGACTGAGTCAATTTATATTAGCCTATATGAAACTCTCATTTCCAAAATATAAATTTCTCACTGTCAACTTTACAATTGCATATACATATTTTTCACTTGTACAGCATACTCTATCATCATTATAATGTTAAAAGAGCTAGAGAGTATCATAATCATAATCTCTACACTTTTTTCTGTTATGCTTCATCAAGGAAATCGAAGAGGTAGGAGAACATACGTTTCCTGTTCTTATTTCTTACATTGAATAAGAATTGTTAATATTCATTAACAAATCCACCTCTACATTTTTCTTTAAAAAATTTCTTACTAGACATTTTTCTTACTAGACATATTCTTTTAACAAAGTAGCATATTGTCTTCAATGAAGATTTTATACTTTTACGAAAATGCTCAATAATCAGGAGAGCAATAAGTATTTTAGTGGTATGATAAGGATTAAATGACTGAGAATAGATAGTGGGTTTTGCCTATTGTTTAGAGTAGCATAGACTTGTAGTTAAAATGTGCCTAAGGAGGGAACAGTTTACTGAAAATATTTTACACGTAATTTCATATCATTTGGATGCTGTTTGCATTATCAGATTTATGTGTGGCACAGAAAACCAACATAAGCTCTGTAAAAATATTTGTTGCTTTTCTTGTGACTCAGTTACTGTAGAATTAAATTTCTCCATGGTATCGACGGAAGAATCCAGAATGGATTATTCGTTGACTGAATTGAAATTCTGAAGATATGCCTCCTTGGGTCCCCAGTCTTTCAATTCAGTCTCAGCTCGAAGGACTGGTTTTCTTGAGCTCTCAGCTCAAGTTTGAAAGATTGTTGGACTTCTAATTTAAGAACATTAAATATCAACATAAATTGAAGGAAGATTGGTTCGCCGTGGTGAGGAGCGCTGTAGGCATATTTGAGGGCTTAATTAGCCCAATTTAGAGCGATTGCCGCTTTTAGGTGGCTGAGATCTGATATTTACCTCAGGAAACAATTTAAGACTGTTAGTAGCTAGAAGTGAAGATCGTGCTAACAATCTTATGTGACTGATTGCCCGGCAGCTATAAGGTGCAGGGAGACGAAAGTGACAGGTGCCCTGTTCACTCATACTGGTGCCAAATTTAAAGTGACGAGAGTGGCTGAGGTATCGGGGTCGGCTAACCAATTCATCTGTTAACCGAACCTCTGTATTGTAGCAACGGTTGACGGAAAATTGAGGCTTCAGTTATTCTCCGGAATTCTAATTCTTCAGAGCAGTTTTTTATTAACACAATCCATGAATCTAATAAATAAATAACTGCAAGCTATTTTTAAAAGTCTAATATTGAAATTTTTACAGACTATTTTTTTTTAATGAATTTGGATTTAAACTGCTTTTGTCAGATTTTCTACATATCAACATTCTTCTATCCATTGTCATAATTTCCTTTGAACACTTTTCCATAATTATATTTGAGTTGGAAACTTTTAATATCCAATTTGACATATTCACTGCAATCACTATATTTTTTAATTGATCTTTAATTTTATATATACATTCTGTTTAGTGGAAGGAGCCTTTTTAGGGATGATAGTTCCAAATACCTGACTGTATGTTGATTCATATACGAGTTATTCAAATAGAATTGAATATGTGCACACTGGGAAGTTGATCTGGCGGTCCTGCACACATGAAGACCAGCTGGCCGATGCGCCAGAACCCGGAAGAGCAACGGACAATGGCTCTTGTGCCCGGAAAGATGGCTCTGTGTGTCACTTTCTGCACACATGCCATAGGTTCGCCACCACCAGCCTCGGGTATCTAACGCCAAGACTACTGTAGTTTCATACTATGTGTCAAGTATAACAGATACATGAAAGGCTGACGTAAATATTAATCCTAAATTTGAGAATAATTAATCCTTTTAAGTATATCGGGAGATAGAACTTATGCTATAGGTCAGTGGTCCCCAACTTTTCCAGCACTACGGACCAGTAGCGTGGCAGAAGGGGGCATGGTTGCATGTGCGCGCTCTTGCACAAATGCACCGTCACACACAAACCGCCACTTGCATGGCCTGCTTCTCAACAGGCCCGCACTGGGCCATAAAGTGGGGATTGGAGATCCATGTTATACATCTATTATTATTAGTTGTTATTTTATAGGAAATTTGAACAACATATTCTGGAACTATCATTAGAAGTTAAACTATTTATTTATTCATTTATACATTCAATCTTTAAAAAAATAGCCAAATGCTTAATTATATGTGTTTAAATTATATGCATTTTTTAACTTTTAGTGGGAAACAAAAGTTCAACAAGGAGAGAGGGATTTTGAACAAATCTCCAAAACAATACGCAAAGAAGTAGGACGATTTGAGGCATGTATACAGGCTGTTGTGAAAAAAATGTTTATTAAATGGATCTTAATGAAATAAACTTTGGCAAGGTTGTTCAGTGAGTAAACACCTTAATTCTCTTTTATTCTCAGAAAGAACGTGTGAGAGACTTCAAAACCGTTATAATCAAGTACTTGGAATCATTAGTGCAAACACAACAGCAGGTAAGATTATCTTCAACTAATAACACATTTTAGAGTTTTACTCAATGAAATTCATTAGATGTTTACATTAAAAGAATTAATGTTTACAAAAGAATTAATGTTTACAGATGTTTACATTAAAAGAATTTTGGGTAGTCGTGCATGTGTGTACGTACATATATGCATGTGTACACATGAAATGCTGTTTACTACTTTCTCTTTTTTTTCCTCCCCAGCTGATAAAATACTGGGAAGCATTCCTACCTGAAGCCAAAGCCATTGCCTAGAAAAGACGACTTTCCAATATGAAGATTCTTTGGATGTTCTCCCAGTTGAATTAAATTCCACAATGAAATCACTTTAAAATCATCCAAATAAACCACTATATATTTTATGAATTTAACATGTGGCTTTTTATATACTATAGCATCTTATTAACAGCTGCATGTCCTGACACTCTTTGGACTGTGGCATGACATTCTGCAATACTTGCGAATTGAACACTATTGTGTCTTAATATTTGCACTAAGATGTGCAATGCAAGGCCAGAACATTATTTTTGTTCTTTACTATAAGTTCTGTCTACTTGATCTTTATGAAATAAATTGCATTTATTAATGTTCACATACACATTCCTGTAAATAATCAAGATTTTGTGATTACAGTAATAAAGGGATGTATCTTGTGCAACATTAATCATTACCTGTGTTAATTTTGTTCTTCATTAATTGATTATAAACTATAAACTCTAAGTGAAATAATTGGTATTAAGTAGTTCCATCAGTTTTATGCATATGCAAAGTATTTTCAAAATTAAACCATTGTACTTAAATGCCTTTTATTTGGCCTTAACAAAAATATCGGATACTAAACCATAAAACTGTTACAATTTACAAATCAATTTGTTTGGATTGTTTCAAACTGATATCATTCTAGTAACAAGGCTCCTTGATCCAATGAAGAGTTCTATCAGGGAATAAAACTGAAGACTCAACGTTCTTCTACTTACATTCTTAGGCTATTCTAAGGGATTTCCTGTTTTTAAAAGCACATTTACACAGTTAAAAAAAGAAGGTAGTCCTGAAATTCTGTAGAGCCAATTATTCAATCAGATAACATCCAGATATTTATCTTAGGTTTTTTTAAAGTCACTATACAATTTGGAAAATGGCATATCTTTTTTTAAAAACGATTCTGTGAATTTTTTATGTTCCTGATGTTTAAATTCTATGGTTTGAATATTTGTCTCAGTGGAAACATGGATTTTGCCATCTCCACTTCCTCTGAAGAAATCTGATGTTGGTTCTAGCTGTTCTAACTGGCAGGTATTTTGGCAACTTGTGTTATTTCTAGGGTTGCAATGTTTTAACTCCTTATCTGATAAGGCTTATCAGATAGATTTACATTTGCATGTAACAATTGCTTGAATATTTTATTAATCAGTCCTAAAGTGGAAATCCCACATAGAAGATAACAAAACATCCCAGTAAGCTCTATAATTTTGATGCATTTGCCTATTACTGGGTGGAGAATTTACAGGCTTGTTCTATGAAAAAGTATTAAAGTAATGATTGTGTTTTTACAGGACGGCTTTTTTCCCTAATGTTATCTTTTAATGGAAGTAATTACCTGCATGATTTACTACTGCATTATTGCAGCAAATTTTTTTGCCCTTTTTTAATTAACCAGTGGAATAGCCAAGGTTGTTGATGGCATTAAATTGTTTGGAATGGTAAAACAATAAGAAACTGCAAAGAGCTCCATAAGAGATTTTCACACATTAGGGGATTGAATATCAAAATAGCAGATGTCATTCAATGTGAGCAAGTGTAAAATGATGCACATTGGTTCCAAAAAGCCTAACTATTCATGCAAACTAATAGGGTCAGAGTTACATCAGAGTTACATGTAATCAAACTTGCAATTTATTACCACAAGATACAGGGCTGGCTAGCAGCTTGGTTTGTTTCAAAAATGGTTAAACCAATTCATGGAAGACATGGGAATCAGTGGCTATTAGCCTTGATGTCAGTGTGACTGTCTGAAGGCTTATTGCTGAGAGGTCTGTATGCTTCCTTGGACAGTTGATTAACCACTGGGAGAATAGACTCTGAACTCAGTGAATCCAATGCAGCAGGGGATTTTTGAATATCTCCATTATTCATTTACCAGAGTTTCATGTAAGTCATACTAATATACTGTATAAAGAGAATCTAAGTAAACAAATGAAATTTGGTGCTTATTCATAATCAAAACCATCAAATATGTGCTTTGTTCGTATGAAAAAGTAATCTCCATTCCACCCTGCTTTCAATCAACTCAGGAAAAACTAAGCCAATTTTGTGAGAATTTAATTAAACAAATCGGCTGATTCTGATTGATCTTATATAACTCTTTAACAAACTTTAGCTCCTCTCAACACAGTGAAGTTCTCAATATACATTTTGTGAAGATCTTCTTTAAAATTGGAAATAAGTGAAAACATTAGGACTCCACTAATCTAGAGTCACAGATATCACTTGGAATAGAGATTTAAAAAAAGAATGGTGCTTTCTGAAAAATCACTTCACATTCTGTCAAAATCACTTCAAGAATACAGCATAAAATAATCCAGGAAGTAATACCTCCAGGATAACATTTTGGAATCTGTAGGCCTACTGACCTACACAAAAGAGTTCAGGAAAACTGCTAAAATGAGACTGATGAAAAAATATAAGATGAATCCTGTAGGTGCCTAGGATAATTGATGCTTTTCTCAAATTTGCCAAAACCATTTAGATGACTTCCGTAGGAACATGATGTGGACTGGTGATTAAAAAGTGGAACTTTTCATACCATGGTCAATACTGAAGGGCATTAAGAGATCCAGCAGAACAATGGATACATAACTCCATCCTGCTTTCACTATAGATCATTCAAAAGTGAAACCAATGCCATTTCCATTCAATATCCAGTTCTGAATCTTGACTGAAAGGGCTTCATATCCATCAGCCTGAGGAGTAGCTCCCCTTTAAGTCTTAAGACACTCTCAGATGAAAATAACCACATCCCCAGGCCTGGATTCTCTGTTAATTCCATACCCAAAATCTAGCTGGCACATATCTGAAAGAGCCACCCTAACCTCTGGACCCAGCCAGGTCTCAGTAACACATGCCAAATAAGCACTAAACTTTGGCAGCATTTATTCCTTGAGAATCTTGTATCAATAGAATACTAAAATACAGCTCTAATATTCTGTAGTGAAGA
Organism: Thamnophis sirtalis; assembly: GCF_051295495.1. Taxonomy (NCBI): domain Eukaryota; kingdom Metazoa; phylum Chordata; class Lepidosauria; order Squamata; family Natricidae; genus Thamnophis; species Thamnophis sirtalis. Next base: position 55,715,633 of record NW_028261385.1, read on the forward strand.
TAATGCAACATTCAGAAAATTTAAAAATGAACATACTTTCATAGAGCTGCATTTAGCAGCTTTTATTTTAAGGGAGAATGGTTCGCTTCACATGGAATACATATTTGATAGGAAGATATAAATAGATACATTTGGTCACTGAAAGTTAATCATTAACATCTTTCTGATTTTTATGCTAATATAATCAACATCAAAGAGAAAGAAAAGTCTCTGAACTGACTTCAAGTCCTAATACCCATGGAGTTTTCCTGGCATCAATACTGGAATGATTTGCCAATTTCCCAAATACTTTTTCTACTTCTCAGTCTAGGCTACACAATGTTGGTTTGGGTGGTAGTCTATTCAATCTTGCTTAGCCAGACAAGTTTGTCCAGGTGTCTGTCTCTGCTTAGGATATGATCAGCACTAAGGCTGAGTCCAGTCAAGGTGTTTAAATACCATTTCAATTCATACATGTTATAAATGCAGCTTCTAAATACATTTTTAATTGGCTTAAGATGTTAGGTATGCCTATGGATATCTTAATCTGTAAAGATTTACTGTAATGCCATGGAATTTAAAATCTTGATAGTTACATTTTCTCCCACAAGAGTTCTGTACTGCCTGTAGCAGCAAAAACAGAATTCCAGACGATACACAACAATCCTATTTCATATGTATTTAACCTCATATAAATTAACCATTTACATAGGAAAGAAAAAGAGGTTTGCATCTCTTTAGAGAGCAATGTTCGAGTTCAAGTAAACAGAAGGCAGCAAAGAATATGAGCCCAAAGAATCGGAGTCTGAAATTTTTAATGATGTCAAGTGCGCATCTTTTGCAAACTAACAACTGTTCTCGAATTAAGAAAATTTTGCGTTTTATTTTACAAACTTGCAGCCACTGCATTTTTTTCCTTCTGTTTACGGTCTAGCTAGCCTATCTATTAACATTACTATTGGATGACAGTTCAGATTGCGCATTCCAAAAAAGGCGTTCCCCTTACTCAGTATTGCCTAATGCGTCAACTTGCAATTAAGTAGGGGCGGAGGCACCTAAGGGCTGTCCTTATCCCACATTGCTGCAACCGCTTTAATAAAAAGTATGAACATCCCTGTGGCAACTGATGCCGAAAATATCGCAGCCTCCAGCAGGAGCAAAGATAACATTTACCCTGGCGCACAGGACGCCCTCCCTATCGCCCAAGACCAGGAGAGCTGGGAGTAGGAAAGGCACCCTCCCTCGCTCTCCCCCCCTCCTCCTCCGTTTCGCTTTCCCAGTCCATCTTGCACCAGGAATCACGTGGGGGAAGAGCGGAGACTGCTGTTCCCATAGAGATAGAAAAAAAGGTTGCCCTTGCCAGTCATGTGATTTCCACTGGCCCCACGGCTCCTTCCGCCAGGCTTTGCGCTGCCCGGGGGACGTAGAGTCCCCCCTCCCTCCCCTTGCCTATCCTTTCCACGAATGCCCCTCCCCCACCCACCCACCGTGGAGAATCCGTCCAGGGGCTGCGCTCGCGCACCAGCCGTACCATGGAGGTTTTTATTCCTTCGTTCCGCTATGAGGAGAGCGAATTGGAAAGGGGCTACACGGTGAGTGGTGGCCAAGGCGAAGGCGCTAATGACTCCCCCTCTTCCCCCTGCAGAGGATGGGATGGTACAGCTCGGGGGCCGGGCGTTTGCTTGCCTTCTCCCGGAGAAGCGCGCGCAGGCAGTGCTCCTGAATAGAAGGGATTTGCAAGGCTGGTGCGTTGGGCTAGCAGCCAGATCGCCGACAAGGCGGCGAATGATTTTAGTGCTAAATTTATTTTGCGGGATCCAATCGGGGTCGGTCACCGGGACCAGAGGCTTACTCCCGCCCGCTTTGGGATTCGTGCTGGAGCCCATCCTCAGGGAACTTTTCTCTAGCAGAGTGTGCGCTTTGAACTATTTTGTGTATGGTGTTCATATGGTGCCTGATTGTGTGTTCGCCAACTGCAAAGCCACACAACACAGACAAAATAGTCCAAAGTACTGCTAGACAGTACTGCTAGACAGAAGTTCTCTGAGAATGGGCTCCAGCACCAGTCCGAAAGCTCGTAAAATAAAACCTGTAGTCCCGGTGACCGACCCACATTGAATCCAGCAACATTATCTTGGGACACGTATATTCGACTTCATTCATAAACATATTTTGATTATAGTGTAAAGCTAGTGAATGGTTGGGTTACCGTTTGAACTTGTCATTCTATATCATTGCTACCTAGCTAGCTGAAGGCTTGAGGGCATTCTAAGTAGGCTATGATGGAAGATTTGGATCAAATTTTATTGATTAAAAAATTCCGGCTTAGGACAATTTATCTTGGAACATGTGTGAAATGTTTCTTAGAGATACATAACGCAACAGAAAGGCAGCGGATACCAAAGCAGATACAAACTGCATTTAGGGAAAAAAAATGCTTTTTCCCTTGTCTGGAATCCTCCAAAGTGTACTACTTGAAGTATGCCCTGGTATTTTTGGCCCTTGCTCCACACAGTGGAGTCCATGTGTCTGTTTTAAAGTTGTAGCTCTTTCTCTTAAGTGAAGAAGCAGTGTTTATATTTTGTCAGAGTAAAACATTTAGGGTTACTTAACCTGTAGCCTAATTATTAAATGTTCCTGTCAAATGTCCAGCTAACAAATATCACTTCTGCTGTGTGTTTCCTCACAAGTCTTGAGTTAAATATGGAAACTGTTTTACTATCCCTAATTAACCAAAACTAGAATTAACTTCCATCCTTCACTTCTCTCTGCAATATGTGAGCTGATGCTAGAGACAAGCTGTTGAATCTGACTTTAAATGGGGTGGGTGGGGAGGATCTCACACATTCATAAAGAATATGAATTAAATTATATATATATATTCAAACAAGATAGAGGTGTTGCTTATGAGGAGTTTGGATGGGGTGCTTAATCTCAAAAAAATCAAATTTCCTTTTGGATACTTCTAGATTCTGCTTTGCATTTGGAGGCTTGTCTGAAGTTCGGAGTGCCTTTACCAGATTTAAGGCAATGATATATAGAATAAAGCCATTAATTAGGCCTGCCTCTGCTTTAGTTAAGTTAAACTGGATTGGTGCAACACACATTCTATTTTGAAAATATAGTTGGTCTATAACCGTGATGGCAAACCTCTCTGTGGACAGGTGAGCCATCGCCCCAGTTCAGCTCTGCTGTGCATGCACATGCATTTCCCGCCAGCCAGCTGGTGTTCAGGTCTCTGCCACACATACGTGGGGGGAACGCATGTGGAGGCCATGCATGCATGCGCGGGGTGCATGCATGGGTGCCACACATGCATTGCATTTTGGGGATTTGGGAGGCACACATTCACACATATGCACATGCGCTTTGGGCACTCGGTCTAGAAAAGGTTAGCCATCACTGGTCTACAAGAATACTGAGTGGCAAATGTTTGAGATGGAGCCATAATGTACAACTTCACTGATTACTGTGGCTCCTGCTCTAGTTGGCTTTGCCTGACTTAGGACACGGTTCAAAATTACAGTACAGATAATCCTTGACTTACAACAGTTCATTTAGTGACAGTTCAAAGGTACAGTGGCACTGAAAAAAGTGAATGACCGTTTTTCACACTTAAAACCGTTGCAGCACCCCCATGGTCACATGATCAAAATTAGAACATTTGATAACTGATTCAGATTTCTGACAGTTTCAGTGTCCCTGGGTCAAGTGATCAGTTTTTGCAACCTTCTGACAAGCAAAGTCAATGGGGAAGCCAAATTCACTTAACGTAACAACTGCATTGATTCACTTAACATCTGTGGCAAGACAGGTCATAAAATGGGGCAAAATTCACTTAACAAATGTTTCACTTAGCAACAGAAATGTTGTGCTCAATTGTGATCATAAGTTGAGGACTACCTCTAGTTACCTTGAATACTTTACTTCTAGAATAGCTTGAGATCTTTTCATATTATGTTCCCTAACATTTATTTATTACAGCATTCTCTACCCTAAAATCTGATGAAACATCTGTTCTCTTGGCAGAGGCATGATTGATGAAGACAATAGAAAGAGGTACTCAGTGGCTACATTTAACTCTGGACCTCTGCATCAGGAAGTCTCAGGACCACACCTGCACTTTTTCCAGTAGTTTTTCATCAATTGGTTAAGAATTTCCTATTTATAAGACTACCAGATCTGGGCTAGAAAACCACAAATGGCATGGAAAAGCCAGAGTTTTTTGTACTTTTTGACTACCATCTCAGGTCATAGACTTAGTAGCCCTATTATTTAGGAAAACATTTGATTCTCACATAAGTGTAAATTTCATTTGATAATTTCCTCAGTATTTGTCTGCTTTATACTGTAAGAAAATCTTACTGCACTTTTTTCCTACGTATTTTTAATGTTGCATTAGTTTCAGTTGTTAATCTTTGTGATAGAAGGATGACATAAATTTTCATTAAAATAAAATAACATTAACTAGCCTTTTCTTTGTTACAAGACATTAACATTTCTGGGAGTGGTAAGTTTGAGTTCCCAAATAGAGGACTTGTCAGAACTATTGGCTGATTCCCTAGTGTAGAAACTAACTTTACAGGAAAATCACAGTTACATGTTTTCCAAATTTAATAACATGCATTCATCTCATTATTTTTGTTAGTGGAGTTATTTTTTATCCCACCTTTGTTTTTATAAATAATTCAAGGTGGGAAACATATCTATTAGTAGTAGTTCTAGTACTCCTCCTAACTTTCCCACAACAAACCTGTGAGGTGAGTTGGACTGACAGAGTGACTGGCCCAAAGTCACCCAATTGTCTTGCATTTCTAAGGCAGAACTAGAACTTAAAGACTCCTGATTGCTGGTTAGCCTGATGCCTTTTTAAGGCTTCATCCAATTCATACTATACTTTATGTATCAGTATATCATTGTTTGATAATGAGATTGAAACCAAAATATTAAAACAGTATGCAAAATATGTATATTCTGGGCATTTTCAGTATCATTACAGCAATATAACTTTATTGAGAAGTGATTTTGGTGCCTTTTCTTTTGGTAGTGGGACTCTATTCAAACTTTCTAAGGAAATTAAATATCTATTGTATGTGGAAAGATTCCTCAGTGATATATTTTCTTCAATTCATACTAGTCAACATTTAAACTTTTTACAAACACTTTAAATTGATGAGTGGATCTCCAAACTATTGATTTCTCTGCTTAAAAATGCAACAGTTGTTCATGATTTGGTAGTGAATAACCTTTAAATGTAGACATTTTGTGAACATGTCCTTGGGGAACAATTTAACTTTAAAATGACACCCATGAGCACTTGTTATCATTTAAGTATGATTCTTTTGCCAATGACAGAAGAGCAAATACTAGTTAGATTTCTAAGGTTGATTCCAGTATGAGCAAACCACCTGAATAAATTAATTTGTGCTTGATTCATATTGATCATAAACATTTATTGGTATGTTATAGGTCAAGGTGACATGTGTTTAAGTAGATCAAAGTGCAAAGGGCATATTTGACTGACAGGCTTAGAGTGTTCTTAATTAAATCCCCCCCCCTATCCTGTTAGCTTTTAATTGCCTTCATGTAATGTTTTCTTAAAACACTTTTTAGAAAGATAATTTTACCCATCCTTATGCCTACTCTTGTCTCATAAAGATAAGTTAATTATACTTAATTATAAAGTAAGTGTAATTCTTACTGTCTAATGGAACCTCGTATACAGATTAATAACAAAATATCTTCAAAAGTATTTGGAATGTGCTTTTTTTCTTTTGTGGCACTCCTCTGCATTATCAATATAGAAGTGCTACATAATATAAATTATTATCTTTCTCTTCTTTTAATTTTGAAATACTTGGTCTAGTTCATTAAGTTCTTCTGTGAATGAAGCAATACGTAGAACAGATAGGGTATAAAAAATACAGGTTTGATATTGGTAGAAAAAGACAAATCACTACATATTTCGCTTATTTTAAAAATTTTAGTTAGCAAAACTACTTAAATTCTATCCCTTGAAGACTACAATTATTAATACCAATTATTAAAACTGCTCTAAATATAACTGAAATATATGTTGTTGTTTAAAAGAATAAATGTTTGTTTCAAGTACACAATAATCCAGCAGTGCTTATATGCAGGTTTTTTAGGCTGTACTAAGGAAAACATATCCCCTTAGAAAAATGAATGAAAGTAGAGTGAATGTGGATGAACACACCAAGAGGGAGGGAGGGAGAGAGAGAATTGACTGGTTTCCCTGTCCCAAAATGAAGGTCTATTTGGGAGGCTGGAAAAAATTCAATATTTGCTTTGAATTCTGCAGTAGGTATTCACACTGCACAGATACAGCTTATTTTAAAGGTTGGACCTTCCCATATAGTTGACATATGTAATTTCTTGAAAATATGCAGCTGTCAGTAAATAAAATTTCCAGTATAAAACATTAGTTATTCCTGTTTAGCTGTTTTGGTAATAAAAGTATTATTTAAAGGCACAGTTTAAAAGTCATGCAGAAAAATATTCATATGCTGCAATGGGGCTTCAAACTGGAGAAAAATGAAATCCAATGTCTCCTCATCATTCCATTCATAATCTTAAAATGAGCTTGATTATGTGGTGAAATAATCAATAAGATAGCTGTAAGTATATATTGATTAAGAAAATTGTTTTCATAACATGTAAACAAATTTCACTCCAGCTGACTTGGTTTCTTCTTTCTTTGCATTCAAATGAGTTTTCTTAGGTTCTTGAGAAATACATTAAGATGAGTAGAATCTACTTTTAATGGTGTTTGGGATCACAATATATCAATTTTAGTGCTAATGATATTACTTTAGCTATGTAACCAATAGGTGCTTTACATAGTATCCAAGTATCTTCTAATAGTGTTAGATGCTATTATTTCTTACTTGTAACTCTTGGTATCTATTTACATGTTATACTACCTATTTGCATCATAATATATTCATGAACATTTCAAACAATGATTGATTGGTTGATATTTCTTTTCCAGCACATTATTTTACAATATGTTTATAGCATATTTTCCCAATAATAACAGTTATGTTTAAGTTTTTATATTAAAATACTTAGAAGCTTCTTAAAAGTAACCATAATTATAACAGTGACAGAGTTGTAAGGGACCTTGTAGGTCATTTAGACCAATTCCTTCTTTCATAGGAGACTCTTTCCAAAGTCTCCATATCTTTTAGGGACGAACAAGCAATTATCATCAAAATAATACTTGTGAACCAGACAAAAGCAGTGTCAGTACTGTATGGGTCAAGAAAGAGACTAGATAGCCCAAAGGTCAATCCTTGTTGTAAAGATGCATAGCAAAGGCATTAATGCTTCTCATATTACTCATAGTTCTGTAAGCTTCCTGTTTTTACCACTTATTTCTGAATAAAATGGTTTTTTATTCTGTGTATTGTCAGAATAAGAACATGAACAGAGTTAGCAAAACTGTGGTCTGTTGCTAACAAATGAAATCAACAGAATTAGTGATGTTTCAGTCCCATGTTCAAATCAGTGGAGAAATGATATGAATCACAGTATTAAAAGAAATTGGTGGACCAGTAAAATCAATCAGTTTCTACATAAGAACATAGCTTCCATTTATATTACCATTTATTCTTTTTATATGAAAGGAAAGTTTTGTCCAAATCTGAACTGGAAAGCTGTGAAAACCCTTCATAACGAATCAGAGAACATTTATTTGATAGGCTTCATTTGGACCAATAATGACTAAACTGCCTCTCTTGCTGTCACTGAGATAGCACAAGGTAGCAAAGAATTAGAATTCATTATTGGCCAAGTGTGATTAGACATCTAAGGAATTTGTCTCCAGTGCATAAACTCTCAGTGTACATACAACAATATGTTGTATATAGATTGTTATCATAATCGTAAAAACGCATTCATCATAAAACATTAAATCAACACTTAGTTATAGTCATGGATAATTGTGGGATACTAAAGAAATCATATTGGGATATTAAGTAAACAATATAAATTGTAAGATGCAAGCAACAAAGTTATAGTCCTAAGAACATAAGGAGATAGGTAATAGGGAAGATGAGAACAATGATGGTAATACTGCCTGTCCAGATAGTTTGACAGTGTTGTGGGAATTAGTTGTTTAGCATAGTGATGGCATGGGGGGAAGGGACTGTCCTTGTGTCTAGTTGTTCCGGTATGCAGTGCCCTATAGCATCGTTTTGAGGGTAGAAGTTGAAACAATTTATGTCCAGGATGCGAGAGGTCTGTAGATATTTGCACAGCCTTCTTTCTGGCTAGTGTAGGTCCTCAGTGAAAGGCATAAGTTTGCTGTTTTTGCTACAGTTCTGAAGACCTGCCTCTCTTGGTTTATTCAATTAGCATCACTTAGGTCAGTGAAGGTTTATTTTATTTATATGCCACCCTATTCCCTGATGGACTCAGGGTGGCTAACAAACCCAAGGGGGGGGGGAGGTAAACACATAGGAAATACAACAAAGAAGGTACAAGGGAATTTAAAAGACAATCAACAGTCACACAATTCGAGAGGGGAAGGGAACTCATCAACCCCAGGCCTGCCAGCACAGCCAGGTTTTAACGACTTTACGGAAGGCCTGGAGAGAAGTGAGGGTCCGAATCTCTGCAGGGAGTTCGTTCCAAAGGGCCAGAGCAGCCACAGAAAAGGCCCTCCCCCGGGTAGTAGCCAGGTGACATTGGCCAGTAGATGGAACCCGGAGGAGGCCTAATCTGTGGGATCTAATGGGCCTTTGGGAGGTAATTGTCAGTGATGATTAACCCTTTTCTTATGGCGTGCCAAAATTGCGCACAAGCATGCATGGCCACTCTATCCTCCTTGCCCACCTGTGCATGCACATGTGATCCCCCTGTACATATATGTAAGACCCCAGGCTCCAGGGGGCTTTCCTGAAGCCTGGGGAAGGCAAAAACACCATCCCCCAAAGGCCCTCTGGAAGCTGGAAACGGATAATTTCTGAACTTCTGGTTAGGCTGTTGGGGCTGTTTTTCGCCCTTCCCAGGCTTCAGGAAAGCCTCCAGAGGCTGAGGAGGATGAAAAACAGCCCCCAAAGCCCAGTGTGAATGATCCATTTCAGGCTTCTGGAGGGCCTCCAGGGGCTGGGAGAGGTTGTTTTTGCTCTCCTCAGCCTCCAGAGACTTTCCTGAAGTTTGGGGAGAGTGCAAAACAGCCCTAACAGCCCAACTGGAACTTCAGGAACAAACTTCCAGCTGGCCTGTTGGGGCCATTTTTCACCCTTTCCAGCCTTCAGAGACTTTTCTGAAGGCTGGGAAGGGAAACCAATGGCCTCCCCTAACCTTCTGGAAAGGCGAAAAATCAGTTGACGGCTGGCATGCCACCAAATATGGCTCCTTGTGCCACCTATGGCATAGGTTTGCCATGACGGACTTATGTGCTCTCTGTCCAAAGTATTTTCAAAATCAAGTGTCTCAAGTCCTCAACTTATGGTGGGTCATAATGGTCATTTGAAGTTATGACTGACCCTCGTGCACTATAGTGGTCATATATGCATGCACATTGTATTTTGGGTACTTGGCAACCAACTCATCTTTATGGCCATTTGCAGCATTCTGCAATCACATGACTATGATTTGTGACACATTTTGCCTCTTTCCAACATTTACTTCCAGTTTGGCAAAACAACAACAACAACAACTAAGGGTGAGGATTGATTTGCTTAACCATGGTGTTCCTTTAACAACCACCATAAAAAAGGTAAAATAAATTGGACCTGCTGATGATTTGACCTAGGACTGCAACACCTGTAATTCAGGCTCAGTTATGGTCATAAGTTGAGGATGGCCTGTATGTTAGAGAAATAAACTGCAAGCTGCAGAAGCACTGCTATCTGCAGGCTGCTATCTCATTCCATCTGCCTCATTTGCTACAGTGAAGCTAACATCCTTTTTAGTACTATACAATGGTGAATTCAAATTATTATTGAACGAACATTAAAGCAAAAAAATTAGCAACTTGCCCTAGCTTTTAAATTTGCTTTGGCATGTTTCAAGAGAAAGTATCAGAGATAGTAAACTGGAAAAATTATCCTGAATTTTAAATTTATTTTTTTAGTTACAAGGACAAACAGGAGATTTTTCTAATCCTGGAAAAACATCAACTCCATTTAGCAGCAGAATATTTAATTGAAAACATTGGGCTGGAATTTCATTTATAATAAATTCATGTTAAAGCTACACAAAACTATCTGTTAGAATCACTAATGTGTTTAATATATTCATGGTAGTGAATTCAAAAACAATAGATGAGTGATTATTTCCTTGCCTGGAAAGGATGCTCCTGTTATTTAATTCAATTCAATTTAGATGCTGCCTGAATTCAAACTAATTATAAATGGTGAAAATTTTGTACACATTGGTGGTATAAACCTCTGTAGCAATTCCTCCTCTTGAAAGTTAATTTCATTAGGACATCCTTAACTATCAGTGCTTTCTAATGAAGGTCTTAAAAAGATTTAATGTATATAAGATCACATTTGTTTTTCCTAAGTTTTTGATCCAGAATGCTAATTCTGTTAATAGTATATTGATTTATATTATCTAGTCTCTGTAACAAATGCATTAGATTAATTTTTCACATTACTTAGATTTGTGTGTGTGTGTTATTTTTTATACAGTGTTTTCCTCTTGACTTTAAGGAACAATATTTATAAAACAGAATAATTCCAAAACTTAGATGCAAAATAGTGCTTCTGTGTATAAATGAATCTCAGTGGAAATTGAAACTTGAGTCATGAAGACAGATAATGACAAAGTGTAAATAAATTATATAGCTTAATTTTCCATGATCAAGCAATATACGGATGCTTTCAAAACTATTTGCAAAAAAAAAAAAAATTCAGGGTACACTACTTCTTCAGTTCTTTGGAATTTGGCCTCAAATCTAAGGTGTGATTAATCATGCAAGCTAAATACCACACTTATCTTTTAAACTGACCCAACAGAGATAATGCTCAAGAATGGAGGGGGGGGGGGCAAACAAACAAAATAAACTCATCATTGTTAGTTTTACATTCATTCAGCTAACTGCTCATAAGCTAATAGTGAAGCAGTTCCATTTTCAGAAGTGGGAAAAGAATCCAGGTGTGGATATGTAAGCTAGAATTAAATAGCATTAGACTTCACATATTGTGCACCCTTGCATATCAGTACATCAGTACAAACATTTGCCTTGATATGAATAAAGACTTGTATTTTATAATAAACCAAATCTTTCAAAATTTAGGTTTAGGTTTAAAATATTAAAAGAATAATCTTTATATAGACTGAATGCATTGTAAGTAAAGTTGGCCTATTTAGTGGGACCCCAAAAAATTATCAGCAAACGTAAAATAGAATAAGAAATGTTTTATATAAAATGTGTCATCGAATCTTAAGAGTTCATTGAAACAGTTAATTTGCTTACTAGTTGGTTGTGGACAAAAGAACAAACCAACCTTTCATTATCTTTTGTTCTGGTAGCATTGATATTACAGTTCCCATGATTCTGAGAGTTATAATCTTAACATAGCCGTAAAGTACTGGGAGTAAATCAGTAATAGATTATAAAGCAAAAAGAGGAGAAAAAATACAGTTTCTATTTGAAAACAGGAAAAAATAAGGTTATTGAGTTTGCTTTGACTTTTCCTATTACTCTGAACTGCAGGAATTATCAGAAACTTGCTTTAAGTTATGTGTTAATAATTTCAGTATGGTGTATCTTGCCTTTGGAAATCACTGTTTGTTACTGGAAATGTTTCACAATGTTCAGTAGACAGATTACTGGTTTCCTAAAAAAAACTGACAGCAAGATTCTCAACCTTTTTGAATTACTTGTAATCTGAGTTGTCGAAACTGGCTGGTTTAAAAAGAGAATTCTACTAAAATAATCTCCGGATAGCTTTATCTGTTGGGGGCTGTGAACTCAATGCCCTGTTTCTAAAATCTCACATCCCCCCCTCTTCCGGTTTACTAGATAGCTGAATAACCCTCTTAAGTGAAGAGCTCATGAACCCACTTCCATGAATATTTGTAGTCTCAGCTCTCCTTCCCAGGTCACCAGTTACTTTTGCTTATAGAAGTAGAAAATAGATCTGATAAAAATGGCCAGTCTCTTGGCCTTCGTTTTATTTATCATATCAGAAAAGAACAATGTTTTGCTATCCTATGGTCAAAATAAGAGGCGACCTTGCTTGTTCACAAGTGTTCAAAGTCTAGAGATAAGAAGGACAAAATAATAGGGTACAATGGAAAGAGTGCAGTGTAATTATTTGTGGCTTGTCAAAGGACGCCCTTTCAGGCCCCAAGTGATTCAAATCTGGGAACTCTGCACAATTCTCTAAGCTAAGCCTGGCCAGCATCTCAGAAATCTCACCCCATTTCTTCGACAGTGCTGAAATTGCATCAGTTTGTCATGCACTGAGCATGCCAACTCTACACAATATCATTTGCTTGCAAATCGGCCTGGCCCCTAAGCTCTGATACACATTCTTTGGTATCTGACTCTTGGCCTGTGATTTGTCATGTCTCTAGTACTATCAGTTTGAGGTAATTTTAATAGGTTCTGATGGTTTGCTTCTGGGAGTAAATAATGCATATAGCTTGCTTTACTTGGTGCCTCTTACTGTGTTGTGTTGAAGCCTGAGTTGTGTAACAGAGGCCTCATGTTAGTGGCACTTATTTAAATAATTGTGAAGGAAATGAAACCATTGTGTGAGTACTTTTGCTAAAAGCTTGTATTGACAAATGCAATGTCAGCTGTGACGAATCTTGAGAAATTTCATTATTCCCATTTCTGAAATTCAGCATTTCTTTTAAATAGTTTTGCATTTTCTGCATGAATATGACATAATTTTTACTTATTAAAAGGGGAAACGCTAGTTAGAATCACATGAGTTTACTTACATTTCATTTTTTTCTGATTAACTGTCTTCATTGTGATCTTGAAAAGTTTGCTTGTTTTCCTAAATACAGTTATATAAAAGAAGTTCCATAAACCTCAATGTAAATTTTCTCTTGAAATGTATAGAATTCTGCTATTACTATTAACTGAATAGATCAAAAGGTTTTCAGACATCTTGACCAATATATATATTTAAGATCTTATTACAGAAGATATCCCACTGTCATTTAAAAATCTTTGAAAACAAATATTTTATGTAATCAGTAATTTAATAGTTGGTAAATAGATGTTACTGTCTAGAAAAGTGGATGTACAAAATAGCAAAATAATTCAGCTATGTTATGAAATAAATGCCATATTTTACTCTGCTTTTGACACCATAAAATGAGATTGTTTTACTGTTGACATCTCTGATCTTTGCATCATTTTTAACTGACTCCCTTAATTGATTACTTCTGTGATATTAGAGCCTGCAGCATAGCTCTCTAAAATTCTGCTGACATTAATCGATTACCATAAAGGTGTTAATGTTTGCTATTTCATCTAAGAAACATTCAAAATTATAGATAAAAGCTGTCAGAGCAGAAAACTCATCCTATTTTGAATTACTGTTGATTTATCAAGAAGTGTTTTAGGGATGTGTTAATGAGTTTTTGGGGAAGCAACTAATCATTGAATATTGAATTCATGTGGATTTTAATATATTAATTGTATTTTTCTTTTTTTAAAAAAAACTTTTAATATTTAATCTCCTTGGACTTTGCACAAAAAGATTACTAAATCCTTTTTACTGGACTTTGGAACTATTTACTTTGGAGTATTTTTTTTTAAAGTATTTTTCCTATACAAACATGCACACAGGGAAATTCAGAGTAGTGTAGACTTTTTTTTATGTAAGAAAATGTTGCATCCGGACATAATTTAGGGATATTTTTTATTTTTAAGATTTTGCATGGGAAATGCAAGAAATATATTGAAGTTTTAAGAATTAAAGGGATAATTCAGCTTCTAAAATAACCTTGCCCCATTATTCCTTAACATATTGCTGTATCTGCAAGACTCTTGGGATTGGAGAACGCTCCGTGTTATATTTGCAGGCCATGTAGCACTTAAAAGATGAGACTTCTATCAGAATTTTTAAAAATGGCCAGTTAATTCAGCATTACATATGTGATTTTCTGCATAGAAATTCAAACCCATACACTTTTAAAACCTCAGTCAAGAGTTAACAATACAATATACATATATGAATACAATGCCGCCAGATCCCAAGACATGAAACCAATGCTACAAAATGAAAATTTTGCTGAAATTTAGAGTCTTCTTAGACTGGGATGCCTAGAGCTCCAAAATGTTACAAACCTGATAGTTCTTCAACCATCATTCTGAGATAATTGAAATAATTGTATCACAAGTGATGTCAGTATACTGTACAAGATCTGACTCCAAGTCAATGGGATGTTGGTGATGATAGAGCTTGCAAGGTAATTTCTAACTTGGATATTTTAATTTATTCCCTTGCTTAAATGAAATTGGATTTTGATTGTATTTGTGGCCTACTTGCCAAAATCTCCCAAGACTGATAAGACCATTTTTTATCTTTAACAGAATACTAAATGTTGCATGGTGATGACTGAAGATGTAAGCTAGTCTACAGCTTTGTCTTGTTAAAAAGGCTTATGTGAAAGCCTCATTGACCAAAGTCTTAATGGGCGGCAGAGATCAGTCATCTGGTGATGACTACAGCATATTAAAATGTATGACTTGCGGGGCAAGAGAAATAAATAGTAAAGAACATTAGATAAATTAAATGAGGTGGATAGATTTGTTAAATGTTTGTAAAACTAAAAGAAAGGGAAAGTTGGTAATAGATCCTGAATGAAAGTTGTCTCATCTTATAAAATGAAGCTGATAAATGCATGTTGGGAAGTGAAGATGTAGGTTAATTATTTATCAGAAAGCCAAAATGCATGTCAGGAGAAATATATATCATTCCTTAAGATCTGGCTACATCACCTAGGGATCTCAGGGACCTAGAAACATTCTTAGATGACTGCAGTGTGGTTTTTCTTTTTATTCCTTTTGTGTGCTGGCATATTTTAAATTTTTTATAATGTTTTGTTTCAGATAAAGACTTTTTATTGTTATAATGAAAGTTTTATAAATTTGCTTTTTCATTAATGGTGGTACACCACCTAGACTTGCTTTCTGTGGAATCAGTGGCCATATAATGAGATAAATAAATAAAACTATTCTGTTCATGACAAATTTGTATTAGTGGGAATAATATGAGAGTGTACAACGAAATGTTTGGGGCTATTCAGAGACATAAGTATGAATAAGAATGATACTATCATTCACCAAACACACCAAAGAGATGTTTGTTTTTGAATAAATGGGTTTAACCCAAGCAGGGAAAAATAGATTTATTGTTATAATTGATTTATGTATTTACAATGAAGAAAGGAGAGAATTGATGAAGAATAAAAGGGTGATAAAAAGTTCTGAATGTGTAAGGCATGTTCAGTAATTTGGATTTCAGAATCCAAATTTTGACAGTAAATGCTATATAGAGCATATAATGCATTAATGTGTATAAATCTGGAAATCAATATATCAAATACAAAGGTAGTAGTGTTTAGCAAAGAAAAGTGAATGAATACTTCTATGTAAAAGCCAAAAAGAAATTGAGCAAGTAGCTGAATTTGTATATCTTGATAGAACACTTAATAAATTTCAAAAATGAAGAAATTTTAAGATTGCAAATGCTGGTGTTGTATACACTCTGTGGTAAGGAATAACTATTGTCAAAAGTAGCAAACAATGGCTGTGTATCAAGACATACTTCTACCCACTTCGTTACATGATTTTTATATGAAGAGCAATAAAAAAACCTGAATATGAAATAGAATAAAGTACATGTGGTAAAGTAATAAAAGTAAGGAAGTAAAATATAGTACTGATATAAAGTGAATATGCTTTGTTTCCTTTTGTTTCTTTCCTTTTTCCTTTTTGTTTCATACCATTAATTTACATGACCTATTATCTCCTATTCAATTTACCATATGTATTCATGTAGTTGCCCAGTTCGCAGTAGTAACTCTTCCATATCTAATGAGACAAGCTGATACAACTGGAGACAAATGGCCCAACAGATTACTCATTCCTGTGTTATAAAGGGCTTTATGGCTAATAAGAAGAATCATGAATTGTACCCAGAATCCTATAGGATGAGAGTGTTGCTCACAAAGTAGTTAAGTGACTGTATTATGATGTGCCCCAAGTACCCATGCCAGTACATTCTCAACTGATTGCACTTTAATTAGATCTTCAAGGGCAGCTCCATGTAAAACTCATTACTGTAGTCAAGCAGAGGATCTACCATTTAGTGATAAATAATATGAGTGTTGGTTTCTCTTAAAAATGATTGATCATTTTAATTATCAACTGCAAATACATTTACTGGAATGAATAAGTAAGTTTAAATTGTGTTTACACTGATTTTGAATATGCGTATACACACACACACACACACACACACACACGTTTGTTTGTGTGTGTGATATAATGTATACATATATGATATTATCAATATAACCAGTGTAAATACAATTTAAACTTCCAGTAAAAATGTAGTACATCTCTAAAAATATTAGAAACATTATTGCAGAACAGTGCAATTTTGATGATGCTACTGTAATAACCTATATGATCCAATGTACTGTATGTATATTTAAAAAGTCATATTTGTTCCCTTATGATCAATATCACTGCTCTCTAAATCCTTCTATTTCTAGCAAAATTATTGTTTAAAATTTTTCCCTCAAAAAAGCTATGTGTGCCAATATGGAATGGCACTTCATTTTTATTGAAGACTTACCTAGAAAGATTATTCCTTTTCTAAATTTGTAAGTCTCTTTCCGTGTATAGTCCACTAAGTCTCAGCTCTTTTGAGAGTAATTAGCAAGATCAGCCCCCTGGAAACTGTCATACAATCTTTGCTTTCAGGAGTGGATTAACTACATATCGATGTTGTAATATATCCTGGTTGGTATTAGGTAAACATAATATTCCAACTACGTTTGTTTGGAGGATATAGCTGTTTTTATGTTAATATATAATTTCTTATTAAATGTTAAGACTGAATCATGATAAAAATCAGTGCCAACAAAAACGCTAATAAATATAAAAATATACTTAAGAAAAAATATTTCATCTAAATGTAATGTATTTGTTTGAAATTCGCCAACTACCTTCATCATACATGTTAATTTCTTGGAAAATATTATTTTTAAAGGATGATTTATTAGTCATTTTATATTTTGTTACAGTTATTTGACTGATGATCCTGCAATGCAATGAAAAATTAATTCTACAATTTTGTATAATTTATGTTCCAACAATTATTTTGATTCCTTATTCAAAGTTATGCAATTAAGAGTGAAAGAACTGGGTAATTACGGTCAACTTCATTATGAACTGCAAATGCTCACATTTCTACTTATCAATTCCCTTCTCTCCCTGTCCCAAAAGCTTAACAGATGTACTTTAAGACTGACTTGGTTAATTAGTTTTACACTACAGTGAATTGATTATCAGGTTGGGTTGTCATTGCTTTTACTTGGATATCCAACGTGTATAACAGTAGGGGTCACTCTATGCATTTAATATGTGATATCATTTTAAAATTAACTTTTAAAACTTGCATGTCCAGGAATGACTTTTTCAAAAAAGAAAAACCACCAACAACTTATTATCCCAAATTATTTTTAATAAATAAGATAAAGATGCTCACATTGTTTCAAAATGAATGGAGTAAAAAATAATTAATGTATTTTAGGTTTTTTTTCTCATATGACCTTATTGACATCCGATGCAACTATCTGACTCATCCATAATAACTTTCTTACAAAAAAGGGAATGTTTAAAAAGAAAAGGTTGACAAGATAATTTTAGCTATGAAGGGTGTGTAAAAAGATACTAGCAAGAGGATGCAGCATTAGCAAATAATGAGAAAGTAAGAAAATTGTACAACAGATAAAAGTATAAACTATGGCTTAATCAAAGGCCAAATGTTTGGAACTATTGAAGGTAATTTTAGCTGTTTGTTTTGGTGCCATTCTTAGCTTCTTAATAGTCAAATGATAAGTGGTAGATTTTTGATGGGAACATAATTGTAACTGTTGTATGTCCAACAAAATATTCTCATTTTCCAAATAATTTAGATATTAGTTAACAAGTATCTTTTGAAATTAGTTAACAAATCCCTTATATTATTCAGTATCTTCTTGACACTGTGCTTGGTATCTGCATTTATTCTAGATACTAAGTACTTTAACTTTTTGACAGTATTTTAGATTTTTGACAGGAACATAATTGTAACTCTTGTACGTGCAACAAAATATTCTCATTTTGCAAGTGACATTAGACATTAGTTAACAGGTATCTTTTGACATTAGTTTACAGATTTCTTATACTATATAAACAGTATCTTCTTGACACTGTGATTGGTATCTACATTTATTCTAGATATTCAGTACTCTAGCTGAATCATAGCTTTTTTTTTCTCCCTTTTCCCCCAGGGCCCTACAGTTTCTTTTGTTATAGTCTCTTGAAAAATTTAGATCTTCCATTTCTTGACATGGTTGCATTAATCTCCCTGACAGTGTACTACAGAATGAAAACAGGTCCAAAATCTTCATATTTGGATTCATGCTGAATTACACGCAGTAGTATTGAAGCAAATTGTGCATAAAATGGATTCATGTATAGGCCACTTCTTAGTGATATATATATTTTAATATCAGAACCAAAAAAGGCATGCTAATCAGTCTAGAACTCTACAGTTTGCTGTTTTGTTCCTTCTAAAAGCCAATTATTTCTGGTTAAATCAGCAGAGATCCAGATTCAAGTGTTTCCTTAACCACTGAAATCATTAGGCCTAATCATTCTCTCAGACCAAACTAGTTTTTCTAATTGTCCTGTCTCTACACTGAGTTTTCAAAACTCAGTGTATGAGTTTTGATATGGCATACAATCATTCCTCAGCAGAGGGCAGCACCTAGCTGAAGTTGGCCAATCTTAATATTTAAACAGAATTAGTTGTGGTTAGTTCTTAGGTGGGAGATCAACTGGAAATGCCACAGTTCTTGACTAAATAGGGGAGTTAAAATGTACTGGGGAAAAGGAAGCTACTTTGTAACACTGCCAAGAAATCTGAGAATCATTGGAAGTTGAGCTTGAGTTGGAAGCAACTACTTTATCATCCAATTCAAAGGGCAGAATTAGCCCTGCTAGCTTTTCCTTCTTTTCATTGATTTAGTCTCTTTTCAAAGCCATCCATATTTAGTAGACTTCACTACATCATGGCAGCAAGGATGGGAAATCATTGATTTTTTTTTTGTATTGTTCATTGTCGGACTTGTTACATTTTCATTCAAATAAGTGGCTTCTTATTCAAGATAATGGCAACCACAGTTTGTCCCCAGCCTTTTACTAAAAGTAACACTATGGTGAAATTGGAGGTAGATCTTTTTTCACTTTGGATTGTAGGAAGTTAAAACCCACCCCACTCCTAGAAAAATAAAATATCCTGGGAAATATTGAAAAAGCAGAATATTATATTTCCATGGATAAGAAATGGAGAAACATGTTCTTAGGCAGGAAAAAAATTCTTAATAGGCCCCACCTTTTTCAATGGGCCATTAAAAGGCCTGAATCAGTCTATTCTACATAACAAAGATACCCCCCTTCAGCTCCAGGGTGATGGGATTAAGGCATGATAGTATTAGCCCTTTACCCATCTCACCACAGGGCACCTGGGAAGAAGCAATACTCAACCAAACATGGACTCAAAACACAGCCTAGAGAGTTACCCCTCCCTGCATGGCCCCATAGGAGTCTGACAACCAATCAGAATACAAGATCTAGATCAAAGGCCACAGAGGGCATAAAACCAGGGACTTTCAGCATCTCGCTCTCTTTTCTTTTTCCCCCAACTTCTGGAAGCATGTGATTCCCCTTTTTGGTACAGGAGCTCAGTTCACCGACAAAACTGCAAAGCCCTTTTCCGCACCGACATAACTACAGAGGGCAAATCCGCGCCTTCCGAAGTGCTCAGCAAAATGCGACCCTAGCGCGCCGACATCAGTACTACATTTTACTGTCTGTAATTGATATCTTTATTCCATTTGATGCAACAAAATAAACTTTTACTAGCATTCAAAAGCTAAACCTAAACCTAACCCTAACCCTAAACCTAACCGTAAACCTAACCCTAAACCTAACTTATTTAGTGACATAATAAACTTAATAATAAATAATAATAAATAATAATAAAACTAGTCCTAAACCCTAAACCTAACCCCTAAACCTAACTTATTTAGTGACATAATAAACCTCATAATAAATAATAAATTAATAAATAATAAATAATAATAAAAGTAGTCAACAAAACTGATTGATTTGATGCAACAAAATAAACTTGTAGTACTACATTTTACTGTCTGTAATCAATATCTTTATTCCATTTGATGCCACAAAATAAACTTTTACTAGCATTAAAAAGCTTCAATATAAAATAATACAAAAAAATACAAAAAGCTTCATTTTACATTTTACTATTTGTGGTTAAAATAATTCAAAAGCTTCACTTCCTTCGCGCTTTCGTCATTGCGCTGGTATCGACGTGGTAATGTGGGCACGCTAATGACGCGTACTTGTCAGTGCTTATTTGTCGCCGCTATTTTGACGAGCTCGGTTTTGTCGGGCCACGCAGGAGCTCAAGCCATGTGATCCTGTTCACCATTAAACCATCTTTCCAAGCAGCCTCCATGTTTTCAGTGTCTTTTTTTCCATTTGGAACTGAACCCAAAAGGACATTTCCTCCAACAGGATGAAACTCACATTTGAAGACCTTTATGTTCAAATAAACACTCATTCTCCCTGATCTATATGATCAAGCCTTACTAATGAGCTTACTTCATGCATTAATTTAAAGTACTTTAAGAATGCTAAAAAACCATTTTTCTTCATACAACCCAGAGGGCATTGTGGCAATAGAAACAGTTCCCTGAATATGATGTATTCTGAATTTAACAGGCAGTGCCTCTGCAATGTTTAGAAAATATTACTTTGTCTAAGGTTATTATGCAGATAAATATAATTAAATAAGGCTGTTTTATTGTAGAGGAAAGATGAAAATTGCAATGTTGAGATCATATTGCCTTCTATGTTTCCTATCTGTTCAAATGTGTCCTTTCCTTCTTGGAATTCTTTAAACAATGTGTAACATCAAAAGATCAATCCCAGTTCACAGCAGTGATTGATAAATCCACCCAACAATACTATCAAAAACATGACTGATCTCTAGAACAATTCTGCATTTTTAGAAGAGTTGAATTTTTGATTGTTTATTGAAAAGGTAAATGCACAAACCTAGAGGCAACACTCTTGAAAAAATAATGAGAAAATTAAGGGCAAGCTTGAAATGTGGTAGGAGGGCAAAATCAAATAACTGTAGTTGTAGCCTATCATTTAATTAGTGAATTAATTGCTGAGTATGGCAGGCGGAAGCAGACTTCAATTCCACTTGAATAACTCACTGTGAGCATTTTTTTCCATTACAACATAGTTAGAATGGTGATTTTATTTCCATTTAGGCAATGGCCTTTGAAATATAGATGTGCAGTTTCTTTTTTAAAAAAAAAACATCAATTTTATTTGCTCTAAAACTAAAATAACTAATTTTCAAAGCATTAGATTCTCACCTCTTTTCCCATCAATTGGTCTAATGGCGAAAACTTTAGACCCTACTCAAAATAATGCTCAGCAATTTTACCCATCATCTTAGTTTTTGTAAACTCATTTCGTTCTGAGATGGGACAAAATAGATTCTAACCCATGGCCCACAGCAATTCTAGATGAGAGTCTTCCCCCCCCCACCCTTTGTGGCAGAAGAGGAGGAAGAAAAGCATGTCCTTTGAGGTGCTGCTGCAGTATATTTCCCAACATAGCACCATTGCTCCCCTTCTCCCCCACAGCTTAGGTGTTCAGCACCTTAACTGGGAGGACATTGAAAATATGTGTTCCGAAGCCTTTAAAAAGTCTGCTGGATGCATGTCATCTTGACAACATGGGAGATCCTTGGCCTGTGTTTAAAATGTCCCATCCTAGCTGTAATGCCCAACCTTGGAGGAGGGGAGTTAACTACTCTTCTGTTGGAGGGACTGTAGCATATATAGAGCAGAGTCTTCTGCTGTAGTTATAACTTGCCCCAGTGGTGGGTTTCAAAAAATTTTCGAACCTACTCTGTGGGTGTGGCCTCCTTTGTGGGAGTGGCTTGCCGGCCATGTGACCTGGTAGGAATGGCTTGCCGGCCATGTGTTCTCTCTCTCTCTCTCTCTCTCTCTCTTTCTCTCTCTCCCTCTCTCTCTCCTTTAGTCTCTCTGTCCCTTTTTCCTTTTTTCTTTCATCTCTCTCTCACTTTTTCTTTTTTCTTTTTTTTGTTTCTTCCTTTCTTTCTCTTTCTCTCTCTGTGTGAGTCTCTCTGTGTGTGTGTGTCAGTGGTGGGTTTCAAAAAATTTTGGAACCTCTTCGTAGGTGTGGCCTGCTTTCCGGGTCCACTGGTGGAACCTCTTCTAACCGGTTCGGTAGATTTGACGAACCGGTTCTACCGAACTGGTGCGAACTGGTAGGAACCCACCTCTGACTTGCCCTCCTCCAACTAGTCAGGAGAGCAATGTACAGCCTCCACAGCAGTCATTTTTGCAGTGGGAAAGAGAGCTAAGTGAAGCAGCTCTGCAGCAGAAAAAAATGGCTGAAAAGACCCATCTTCCCCTGCTGTCTTTCACGCTTCACCTGTCCCCAATGACAAGGAAAGCTGGTTTAGGGACAGAAAAGGAATCCCAAGGAAAGAATTCTTCATTTGTTATCCTTTCCTGGGCTCTCAATATAAACTGAAGCCAAGAAACTTTTGTCTAGGCACCTACACTTGATAAGAATATTTTAGTGCTGCTGTGAAGTTCATTGGTGAATACAATGTACAGCAACCGGGGGGGGGGGGTTCCAAGACACATTTGTGCCATAGTTCCCAAAAACCCCATATCCTGCCTCATTAGCTTTTGCTACAGTAGCAAAAGATGGGAGTGTTGTACCATGCCAGCTTGGAAGGCCTTTTTCACACCCACATACAGGTGTGGAGATCCACTGGCTTCTTCCATATATGAAACTCCACAAAACTAACTCTTGTATTAAGTAACTAATAATAGTTACATTTTTGTTGATGGGTGTAATAGTAAATATACTATTGTTTTTGCTCATTTGCAAATGCAACAAAACTAACTTTTCTATTAAGTAACTAATAATAGGACATTTTTGTTGATGGCTGTAATAGTAAACATGATACTATTATTTTCACTCATTTGGATCTCAGAAAAACTCAGTTGTTCCAGTTACTGATTTTATTCCCCCAAGAAGTAATAGTAGTGCTACAGGCATGCTTAGAGCACTGTCTCAGTTATTTGCCCAATTCACGTATTCCTGTCAAAAAGAGTCAGTTTCTGCTCTTCTGAAACCCAAGATTTACCTTGTAAATCTTGAAGTGTGTTGTATTTTTTGTCAGCCAAAGCAATAAATATTTATTGCTGATTAATAATTAACCTGGAATAGTCTTAAATACAAGATGGCCATTTGGATCACCTTTCATTGATTCTTATTTGGGGAAAATGAATTTAAAATTATTTGGATCCCACAAACTGTAAGATATCAATGGAAGATTTCCTTTACAATCTGAAAATGACAACATATGAAGAGACAGGTGGGACTGGAAGAGAAAATGTGCACTTTACATCTGCAGCATCCAACTCCTCATATATTTTTCCAGGTTGCATCCCTACAAAAGAGAGAAAACTTGCTTATCTGCTAAAAATCTTCCCAAAAGAAATTATGGCTAAGACTTCATCCAATACAAAAATCTGGTTTCTGCTTAAAAATAATTGGCAAAACTTGAGCCCTAACCACTGCAAATTAAAATCTATGTACACAAAAACTGCACTGCGTGTATGTAACTTTAAAAAAAAATCAAAATGCCCAACCCTGCTTGCTATCTGCAGAAAGGCATTTTAAGGGATGCCGTTAAGAAGCATTTATCTGTTGTAAATTATTTAAACTATTATTTGTGCCTAATTCCAATTAATAATACAGTGAGGCAAGACTTGTATTGAATGCCTTTGTCTCATTAGGTTATTAATTTTAATAAAATCTATGTATTTAGTCATGTTGTCTTTTTTGCTGTAAATATGACCATTATTGGCAGTTGCAGTCTCTTTACAGTTCAGAAAGTGAAAATTTCTTAGGAGATAACAGTACTTATTTTGTGTGAGGTCTGAAAGTATATTATTCCTTGTTTTCTCCTGCTAATAGCGATGCTTCTAAAGCTCATGAGACTTAGCTCCATGCCTAGTGATGCTACTGCCTGGCGACAATGGTACACCAATGTATGTACTAACTAAGCAGTGGAAAAGTTTTTAAAAGTATCTTCCTGAGAGGTTGTGCCTCACTAAATTGTAAGTTACCAGCATTTTTTTAAATGGGGGGAGGAAAAGGTCAGCTCAATATGCCTTTGGCACGATTGCAATGTCAGTACCTGTCTGATATATTCGTCTTGGCAAGTTAGCCAGCCATTTGCAAAGGTTTATGAGCAAATGCAGTTAGTAGCACATTGATACCAGCACAAAGAGATTGTCCTCAATCCTACGTAGACAAAGCAATCAGGAAATCTAGGCAATGTTTTAAGCACTAGTGGCATGATATAATGAAGTTGTATGCTATTAAACACTTGTATATGGGGAACCAAATGTCATCACCTGAGTGTAGCTGCAATTCAGTAATACAACATCATCTGTTCCATCAACTAGTTTTGCTCTGATCAATAAGCAGTTTTCTGTGGCCTTTCACTACTGTCAGTTATCATTGAATGATGTAAATACACATCAGAAACTAGAAACTTGACAGCTCACCCAGACTAAGGAGGGAGAGGAAGACCAGTGCAATTGACAGAGATGACAGTTGACATCTGCTGTGTATAAATTATTTGTTGTTGCCACACAGAAGAGCCCTATAGTCTGTGAACATCCCGCTAAATCGTTATTACCTGAGAAAAGCCCAAGCAAGTGATAATTGTACTGCAAAATTCATAACCAGATTCATTTTTTTAAAAGAAGAACATTTGGGAATATGATATTTAAACAATTCTAGTAACTGTTAAGAAACAAAAAAATAGTCTAGAGATTTTCTCTAGACATACTTCAGTTATAAATTGACTTGATAATGATTCAAGATGTTAGCACTTAAGTTCTTCAAATTCATGAATCACATTCTGCAAAAAAAATCCCATTATGCAATATTTATTGCAAAAGGTGTATTGCCTGTTTTGTGGTTATATTCTGAAAAACCTCACAGCAAGAACTGCGCAATATTTGTACAAAGAGTACAGCGCTCCATAAATAGTATAGTTATCTCCTTTTTTTTTTAAAAAAAGCAACATATTGTATTTCTGTAGTACAGTAATTGGTAATATGGCTTGCTAGGATATGTTTTCTTCTCATTTAACTGTAAAAACCTCCATTTGTTTTTGGACACATTTTTGAAATCTGTTTTGGTGATATTTATTTTATTTTTGTCATATAATTTATTTTAATTTTTAATATGAAAATTGAGACAGGTTTATACAACACACTACCAGAGCAGTGTTCATTTGGCTTAGCATGTTTTATGTACCATGCAGTATGTTATAGTGATTTGTAAACCATGCATTTTACTTAGCCTGATGTATAAATTCTGTTAATTGTGGCTTAGTTATTAAACCACAGTTATGCAAACCAAGGTTAAGTGCTATGTGTGAACCCAGCCAGTTATTGTGAAACTGCCATGATTAGAATAGTACAAAGGGGAGGACCACAGTGAGGGATTCAAGAAAGTAAAGATTCTGCATTTGAATAATCTTTCTTAAGACTGAGACATCCCCATTCTCTACTAAATACAGAATTTAGTGCTGACAGTTCCCAAAGCAGTGTTTGTTATTTGCCCAGTTCACACTGTCAGAAAGTTTTCATTCCTCTGAAAACTTGTAAGTTCTGAAGTGTATTGTATCTTTTCCAAACCAAAACAATACATATTTATATCTTTTATTGCTAATTTATAATTAATCAACTCTGTTATTCTAAGAAAAATACAAGATAACCATTTGGATCACATTTCACTGATGCTTATTTGGGGGGGGAATGAATTGCAGATTAGTTGGATTTCTAGAAACTGCGAGCTTCTGTATGTACTTTATTGTTTTTATAATTTAAAACAAATTATAAGTTGCAACTATAATATACAATACACACACACACACACAAAACTACTTGTACAACTATAATTATGATACTAAATTACAACTTTTTAGGTAGTGAATGGAATCCTTTGAAAAGTATAATGACTACTTTTTTAATATCTATCAGTAGGGACCAGTACTTTGAGCAGTAGCTTAAAAACACTAGTAGATTCTTTTATTAAATTATTAATTTCTTCTGAAACAAATGAGTGGAGGAAAAAGAGGAGAAAAAATGTCAGGCAGACTTACATGAATCAGTGAGATTCCCCCTCCACCCCCAGCAAAACTGTTCAGGATTTTAAAAAGTGAATTGAATTTGGAAAAAACTTGGCAGCTGAAGAGATTTGGTCTGATTTATGAATGGTCAGAATTCTGGTGACTGCATTGTGAGTCAAAAACATTGATTTCTAGTTAATTTTCAAAGGCAGTTCCTACTGTCTTGAGTGAAGTAATTGTGTTCAGAGAAAGCTAATGCCAGAAAGTTATGTATAATTACAAGTCTGTAGAAATCATTCTGGGCATCATAGCCCAAAGGAAGCATGGTCTTTCCTATTCAAATGGATTATAATCCATACCTACCATACCTAGTAGCTTCATTACTACAATCCAGTCTTTTTACTGAATACTTGTTCAGTAAAATATTACTTGTTTGTTACTTGTTTGTCTGTATGCCTTAACTTTTGTCAATAAATTACAAGGATGTAAAAAATTTTCAAGAATGCAGATTTTAAAAAAGTTCTTGTCTAGAACATCAAGAGACTTCTCTAAATTGTTTGATAATTCTGTTTTTAAAAAGAAGTAGAAAAGGCTTTAAGGGATTTTGTCAAAATCTTTTCAGTGCCAAAAAAAGGTGTGGGAGGGAATCATAGACTTTTTATTTTATTAAAGTCACTGGAGAAATATCTTCAGGTTACAGAAAGACTCAAACTTCAGTTGCTAAGGCAGAGACATTTTTAGGGAAAAAAACATGTAGATGAACATGTAGAGAAAATTATTGAACCTTGTTTCCTGTTGCCTTTTATTTGTATCAATTTTATCATTATTTGGAATTATTGACCAATAGTAAATTTAAAAACCAGAATTCTATCTGAAACTCACATGGAAAGGTAGATGAATATAGGTGTTACACAAGACCACTACTCGAGATACCTAGGAATCAGTGGTGGGTTCTGGATCCCATTGCAACCAGTACGGTGCAACAGGGCCTGGCGTCCACCACATGAACACGTGCAGTGCGCGCATGCGTCCTTACCTCCTGTGATGCTCCGCGATGCCTCTGCCACGCTGCTTGGCAGAACATTGTGCAGGTGCCATATGCTCCATGCGCAGAAGCGTCAAAGAGTTCAAATACAGGTGAGGGCGGCTGGGCCCTCCAGAGCACCATACCAGAACGGTATCCAGTGCTCCCGGCAGGCACCGGTACGCCTGTACCGGTACGAACTGCCTGCAACCCACCACTGCTAGGAATACTCATCTTAAATGATCTAAGCCCCAGAGCCGACTGTAACATCATTGCAAAAAAAGGCATTAAGAGTTGTTAACCTAATTTTGAGAAGCTTCTTCTCTGGTAATGTTGTATTGCTAACTAGGGCATGCAAAACCCTTTGCCAGACCAATTCTGAAATACAGCTCATCTGCCTTGAATCCACACTGTATATCAGACATTAATGCAATTGAGCGGGTCTGGGGGTACTTCACAAGAAGAGTACTCCACTCTTCTACTCACAATAGAATTCCCTATGCCACCAGACTTGAAATTTTGGGCTTGGACAATCTCGAACTATGCCACCTGTGGTACGATGTAAGCACAATACACAAAATTGTCTGCTACAACGTCTTGCTTGTCAATGACTTCTTCAGCTTCAACCTCAATAATACACTAGTAAACAATCAATACAAACTCAAAGTAAACCGCTCCAAACTTGATTGCAGAAAATATGACTTCAGCAACAGAGTGGTCAACGCCTGGAATGCTCTACCTGACTCCGTTGTTACATTCTCTAACCCTCACAGCTTCAACATTAAAGCTGTGAATCTACCGTGGATCTTACCCCATTCCTAAGTAAAGGGAGCATGCATAAGTGCACCAGCATGCTTAACGTCACTATCCTACTGGCCCCATCTATTTGTATTAATATCTTTCGTTCATATCCATATTTATATTTATACCTGCTGTCTTGTACATGTTTGACAAACTAATACATACAAATACATGTTTTTAGAACTTCTTTCCACAAATATTCTATTTTAATAAACTGAGGGAACTGAGTACCTTAGTGGACTAAAGTGAGAAAAATGTTTCTTGTTTAAAGATTTCTTGCTTAGCTGACAAAAGAACTGGCTACAGAATTGAGACTCTACCAGCCTGTAGAAAATAGCTCAGAATATCTGTTTTACAAACAATCATCCAGATTTTGTATTGCTTATCAATTTTTGATGTTTGCATGGTGAAAAAAAGAACAAAATTTCTTGGGAAATCACAGTAATAGTATCATTAATTTGACACAATGGTTATTCCTATCTAAATGTAGTTATCTTAACCAAGTTATTTTCAATTTTTTGCATATGACAGATACTAACTTAGCTAATTTTCATAATTTACTGCCATATTTGCATCCCCTCTCATACAATTTCAAATATGATTGTGACCCTTAAGGAGCATGTTAAAGTATGCAGAGATTTTAGATTAGATTTAGATTTTAGATTTGTTTATTTATAGGCCGCCCTTTTCCCTGAGGGGACTCAGGGCGGCTTACAATCAAAAAAGGGAAGGGGAGTGTAGGACAATACCAAAAAGAGATGTGCACAAAGTAATTTAGACAGTAAAACTCAACATTCACTCAGCATTCGGGAGGGGCGAAAATGAGATTATCCCCAGGCCTGACGGGCTAGCCAGTTCTTGAGGGCTGTGCGGAAGGCCTGGACGGTGGTGAGGGTACGAATCTCCACGGGGAGATTGTTCCATAGTGTCGGAGCCGCAACAGAGAAGGCTCTCCTCCGAGTAGTCGCCAGTCGGCACTGACTGGCGGATGGGATACGGAGGAGGCCAACTCTATGCGATCTGATGGGACGCAGGGAGGTAATTGGCAGAAGGCGGTCTCTCAAATAGCCAGATCCACTACCATGGAGCGCTTTATAGGTGGTGAGTAAGACCTTGAAGTGCACCCGGAGACCAACAGGTAGCCAGTGCAGCTCACGGAGGATCGGTGTTATGTGGGTGAACCGTGGTGCGCCCACGATCACTCGCGCGGCCGCATTCTGGACTAGCTGAAGTCTTCGGATGCTCTTCAAGGGCAGCCCTGTGTAGAGCACATTACAGTATTCCAGCCTAGAGATCACAAGGGCTCGAGTGACTGTTGTGAGGGCCTCCCGATTCAGGTAGGGCCGCAACTGGCGCACCAGGCGAACCTGGGCAAATGCCCCCCTGGTCACAGCTGAGAGATGGTGGTCAAAAGTTAGCTGTGAATCCAGGAGGACTCCCAAGTTGCGGGCCCTTTCTGAGGGGTATAAATTTTGCCCCCCCAGCCTGAGTGATGGTATGTTGGTCAAATTTTTGGGAGGGAAACACAACAGCCACTCGGTCTTGTCTGGGTTGAGTATCAGCTTGTTTGCTCTCATCCAGTCTTTAACGGCTTCCAGTCCCCGGTTCATCACGTCCACCGCTTCATTGAGTTGGCACGGGGCGGACAGATACAACTGTGTATCGTCCGCATATTGGTGGTATTTTATCCCGTGCCTTCGGATGATCTCGCCCAGCGGTTTCATGTAAATGTTAAATAGTAGGGGGGATAGGACCGACCCCTGCGGCACCCCATAGGTTAGGGGCCTCAGGGACGATCTCTGTCCCCCCACTAACACCGACTGCGACCTGTCCGAGAGATAGGAGGAGAACCACTGCAAGACAGTGCCGCCCACCCCTATCTCCCGCAGTCGTCGCAGAAGGATACCATGGTCGATGGTATCGAAAGCCGCTGAGAGGTCCAGGAGAACTAGGATGGAAGCATGGCCTCCATCCCTAGCTCTCCAGAGATCATCAGTCAATGCGACCAAAGCGGTTTCTGTGCTGTAACCGGGTCTGAAGCCAGACTGGAAGGGGTCAAGATAGTTAGCTTCCTCCAAGGTACGCTGAAGCTGGAGAGCCACCACCTTCTCAACAACCTTCCCTACAAAGGGGAGGTTGGAGACTGGACGATAGTTATTAAGAACAGCTGGATCCAGAGACGGCTTCTTCAGGAGGGGTCTTACCACCGCTGTCTTGAGCGCGGTGGGAAAGTACCCCTCCCGAAGAGATTGCAGTAAGGGCAAATAGTGGGGCAAAAACCCCAAGTGTTTTACTTGTATATATTGAGATCAGAAACATTTGCTGGAACTTTATAAAAAAAAGAACTTTGTGGTATAAATGTGGTCTAGAAAATTACTTTAAATCTGACCAAAAAAATGTCAAACTTTTTCAGGAATACATATTCAACATATCTGTAGAAACATCAGACTGGGAGAGAAAATGTTTGTTAACTTTAATGGCAAGGAATATACATTTTAAAGTAGAAACAGAGAAGGCAGTATCTTCTTAAAGTTCTCTAATCTGTTTTATGTGTTTTAAACATCCTTGACAGCTATCTTTTCCAACACTGCATCTGGAGCAAGATAACTCTTGATGTGCAGTGTTGCAAAACTTTTTAAGTAACTTCCAAATCTACTTAAAACTTTTGAAAGCTTTAAAGCTTTTTCAAGAATTGTGTTAAGTTTATGTTATTGTAGATTATGTAATTTGCAGCCTTCCTCTTCCTCCTCTAGAACCAAATTTTCACATTAAATCATGAAATCATTACTTTTCAAAAATCTCCAAGTTTCAAAAGCAAATTAATCTCAAAGGTAGATTACCATCTGGGTATAAAAAGCTGGTTTACATTAACACATAGATGCATAAATTAACTGTCCAGTTCTTTGAATCCCATGTTATCCCATATAAATAAATACATTGCCACTAATAACCCAACTGTGTACCTGAAGATACACAAAAATTAAAGGCCTCATTCAGAGCATTGCATTCGTGACCTTCTTTTTTCACCAACAGCAAGCACTCTATCCAATAAAATAGCTCAGACAAAGAAAAATGGAAGTTTCAGAAGAAGCTCTGAACTTAGAACTATTTTGTAAAATATCTGATTATGAGGATGATGATGGTGGAGAATTTGATTTTAAGCAATCCTGGCACTTTTGTGGTTTACTTCTTATTAAGACTTCAGAGATACAAACCAGTAGCTCAGTAATTGCTTTCTTGAATCTGCCTTTAATAATTACATTTAGTAAAGCTGTATTGAAAATTAGAAAGGCAGAGACTAATGGAAAACTAGATTTTTCACTGAATTAGAAAGCAAGGCAATCCATATATTGACAACATTTCAAGTTGAAACAGATCAGGAAAACTGTTTTGGACTGTCCACACAAAGAGTCAAATACAGGCCTGATGTGCAGTGGCATCTACATTTTATACCAACAGAGAAACTATACAAGATTTCATGTAAATTGCTGTCTTGAAAAGCTGATACAATTCCAATTTGGATGAAGTCATTTAAATCTTTGTGAGGTGGGAATTATTGCAGGATTTTCTGTTTGACATGTTACAAAACAAGAAATTGTGTTAATGAAGAGACTGTGTCTTTAAATTAGAAATGAAAAATTAGATATTCAAAAGCAAGGAGAGAGGCATGGGATAAAGAATTAGAATGCTGTGTATAAATCAATGGAATGCCATTTGAGCATCTATGTTATTTTGCTAATTAATTCAAATAATATTGTTTTGTATGCATTGGACATTATATGGTTTTTTTTAGAGTTATTGATGGGTCTACCTAAGAGTTGGAGAGGTAGTCCTGAAAATGCAGATTTATTTTGTACTATAATAATTCCTTTTCTGGATAAAAATTGTTTCACATATTAATTTTGTTCTTGAACTTTCATTGATATTTGGGGATGCTTGTGTTGCTTTCCATGATATTCCAACAGTTTGGAAACTATTATGAGGACAATAAAAATGGATATTGCATGTATTTATAGCTACAAAAAAATTAACACTATAGAGTTACAGATGGACATACTATCCATCAGTTTATGGTGGTCTGAAAAATACGCATCTCTGTGTATTTGAATAAGCATTTTGCTACTATGGATTCTGTTTGGAAGACTCTTAGAAATGCAGGTAAAATGTTTAAATCTTTAATATATGTTTTACCTTTCCCTTGTATTGATGTTTCATTAAAAAAAACTTGCACAGAAAAAAAACAATGAAGTAATATAAATTAATTGCTATTAAGTAAATACTTAGAGTGGCAATTTTAAAAATATGTTCTTAATTACATTATAAAATCTGTATTTAGTATTACATAATATATATTATATTCAATAGAGTAGTAATATCGTTCTGCAAATAAACATGTAGTCACCCTCCCTTTCCCCTCAAAAAAAACTCTTTGGCTTGAATTAGAATGAAATGGGGACAAATATATGTTTTTAGTTTCAGCAGGGCAAATTCCTCAATATGTATCATTTCTTTCTTTTTTTCTTCCAAAATAGTAGCTAAATTGGAGAACTGCAATAGGAAAACATTTTAGAACATTTGGACTTGAAGTGACCAAATATGTGAGAAACAGAAACAGTAGAAAATGAATATCTAGCTGCTTGAATGACCATTAGAATAGTTGGGCAGGTGGGCAAAATGTATCAATATTGTCATGTTTCTCACATCTTTCCTATTTCATTGAATCCAACAGTATTTCATATATAATGAATTTGTGTTGTATTTGTACCTCATATGAATAAACAGTATAATTCAGATTGTTAAAAATAGGAAAACTGTGAATAAAAAGTTTTTTAAAACATTATTTCACATAATGTATACAGCCACCCACCTCACAAGGGCAGGTGCACAGGTTCAGAAGTTAAGATGCTGGACTTGTCAGCTAGAAAGCCTATAGCCCATTGTGTCACGAAATGAATTCCATCTTCACCTACCATATTTTTCAGAGTATAAGACACACCTTTCCCCCCTAAAAGAGCGTGGAAATGTTGGCGCATCTTATACACTGAATACAGCCATTTTTGCCTCCTGAAGCCCCGTCCCTGCATCCAATTTTTGTGAAAAATGGGCCATTTTCCACCAAAACGGGGGTGGTTTTGCCTTCCTGAAGCACTCTGCAGGCTTCAGCAGGGCTGGGGGAAGAGAAAATTTTTTTGCCTTCCCCCAGCCCTGCTGAAGCCTTTAGAGTGGTGCTGGGGGCCGGGAAAGACAAAAACTTTTTTTCGTACTTACCTCTTCAAAATCTTTGTGCGTCTTATACACCGGTGCATCTTATTATAGTCCGAAAAATACGTTAGTTTCTGAGAGTTAAAAAGCATGCAATGCACATAGATAAATATGTACCACTTAAAGGGAAGATAACAGTGCTCTGTGGCATCATGCTGACCACATGACCCAGAAACATCTTCAGACAGTGCTGACTCAATAGCTCTTGAAAGGAGATGAGCACCACACCCTATTGTCGGGTGTGGTGCTCATCTATTAGCAGAGTAAACATCCACAGAGACGCCTTTCCATCTCACAACAGTGATTCTAAATGATATACAAACATTAAAGATATCCTCACACAAGCTGATTTTCTCCTGCTTTGAATGCAGTGCCTGAGGTTTTGTATTTGATGCTTAATTCAAGCTAGAATTAAATTGGTACAGTACTGTTATTCAGACCGTTTTTCACATTGTACTTGTCAAATATAAATGATTTTATATGCACCAATGCCCATTTATAAACTAGAAGTTTGAAATAACAAAATAATAGAGTTATTATGGCTCAGTTAATGCTCACTCTGCAGAAGAACTTCAATAACTTATGGACTGTTTTAACAAGGCCTGCCAAGACTTTGGACTAACAATCAGCCTGTAAAAAACACAAGTCATGGGTCAGGATGTGGATTCGCCTCCCTGTATTACAATCTCTGCACAAGAACTGGACGTCGTCCATGACTTTGTGTCCCTCAGTGCAACTATCTCCAACACTTTCTCTTTAGATACTGAGCTGAATAAATGCATTGGTAAAGTGGCCACCACATCTTCCAGACTTAAAAGACTATGGCTTAATAAGAAGCTGATGGAACATGCAAAGATCCAGGTCTATAGAGCCTTCGTCCTGAACACACTCTTGTACTGCAATGAGTCTTGGACCTTTTACATACAGCAGGAGGGAAAGTTGAACACCTTTCATATGCGCTGTCTCCAACGTATTCTTGGCATCACCTGGCATGACAAAGTTCCAAATAGCGCAGTCTTGGAACGTGCAAGAATTTCTAGCATGTATACACTATTGAAACAGTGATGTCTATGCTGGCTTGGGCATGTTGTAAGAATGGCTGATGGTCAGATTCTGAAAGATCTCCTGTATGGAGAATTAGTGCAGGGAAAGCGTCCCAGACAGAGACCACAGCTGCGATATAAGGCTATCTGCAAGAGGGATCCACTGTGCCAATGATACGGCTCAGTGAAATATATAAACCCAAATATTAAGTATGAACAAGCCATGTGAAAAGTGTGGCTGGGGGTATACAACTTGTATGAATTCAATCATCTAAGGGCATGAACATAATATATCAAACATGGTTAAATTTAATTCTAGTTAGGGTTTTGTGGCCTTAAGTATTGTGTGATCCAGGGCATTTGGTCAACTTATCATTTGGTGTATTATTTAAACCCAGATAGTGGTCAACATGGTCACTAGAATGTAGCCAGTGTGAATCTAGCTTGTGCAGTTGTTCAAAACTGTACTATGATTTTCTACTGGAATGGATCCAGTAGTACCAAATTTTTCTTGTTTATAACTTGATAAAAATATAATTTTATTTATTGCATGCCTTCTTCTCTATTGATGAGTACTTCTATGCTAAGATATTTCAGTATTCACAAACTTTAAAAAACCTAAGTATATTTCTGTTGTATTTGGCAGTATGTATTTGTTATGGTACAAACAGTGGGATCCTTTTTTGTTTAAGTAAGTTCAACTTACTTAAAATGGCTTGCTTGCCTCCAATCATTTAGCTACATTGTGCTATGTTTCTTCAGTTTTTATTATATAAAATGTGTTGGGCTAGAGCACTGTCTAAGTGTCCATGAGAAATTTTGGTCTAAAGGGAATTAGTTGTGATGTTAGGCAATGGATACAGGTGGCCAATAAAAATGCAGATTAACTTCATTGGTATTCAGCCAAGTAACGTTAATTTGCAGGGAACTAACTGCTTGGTACACTACACCTCTACTGATAACTTTTTGGGGGTTTCTTTTTATTTGAGTTTGAAATACAGTTTTTGTTTTTTAAAATTTTCAGTATATTTGTACTATATATGGAAGGTCAATATATATTGAAGAATTTAAGCATACTTCATAACCGCACACCTAGTATTTCCCTTCAGTTCTTCTTATTTTGACACTCTGGAATCCCCATACATAGACAACTTTAATAAAAGCCTAGGGTTTTTCCCAGTATATAGTTCATCCATTTAGCACTAAATCCTAGTTAAGGTGATTTTCTTCTTCTTCCCTTGGCCTTAACTCCAAATAAGACCTTAACAATTGGGAATGTTGCTTTATACTATAGTATAGGGAGATAGATTGCTTTCCAAATTTGCTATGGTTTATAGTGTATTTATCATAATAGTTTGTAATGCATTTATTATACCGGATAATCAGACAATGATTTACTATTCTGTGTTAAATATTCACTTTAAATGAAGACATCTGTTAAATATATTTACTGAAATCTATAAAAAAAACTTTGCTATGATTTCTCACAAAGAATTTTTCAAATAGGACTTTAATTTAATAGGTTTCAGTATTTCTCCATCTTTTGATAGTTATGAGATAAAATGTCCTATTTTAGGCACATTAATATGAGAAAAGTGTAAGCCTTCACACACTGTCTGTTCTTAATTTATATGAGTTAAATGGGTAATTGTTTTCCCTACCAACTATTGGCTCAATGTAGGAGAAAATTGTTGAGAACTAAATGCACTTTTATTGTGGTGAAAGAGAAAGAATATTCATTTTGACTGCCAAGCGGTTATAAATATAATCTGTTCTATCTGCTTCATTTATGAATTATACCTTTGAAAGGCAGAATGTAATAATTGAAGTTCTATATTCCTTGCTAAAAGAGCCAAATTATATAATGGGTTAAATGTGTGCATACTCATCATCAATCCCCATTCCCCCAACTTTAAGGTTGCACACATTGATGGAGAAGGAAATGAATGTGGTTTGAAAGATAGATTTGTATGTGTTTGTTGTTAATAGATTTTCTTTGCTATGATCTGTATGAAAGTTCTGCCACAAGCTGTAATTTTTTTTTCTTGGGAAGAAAAGTTATAAAAAGCATATTTAAGGAGGAGAAAAAATAGCTTTGGTACAGTGGGAAAATATTTCACTCCTTCCTAACATACTGCTTAGATTGAAAATAACACAAGAAACATATAAATTATAAACTGGCTTCTTTAAATGTTGGCTTAATGAATTCTGAGAACTTAACCAAATGTAGTTTATTCTGTAAGAACTTGGTGCATTGTGTGAACCAAATCTGTCCGAATTCTCAAGTTATTACTTTAAATGAGGATGCATATTAAATCCATATTTTAACATTTTTTGTTCAAAAATTGTAAAATGGAAATGGTTATGGGTAATTCTTAGTCTTTGTGCATTGCTACATGGACAGTGTCTTTTTATCAGATACGATAATGAACATGCAAGGAACAAACCAATTTTCATTTTGGTTCAGAAAATGTATGAATATCATAAATACATAAATAATCATGTCTGATGTCTGAACATGCTTTGGTTTGATGTTTGCATTTGTCATGTGGCACACTCTAAAACTCTTGAAATATGCAGTTTTCAGTAAGACCAGTATTTTAAGAATTTTAAATATCCTAAAGCTAATTTTAATTGGTCTTAGCAAGCATAACACAAATCTGAAGAATTACAATGATAAAATTGCAATAAAGATGTATTGATCTGTTGAAAAACAAATTGTATTGTTGCTGATTGATAATCTGTACACTTTAGAGAAGCAATGTTCATAAAGCATACTAAACCATACCTTGTTTTATTGCGGGGTTTTTAAAGAAACCACAATTGACTCAGTTTATACAACATACTAAATTATAATTTATAGTGAACTAATTATGATTACTAGATTCATATAACACATTAAACCAAAGCCAGATAAACTACATTATGTCTGTTTATATATTTTATATGAAGTCTATAAGCTGAATGCAATTAATTTAGAATTATGAAAAGGGGATTTTGAAAAGTAAAATACCCCAGATACAGAGTTTAGTAGTATATGGATATTTAAGCCAGTATTTCTGGAAAACAATCCCTGACATACAGAAGCTTCAGACCATACATACAATATGGAAATCCAAAATTATCTTCACAACATTCATAAACTTTGACCATTGATCCTGAACTTTAATAAGAGTTTTTCATCCCTATCCCCACCAAAAAAGGTTTATTATATCTTCCTTGATTCATACCGATATAAAGAAAACTAGCCCTCCCTAAAATGAGCTTCCATTTACTAGGTGATCCCTCGATGCCACCTAGTTATCACTGTACTACATAGATAACTTTATTTTTCCAGTTCACTCATAATTCCTAAGTAGTGCTTGTTGAATGTGTTTTATGTCTGGATTCATCAATAATGTTAAATCATGATTTACAATTTGGCTGGATTCATAGAATACACCAAGCTAAAATCAAACCATACTACAGTTTAGTGCAGGGATCAGCAACCCATGATTCTGAAACAGCATGTGGCTCTTTCATCCCTCTGCTGTGGTCCCTGTTGCCAGTTGGCACCACAATTTTGAGAGTAGCTTCTGGTTTGTGGGAAGGAAGTGGGGCACACCAGGAGAAGACTCTATGGCAAGGGATGGATTTTCCTGTCAGCTTCACAATTGATAGTGCTTTTGGTTAGGACAGGTAGAGGAAAAAGGATGCTGCTATGGTGGGGAAACTGGACTTCCGGTTGGTTCCAGAATTGAACAGGGGCTTCCAATTAGGACCTTTGTGGCTCTTTGAGTGTTTAAGGTTGCCGACCCCTGGCTTAGTGTATTGTATAAACCTAATTTGCTATAGATATGACATGATTTAGAGAAAAAATACAGTTGCAAATTTTCACATAAGTTGTTTCACCAAAATTCATTCTTTCAAAAGTGCTTGAAGTTACAGAGATGCTTTTTCTGCAGTTGTTTCCTATCTCATTATAGAAATTGTGTTAGAAATATTAGTCATGCAGAACAAGGATCAAATCCACAAATGATAGAGGCAACCTTGAGGAAAGTCTTGTCTACTTCCTTGAGACAACAAGCTTGAATACATTCTAAGTTGCAGGTTATTGGCTGTCAATCTCTCACTTGGCTTCCATGTCCAAGTAAATGTGATTTTTATCTACAAAATGCCTAGATAATTATAACAGACAAAGTTACATAGTTCTCTTTTTTGGAAAATTTCCTATCTAACATTTTTCCACAAATTCATTTTGGGGGAGAACAAAAATATGCTTAACACAGTTTCAGACTTAGAAATCGCCTGTATCTATTATTCACTCTCTCAATCTATTTTTTTCTGAAAGTAAGAATATTTACTGATTGTAAATAGATTGTTTTATTATGCAATTTTCTGATCTTGGTTTCACTAGGTTGTATTTTCATGAGCATTGTGAGATATTTCTTGTCACCTGCCCTAAAGATTTGACCTAGTGACCTGGAAATCAAGAAAATGTCATGTTAGTGGCTACTAATTAGTGGATCTACAGAGCTGCTTCATCTGGCCTTTCAACCTTGTACAGACAGCATCCAAAGCTGTCATACTCATCATGCTAAGAAAACAAGTCAGCACCACATTTTTTAAAGTAGTTTAAACACTAAAAAAAGGTCCAGCTGGGACTAAACAAGAGTATATAGGTTAGGGCAGAAATTAACCTATAATGTAGTACTCGTATTTATATCTCATGCAGTAAAGATGCCAAAAAGTAGAATAGCTTATGGGATACCTATCACTGTATGTTGTGAACGTACTGTGTATATTACATGACCAGAGAA
This sequence comes from Thamnophis sirtalis, assembly GCF_051295495.1. Classification (NCBI taxonomy): domain Eukaryota; kingdom Metazoa; phylum Chordata; class Lepidosauria; order Squamata; family Natricidae; genus Thamnophis; species Thamnophis sirtalis. The sequence goes on from NW_028261385.1 coordinate 55,755,066, forward strand.
GCACAAATGCTTCTCACTTATTTTGCATTTTTAAAATAAAATTCCGTCACTGTGGGATAAAATATCCAGTTGCAAAATGCAGATAATGTCTAGGAATAAGAGGAGTGGAACAAAATAGACTTTTTAAGGCACTAGACGTTTTAATCCTTAGATGGATTTAAAGAAACACTTGGTTAAAAGGCATCGGAGTGCTCGTTAATCAATGTTGCATCCTGGTATCTCCTGAGTGTTGTGGGGTTTTGAGAGGTAGAAAAGATTGGCTACAGTAATTAAAGCAAAGAAATCGATCACAAAACAAACATATCAGGAAATACATAAAAGTAATCTTTTATTTTCACAGGTCTTTAAGATCGAAGTACTAATGAATGGAAGAAAGCATTTTGTTGAAAAAAGATATAGTGAATTTCATGCTCTCCATAAAAAAGTAAGTATACTGTGCAAATTGTTCAAGTAATACTGTCTGTAACCCATTTCCATTCATTCCCAAATAGCGACTGCACTTGATTTCTGAATATGAAAGCTAATACTTTACCTTACTGTCCATTTTCAAACAATTAAAGGTAAGTAGGTAGGTAGTAAGTAGGTAGTATTAGGTAAACTCCCCGTTGTGAGAGTGTTGTTGGAGAACACACAAACTAGCATACAGAGACACTATATTTTAAATAGGCTTTTGCTTTCATGGAAATAGAGGTATCAGAGTCCATCAAACAGTCCAAGTCATACAAGGTTAAGACAGTCAGTCATCAACATCTTCAGTTAAGGGATAATCCAAATAACATAGTCCATAATCATACGAACAGTCTGGTACACAAAGTTTGCTAGCAGTTGCAAAACATACAATAGCTCACGCTGATCACTATACGGCACTTCTAACAGCCAGCTTCCAAACACTCAGATCAGATCAGCATCTAACAGTGATTCTGGTTCCATCTTATGGCCAATTGAGGAAACAGCAACCAATCACATTTACAGCATGATTTAAAGAAACAGGTACAGCATTGTTACATGATTTATATATTGCAAACACAACCGTTAGATTATATTCCTAACAGGTACAAAGAAAATAAGGTGTTCCACTCTCTTCTGATCAAGCATGGCATACTACTGTGTCTATATAGCATCCCACCGGCCCAGATAAAATTCAGTAGTCCCTCAATCAAAAGTAGGCTAAATTTAGGCAAAGGAATATTTTTTTGACTGACTTTGTCTTTTTTTACTACCTTTCTTTTTGGGGTTAATTCTCTGCTTTCATTACTACTGGATGATCAAAGCCTCAAGGGGCAACAGACAGAAAAGAAAAAAAATACAAATTTAAGTAAGTGGGAGTTGGTAATTCCCTGTATCCAGTCTTTTTGAAGAAAAATCCAAGTCACAGAAAGATTATCTATGCCTTTGAATATTATCTATCCACCTTTTTTTTCCAGAGGGAAAGGCTAGGTGAGGGTGAAAGTTACTCTCAGGTGCCATGCCACTTTTCCAAACTATACTGGATAGAGATATTGATCTTTAGCAAGCCACTTGAAGTTCCTTCCAGTAGCCAACATGACAACCTCATATTTTTCAGGAATTGCTTTACAAAGTGGGATGTGCAGCAAAACACTGTAGTTTAGGTATACTTCATTTTAATCCCCTCCTCTCTTCTTCAGCATCCACGGCTTTATGCTGACTGATCATAGCCAGTTTTTCTAGGCTATATCGAAGTTCTGCCCATAAGGTTTTATTTCTGCTTATCTAATTTGGCTTGCTGCTAATTCACTTTTTTGAACAGTGTTTAATCCTACCTGAGGGAAAATCCACACTGCCTGCTGGCCCTGATGCAGTGATGACTCACTACCTTAAACTTAATAAATGAATGTACCTGATTTCCAAGGACATGTCTATATGCCTTTCCCTACATTACAATGTTCTCTTGCAGCTGACGCAGCTTAAAGTTTTAGGTAACAAAAGAGGTGTTTTCCCTAATATCTCACAGTCAACATAGTACCCAGAAAATGCAGGGCATGCTGATATGTCTGAATTAGCTGTTCCATACCAGCAGTTTCTTGGCTCCAGTTGTTTTGCAGGTTTTCTGTGGAATTTCCCCCTTTGATCTTGTTTTTATCTGTTCCTCATTTCTCTCTTGGCTGCCAGGAAGAACACAACTGTAATTTCTACAGCTTTTCTTTTTTTATGTCAGTTAGTCAGCTGGTTGACCTCTGTAACATGGACAGCCTTAAATCTTGTCCTTTAGAAAGTTATACATTAAAACAGTATGGTCAAGCACATTACAGACCCATTCTTGGAAAAAGGTGCACATGATTGCAGCAAGATTTAAGGTCATGAGATTTCCTATCAACTGTAGGATGGAAGGGAAGCATAATAAAGTAGTTATACTGACTTGGCCTAAATTGTGAGGTTAAATATACTGTATCTAACTCAATTATTTTTATTTTAATTACTGTCATATATGATGTTGGATTTGTCCAGCATTTGTAGCATTATGGTTTGAGAAATGCATTGCTTATTTACTATCCTATTTAAAGTGAAAATCCAGAAGAACTAAAATCCATGCCAGGAAATTCTAGGTTTTTTCCTATATGAATCACCAATTTCCATATTTAAAGAGAGCCATAGATTGACTATGCTATGATTGTGCCTCAGTCATGACCTTTTACAAATTCAGATCTGCTTAAGGTTATCAGAACACTGGATCATGTTGGAGCTTTCTACATGCCTATCAGAAATAGTAGTTGTAGAACAACACCAGATTATGGAAGTCTGGTTTAAATGAGCATCTGTAAATCAGCATCTGTGAATTCCTTCCTGAACAGCAGACTTTTTTTCTTTGATATTCAAATCTCATGACTTGAAACATTTGTTGACACAGCTTTTAGTCAGATGACATCTCGTCAAGATGAAAGATGAAATGTAAATTACTCTACTCCTGTGGGCTTTACATGTCAAAGTCAAATTTGAGTTTGAATGTCGTTTTGACTTTCAATCTCCACCCCTTCACACAATTTTTGAACTGATAAAGTACCTAGAGAGTACCACTTTTACTTTTTTCAACTATAGGTAAAATATATTTATTATCTTTCTTTTTACTTTACTTTTTATTTTTAATGCAGCCTGTTTTGTATGTCAAAGTTAATCATAACCTTTATTGGAATCCTGATAGCTAGATATTATTCTTGCTAATGAGACAAAGGAAGTATAGGTCTCTCATCTACAGTAAAAAAAGCAACGTATCCAAGGGCACATAAAAGTCACAACTGTCCAGATATGTCACAATCACCAGATCCCTTACAGATATTTGTAGAGGAATTGATTTTTAATTATTATTTATTTATTCATCAAACATATAACATAACAATATAACAAGCATAGGTATGAACCTAAACAGGAACAAAGGAAGTAAATACAGATAAATGGGGACAGTAAGACAGGGACGCTGGTGCGCTTAAGCATGCCCCCTTTACAGACACCCCTTTACAGACCCCTTAAGAATGGGGTGAGGTCCAGGGTAGGCAGTTCGAGTTTGAAGCTATGAGGGTTTGAGGCTGTAACAACAGAGTTGGGTAGAGCAGGCATTGACCATTCTGTTGCTGAAGTCATATTTTCTGCAATCAAGTTTGAAGTGGTTTACCTTGAATTTGTATCTATATTTGCCCGTTTATTATTGTGGTTGAAGCTGAAGACGTCATTGACAGGCAAGATGTTGTAGCAGACAATTTTGTGTACTATGCTTAGATTCAACTGCAGGCGGCTCAGTTCCAGATTGTGCAAGCCCAAAATTTCAAGTCTAGTGGCATAGGGAATTCTATTGTAACTGGAAGAGTGGAGTATTTTGCTAATATTTATATCCTGCTTTCCCAGTTTAAAACCATAAACTGTGGACAGGAATTGGTTCATATTCACTTAATAATCTGGCTATAAATCAGCCAAAACAAAGCCATAGTTTTGTAGTTATAGAAGATTCTTTCGTATTTAAGTCAATCACAACTTCACTTTGAGGTGCACAGTAGGACTACTATATAAGGACTATAAAAATATTGACAACTACTAGATGGCAATGAAGAATTAACGTTTTCTTTTTTTTCTTTGCGGCTGTCTTCCAGTTGTCTAAATATTTGTAAGCCAGATCTGATAGTCCTAGCACAGTGATGGTAAACATTCTGGACTTAGCATTTCAAAAATTCAGAAAATATCTAGCTTTATTCTGCTGGCAAGTCACACACACACACACACACACACACACACACACACACACACAAAAGAAACAATTATCTCCCAGTCATCTAGATCTCATAGAACGGTGGCACTTTGTGACTGAGCCTAAAGTAGAGGAGGCTTTGACTTCAGTCTTCAAGGGCTTCAGCATATCAGGCCTCAACTTTAGCTCTAGCACCACTGGTGCCACTCAAAAAGCCCACACTGTGTCATTCCCCAATAATATGTGATTTTCTTGCAGCCCACTGTTCTCCAGGTTCTGCCGCTTGCGTCTTATTTTCAAGTGGTATTCTCTTTCTGTTAACAGGCCCCTGCAACCTTCACAAGGCTGTTCCAGGACATACAAGGCTTTTGTTTTTGAAGTGGTTTTGGAGAATTGCCTTTCACAGCCTCCGCAGCATCCAAAACTGCACGAAAGCACACCCCATTCCTGCAGGATTTACATGGGCTCCAGAGGTCATGCAAGAACATGGCCTACTTCCTTGAGATCCAGAGGTTGCACAAGATCACAAGCCATCCACAGCCTCTGAAAATCACACAAGAATGGGATGTGCTTTAAAGTAATTGTTGCATAGTGGTGAATACTGGCATGTCACCCAAGATGTTGTAGCATGTTACCATTGACACACATCATATATTTCCCATCCCTCTGAAGCAGATTCCTTGCTTATCCTTTGCTACAAAAATATAAATTTGAATACTACCCAGAAAGTTGAAAAGTAAGAATATATAGCATGTTCTTTAAAGGTGTCTTTCTTTTGTTTTGAGATTAATATTTTTTGTCTCAGTAATCTGTATCAATTTTAGCAAATTTTGGAAATGCACACTCTGCTTATTGGCTAGTGATTTTGACTATCATTTGAATCTGAAATCTGTGAAATAAACCATATAATAAAATTGTTTGTTTTTTGTTTCTTTTTTTACCTTTATATTCTTGTCAGCTACTTTTTGAATTCTGTCAAATCAACAGGAAAAATGAAAGAAAAAGCACAATTGTTTCATTGGAATAATTTCCACTGCCAAAAAGTGAGAGGAATAATAATACATATACTCATACACATTGCTGCCACTCAGCCTGCCTTTCTTGTAATCTCTGAGGCTTAATTCATTCAAAAATCTTTTGTTCTGCCTCCTTATTTCTCAGATTTTGAAATTCTTGTCCTCTCAAAACCAAAGCATTGGTATTTTCATAGATATTTCATTTGTCTGTATTTGCTGTTTTCTAAATTGCCCGTCTGGCAAGGAAAAAAACAACAAATTGCATTTTATCTGTATAGTACAGTTTTTAAGGTTTGTTTGTTAAACTTAATGCTCAAGAGTTCATCTAAAGTAAGAGTTAAACTCCATTCTTTCGGATTTATTAGAGTTGTATATTGGTTAGTTAGTATTTAGCTGACATACCAAAATGTATCCAACTTAAGAAATTGCCCAGTCTGTTAGCTGTTACAAGTGTTTATTTCAAATTTGCAGTACCAATATCTTTTGTAATTGAATAAGCCCATTTACGGTCATAGAGGTTTTTCATAGCAAAACTTAGCTTATTGATTTTTTTGTCTTCTTTCCCAATTTGTTTATTTCTCTTTTTGTAAGTTTTTATTTTTAAATAATCTGTTATATTGATCATAGAGTTTATTTCTTTGCTCCTATTTTTTAGCTTAAAAAATTCATAAGAACTCCAGAAATCCCTTCAAAGCATGTGAGGAACTGGGTGCCCAAAGTTTTGGAACAGCGTCGTCAGGGATTAGAATTTTATTTACAGGTAAGCTATTTTTAACAATGAACAGAGAAGAATCTTTTCTCCAAGCAATATCAGGAGTTTGAATGCCAGATGCTTTAAAATGTATTTTACAGTGATCATTGAAGTCTGCTGTTATTTTACACATAACCACTCTAGCAATATATTATTTGCTTCGTGTCTATCTAAAATATTTATATCTGAGCTTTGTACAACTATATTGTTTTAAAGACAGTCCCAATTGCAAAGGATAAAGACATGGTTATTGCAAAGAGAAAAACTTGATTTAAATAAATAGCATTGATTCAGTTAATATCATTGTTCTACATTTATTTAATATTCTTTATCCACTGTAACATTAAAATTAAAATGTTCTGTTTAACATGTACACAAACTGGATGTGCTAAGAGAAATATTACAGAAGGGAAAGCATTATTCTAATTTATATTTCTTGCTGCTTTCTGTTTTTGGATGGTAGTTATCTCAGAGTTTCTGTGATTTTTACAATCTCAGTTTGCTCGTATTCTAAAAACTTGGACAGAGCATACAAAGGATCCAAGAACTTCTCTGCAGTTGTAGTAAACAATGAAAAGTCACTAGTATCTAGGAAAGCAAATGACAGTATGTATATCATGTTGTGTGCATGTGTCTAATGTTCTTGTGTTGACTGTCCTTTATGAAGGGACATTAAGTTGCCAGTCTGACATCATTGTGGTCTGCTCCAGGTACATGGAATGGAGGAAACAATCAGCTAGTCCATTTCTGATGTCTTATTTTTATTCATGAGGTCCAAAAGTAAATGTTTCAGCAACACAATATTTTAAAGAATTCTTTTAAAGGTCCTTGAGGTCTACCTCTTTATTTCTTTGTTTTTGAACTTTATGTGAAGGTACTTCCTTTGGGGGTGGGGGGGGTGAGAAGATGTCTTAGATACTTGCCATGCTCTTAAAATTCTTCACTAAAGCCTTTTTCTGTGGAAAGTGCTTTGATATAAACTGTTTAAAAATGTGGCCCTGTATTAACCTTTACTTTTAGCCTGTCATGTAAGACAATGTACTGTAGTTTCCGTTGAGTTTTATAAAGTATCAGTATCTGTTTATGCCTAACCCACTGAAAGCATTCATTGTTAAGCTAATTATAAACATTTTTGAATAAAATCTAAAAATGAGTGTATTACACTTATAGATTTAATTAGGGTATCTGTTTTTATTGGTTTTCAGAACTTTATTTGCATTGAATACGAACCACAGCTTTCTTCTGGGAAAAACTTTATTAGAGTTGAATATTTCCAGGACTGAAAGAAGAAATGTCCCCCTTCTCCCTACTACTTCCTTTATCTCCCTAAAACTTCTTTGATAGTCATGATAACCTTGTGGGACAGTGGAAGAAATAGTGGTAGACCTTGCAAGCTGAAAAAGAAATGTGTGAAAATGGTCCTGTCTATTAGTGAAAGTGTTATGAGAGAAAAATCTGTTCAAGTTATGGATGGTACTGCAATTAAAAGGAAATACTTGATGAAGCCCAGCAAGAATTAATATAATGTCAGATTTTTTATGATAGTGAATCCATGTAATAATTTTAAAATAGGAATCTGATTTTCCTCTCCTAATGCTTTGAAATCAGTACTGAAAGGTATTTTTGAGTAGGAAAAAGCTAACCATTTTAGTCATGATACAGTACAATTCTTTCAAAAGTTTGAAAAAAACCATTTTGGTTGTAACACAGTTAAAAGTAATTATACAGCTGAAAATGTAAACAAAATGGCTTGGAGGTTTAAACTATAAACATGTTTATATGTTTACATGTACATAGTAAAAATATGTTTTTATTACATCATACAAGAGGTTGGAGACTAGGAGAGATAATGTTTATAGAACAAAATAATATATTGTTAACAATAGCTGTAGATTTGTGTTTTTAAATTGTATTTAGATTCTCTCAACATAATAGATACTAACCAAATTCAGTTAGCAAAAACATCTCACAATTGTTATTTTCTGTCCTTAGCAAAATAATGGGCAGTTAGCAAATATATATATATATATGTTATAAAATTTCTTTCCTTGAATAAAAAAATGTTTTTGATTAGCTTTTAGAAAATGGCTCTCCAAAGGCAATTCTGTGTTCCAGGTCAGCAGTATAAAAAGAAAGTATACTAGGTTTAATTGAGATGGTGACAAATATTAATTGTCTACTGGCATTTTGAAATCCTGTTTCTTACTAAAAGAATTTGATTTTCAAATACATATGGAAACCAGAATATTGAGGTTTAAATCTATCATATTTTAGGAGAAAACACTTCATTACCCTTTTTATAGGAACAAGAAGTCTATAGTGGATGGAAAGAGAAATAAATTAAAGAAAAATTAATTCTTTCACCATCCTCCCAATCTTAACAACACAGTTGGTAAAGCAAACTTAAAATACAGTGAAGAGTTGTCTGTTGGCATCAGAATGGTGCAGATTGGCTACATGTTGCAGATTCATATCTTAGAAAGCTACTCGGTTAGCTTTCTAGTTTAGCACTGTTTTGGATAAATAGGAAAATTCACAATACCCATCTTTTCATGTGTTCAAAATTTATTCAAGAATTTGCTTATTCCTGGAGAGAGAAAAATCCCATCAGTCATAGTCAGTGCTTCAAGGATCTGAAGAAAGCTTTTATATGAATCCTGTTTAGACTGATTTACCTAAATAAAATGAGCTATTCGGAAATTTTCTTCCTCAGTTTAAGAGAAGGAGTTGTAATTCATTCATAGACACCTCATTTCTATGATTCCCAATGATTTTTCATAGTTATTAATACATATGTTTTCTAACTTAATGAAATTCCCTATATATTTTTATCACCCATAAATATTGTAGTCATAAACTTTGCTGTGTCACCAAACCTAGATCTTAGTAATATACTGTTTCAACAGACAATATAGTAGCCTTTCTCAACCTAATATTTTACAAGTGCGTAAGACTTCTGGTAAAAGCTTCTGGGTTTTTTTATTCGTTATATTAGGAAATAAATATCTGGAAATGGGCTTTCTGATGGCGTAAACTATAGAAATTTACTTGGAATATATGCAAATATATTTCACTCCAGTTTTATCTTGTTTTTAAGAAAGCCACTGAAGACTTCTATTAATCACACAGAAAACTTAGCAGAAATTATTCAGTGTCCTTGTCCCTGTGAAACCCTAATTAGTTTTAAATGATCACTTTTGAGTTGTGTTTATACAGATTTCTGGAAAGAGCAGTATGATAAGTGTGAAGAACCAAAATGTTCTTTATCCTCATTAAAGATTGTGAGAAGTGTGTTAAATAATATTAATGGCTAGGATTGTCAGTAGTTAACAGTACTTTCCTAGTACAAGTGATTTTATTGATCAATGCAGACTCAATGTAACAGGGCAGATTATTTTACTGATTTTATTGAAACCTTAACTAACTTTGTTAGTGCACCACATATCTTTAAATGGATCTAGATGATGATGAAGATTAAGAAAAGCAGAAGAGCATCCATCTTTTTTGATCTGTTAATAACTTAAATCCATCATTGTTGGTAAGAGCAGTTTTAAGATTCTGTGGAGTCTCTCTCTCTCTCTCTCTCTCTCTCTGTGTGTGTGTGTGTGTGTGTGTAAATATCTCACGAAGGATATATAACACATCAACCCAGTTTTATTAAGTATTTATTTTAACTATCTGGCAACATATAGCAATGTTTTTTCAATAGGAGAAACAGTAAATTCTGCTAATAATAAACAATATCAATAATTTTCACTTAACTCTGAGCAGAATTCTTGCAGAATCAAACTCAAACCTTTATTTATTTTAATTTTTTAAAATAGTCTTTAAAAACAACATACATATCACAAGCTGCCTAAGGTATTAAAGATTAAACAGTGGACTCTGCAACAAACATGGAGTGCTTCTGAGCTGTGGCAAAATGAAGAATACTTGAAAATGAGATAATGAACTACTTTTGCCTTAGACTTAGCATAGTTGGATGGTGTTTTTTTTAATGTTTGGGAATAAACTCGGCCTATGTTGGAAGTAAATAAGTTTTTTGCCACTAATCTATGCTTTAGAGATGGCTGGATGATATAGTCAATTAGCAACCAATTCTCAATACATTCACATTTTGATCTTTGCCTATAAGTGGGCAAGAGGGAAAATATTGCAATGTGTTGTGGACACAAACTCTACTGGAAATGCATGTTTCATCATTTTGTTGAATTTGTTTTACTTTCTTTGCTGCTAGCGCCTTCAGTCTTTTGTATTGTTTAAAGAAAGATTCTTCAGACAGAGGGAGTTTATTGTTTTGTCTATAAATCTTATTCAAATATTACCAGGTAGACCAAGAAAAAGACAAATGGGAAAAAATAGTGTTTTTTTCTTTTTTCTTCCCACCAATTCAAGTGAATGAAATTCAACAATTTATGACCAGCAGTGGGAAAATGTTTCCCAATTCTTAGGAGCTGAGGTGGCGCAGTGGTTAAATGCATCACTGCAGACTACTTCAGCTGACTGCAGTTCTGCAGTTCAGCTGTTCAAATCTCACCGGCTCAGGATTGACTCAGCCTTCCATCCTTCCGAGGTGGGTAAAATGAGGACCCGGATTGTTGGGGGCAATATGCTGACTCTGTAAACTGCTTAGAGAGGGCTGAAAGCCCTATGAAGCGGTATATAAGTCTAACTGCTATTGCTATTGCTATTAATTGGCTGTTTTAATTGTATTTTATACTTATGTGATTCTTAACATTTATACAAAAACATTGGCTTCGCTCTCAATATCATTAAAATCATATTTATTATTTTATTTACTTAAAATACTTATATATCTGTCCATCTTCAATAACACAACTTTGGGTAGCTGACAACAACTGTAAAAAGAAATCAGGCACCTTAACCAACATTCTCTAGTACATCCAATGATACCCATTTCATCTTATCTGACTATTTGGCTACAGATCATTCAGTCTGCAGAATAATGTTTTTATCAGATTATGGGTCATTATTTCAATTCATTAGATATGGCTGAGAAAGCTTGTAGCAGTGATGCCAACTGAAAATGGTGACAGCCATCTTGTGTTAGAAATATAACCCACTTAGTTGAAAAAAATTATCTTTACTTATGATACCACTGCTTTATCTAGATTGAGCTTTGGTCTATTGGCTCCTTTGCAGCCTCTGAAAGATTATAAGTATCATTTTCCCATTCCTTATTTCATGTTGCATTAAAGGAAACCATTCTAGTACTGTCTACGGTACCCACAGATGACAATATTTCAAATTAGTTGACTGTCAGCAGTTTCCTATGAAGGCGATAATATATGGAAGAAAACAAATGTACTCTTTGGAACATCCTAGGAGAAGTGACAGTGCTACACTAAAGCAGCCATTTCTATCTGCAATGTATTTACCAAGTAGAAACGAAATTACTGAATAGGATATTCTGTCTTTTAGGCCAGTAGTACCAAACACCCCCCCCACCCCGGCTGTGGCCAATTATCGGTCCATGAGCTGTTCAGAACTGGGCTGCCAAAAACAGTGGGTGAGCATGTGCACATGCGTGCATTCCCATTTGTGCAAGTAGTAGGTGTGATGTGCCTGCCACTTGCACAAATGGAGCTGTGCACACATTTGCTTGCTGCTCACACAGAAACATCCCACCCCCACCCACCCCCGCAGTCCACAAGGTTGGAGAACTGTTCTAAGATAGTGCTAAACTTTTACTCCCACTTCCCACTCCCTTTCCCACTTTTAAAAATTATGTAGCACCCCAAAAGAGTGCTTCTGCTTGTATTGATTACGTTTATTCTTATGTTCAATCATGTCTGATTCTCAGAGACTGCCTGGACAAGTCCCTGCAGTTTCTTGGCAAGGTTTTTCAGAAATGGTTTGTCATTGTCTCAGTCCTAGGCTGAGAGAAAATGACTGGCCCACGGTCACCCAGCTGTTTTGTGCCCAAGATGGAACCTGTCTCCTGGTTTCTAGCCTAATGCCTTAACCACTACACCAACTGGCTCTCATTGGTAATTACCATGTTAAAAATTAAAATTAATATATTCATAGAATATTTATTTATTGAACTATGTTAAAATAATGGGTATTAAACCCATCAGAAATTAACATTAAAAATGAAAATACTTTTCATGAAAAAATCCTTCATTTTTTAGCAAAATTAATATTTGAGAAAAGCTACAACATTTTCACTAAAAAATATGATGCCTTCAATATTTGGAGCTTTGCAGGTGCAGTGATTAGAATGTAGTTTGCAGGCTAACTTTTCTCACTGTTAGGATTTTGATTGAGCCTGGCAGAACTCTGACAACAGGTTCAATATTGACTCAGTCTTCCATCCTTCCAAGATCAGTAAAATGAGGATCTAGATTGTTGGGGGCAATATGCTGACTTTGTAAACCGCTTAGAGTGCTGTAAAGCACAATGAAGTGGTATATAAGTAAGTGGTATTGCTATTTGGTACACAATTTTGATTTCATAGATCCTGTCTAGGATATTGTCAGTGAAATAAATGATCTGAGACCCCCAAAATAGGAATGAAGTGGTATTTTTTGTGTGTCTCACTCAGAAGAGGTTGCACCGAAGTAGTTTAAGTTCCAAAGCTAAATTGCAAACTAGATTATTTACAATAATCTATGATAAACTTATATTTCAAAAGAATATTGTATTTCATTTTATTCTATTTGATGAGAAGTGAAATCCTTGCTTTGTTGTTCTCTTTGTTCTGTAGTCAACACATGAAGTTTTCTAATTCTGTTATCTGAAGTAACTATTGAATGCTCAGAGTTGTAGTCAGCTTATAGAACCTTCATCTTGTTATAAAATTTAGATAAGCAGGAGCAAATTTCAATTGTTAGACTTCACACTACATTAGCCAAGAAATATAGAATAATTATTTTAAAAGGCGGATATAATCTGTATGTATTGAGAAAAAATCAATCACCCAGTTTGTCTTTCTTAAATGCCATCTATGTTATCAATGCTAAATTATACAAAAGTCTTCAACATTTTACTGACTTGGATTTAGTATGTTTTGCTGAAGCCATGTTAGAATTTCATTGTAACTCACAGAAGGTATTTTGATTCTATTGTTGACATGGAAAGAGAAACAAGGAATAGTGAGAATGAATGCCAGTAAGAAAGATGCTTTTCTTTTATTCTCTTGCATGTGCTCCATTCTCATTGCCCCCTTGCATATTCTTGATCTACAGGTGAAATTCCTAAAGTTTGCATAAACTAAAATAAAGCATGAAGTAGATCTGGCACTTTAATTTCATTAAACACCTTGTAACTGGTAAAGATTAATGTATATATCTCTTGCTAATTCTTTCCAATTACCTAGTTCATATAAATTCCCAAGCCTGGTTAATTATGCCGAAGCCAAGAGGTAATTTTTTAACAGTATTTCTACAACAGGGGAATTTTCCCAGCGTAACCTTGCCCTCTAGTAGAAACTCTCAGCAGATTAGGCACTCTGACTTAAGTCCATTCATTTTCAACTCAAGCCTAATTGCTGCCGACTAGCTGCCACAGGTACCTGGCTATTGTACACATAAAGAATGTTGCTGTTTCTGAGAACAAATAAGGAAAGATTAATTGTTTGTTTCATTTCATCCCCAGAGAAATGTGGGCCCTTAATCAAGAAAAATAATTTCTCCTGTTGATTTGGCTTATTTGGAGCGATGCATAATTGTGGAAAAGAATGTGGTGGACATGCATTTTGCAAGAAATGTAGCCATGTGCTTTGCTCAGGAGACAAAGATAAAATGAAATAAATATAAGACAATGCTGAAATGGATGGGGATGGCTCACATTTCTCATAGTAAGTAATTCGGCTGTTGGGCTTTTATTTGAACCAATATTGCCAGGTAGTATTGTCATTTGTTTTGTCTACTTCTTTGGAAATCTAATCAAGGAGACAATAGTGCAAGTGGGGGGAGAACTTCTTCTCCAAATTGTCCTTAATTGCTAGAACACAAAGTGAGCTAAACACTCTGGTGTTTCCAATTAAAGAATCTGTTTCCAGCAAGCACCATTAAATCTATCTTTCCTTGTCTGATAAATAAGCTATCAAAGACTGGAACAGATTAATTGAGAGCAATTAATTCAAGGCTTAGTATAAAAGTCAGACAAAACCAATGCTGTCAATGACTACAAATGTGACATAAAATAAATTATTTCTTGGATTAGAAACATTTTAGCCCTTACCATCTCATTACCCTAGTCAGCAAAACACACAAGAGAACACAGGTCAATTTTCTGCTGTCCCAGTGTAGGTTCTGTACATTTGATTTTGGCCAAACTCTTTATAGTTGCTTTCATTGAGAATGGTGCAACAAGAGTAGTTTGAGAACTTTATCTGTTTTCTTTGGTGATGAATAGTACATGAGAAGGCAAAACAAAAATTATTCACTATTTCTCCATATGTATATACCTAGTATTAAATGCATGCACATATTCTGTAGACAGGTGGACAGACATAGATAAGAGAGAGAGAGGGAGAGAGAAAAAATAATTTTGATTGCCATCTACTGCTTTTCCCCCAAGGGCTATTATATGATTTTTGAGATGTGCCAATCAGAACCGTACACAATGTTCCAGATGCAAAAGTCCAATATATTTCTATAATGGCATTTTAATATTGACAGTTTTATTTTCAATTACTTTCCTAGTAATTCCTTGCATGGAATCTAATATAAATATTTCAAAAGAGGGTAGGTTCTTGGAAGAAAGTTTTTAGGTTGATTGTCTCAAGATTTCTATTTAGTGTCTGTAAAGGCATTAGGTTCAGTCAAAATTTGGCCTACTCGAGATAACAAGATTTTAACCCAAATTGATCAGGAATGAACATTTAACTTGAATTCCAGACTATTTATATCTAGTTGGGAAAAGATATGGAAGGCCTTGGCGGTAGAACATATGAAATACAATACATTCTCAGTGGTGGAGTTTTTTCTTCATAATTAGGAACATGGTATATGGACATTTCTGACACATTTCTAGAAATAATATTAAAGATGATAGTTCTGTAAGACTGCTGATTTTGCAATTAAATCATTCCCAAGACTAAATTGTAAGGAAATAACAGGGAATCCAGTAACAAAAAAGAAAAGATTATATAGAATTGGGAGATATTTCAAGTAAATTCTCATTCCCCCACCCCTGTTCTTCCTCAATGCAATGTTGGGGAGAGTAAGTTATTGACCCAGTTTTAGGGAATAGTTCATTAATCTTATTCTAAGGCAGGGAAAAGAATAAGAATTTAGATGGTATTAGGAAAAAAATGTTGCTTGGCTTTGTAATCTGTGGTTTGTCAGTCTACAGAAAGAATCAAATGGCTTCACACCATCAGGACTATCCTCTTGACATTTTTTTAACCATATCCTGCAGTATTCTTGTATGGATCTCTTAAATTGTTACTTTCATTTTCTTGTATTGAACACGAAACCCTTCATATATAAAATTAGGAAAGCACAAGTTCTAGAGAACAAGAGTTACAATGAAATACTTCTGATTGAGAAAGAATTACACTGCTCAATTCATTCTGTAAAAAATTAATCAGTTTGTCACCCAAATAAATGACTAGAGCACATAAAATGTGGAACGGGGTGACCCCTAGAAGAAAATCAATTGAAGTTCATATTTCATGGGTCTATAATTGTTAATGGAACAGATCACATTTTTAAAAATAAAAATACTTCATTATTATAATAATTCCTATTTACAATAGTGATGGGGTTGAGGATTGTTATTGTCTGCCTTATTCCATAAACAACAAAGTCGGATTTTCTTACACTATTCATCATTCTGTATTTGAGCTTATTTAAAAATATTTCAGGCATACTTATAATGCCTGAGATTTCTGCAACTGTGGCAAAGAAAGAAAGACTTTTGTACTCCTCCTGTGAAGTTATCAGTTTGTTAGAAGTTGAAACCTCAAAGAAGGGCTCATTTAAGGTGTTCCTTTTCCATCAAGGAGGCAACAAATCTTACTTCTCTAAAAGCAAAAGCAACATTTTGAAAGTGTCCACTTTATTATTTTTTCCCCATCTCTTATTTCAGTCTGATTTTATTTTTACAAAGCTGCTGGAAGATTCCTATCCCACTGTGGACTGAGATGTCATATAGATAGAGAAAATGCTGCTCGCTTTATGGATTACTGTTAGGTCAACAAAACTTTGGCAGCATTGATTAACTTGACAGTGAGTACAGCAGTACATTTATCACTTATGGCTGTGCTGTAGAAAATCTAATAAGAGGCAAACAATTCCCCTTAGAGTAGTAACAGGTTCACTGTGCCTAACGGT
The DNA here is from genome assembly GCF_051295495.1 of Thamnophis sirtalis. NCBI lineage: Eukaryota > Metazoa > Chordata > Lepidosauria > Squamata > Natricidae > Thamnophis > Thamnophis sirtalis. Next base: position 55,771,332 of record NW_028261385.1, read on the forward strand.
GCATGCACTGGAAATTTCTGCCTTTAAATTATGCTCTTCCTGCTAGTTGGGTCATTGACTTGAAGCTACTGCATTTTCCTGTGAACCATGTTCTATATTATTTATTTGATAAAAATCATGTGGTTTATAGAGCTATGGTTACACTAAAGTTGGCTCTGGAGTTTAAGAAGTAATAATTGATAGTTAAATTTTTCCTATTAAAGCTTGCTGTGCTTTGCTATATAAAAGCTGGCTGCCTACTTTTTTGAAGCTTGAACAATTCCCAAATAATCACAGGGAACATTAACAGAAAATGATGGAAATCAGCATGTGCAGTAGATATAACACACATTTTAGAAATAAAAGCTTTTTATATATTTGATCAGCAGTGCTGTGTAAAATACATGCATATGGGGGCATATTGCATTGTATTGTAACATTATACTATACTATACTATACTATACTATACTATACTATACTATACTATACTATACTATACTAATATTGGAATTTGAAAGGCTAATGTGTGGAAGGCATAATGTGTGGAAGCATTACTGAAATCTTTGAAGTAGAATAATAAAGGATGTTCAGTAAGTTATAAAACAAACTGACTTTATATATTGTCTAGAACAAATTAATTCACACTTATTAGTATGTTATTCATGTAAATAATCAGAGGATGTATAGTTTTATGAGGTTCTAGATAGGGATCTCATCTTTTACTCATCTGAATATGCTCCAGGTTCATTTAAATATAATCTTGTACATATTCGAGGTTGATGCCCTTCCTTTATGTAGAAATTATTATTTTTAGTATATTACTCATTACAGCTAACTGAATAACAGTGCCCTATATTCATTTTTAAATACTGAAATATTTGTTATAAACTCTAAAACTATTTGAAATCTGGGGTGTCTGATACATTTAATATTTATCTCCTAATAACTGTGGATAGTTTCTCTTTTTCAAATATTTCCAATTTCTGATTGCACTTTTAATCGTCTTATGTCCTTCAAGGATGTTGAAACTGAATAAGTGTGAATTCCAAACAACCAGACTGTGATTACATATTGTATTAGGCCATTAAGCATGGCTTCTGCAGTAGTTGACTCATGTCCTCTAAGCAATGAATGAACCTCATGCTTCTTAATTTGTTATTTTTGAAAACATTATTTTTGAAAACAGTTTTTATATGTTTAACTTTATTTTAGGAAAGTTTTAACTTTTGGAATGTATTTTTCCAAAATATACTGTATATTTTGGAAATATACATATATACTATATCTTTTTCATTATTAGGTAAGAATTGTTTTATTTGAATAAAATATAAATAACCCTTGTCACATAATAAAGCAATTTGTAGAGTATTTTTTTAATGCAATGTAAAGAAAATACCCTCAGGTATTGGTTTTAGCAGGAACCTGAAGGCCAACTCGGAGAAGACATGCTTGATTATTCAAAGAACAGGAAACAATATGGTGGATCCTAATTCTTTTTCTTTTGAATGTAAATAAATACTAGGGTCCATCTTGCTTTAAAAACAGCAGAAGTCACCTCCTAAATTCATGGATTTGTATAAAGGAAGTCCTCCCACCATTTGCCTTCTTAAGTGTGAAGACCTGAATATTGATTAGCTATCACACTGGCATCAGAACTACTCTTAGGATTCAATTTTTTGTTGTTGTTTTGCATATTTTATTGATCAAAAGTGGTAAATGAGCGTCAAGCGTGCAAGAAGACGATGAATTGTTTACTTGCATAAAATAACCTTTCAATAAGGGAAGATGCATTGCTCACACTTTTGGTGCTGATCTGCAGATGGCATTCAGCTGCTATTGATTGGCTCCTATAGTTACAGAACAGCACGTAACTAAGTATGCTTGTTTCAGGTGGATTTTGGTGTGTTGTTGTGTGCTATTCCCACCATACTTTTTTTGCCCCATTTATAAACAGAGATACAGACAGTTTTAAAAAGGGGGGATAAATTTAACTTGAAAATTAATTCACTAACTGTGGAAGGAAAATTAGTTTAAATGTAAAAACAAAGCAGATGAAAGATATCAGTTATTTTGGTCAAACATTAATTGCTAAATGATCATCTAAAATTGTCACATTTATAAATTTAACACTAAGTTCCTTAAGGAATAAAATACTTCTTTGTAATTTATTATACACACATATACACATACTTCCTTGTCTTGTGTATATGATGGATTTCATTACAATCCTAGATTTGCTAGTTTTCTATAATTCTCAAGATATGTGTGCTGATGCTGGTGGGAGCGTGTGACAGCAATTGCTACACACCTTTGTTCTTCTGGAGTGTCATTTGACAGATCCGCTCAATTAGGATACTCCCATATGGCATGCAACAGCCAAACTTTACACGGCTTCCAACTATGTATTTCAGTCCATCAAATTCTTGATAAATGTTTAGGATCTGTGGCTGTTTCTTAGATTCTTCTAACTTCATTTCTCCAGTGTTGTGAATGGCCAACAATAGAATTGGCAATGATTCTGTCCCTAGATAACAGATATCATGAAATTGTTGATCTCCGAAGTTGACTTCTTATTATCCATGACTACTGACCATATTGGACAGGCCAATGGGATTAAGAATCCTCCTTCTTAAAAGCCACAACTGCAGACATGATACTTGTGAGCTACATTAACCAAGTTCTGTAGATTTAATCTCCTGTGGTTCTTTCTTGCAGAAGAAAATGGGTCCAGATCTTAATGTCCATTGCGTTGAAGATGATGCTATGAACTGACTTTTAACTCTGAGCATTTGCTTAATTTTCCAAAATATTATAAAGTTATATTACAATCAGAACAAATTTATAATTTAGGGAAAATCAGAAAGGTGATGCAGAATCATCTTTCTGAAGTCAGCTTTTAATTTTTTTATCTATATCAATGTGACATATTCATAATCTTTTAATTGCATGCATACTTTAAATACAATGGTACAAAAGCTTGCGTACATCTTTGGACATTTGTATGATTATTATTCTGACTATAAAGTATTTTTCCACCTCATCATAGAAATTATAGGCTAAGATATATACAAAGAGGCAAGAAGCAAACACTATGAACACCAAAAATAGAAAATATCAGTGCTCATCAGGTTTCAGGCAGAAAGTGATGTCCGTTCAATGATCCTGTGAGGCTTTTATTTAAATTATTCCTGCTATAGATAAATTCCAATTAATTTATTTGCTTAGGTTTGTGCACTCCACTAATCCATGTAGATTTAGAGTAGCTTACAAAACCTTCTTCAGTATAAAGATTAAATATGGTATATCAAGTTAGCATAAAGAAATGTCATTATACTTCCCTACTCCCAGCTCTTTGCAATAGCTAGGACTGTAATGGCTTCCCAGAATGTTAGTAGGGAAGAAGTTAATCTAATTTGCTGGATGATGCTGGTCCAAATAAAAGCAGCCATCAGTGAAAAACCCGTCACCAGGTTCCCTGCAGATGGCATTTTCTTAAAGGATCAATTCCAAAGCCTCCACCTTCAAATCTATCAGGAGGTAGTCTAAAAGAACTGACTCAGGAAGAGAAGAGGAGAAATATAAACTGAAATGTGGGCAGTTTAAAAGGAATATTTGAATCCTTTTATCCTTCTCTCCCTCCCTTCCATCGGCCAGTAGCACGTGATAATATTTTCTATATGGGTATTTTGATTGTTTTCTTAAATTGTGAAGAAAATAAGCTCTAACTTATTTCACCCTAACAGCTGACCACTAACAGAATCTTAAAACATTGCTGAAGAAATGGGAATAAGCTTTTTTTTTTAAATACAGTCCTATTCTGCGAAAGAACAAAACTAGTATGAATTAGGAAGGCACATCTATTTTTCCTTTTTCTAAAAAAAAAAAAAACCTCACACAAAGCGGAAGGTTCATTCTTGGGTTAGAGGAAAAACATTCCAGACTGCTTCTTGACTTTCCAATGGGTGATATTCTTTTGCTAACTTTTTCTTTTATCATTGTTAGAGCCTTTTAAGCAACTGCCATAGACAAGGCAAACAGGAATATATACTACAAAATGCTCTATAAAGACTGCAGGTTGAAGTCCCAGTGGAGGCTGATGCTCCTGCTTTCTTACTGTAGCTAGAATGTATTGATTTTTTTTCCTCCCCCATTTTAGCTGCACCACTGAATTAGATATTGCGAAGCATCTTTCCTTGTGAAGACAGGAAAAACTGTCATGAACTTTTTCACCCTAACAATAGGGCATTTCAGACTAAAAGATTGCAATAACGATTGAAGCCTTCAAAAACAAAGCTGCTTAATGTATCCCACACTGACTGTTCCTGCCCAAAAGATAGCTGTAGATCATGAGGAAATAGGATGGCAGATTGGGGAGGGTGGCATGCATTTTTAGAGCTGTTTTGTGTGTTAAAAAGAAAATCAATTGATGAAAACAATGCAGTTCTCTGGTGCGTTCTCAGGTTATCACAGTGGTCTCGTCCAAGTTCTCAGCAAGCTGTTCAGTTACTGTTATAATTGGCTGATGAGTAGGTTTGGACCTAGCTAGAATGCCAGAGTTCGATTTCATGGTGTCCTCTGTGAAGATGTGTCACCATTTAAATCCTAGCTGTAGTGACATTTTTTTTAAAAAAGGAAGCTCATGGGAAATCATTATGCTGTTTATATGTCTCCCATCCTGGAGAACATTATCCTATGATATTTTAGCGCTGTTTTCTAGTGCATGATGGTATCTAGCGAAGGTTAAGGCAGAACAAGTCCCTTTGCAATTTTGTGACTATATTTCACTTACTGAAGGAGAAAAGATAACTGACAATTAAGAATTCAGAATGTCACCAGGAAACATGTTCAGCTGACCAACAAATCCTCTGGGAGGATGCTTTTTATGAACCTAAGAAGATAGAAAAATTGGGATATTATGGTTTTGTTATATAACATCCTTTCTTAAGGCTGAATCATTTCTAGTAAACATTCCTAGGTTTTTAAAAAAATACTCTCAGTGTAGTTAATTAATCATAATTAATATAAAGGAAGCAATGAAAACATCACATAAACAATGTTATTTTGATTTCTTTCTAGTTTATGTATTATCTTTATGTTTATGTAATCACTTCATTTTTACATGTAGTTGGATCTAGACTTACCAAAACCAGTCTTTTTCTAAAGCAGTGTTTCCATGATAGAATTTGGCATCCCATTCCCCTCCCCTCCTCCAAAGCTTTCTTTGAAATATCTGGAATTTTAGAAATACTTTGGAAAGTATAGCTTTTTGATTTGCTTTTCTATAGTAGCCTACCAAATTCATTCCCACTTTTCTTCCAGATTTCATCCCTAAATATTATAATTCTAACACTACTTTTTCCTTCTCTAAGGATTATTTAAGTGTCATCACATTTTGTTTTAAAATCTAGCCTAGACAGTGTTTTATTAGTGATTGGGTGATGCTGAACCATTCATTGTCTGTCACCCTGACTCAACTAACAGCATTATTGTTGTGAAGAAAATAGGAGGAGAAAGCAATATTAGGAAAGTTCACTACCTCAAATTATTTATAAAAATAAAATAAATAATAATAAAGGCGGGATACTATTTTTTCTCACATCTGGACTAAGGATTCACCCTCCCTTTCTCTACTACTTTCAAACAGCTATCATTGGTGCTGCTACTAATGAATCATCAATTAGTGTGTGAGAAGAGTGGGTTTCATACTACAGAATGAAAAATTCGCTGATTATGAAAATAAAATTTTGATGTGGAGATATTTTGTATAAGTTAAGTATATTTATATCTTCCCGCTTCTGGTGGCCTAGTTTTCAAAATAATATATAATACAGGTAGTCCTTGACTTACAACCTTTCATTTAATGACTGTTCAAAGTTACAACAGCATGAAAATTGACTCCTGACCATTTTTCACACTTAACAACATTTGCAGAATTCCCAAGGTCACATGATCAGAATTTGGCTCTTGGCAACTGGCTAAGTTATGATAGTTGCAGTGTCCCGGGGTCCTGTGATCACCTTTTACAACCTTCTGACAAGCAAAGTTGGGGGGATCAGATTCACTTAACTGTATTACTAATTTCACATCTGCAGTGAATCACTTTACTATTGCAAGAAAGATCGTAAAATGGGACAAAACTCACTTAAAAACTGTCCTGCTTTGCACCAGAAATTTGGGGCTCAATTTTTATTGTAAATCAAAGGCTACCTGTATGACAAAAAAATTGACAAATATTCCTAAGGTTTAGGAAAAATAATGGAAATGATTGCATCAAGCAAAAACAAACCAGCCCAAAACATTGATATAAATATGTGAATTGCTTTAACAGGCATGTTTTGAAAACAAAAGATTAGAGTGTTTGGTAGAGAAGTTTTTTCCAAAATATTCATCTTCAACAACAATAACAACTTTTAACAAACCCATAATCCCTTGCGGGGTGGAGTCTGAGGAATTGAATGGAGCAAACAGAGTGTTTAATGGCCGCCTTCCTGCCGCCAATGCGGAGTATCTGCCTCTACCTAGGATTGAACCCACAACCTTCTGTTTGTGAGGTGAGAGCTCCACCTCTAGTCCACCACACTACTCCCTATTTCCAAAATACCATTAATGTGCAATATATTCATGAATATCAAGCTACAATTGCCATAATACCTAAACATAAACCATTTTGTCAATGGCTGTTGGGAACTGAAATCTGAGAAAATTTGGAGTGCTCAAGTCCCCACTTTTACTTACAGAGACAAGCAAATATCAAATCTATAATTTCAGGTCCTGGCTTGTTCAGTTAAATCAAGCATTCCAAATTTTCAAAGCCTACAGTTCTTTAAAGGTTTCATCACAACTTCCCTAGTCCCTCCTAATGCAGCTGCCAAATCACAACTTTGAATATAAAATTAAAAAGTCATTATACATAAGTAGCAATCATATTCATTTTATTTATTTAGTTTAATTATATTTTATTAATTTAATTCTGCTCCTGGCCTTGTATAATTGTTTTTCCTGATTCTTCTTCATATGACCCTTGGCGTATCACGATCCCCCTTCCCCTACCCTGAGTTACCATAAAATTTAACCATGGATCTATAGCAGTGGTGGGTTCCTACCGGCTCGGCTGAACAGGTAGTGGTTTAGCAGCCTTGATCGCTGGGACCAGCAGTGGCCCAGGCCTGCTACCCCCCGAACACTGAACAATTTTTAATGCACTGTGCATGTGTGCACAGTGTGCATCAAGCGCATGTGCGAATCGCACACAAGCGAAACGGCAGTAGTGCCTGCCTGAACCCACCCCCGATCTGTCTGCTATACTATCAGAATTATTATTAAAAACAAAATCCGAAGTTGATGCTTTTAAGCCACATTTGGAAGACAAGAAAGGAAAATTCATAAGCTTGAGGTCCATTCATGGAATGCTGAAGTACAATTTAGGATTAACTCTGAAGTCAGCCAATAAAAATATATTATTAGTGACTTTGTAGCCCAGATACACTCCAATAGATCTAAATGACCTACAGAGAAAAGCTTTTCTTTTCACTATATTAAAAGTGTATTTAATTGCCTGCAGAGTTTTTTCAATATTTTCCCTCAATACCTAGATTAGTGACTATTAGGACTTTGTTTTGCTTGAGTTAACAGTCTGTATTGTTATTCCGTTCACATATCCTTTAACTTACATCCCCCATCCCCCCTCCTTCTGTGAATAACTAAAATGCAAAGCAAGATGAATTTTGTAGCAGTAGAGTGCTGATTTTACAAAATGCAAATGAAAAAGACATTTAATGTAGAATTCTCATGTAAAGGTGAACTGAAAGGCTTTCTAAATACCAGAAAATAAGAGTTTCAGCCAAGGTGGTCAGCAGTTGTATGAGATGCAACTCAACCTACCAATACCTGCTGGCCTGGAAGAAGCCATCCAATGACTGTTGGCATGTCCAGATAAAGCATAGCCAACAATCTGAAGCAGCTGGGTGTGTATTTTAAGAACAAGACTGGGAATGGGTGGTAATCATGGAAATATATTCCAAAATTGTCTGCTGGCTTTTAAAATTTTATTTATCTTTGGCAAACCTACCAGATTAGCAGTTTGGCCAACTGGCAGGGAACTGTATACCCATCAGATCTGGACAGTTTCAGTTTGGGGGAAAATATATATATTTACTTTTCTTTCTAATTCATCGTTTTTATATAATTACCTGATCTTCTTAAAAAAAATAGAACTAGGGTTTAAATCTACAGAAGAGTTAAGAGCTTACAAAGTAAAATATACTGATATCATATTTCCCTTTTCTTTTAATTGAAGTGTATTTTCTGTTCTGAGCATATTTTCTTCACTTTTTCTTTGTTGTGGCACCCAACCAAATAATGGCCTTATGGATGGTTGTAATAGAGTCTGAATTACTATAGGCGGTGTGAACAAATGAACTTTTAGCCAGCCCTACAAGACTCTTATCCTATAACAGTGATGGCGAACTTTTTTGTAAAGGCGTGCCAAATTGTGTGGGTGCTATCACGCATGCGTACCCACACCTGCAATCCAATGTGCCCCTCACATCTGTGCAAATGCATACAACCCCTGCACATGCGTGCACAATCCCCCCTCCCCCCGCACACACACGGGTGGGTGGAGTTTTTGCTTTCCTCAGGCTCCAGAGGCTTTCCTGAAAATCAGTTGGCCGGCACGCACATGCACGCTAGAGCGGATGGCTCGCATGCCGGCAAATTTAGCTCTGCATGCCACCTATGGCACACATATCATAGGTTCACCATCACACTCCTATAAGCAGCAGTATAATTTGACTGCATTGATCAAGACTGTCTTCTACTTCTTCACTACTATTGCTCTTGACTTTGTTTTCTCATCCAAAATCAATATGATATGCTTCAGGATAAACATTTTTCATTAGATGATTTCCTTTGTGTGAAATTGTAAATTTAAAAAAATCATTTCTCAGTTTTTTTATAAAAATAGTTTTTTGTAATTTTTTGGGAGGGAAATGACTTGCACGGACATTAAAACAGATAAATGATAAATTAATATTTTGATAAATGAGCATTTAAGTACAATAGACCAGCTTGATGCTGTGATTAAAATGCTGGACTAGAATCAGGGAGATCCAGTATGAAGTTCCTCCTTAGCCATGGAAAGTCACTGAATGACTGGGCCAGCTATTTTTCACTGGCCAATCTTTCTTATAAGACTGCTGTGGGTAAAAAATGGGAGAAAGGAGTGTTCCTAACTGCCATTTTGAACTTCTGAAGAAGAGGCAGGATATAAATCTAGTAAATACTGTATACATATTATGTGGAAACAGTCAAACATATAAAGTTGGTCTGGAGCCGTGGTGGCAGAATGACTAGGGTGCTGTACTGGAGACTACTTCTGCTGACTGCCGGTTGACTGCAATTCGGCAGTTCGAATCTCACCCGGTTCAAGGTTGACTCAGCCTTCCATCCTTCTGAAGTCGGTAAAATGAGGACCCAGATTGTTGGGGTCAACATGCTGACTCTGTAAACTGCTTAGAGACGGCTATAAAGCACTGTGAAGCAGTATATAAGTCTAAGTGCTATTGCTATCCTCTTAATGAAAGGCTTCTTTTTCTTTCTTTTCAATATCTTCTTTATGCCAGGGACCTTTTTCTATGATCTATTTGCAGCCCTTGAATTAAGTTGAGCTTATCTCTTGGTCTATCAGAATCTTAATTCAAACCTCTCTATCAAATTATGTATTTTTTCTAGAGTGATATACTTCTCATTCTGTCCTTGTTAATAGTACCATAGTAAGAAAGGATAACTTTTGATTGTAACATTCCCAAATTAGAAATATGTTAGAAAATGTTTGATAAATGAGTATTTAACAATTATAGACATCTTTAAATGTATTGCTAATTGCTTCCTTATAAAATGATTATGGGTTACATCATCAATTATTTCTTATGAAATATATGGATTTAATCTCCACTGAACTTTGCATTGATTGTCACTTGGACCGGTGATCTTGCACTTAGTCAAGGTGTTTGAGATGAATCTGTGTGTTGTATGCTGATCTATCAAATCAAACACTTCCCTGTCCTTGTTAAAACACATTAAATCTTTCATTAATGAAGCCAGCTAGACTCCCAGATAATCAGAAGACATTTCCCTGGCTGCTGTGATGGATGAATGTTTTTCAGATTCCACTAGCAAAATGACTACTGGATGTGATCATGTTAGACTAAGTGCATTATTTTTATTATTATTTTATTATAGAGTATTGTTTTAGAAAATGAAGAACTTCCCAAGATGTTTCTTGATTTTCTCAACGTTCGCCATTTTCCTTCTCTCCCAAAAGCAGAAAGTTGTGGGTAAGAATTTTATCCAAAAAGTTCAAAATACAACAAAATACAATAAATTTACAATTACAATTTCCCTTTATTAATTAAAAATTTCATTCACAATTTGTCTCAAAATATTAGATTATTTCCTTAAATATGGCACTTAAAAATGTTCAAGAAATTCTTCAATGATTCTGTTTTGAATATAAAACAAGGAAATTCTTATTTAATATGTTTTGGCATTACCATGCTGAGACAGTGAATTTGACTTCATATCTAAGTATTTGGTATAATTTTGCATTAATCTGATTCAGTAATTCCTCCAGGTTTAGAAGCTTTGCTGACAATGCAGGTCCCTTCTTTAGAAATCTCTCATTTATTTCAGTAGAAGGAGTTTATGTATGTCTATATTCTTTTGAAAAAATACAATTTTTATACTAAAAAATGCTTTGGGACATTTGAACATATGTGACCTCTGAAATAGTATTGAAATGACACTAAAAAAATTGGGTGTGTAGGGTTAAGCGTTCATTATCATAAAAATGGAAAGCAGCTGGCATTAAAATAGAAGTTATTTTAAAAATATTTACAGTAGAATAATTTAAAAATAATTTGGATAGCTGCTAGGATGTCTTTGGATAAAGGATCATAAAAGTTCAGGTGGCAGCCATTACATGCAATTGAGCCTGTTTTTTAACGTGGATTTTAGACACACTTGGGACAGCTGGCTACAGGAAGGCATAAGGCAGTGTTAAAATCTGTTTTAAAGAGAATTAAAGTTTTGCCATTCCTTTTGTGGAGTATATATTTTATATGTGTATATTCTAATATTTTAACAAATTATATTCCAGTTCTTTTGAAGAAACGGAGTCTGAAGAATCAAGGTAAGACATTTGTATTCTTAAGTGTTTTTATATGTATCAGATGTGAGAGGATTAAGAAAATTATTTGTACATTGCAACAGATATGATGAAGACATACACTTTTTTTTTCATTTTTTAACAAGAAGCAGCGTACAAAGATTTTAGGAGCCACAGTTTTGTATTGCTCTTTTGAATTGGAATTTTTTAAAACTGATTATATTGAAGTTAATCAAACATTTAACATTGCATGGTTAAATGTACTCATCCCCAGTTAATTTTGAAAGAGAGCCTAACAGAATATTTTAAGGAGGATTTATCTGTTACAGTCTCATTATGTTGATTTTTGGCTGTTATCTGTCAGTTTTTTTTATCTTACGTGAATTAACACGTTTGTATTTATATTTATATTTCCTTTTTCCAGATTTCCTATGTAGGTATTTCTGAACCAGAAAAACCTAGACTTCCCGATACGCTACTATTATAGCAATTCTGGTTTTGATGCCTAGAAATTAAATTTATATGCAGTTAAATCAGGTTATAGTACTATTTTCCTGCCCACAGATTTATATGATGATACGAGTTTTCCTTCTTTATTTACATATTTTGTGTAACAGATGGGTAGGAAAATTATGATACTTTCTTTAAGTGTCCTAAATCCACACAAGTTCTAGCAGCGGAAATAAATTAATGTTGAAGTCTTAAGAAAAAAAAAGGAATTGAAGTTGCTGACAACTGCAATCTTGAACTACTTACTTTATCCTGAGATTATTTCCAGACAAGCTACATAACAACCAAACCAGTTTTAGTACTGTGATCATTGGTCCCCTTGCAAGAAATTAAACCGCTCTGGACTCAGCTGGATTAGGTTCTGAGTAAATACATACCTATTCCTCGTATTATATGTGATCTTCTGCATGTAAGCATTATTCCTTGATGATGTTTTTTCCCCCTTTCCCATAAAACTGATTTATATATATAAGCGGTATTCCTACCCGGTTCTACTGCCTTACTTTATCAAAGCTAGTTTGTAATGTATTTGGTTTAGTGTCCCTTGATGCTGATATTCCTGTTCTTGACCTTTACAGCAAACTGTCCCACCAGCCTGTGTTGCTGTTCCTAAGGGATCCATATGTCTTGCCTACAGCCAATGGTAATCAGACCTGTCATCCATTAACAGCTCTTTACTGATCTGCCCCATACCACAAAAACCACATTGTTATAAATGTATGTTGAGCACAAATTCTAATAATTTGGCAATACATCAGGAGTTATTTTAATGCTGTTTAAAGTAATTGCTGAAAAATGATTTTTATTTTTTTTGCAGACAGCCCTCCTACAAATAAAAATTAAAAAGATATTGTTATCTTGGCTCTCTCCTACATCAATAGCAAAGCTCTTGGAAGTAAATTTCAAATGGAATGGAATCTTGTAGCACTGCTAATATTTTGATAAGGATTATAAAAACAAATAGTTGGATGAAAAATCTTTTTTGTGTTCTGATATGTTGTGTCTTTTTATTGTAGCTTATGATATTTCACATAACCTTTGCTAGTTTCCCCCCTTCAAATATTCCCAATATCATGATTTTAGACTGTGAAGTGATATCATGATTTTAGACTGTGAAGTGAGCAAAATTAGATGTCTCCAGTACAGTTTATGTTCAAACTAAGTCTTAAACTCCCTTCATCTTTAAGGTATAAAATGTACTTGCTGTTGTGATTGATATGGGCTGGGATATAGTACAAAAGAAAGGGTATTTAATTACTCACTCTTGTAATAGTTTCTTCGGTTAAATTAATCTTGCCATTTACTGTTAATTGTGGAAAGTAAAGGCTACAGAAAAAGAGCTTTGGAAAAGAAATTGGAATTGGAATTATTAGCATGGAATAATTGATTCCCTGGCTGAAATAAAATCACTGCCCTTACCAAATTATGCTATTTTGAATGCTTTTTGTAAAGTTTTACACTCAAACAGAAAATAAAGCACTAGCCCAGTATGAAAATGTGGGTACAATAAAGCCAACTTTATTAAGAATGTATACATACATTGAAAAATATTCTTTTAAGCACCCCAAAAAATAAACCTCAGTCACATTTTTTTACTGAAATTTTCCTTCTTGTTAATATTTTGTTTTGATTCCTGTATCTGTTGTAGTGATTAACTTTGCTTAAGTTCTTTCTAGGACTTTCTCCAAAAGTTCTCAAGATCCATTTAAAAAAAAAACTTTGTCATTTTCCTGCTCTAGAGATGTTTGTGTGACAGCATTAAGCCTCTTCCAGTCAACTTGGACAAAACTGTGCTGTAAACTATAGTGGAAAAACTGCCGCAGACTATTCCCAGTAGAAATCTTGGAATTCCTTCAAGTGTATTGAGATTTTGTTAGAAATTGAATTGCCAGTGTAATCCATCTTCCTTGTGAGAAAAGATTCAGATAAAGAGCTGGAGCCTAGCAGCATTAAGTATTAGAACATCCCTTTAAATCAATAAGCTGCAAATCTGGCAGTGCATTCAAGCAATGCCCAGTGCTACACTAAAGTGGGTTCCTGCTGAAACAGCATTACTAATAACAAATTCTGAGCAAAGATAAACAGGGTGGTGATGCAATATCCTAAATTACACCAGGCTTCGCCTTGTTAGGTTCTACAAAAACATTTATATTGTATTGACATATGTAAGAAAGCAGTTTTTCTTCTCTCTTTTTTTTCCCCAGATGACTTTCCAAATGTAGTTATTGAAGGCATTCTCCATGGATTGTTTTATCCTCACCTACAACCCAGGTAGAAAATGGATTTCGACGGAAAATAATCAGAGTAAATTCAAGTTGTGTTCCTCGATGCAGGGTTTTGGAGGCTTTTTTTTTAAAAGTAAAAATCAAAATACTGAAGCATGATACTGAAGCCTGTGTTCGAAGATGGAACTTTGGGGATTTTTTTAATTGTATCACTAAAAATGGCTGCTTTTCAAGATTATGAACAGGGGAAAACGCTACTCAGTTGAACCTGTATATTAAACTCTAAATACTTAAATTTTAAAACCGCTGACAAAATGCCAAATTACACTAACTTTCATCATGTATTTATAATTTTTGTGTCTGTGATAAATCATTATCCTAATTCTTTTGTCTCAGCATTGTATCCACTGCTGGCAGAGGATACATAAAATATAATAGCATGGATGACTAAAAACTGTAAATGTTAAAAAATAACTATGAAAACTGGAAATGCAATATAAGCTCACTGTATCAGTATTTCTGATGTTATATCACGTAAGTATTATTTTAAGAACAGAGATGCTAACAGTTTGGTTCAGTTTTATGTCATAAACTCGGCTGCAATACTTTTATTAGCCTATGCTTAATGTCATTTTGAAAATTTTGTTAATTTCTAACCTTTTGAAATATAAATAATAATAAACATGATTAATAAAAATAATTAGCCAGTCCAGGGGCAATTCAACTTGACTCCTGTTTGCAGCTCCTGGAACTTTCCCTAATTTTATTTGCTAAAAATTGAGCAGTTTCCCAAAGATTTGAGATGGAAGTACATTAAAAAAATATACTCAAAACTATACAAATATGCATTAACACAATTTAAAAATAAGAAACCATTAGCAGGCCCAGGAAAAAAATGAAAATAATGCTTCCACCCAAATGTATGGTAAAAATCTGCCCATTTTGACCTCATCCCCAAAGGTTTATCCATCCTATCAACACTGCAAATCAACATTGTTTCTCAACATATGAAATTCAAAATAATGCTAAAACCACAATGAAATAATGAATGTAAAAATACTAACTTCTTGGTCATATGTCCATCTACCACTTTGTCAGTTTTGAGTACATGTGCCATAGCTGGGAAATATTGAGGATGGAGCTGTAACATACTATGCTTAACTTGGGGGATTCACGTCTACCATAACAACTATGACTCTGCCATTGGGTACCTGGCACAGTACAACATGTTGTAGTTATGCTTTTCAAATACAGTTGCTGTCAGAGATGTTTTCCTATCTCTCAGTTGTCCTGGCAGATCATTCTCTGGGCAGCTTTAGGTTGGCCACTGGAATGAACTTTAACCAATGTTAAAATGACTTCCTGAATGCCATTGGGGATTTTCCATCTTCTCTGTCAGCGATACTGTCAAACCTTATCAAGCAGTAGATATTATTGCTTAAAGAGGCAACACCAGGTGCAGACAGTACATTCACATCTTCTTCAAAGCAGCTTTCCTGCCTCGGATCCAAATACTGTGAACCTGTCAAGAAGAGACTTCTTAAAAATAGCTTCATTTTTTGAAGTCCATTTGCCTGTCACCCAGGAGAGAATTTTCTCCAATGCTGAACAAAATTCAATTCCCTGTTTCATTCAGCCCCAACATTCTTCCACTATCTTGAAATAAGTCTAGACTTTTATGGTCAAGCCTTTTCACTCTGAATTGGTTTAATAGTGATGGGTTCATGTTTTTCTTCTTATTGTTAGCTGTAATGAATATGGGCAGAAATATGGAAAATAATTGACAATAAATGATATTCTTGTCTTCGTGTATGTTATTGCTATTGTGTTGGGTATAGAAAATGAAAATATATTTACATCTTTTAAACCTAATTAGTCTTGGATTAGTAAAAAAAATATGCATGACAAAATAAAGCATTGTTTTAAAACAGGTGGTTTTCACCAGTGGTTTAATATTTTCACATAAGGTAAGTAAGCAAGATTTAAATGATAAATTTATAAAATTAATATGTAACTATAATAATGACATATTTTGCATTTTGACAAATTCGAAACAAAGTTGAAATGAAATAAAATCTATGTATTGTTGAAGGATATGATGCAAGGTATTTGTCATATCAGTATAATTTGTTTAATTACGTAGTAATTCTTCCTTGTCTATTTTCAGATTCATAAATTAGGAAATCCACACAATATGTGCTATAGACTTGCCTGTTGAATAAGTGGGGGGTTGTTCAAAGTTTTAAAATTACTAGGCAAAGATGTTAAAGATATTCATAAGATATTAATATTCATAAGATATTAATATTCATAAAGTATTAATAAGATACTAATAAACAAAAAACAAGGGACTACAAACATGTATACTATAAAGACATATCTCTTTAAATCAACCCTAGAAAGGCAATATCATAGCATTTCCTCATTTAATACCCAGGTATTTTCTGTTACCTGCAAGATCATGTTGTACAGTCTCTGCAAAGTATTTTCTGATAGAAGCCTCACACAATGATAACCAGACGTGCTTGCTGCTCAGTTGCTTCTATTTCTGTCAACTTCTCCAATCATCTACTTCAACCACAAAAGGTTCTTTTACATCTATTTTTCCACTGTTAATGATCACACAGTCCTGAAGAGGCTGGTCATAGTCATCTGTTGCCTGAAGTTCAATATCATGTACTACAGACTAAAGAGAGAGTGGCTTTTGATGAAAAGGAAAAACAAGGTATGAAACACTCAACAAATAAGACACATGCTGTAGTCTAAATTTTGTGGGATTTTTCACTTTAGAGGTTTTATACCTCTTCATCCGTGATGGTGAACCTATGGCACGCGTACCAGAGGTGGTATGCAACGCCTTCTCTGATGGCACATGAGCTGTTGCCCCACTTCAGCTCCGCTGCGCATGTGTGCACACCCCGTCAGCCAGCTGGTCTTTGGATCTCTGCTGCGCATGCGCGGGGGAGGGCACGTGCAGGTAGGGACCTATTCTATTTCTAATAAATAAAAGCATTGCAGAATTCACCTACCATTCCATCAATTACTTTTCCAAATACTACATGCTTTCCATCTAACCAGCCAGGCTTTGTTACAGCAATGAAGAACTGAGAGCCATTAGTGTCTGGGCCAGAATTAGCCATGCTGACCCAGCCAATGCCATAGTGCTTCAGCTTGAAGTTTTCATCAGGAAACCGATCTCCATAGATGCTTCTTCCTAGATTAAAAAATAATGGTTTTCATCAGAAGAAGCAAGGCTATTAAAAGCATTGTTTAGAAAATTTTACAGTACAGGACACTTGCTGGTAGAGTTATGCAGTGTGTGTGTGTGTGTGTGTGTGTGTGTGTGTGTTTTGTCAAAGGATCTGGTATGCCCAAATATGCACCTCGTATGCCCTGGTATGTTCTCCCATATTTGGCCATACCAGGTGCTTTGACAAAAGAAAAAACACCTAATCATTCCCCTGGCTGAGCTGATAAGGAAGGAGAGCTTGTGGCTTAGAGGTTAACATAACTGCCTAATATGTAAAAACAGCCCTAGTTCAAATTCCAACAAGGTTATGGCTAGCTGATGAGAGCTAAATAGCTTGAAATAGATCTATACTAGTCTCCATTTATTTATCAGCAAAAATGCAACAATTGCACACACACAGACACACACACACACACACACATATATATGTGTGTGTGTGTCTGTGTCTGTGTGTGTGTTTTATTTGTGCTGATAAATAAATAAAAGAAGACTAGTATAGATCTATTTCAAGCTATTTAGCTCTCATCAGCTAGCCATACCCTTACTGGGATTCGAACCTGTGCTGTATTGCATCTTAGGCAAACGTCCTAGCCATTAAGGCACAGGTCTCCTCCATATATATATATATTAAAGCTATATCATATGTACCCTTATTGTACCCATATATATATGGCTATATATATATATATATATATATATATATATATATATATATATATATATATATATATATATATATATATATATATATATATATATATATATGTACAATAAGGGTACATATGATATAGCTTTAATTTGGCTTATTTATTCATTTATTTATTTTTCATTGCTGTAGCCTTCCATCTCAATCAAGTGACTCTGGCAGCAAACAGTGCTAAAACAATTAAAAACTGTCAAAAATAAACAAAGATAGCAACCAAGTTAATTATCATAATAATCGTCAGTCAAGCCGAGAAATGAGGCCCTTAATTCAGGAGCACATAGCCAGGTTTTTAAAGCCTCATGATAGGCCAATAAAGTTGAGGCCAATCTAATCTGTGAAGGATGGTCCAAAGGGCAGGGGCTACAACAGTCAAAGACACATCTTCTAGTATTTGGACCTGGCAACATGAATAGTCTCTAAAGAAAGCAGTGTTACCTCCAGTACCATCTCCAGCGGTGAAGTCACCTCCTTGAATCATAAAATCTTTGATTACGCGATGAAATTTGCTTCCTTTATAACCAAATCCTTTCTAAAATTTAAAATGACAGAGTTGCAGTTCAGTAAAGTGACTACAATTAAACAATGGATGCAATTAAATGTTTAATAAGACAACTAGTGTGTGTGTGGTCATTTAATTTAACTGAGGAAAAAGATCAGAACATTCTGTTAGTGATAGTCAGATATACACCCACCCAAAGCTTAATTGTGACCCACCCTTTCTATCTGAGATTCAATACTGCCATACTTCTTACTACTATCTTGAATGTTCATCACTTGACTCTCTTACTTGGTGAACTGGATGCTGTGCCTTTGACAGCCTCCAGTTCTCAAATGTTTGAGAAAAACATTTTTCTCAAAGAGTTTGGAGCACAATTCTTTGAGTAAGGAATGTATCTATGGGTTCCTTCCCAAAAGAGGCCAACCAGAATCAACAACTCTAAGATTATAAACATATAATTGCACTGCTGCTTAATGCTATGATGTATGACCTCCTTAGATTTGTTGTAAAAGATCAACCTCCAGGAAGTTCAAATTTTTGAATGGCTAATGTATAACTTGCATTAGAGAACATTTGTAGCTCAGGGTTGAAATTGCTTGCACATGTTTTGTTAGCCAAACTAGATAATATCAGTGCTAGCCAATGATATTACCTAGTTTGGGTAATGAAACATTTGCAAGAAAACAATCAACCTCAGAGAGCACCAAGGACCCCTGCTTGTCTGAGAATCAAGTATGGGAACAAAACCTACCATGCACTTCAGACTGAACAATGAATCCTGCCACCAAAGAAAATCTTAGAAAATAATTCTCTAGAGAAAAATATTGAGAATTTGGACTGGTTGTGGTTCTATAGCCAACTTTTGCACATTATAAGACTTCAACTTTTTTACTTTCTGAGTCTCTCTACATGAGGTCAGACAAGACCCTCCTTTCTTTTCCCACTATAAATTTGGTGCTGAAACATTTAGCTGGAGATCATCCCCCTAAAGGTCTCCAAACCTGAGAAAGAAAGAAAAAACTATTCCTGAAAGTAACCTGCCAAGGCACCCAACACAATGACCAAATACAACAACCTTTCATTGAAACTAGGGAAAAGGCTTACTGTTTTTCTGATTACTACACTGGCATAACAACCAATTACTAGTTCTATTTACAAAATACTGACATTTGGATTTTTGGGGTTTGGCAAACCGGCTCGCTCTCTTTCTGCACCAAACCAGCCAAGCCTGGAGGAGAAGGTTCAAGACATCAACACTAAACTGAAATGGAAAACTTGAACTTTTGCTTATTGCTAGAAAATAATGGATAACTACTAATCAATATTTTTTTAAAAAACTCTTACCTCTCCAGTTGCAAGTTTAATGAAGTTTTCTGCCGTCTTGGGTACTACTTTCCCAAACAAGCCGATTACAATTCTGCCAGCATTTCTGTCACCAATCTGTATATCAAAGAATACCTGGAAATTTTCAAAAGTAGAAAAAGGAATCGCTGTCAATATGATATACTATTGTTAAGCTAGGCTATTTATTAGTTATTTACTAGAAGATAAAACAGTTATATTCAAATGTGTTGTAGAAGGAACTTTTCTAACGATCTTTGAGCAGCAAAAAGCTTGTTGGCTTATCGTTTCTCAATGTTTTCTCCCACTTCTCTGGACTATATTTATAGCATGGAGATGGAAATACCCACTTTATCAGTCTACCTTTTTCTGAATATAAAGAAATATTAGCTACACTTGTTTTCCATCATGAACTATGGAAACCAAGGCTTATACTTTTATAAACTTCCTATATTATGATCTCAGAGCTATATCAGGTGGATTACAAGTTAAGAAATATAACTATAAGTAAACCATAGAGCCAAATGTAACAATTCCTGACTCCCTAACATAAATACTCTTCAATATCTAGCCATGCTTCACAATTATTATTATTTTTCCCTTTATTGTTTTTAAAGTTTCTAATCAAGTTTCAAAACTATATGTCTGTTCAGAATGTTCAGTTCCAATTGGACTGCACTTGGTAGTAAAGGGCATTAACACAGTTTTAAAAAAA